>NC_134456.1:174238851-174862260 GCF_047948215.1 Lycorma delicatula | reverse complement strand
AGAATTAACCGACTGTATTTCATTTTAAAATTGTTGCACTCATTTGTTAAAAATAGAACAATTATTTGGTAAGGGGGATTACTAAGAGCGAGGAACATGTTTTTACGTAGGGTAGTAATCGTCATCACTCCAAGTTCGCAGTTACTTGGCAGCGACTGTACGTAATTTGCTAATTTTACTCTGACTGTAAAATGTTCCTCGGTCATTAATGTCTTGGTATTCTCTATGCTAACCGCATATGTTTAATTTAAATGTCTGCATTAATTGGTTTAAACTTTCCAGACTTTGCAATTCTAGTTCAAGTAATCAGAAGAAACCACTTCTATACGAGATAAGGAGCACCATTCAGCTCGCTAAAGGCTTGTTAGCAAATTTACCAAACTTTTTATTATCTAGCTTAATCTGAATTCTGTACAACCTGAACTTTTTTTTTAGAAAATCAGTCTTTATAATTTTTCTAAAACTGTTAATGTAAGAGTGTAACTATTTGAAATTCAGTAGTGTAAGACGGGAAATTTGTATTTTTAAGGTCTGGTTCGGGTGGGTTTTGTTTGTATAATATTTTTTTTTTTAAAACATTCCCTTAATTTTCCATTCGGACTATTCACGTGGTATAGTATATATTACTAAGTTTTTATATCCTTAGAAAGTTTGTGGAGAGGTTATACGTATTCTCACTTTTTTTTATTTTATAAATAAAAAAACGTCTTTTTTGTAGGTTTGATTTGTTTGTTTATTACTTTACTTCTTACGTAGATTTACTTCCTGCTCTTTTTGTTGTAGCTACTGATGAACATTGTTTAACAATCGAACTGCGCTTTAGGTCTATAGTTTTACATTCTTTAAATGGATCTAGTTCGTTATTTACTTATTTTATTCCTGTAATCGTTTTTTTTTTTTTTTTTTTTTTTTAAGTCGGAAGTGGGAAATTTTGCCTCAACCAAACGTCTAGTAGCCCGTACATACTGGGTGTGTGGGGTTCACCGCCTACTGTAGTGGGACCCACTAAAAATCCACTCCCTCATGCAACGTGATACTGGAATTGCCGCCGATGGCATAACCTCAGCACCACGCGCGTCACGGGCACACCACACATTGATACAAATATTTACATCTCTCATTCACACTATTTAAAAATATATATACACTTCATAACACATTCAGAGAGAATTTACACTCAACATTTTCAATCAATAATATATACAGCTCAGAATACATACATCACAGCTATGCCGGCCTCAGACAACAGGAACGCGTCCCGCGGGAGCCATTGGTGACAATAATGCCGAGGCACCCTCGCCACCCGCTCCCGAAGGCTGACGCACATCGCTGCCCTCAACCGACATCTCTGTTCGCCTCGCGGTACAATATCAGTTTCTGTTGTATTACCTCGGTACAAGACCTAATTTATGCTACTGTTATTAAGTTTTATTAATAAAATAAATAATTCTAGAACTAATTTTCTTTCAGTATAATAATCAGTTAAAAATTAGGTCTGAAATGTAATACTAATTTTATTTATTGTAGATTAACAGATAAATTTAAAAATCTACGAGTATAGTTCATAAATATGTCGCCAGAGGTTTTTACCTTCTGATGTGAATCTTATACATACATTATTGCTTTTTATTTATTAATGTAAGATATAATTTTTTCCATAAATATTATTTCGTTTCATTAAGATTTTCAGTAAAAATTGTAACTAGCAGCTTACATTGAGTTGATAAAGTTATATTAGTTTATTTTATTATCGATATCAGTAAATTGTTTTATAGTTAATTAATAATGCGTGTGTTTTTTTAGCGTGTAGTTTAATTATGAAACGCTTAAAAAACCTTTAAACCAATAAATTTGGAAATTAATGTTTTATAAATCTTTGCTGTATTAAAACAAATAAATTTTATTATTATGGAGCAGTTTATCTGTTACTTCTTAATTTTCGTTTTTCGTAAGCAAGTCAGCATTTTTTATGGTGCTCAGAAATATTTACTTTTATGAACCAATTAAAAGTTCGAAAAGTTCAACCTAGTGTACTACAATATTAAAATCAATTTAAATAAATAATAATTGGAGTAAACCTGCTCCCATTTCTTTCCTTTTTTTAAGAATATTAATCAAGATAATCATTATTTAGTATTTCTTAAATATAAATCTTGAAGTATGGAATAGGTGAAATAGATTTGTTGTTTTTTATTTCAAATTTTGTTTTCATATTAAAATTTTTGTTTATTAATTCCCCACTATACCTTTTGATGACGATTGCATAACAATGAAAAACGATATATTTTTAGAATTTTTTTAAGCGTTTTATTTTTTCAAAAATAAAATTAAAGTAGTAATTTAACTTTTATAATAGTATTAAGGAAATTAAATTTATTTACGCAACATTGAACTTTTACGATTGACGTATAAGCATACAATTAAATTTCCTTTTTAATTTTTACTTGCTGTTGGTGTTATTTTTTTAATCATACGATTCAAAATTTATTTTATGCCTCACACTTCTCTCTATCTCAGACTTATTGAAAGGCATAGAAAGCTTAATCATGTCAATTTTATTGTGTATTCAAAAAGTTCTTTATTCTGAATTCACTTTACATGCCACCCTCAGTAAATTAAATTCACAAATATCTGTAATTTATTAGTTTACTTATTTTTATATTAGACATTAAAAATGATAAACGCTTTAATACCTCGGACAAGCTTATTTCATAGTAGATTGGGAGATGAAAAATCAACTTTGGATTAATCCACGATTGTGGTTATATTGTATTATGTTTTCAGTTTTATTCTTTTGTTTTTTGTTTTTTTTTTTAATATTTTAATAACAATGGCATATTTTTTTTATTTGTTAATAACGTAACAAAAAATGTGCAGCGTACCAGCGTAATGGCATATTCATTTTGAATTGGAACATTTTCTCATTCACCTTTATTGTTATTAATTTCAATTTGTTGTAATGAAGGAGTATTATTCTTGTATATGGGATTATAATTAATTAATCTTTTTTTTATTGTTTCAGGTACGTAATAATACAACGTATATTCCAAAAATAAATATATTTACTACATAACTTACTGTAAGTAATTTTTATCATTGTACTGCTGCTATTAATATCTTAAATTTTTGTCTAGAGTAAAATAATTTTGTTTGCAAAACTAATTTGATAATAACTAAGAAATTATCAGGTGCACTCCTGTTTGTCTATTTTGTAAGATTTACGTTCGCATGAATAAGATAATTTCTGAAATATACTCCTTTCTTAGCTAAATGTTCGTATAGGTTGAATGTATATCGACCTGTTCCGTTTTAGGTGATGTTACAATAGTTAAATTTCTACAAAATTATTAAAGTATAATTATTTTAAAATTAAGATGTAAATTACATCTTAATTTTAATATTTTACTACCGCATGAGATTTAATGGGAAAATATTTTATACCAAAACTTTACTGTACAAAATCTGGAATAGCTGTATTTAGGCAGGTGATACGGTTGTCCTTAATGGCTGAAATTTTCAACAAAAAAAATTTTAATATAATTATTATACATTCGTTTCGTGCTTAATGAATAAAAAATATGAAAATATCTGTCATTACGTCCTAGAACATATTTCGAATTTTTTATACATTTCAATCTGAAATAGCAATTGAATAGAAATTTACTGATTACTTGAACTTTAAGTGATTACTCTTAGTGCTTTAAACTGGTAAAGGACAAAGATAAAATATTAATAAATTATTAGGAAGTAAAAAAATAAATGTGTTTAGAAAGTGTTTTTATAATATCAGTAGGGAAAAAAGTTAATTTTACTTAAAAAAGAGTCTGAAATCTTTTCTTTGATTTTACTTGAGTTATTTGAAAACAATCTAATGAAATGAAATTTTTATTAATCGTGTGGAACTTTAGTGCATTTAGATAAACTAATTGGACTACATTTCATTTACACTCATACATATCATCCTCATTCATCCTCTGAAGTATTACTAAACAGTAATTACCGGAGGCTAAACAGGAAAAAAAAAGATAAACTAATTGGAATAAATAAATCACGATTACAATGTGGCTAAGGAAAAATAATAACTTCAGTAAATTAAACCGATGGATCTTATGTACCTTGTATACCGATTAAGCTTGTGTTTTAAATTTTTATTAAATACTTATTTAAAAAAAACAAGATACTGCTATTTTTATTATAAAAAAGAAAAGAAAACTGGTTCAGCCACTTTTTTTCAAGCTTCGTGTCGTGAATAATGCATTTCCAAAAAGAGTCAATACTTGGGACTTAAATCTCCACTCCCATTAGATTTCACTTCATTTCGTGGATTATTTTGGTAATGGCATAGGCTTTTCAGAAAAATAATATCTTAACGAAACTATCTTTTCAAAGTATAAAATAGTTATAATAATTTAACAATTTATGAATTTGAACTCTAGATCAAAATGAAATAGAAATTATAATGAAAAAAGAGATTATTCAAAAAAGCTGACAACTGTGGGTTGTTTCGATACGGCTTACTCACACAACTTAATTTAACATATTTATCATTTTATTTAAATGCAATATTTTTTCGTTTAATTAATTCAATGATTCTAACTAAAGCGCGCGTGCATACCGTATTTAATTCGCGTGGGTGTCGCGGTACTAGCGGCGACGGTCGGCACTAACTAAACTAATGTAATTTCATAACTTACATAGAAAAAATTTCGTTTGTACGGTCGGTAGACTGGTGAAGCCGCGAGGCTTAACGCACTAGGTACCGGGTCAACCGAACGATCGAGTTCGAGACCGAACCAGACCGAGTAACTTTTTTAGCTTTTAAATATTATTCATTTATTTAATTCTACCGCTCACCTGTGACGTCACAACATGGCAGTAGGTTAGAGCATTTTTCAAGGAGGAGAGGCGATTTTTCTCACTTTTTTGAAATATTGGTAGTTTTTAATCGTTAACAAATGTGCCTAAGAAAAACATGGCCTTAATTAGGCAAAAATATACTGAGGGTGACCTGGCTCTACAGCCTCACCTCCTTGACCTTTTAAGTTGAAAATTTAATGGCATCAATGCCCCACATATAGAAGTAATCTGACACAGTTTGTTTGTTAATCTGATCTTAAGTTTGGACAAAATTGGTCCAGTAGTTCTGGAGATATAAGGTGATTTATAGGTCAAAAGCGTACACACACAAGTGCGCACGCGCGCGCGTACATACGAAAATTTCTATGAGGTTTTTTGGGTTCCGTAGGTGTCAAAATGTCAAGATCTGGAAAAATCCGCATATATCCCAAATTGGGCCGATTACAGTATCTTTCCTTCTACAGCTATAGCCGTATTCAGACTGGAAAGTAAAAATTATATTATTTGACTGAATAATATTTAGACAAATGCTTACTGCTCTGTAACAGTATGCTCTTGTATATAGAATCACTGGTTTATGATAAATATTATAAAGCGTACATTATTAGTTTATTTTAAGATTGTTTCGATTCCGTGTATCACTTTATTATTACACGTCAAAATTTAGAAAACTCAGTAGACGTACAGCTAGAACTGCTACGCATCTGTGTTTACGCTTTCTGAATTTTATTACTTGATTATTTCCCGCGCATAAAGAAACCTCAAAATCTTTGCAAAGATTTTAATATTATAAAATTAATTTTCTTTGTAAATATAATTCGAATTTGTAAAGTGTTATTTTATAGATAATCTAATTTTTTAAATGTATGTTGTAAAAAAATTATTTTTGTGAATAAATTCGTTTTGAATACCAAACTGGGGATGATAATGCTGTTATTTTAAAATGTGTTAGTGTTCATTAAAATAACTTACGAATCGATGAAATTTGATGAGAGCATGGATAAAATTACATTTACCAGACTATTAATTAAATATTTTATGCAATTATTTTATGCAATCATTATAAAAATTGAAATTGATTGTAAAAAAGAATAATAAAATCTACGTTTTTCTAGTTTTTATAAAACTATAGTTGTTTTAATTAATAGAGAAATTAATTTTTTTACAACTATTTTTTACAAAATTACACCAGTTTCAGAGTTTGGTTTTTTCTTTCGTTTCCCAAACTGCAGTTAATTATTTTTATTTTTATCTATTTATTAAACATTCTTTTATTTTATTTATTACAAAAAAATATATGTTTTATGGTGATTATTCTAAAATTTAATTAATAATCGCTGTTTTAAAATGCTGATTTCATTTCGCTACAGTAATGAATTAGCTAAACTTAACATAGATTAAATTACCAACAAATCGACCAATTTGTATAATTGCCAATTTTATTTTATATTAATTTATTGAACAGTTTCTAGGATTCAATTACTACAAGAAATTAATTATCCTTATCGGAATTAATAAAATCCTTGTCTTTTCATTTAATCATAAAAATTAATTAAATAAAATTGGTTGCACATGTTTGTTTTAGGTTATATTCTTTTTCTTTATCTAAAAAAAAATATAATACTTTATTATTTATATTACAACTAGCAGACCCGGGAATTCTTCGCTATTGCTAGATTTGATGTATATATGTAGATTAAATGAACACAATTGAAAGTTTGATTTAACATTAACAAAATGAACATTACGGAACTTCACAAAATTTAACCTTTCCCTTTTATCCTTTCTCCGTTTTCCTTTTTCCCCTTTTCCGTATTTCCTATTCCCATTTTCATATTTATCATATTTCCTTTCCCCTATTTCCCATTTTCCTTTCCCAATTTCCCCCTTTTCTCCCTTCCCTTTTCTTTCCATATTTCTATTTACCTAATTTCTCCTTTCCCTTCCCCTTTCCCATTCCTGTTTTCTTTTTTCTCCTTTTCCCGTTTCCCCATTTTCCCCTTCTTCCCTTTTACCTTTTTCGATTTTTCCTTTCTTCCTTTTTCCCGTGTGTAAATCCGTCTAGTAGTTTTTTGGTCTGTAGCGGACACACATATCGGAAACATTGAAACCAGAATCGTAAAATATTTAGTGTAGTGTGTGTTGCTTTTACGTCCAATAGATAGTGCTGTTTTTAAAAAAAGCATGTTTTTACCTGTCACAGGTGTGAAATCTTAGGTATATAAAAATACACGCGTATTGAATTCAACGTTGTGTCAAAATTTCAAAGCAATCGGTGAAGAATTTTCGGAGATTTAAAATTTTGAACAAATGAATGAATGTTTACATTTTTATTTTATAGATATATACACATTTATATAGCATGCAATCAATAGTTAGAAAAGAATGTAAAATTGTAGTTATTGTTACTTAAAAATAGTAATTATAAGTAAATTAAGTAGTATAACATTGAAATTGTATTTTATTTGTGGTAATTACTTATGGTTAATTGGATGTGCAAATTAATTATAGTATATCATTTTACACATTGTTCACTATATTTGGTTAAAAAAAAAATCAAGGATGATCTTATTTTACTCGCCGATATTTGTCTGTTAACGTTACTACTGTCATCTAATTACTGAAAAAAAAAGAAAAACTGAATAAAACTAAATAAGTAAACATTTTACTATACTCTTAACCTAATTTTTTTTTTAAACCATACCTTGTCAACCGCGCCGTTTCTCGCTGTCCTCGTACAGTTTGGATGTTTTGGACCGTGTTTTCAGTTACTGGTCATTTTTCAAGAAACATTTATTTTTATCAGTAATGGTATACATTGATATTTTTATGGTAATGGTATATATTTTATTTTTTTCTAAATTAATAAAATACTTGTTATCTTTATATACTTTCTCGGTTATACTTCTTTTTATTAGACGAGCAAGAAATATAATAAAAAGTTATGGTTAATTACAATTGAAACTAAAATGTATTTGAAGAAAAAATCATTTAAAAATAGTTCTTACATTATAAGTTAAGCATTAAATTCTTCTAAATATATAATTGTATTGACCAAATTATAGCATATTCTTTATAACTTGTATTGATTGTTGGTGATCATAAAACAAAACGCTGGTTCATCATTTTCTAGCGAATGTTACTCTCTTGCTCTGAGATGAAATATTTAATCACTTTTTTGTTAGCAAATTTCCCTTTAGCTATATTGCAATAGTGATTGTTTTTTTTTTTTTTAATTATTCTAAACGTGTTCTTTCTCGTTTATCCAAATGAATAAACCAGTATTTTTTTTTAAATAACTATTCCTGAACGACAGCTATTTCTGGAAAAATTTTGTACTCTAAACTGTACCTACAATTTTCCAATTGGATTTGAATTTTTTCCGGCCTCCATGGCGCGAGTGGTAGCGTCTCGGCCTTTCATGCCGAGGTCCCGAGTTCGAATCCCGGTTAGGCATGGCATATTCACACGCTACTTGTCATTCATTTCATCCTCTGAAGCAATACCTAGCGGTGATAACTACGTTTTGAATTCTTTGCTTTGAAAACTGCTGTGTATCTTCACCCATGCAGAATACGCTGATATGACTTTTGTGTATGACTTTTGCGATGGAAGAATATCGACGTAGGTATCCTGGACGACTAGTTCCAAATTGTAAAGTATTTTGTAAAATTTTTAATAATCTTCTTGAGAATGGTACACTTCCCAGCGCTCATGTTTCATCTGAACTTCATATAGTGATGAATACTGACGGTATGTAGTGATGAAAAGGAAAACGTTATTCAGCTGGTAAAGCTTAGTTCTACAACGGCACGTGAAGAATTTCTACACGATTCAACATTCCACAAAGTATGGAGGACATTATATTCTGACAGACTGCCTCCTTATCATGTTCAGAAAGTTGAACGCCTTCAGCTCGTTGACCATGCCATACGACTGCAATTTTGTCAATGGGTTAACAATAATTACCGCTTCCTTCCGTTCATATTATTTTCGGAAGAAATTACGTTTATCTGTAATGGCATAAACAACACATGGAATCACATCGGTGGTCTGAGGAAAACCCACATGCTATAGTCGAACCAAATTTCTAACAAACGATTTTTGGTGAACATTTGGTATGGTATGATCGACAAACAATTAATACAAGAACAACGTGTCACAGGAGAAATTATTTAGAATTTTTAAATAATGAATTTCTTGTGGTTGGAAATTTATTATTACCGAAATGAATTGAAATGAACCTGGTGAAGCAGCAACACATTTCTCGAATGAAATAAGACAATTCTTAGATAAAAAATTTACTGATAAATGGGTTGGACGTAAAGGGCTGGTAAACGACCACCTAGATCACCAGACCTTACTCCTTTAGATTACTGTTTATGGGGATAGATGAAGAGGTATACAAGCAAAAATTAGACACAGGTGATGAACTGATCGCTTGCAATCTCATTGCTGCTGTCCTCATCAGGGAACGCGAATTTATTATTAGATTGCCGACAGAAAATGTAAGGAAACGAGTTGAAAAGTGCATCGATGGCAATGTAGAATTTTCAAACATTTATTGTAAATTGATAAATTGAGCGCTTTTTTTTTTAAGAAAATTAAAAGTATTATAATTTTTTATAGGGCTAAATTTATTATACTAAAACAGCTGTTTTTAATTTTTACAATTTCTTAACGATTTTCTGTTTTGTTTCTAAAAACAAAAATTGATCTTTTTTTGTCTTCTGTAGATTTTGTCACATTCATTTTCTCAGAATTAAATTCTTTACAAGTTTGATAACAAAATTTACGCGTTTATTGGTAATTTAACAAATTTTTACTTCAACGATCTAAAAAAATCGTGGTTTTTTCTCATAATTTTAATGTTTTATGTTTGATATCATGAAAGGTACGGGAGAAACAATTCTGGGAATTTTTATTCGATTTCAGTTCAAAAACATAAGAAATCAGCAAATTTATACCTTATACAAAAAAGATTTCTTTTTTTTTATAATTTCAGTATGACCTCATTTCACCGGGAGGAACTGAAATCTGGGCGAAATTTTTCGTTAGCCGTAACTGAATTGCAAAGATTTTTCGAACTATGAACTTTTTTCCTTACTCCAAGCTCTAGAATTAGTTCCCAAATTATCACCCTTTACTCCTGAATCACTGTGTATGCAAATATACATATATAAGTTTAAATAATATATAGATATTACTTTTCTTCTTGCTTCACAGTATAGTAGTTTTGGCACTTCTGGCTTCATATTTTTTTTTTCCTCGTTAGGAGGAGGAAAAAGCACTGACGGCAAGTGCGTGGCTCTCACCCGCTAAAAAACCTCCCGTTCTTGTCACGAAGGGGACAGACCTAATTCATATGGTATGTACCCGCCGCTCACCCACTAAGGCTGGTCGGCCATAGCCATCTGGCATCGATCCCTCCGCCTCAGGTCAACTGCAGCCTTCCAGTCTGCCTGTCCCTTCCCACCGCTGCTTGTTTCTAATTTTGGCTGACACCGCAGTCGTCACCTCGTCCAAGCATCTCTGTCACCCAACATCACACTTATTACATTATCCACGTTTACTTTACCGTGGCTCATCATGGCAGCCCTCAAGTCTCTCCACCTCGTGTATGAAAACACTACGTGTTCTGCCGTATCCTGCTCCCCACAATCATAGCAGCATCTCGTGGTAACGTGGTAACGTCACTAGTGTGACCCCCTCCGGATACTCCATCGAATGCTACGTTCCACAAAGCTGGATCCAAGACTGACCCCTGAGGGATACTCCTTTCGACAGAGAAGTTTTCTTCTCCCTCCTCAGAACTTTCGATCACGTACCTGTCTCTGAAATACTCCTGTGTGACTATACTTAGGTACGGCGGGATTTGCCTGTCCCGTAATTCGCAAAACATCACTTGCCACAGAATTTTGTTAAAGGCATTTCGAATATCCAGGAACATATCTGCCTGAATTCTCCTGGTCCGCCATGTCCCTGCAACCGCTGGCCTTACAATGATCAGAACTCTCCAATAATTTGGCGTAACAGTCCAATAGGCATAACGGTCTACAAGCCGGCAAGCACCCAGACGTCCTACCTGCTTCCGCAGCATAACCAACCTCGCACCCTTCCACCTTTCAGGCATCCACTCGTTGTTAATAACTGTGTTCATGGCCTGTAAGACCTTGTTCGGCACGGTATCTTCTGTGATCTTCACAACCTCAGGAGGATCCCGTCCAGTCCCAGACGCTTGCCATCCTTAATAGGTTTGGCAGCAGCAGTCAAATCATTGAGGGTGAATGGGACGACTTCTTCCGCCACCACTTCCTCCCTATAGGTGTCCCCGCCTCGTGAAAACAGCTCTTTTGCACTCTTCACTAAATCATCTTTAGACAAGACCGGTAAGCTCCTCCCGAATCTCTTCGTCACGATAAGATACGCATCGCCCCAGGGATCGTCATCAACCGAGCCCCTTGTAACCACTTTCTTTTCATGGCCACCGCTATACTGTTCTTGTACTCTCTCCTGAGCTTCCGAAGTCGAAGAAGCTCATCATCCAGATCCACACCCCGTCGCTGCGGTCGTTTAAGACGTCGCCGACTAGCCATATATCTTCTTCTTAGAACTGCCAGGTCAGGAATCCACCAGTAAACTCCTCGGTGACCAGGGACTGTGTCCTTAATGACTCCAGTTTCTCTTCCCGCTGTATAAACCGCATCTGTTAAGATGTTCGGGACAATTATTTCATGTTCCTCGAATCCAGTTCCGACCACAGCCCGAAATTGCTCCACTCTACGATGATCAAAGCGGGTTCTTCTCACACCCACTTGTCTTTCCAGAACAACTCCGTTGACCTCATATGTTATCAGACGGTGGTCACTGAGTGACTCCTCCTCCAGGACTCTCCAACCCGTCAGCCGCTGTACACACCTCATGCTTATAAACGTCAGGTCCGAGGTAGAAACTTCCCAACCACCCCTTACGAACGTCCGTTCTCCACACCGGTTCATACAATGGAGATCTACTGAGGCCATCGCATCCTCTAGAACGCGGCCTCTTCCATCTTTAACCTGGCTCCTTCAAAACCTGGATTTTGAATTTAAATCACCTCCAACTAGGACATCTTTCGCCCTCCACCTCCCGATATCTCTGTCCAAGTCGTCCACCAGTCTTACGAAGGCCGCCAGGTCAATATTAGGGGATAGGTAAACACTATACACTATACACTACCAGCGTCGCTAGTTCGACCCACACATAGCACGAACCCGAGCCCGTACCATGCACCGCCATAGTCGCACAGACCAATAGTACTGCCGTATCTGTATTTGCCGCCACAGTCTATTTGGTGTCCTCCGCGACTGTCCTTCGATCAGGTTCACTGACCGCAATAATGACTGTGTCTAGCCGAGCAGCCACCTCCCAGCATGTATCTATGGCCCTGCCACTCCGATTAGTGTTAAATTGTAGAACACGCATCAGCGAGCTGAGTTTTCGTCGTGACAGCCATCACCATCACCTCCGACACATGAAGTCACCCTGTCCGCTACGTTTCCTTCACGTTGATGACATTCACTTCTCTTTTTTGGCCTTCGCCCATGTACCGGAAGCAAAACTTAGAACGATCCGGTAACGCCCTCGATCTTCTGGCTGATGGTTTGCTTCAGTGCCTCGGCTTGCTTCGCTCGTACACGAATTTGAACATCGTCATCTGTTCCCCTTCTAACTGAGGTACTTCAGCTACCCCCTTGTCTGCACCTTTCCTGACGGATTTAAACAGGTCGGCAAAACTACGTCCTGTAGCCTTGACCGACGAGGTACGTGACTCCTCATGCCTCGTCGCCTTATCTTCTCCAATCACTTATGTTCTCAACAATCACTCATATTTGTGGTCCATAATTCAAAACCACTTATTTTTAATTCTATTATTGCCTACAAAGTTAAATATGCTAATCACAATTCTTTCTCTTCGCCTTAATTTTGTCGTGTATGTCAGAAATATTTAAATCCTCTAATAGTTTTATTTTGTCACATCGGGTGAGACTCCTTTGGTACTTTTAAGAAAGAGCATTTCTACAAAGTAATTGTCTGAAACCTTTCTTCCTAAGCATCCACATTTCACTGGAATACAAAAGAATAGGAACGGCCATTGTTTTAAATAATTTTATTTCGTTATTCACACGAGACTTATTTTGCATGTATTGTCGCGTTATACTTTTTTTTATTAACCTCTCGGATCACCGTTAGGTATTGCTTCAGATGATGAGATGAATGATTTGTAGCGTGTGTGATAATGCCATGCCTGACTGGAATTCGAGCCCGGGACCTCGGGATGAAAGGCCGACACGCTACCACTCCCGTCACGGTGGTCGGCTGTCGCGTTATACTTGAAGTACCATTAAATTTATTAACTTTTTTTATTAGTACCGTTATGGACTGAAAAAGAAGTTTTTTCAACCAAAATAATTAATTTGTTGGATTTGTATTAATAATATTTTTGAGTAACAAAAATGAATTAAATATTCTTTTTATTCTTCACCGCACAAAACATTTATGAAAAGTTATTTTATACGAAATATTACTCGTACGGGTTTTGGTATATTGTATTAAAATTTGATTAAATAAAAATTAAATTACGGATTATATTTTCCCCATTTTGACAGTTTTGTATCGATAATACAAACCTCAGTTTCACTACATAAAACGGGTTTTGAAATGTTTCCGTAATTTTTTTTTACCAAATATTTGTTATTGTTCACTAGATACTACGATATTTAGAATACTCCATTCTAATTATTCATAGCTTAATTTTCGCAATCGATATTTATATTACAGAATGCAGTTTCGTGATTTAAATTTCCAATGTTTATCGTATTTTATTTTACTTTAGTATTTAGACTCTGTATATAATGTACGTAACTTAATTGAACGGTTTTCATATCGGTTTCTAGTTCGATTATTTGATTATTATTATTATTTTACTGATGAAAACATTTAAATAATGTGCCGTATTTTGTTATTGCTTTTATTCTCCGATTAAATGTAAGGTATTTGTTATAATGTTTACCACATTGTAATATCTTTTATCGTATTAAATGTAAATTTAAAATAAATTACATTACACACATTCACTTGCAGTTGATAATTTATAAACGAAAAAATATCATTAAATGGTAAAATGTACCTAAAATACAGCCATAATTATTCAAAGCATGTCATTTATTATAAATTAACGATACTTCTTTGTATTGTACTTTAAAGAAAAAATATTTTGGCTTAAATGATTTTAGATAACAACATAACTGAAAACTCAATAAGACTTAAACAGAGAGCATTTCATATTTTTTCATAAACCTTTGGAATTTTTATAGAGAATTCTCTTTTATGTATTAATTGAGAATTGATATCCGAAAAAAACTGCATTTAGCTTTTGTATATATTATGCTTTTGTGTATTTACTGCTGATGCTGATTTCAGGAGGAATATCGGTTAACTAAACTTTCCCCATAATAATTCTACGTTTGTCATCCGTAAAGTGACAGCGAAAATGTAACTGTCAAATTTTCATTTTGCCAGGCCTGAATGTGTTGTTAATTATATCTCAACTATTAACGGATCGACCAATCAGGACGAATAATGACGGACCCTATTGGTAACAACTTGCTAATTTTGCGTATTTCGACTGCGATATTTTAAACAGTTATAATACGACTATCATGAATATTAACTTTATTTTTTTTTTCATATTTTCTAGTTCTTTTGATTGGTTTCAGGTCTTCTTTTCTAGAATATCTCGTACCACAGTTTTTCTGAAGTTGATTAAAGTTATTCTCATTACATACTTCAAAGCAAGTTGATTAAATCTTTTATAAACGAATTATGAAATTATAAATTAAAAATTCTTTCTCTTTTGTGTTTAGAACGTAGTAAGGAAAACATTCCAGTTTTCAATAATAATATTTTTTTTCTACGGCAGGTATTAAAGCTCTGAATTACGCGGCTGGAACCTATCATTAAGAGGGTCATTATGAAATTTATGTATCTTTATTATAAGGTGTTCAAGCAATCAAAAGGTACTCTTTTCAACCGTGGACCCATCAAAAGCGAGTATTGGTTAATATATCGGTTTTTTTATATTTTTTTAATCCAATTTAGTAGTTAGCAAGCAGAGATTAACTTGAAAGTACACCAAGTTTCTGTATTGTACTGTTTATCTTCTTGTTAATTATGTCGGTCGGATTGTGAGGAAGAAATGTCTTTAACGCTGTTCAGTATTAAGAAAAAGGCAGAACTTACGACTAATTGCCTCATAAATATATTATTTAATATATTTTTTGTAAGATTCTAAAAAAATATTCCGTAAACGATCTATTCTATCATCGATTTTAATCCCAACATTCTTTCAGACGTAGAAAAAATACGGTGTGAAACTCTCTATAATGGCCTTTAATGCACTCTTGCGAAGTTTACGACACTTGCCAAGACTCGTGTCGTAACGTACTTTGCACTCGTGCATTAATAGATATCATTATAAGCTCGTTGCCTAATGTACTATCTCATTTGAGTTCAGAAATAAAATACAAAAGCTACCAACCAGTCAAATGGCAGATGATCCCCGTAAAAACGATAACAAAATTAAACTATTTCAGTTATTGTTTTTTACTTGACTATTCAGCCAGGAGAGATATACATCCAATATATGATTTCAAGATTTAAATGACGTAATGATTTAATGAATAAAAGTCAATTTATTTGAGTCGGTACATAAATTACTACTGAATATAAATATTTTTTATAAAATAAAGTAACGGACACAAACCCAATAAGGAGTTTTCCGAAGTAGATTGCATGCAAATATTGCGTCCAAAAACCAAAATCTTTATCTTATTTATTTATATTGTTGTGTTTTTCCGGTTCTTTATGGTGTCGTTTTCACCATTTAGAAAAAGGTAAATTATCGGCGTTCGGTCTTATAAATATTAAATAAAAATGGTTGGAATAAGATTGTCTTAATTCAGTAAATAACCACTGCAATGTTTTCATAATCAAAAGAATTAGATCTAACAGTTCTTTCACGCCATTATTCTTTTCACAGATAAGTAATTACCTTTCTGCCGATGTCAGTAGTGGAGTGCTAGTGTATCTTTTCTCATATGGAAAGTTCTGAGTTCAAATTTTTGTCAGGCTTTACAAGCGCTTCAAAAATAATTCCTCAAAAAAAAAAAAAAAAAGATCGGGTACATGGCTGTAATTTAGCGTAACCTTGTAGTTACAGAAGAAATAAAACAAAGACGTAGATTAAAAAAGTTTAGGTTCATCACAAAGACTTTTTCGCATAGCACTAGTCATTAGTTTAAGTGACAAAAAAAATTTATTGAGAATTCTTATAGGAGGAATCAACTGTTTATTCGTTATGTATTTTGTCATGCATTTAGGAAGGAGAGGATTTTAAATGAAAGTAAAATGGAACGAGTAAAGCTTTTCCATTGGAAATTGAAAACGCTTTTCAGCTTAAGTTGAAACTTAAGAGGTTCCCGATGAACGTTGTAAAATAATTGGGAATGTTTATTATTCAGGGGAATTGAGTCACTATCAAAACTCTACTTGTCTTGAACTTTTGTAAACTTTGTACTACATTCTACCCTAGACTTCCTTTTTTCTTTGTTCTTGTTTTTCTTTTTATTTCCTTACATTTAGTGTTTTAGCTTCTTTCATTTCGGTTTTAATTTTGTGGTATTACAGAGGAAGTGTAATTTGAAAACGTTGAGACATATATTTTGCCTTAGTGTAGTCTCATCTTCAATAAGGGATGCTGTTTTTAAAAATAACTAGATTTTTATGCGTAGCACCTAATTTAATCAAGAGAATAATGTATAGAAAAAAGGCCGATTCAGTAAAACCTCTTTATAAAAGTTTAGGAATATTAGATGCTGATAAATTGTACAAAATATTATTTTATTAGTGACTAAAATATATGTTTGATTTTTCGCTTATGGAGCGTCATCATTGAACCAGATAGAGAGTGTTGCAAATTAACGAATTCGTACCATTACAGAGATAAAACAATGAACAATAATGGCACTCAATACTTTATAATTCATTTTGTATTAATATTATGAATATATCAGTTTATGTTACTTTGAAAGCTATGGTAAAAGACTTTTTTAAATATTAATTAGTTTTTGATTTTCCTGAATAGTGATAAAAGTCAGTATTAATTTAATGAAATATACGTTTTATTTTAAATATATTCGGTTATTCTAATTTGTTAGTATGTTTATTTTGAATTTATAAAAAATTATAATATTTTGTTTTTAATATTTTTTTTGTAAAAGATGGATTCCTACCCTATGCTCAATTTTCTTAGTGGGGCAGGGCATTTAATTCTATACGCTTATTATCGTATGTAATATTTTATTAATTACATCTGTATAATTGTATTTTAAGTCTAAAAAAAAATAATAATAATGATAGCTAAATGAAAAAAATACATAAGATATATTTTTAATTAATAAAAATGTTTTATCATTTTTCTGTTATTTATTGCTTGATTAATTTATAGAAATTAATTTAAATCGTTATCTATTAAGTTGATAATAATAGTTGAAGAAAATGTTCTTCTACAAATTTAGATGGTAGACAGTTTAAATAATTTCGTCCACTGGAACTACTGTAAGCAGATTAGCTTTTCTGCATCCGTAAGCTTCACCACATACTATTTGAATCCTGTTTAATATTAATTTTTATAAATAATCTGGAACAATAACCTAATTCATAGGTGTAAGTATTAGTTAATCACATTCTTACACCTCCTCTTTTCTGCCAAGAATTTCCTATTCATCCAAGTCTGAACCTTGACGTAAATTCTATTTAAACTTTCGGTCGGAGCAATAATTCTAAATTGACTTGATACTTCTTACTAACACATAATAATGAATAACTTACAACTTTAAATGTAGATTGTAAATGTTGATTTACGATTATTACTTAAATATTGATTCAGTTGAGATATTAAGGCTCCAAATATTATTAAATTAATTAAATCCCTGCTTCAAAAATTATATTAGTAGTTTGGTTTTCTATTTTACTGCCTGCTTATATAGTGAGCACGAATAGCTTGCCGCTGGGCTCTAGTTCGAAGCGTTAATTGCAAAATTCTTGCTTGTTTGTTTAAACATACATTTTTTCTGCTTGAATATAACCACATAATATAAATATAACACTACATAAGCTTAAAGCTTTTGCGTGGGCTATGTAAATGGAATTTTGTAGCGTTTGAAAAATGTCATACTTGACCGGGATTCAAATCCCGGGAACTCCGGATGAAAGGCCGATATGCTGCTATTCCGCCACGAAGATCGGCATACAAACACCCTTATACCAATAAATATACCAGCACCCCTATAGTAAAATTTTCTTCTCTTTTGATTAATTCAGCTCGTTTAAAAAAAAATAATTTACGACAGTAGTAAGGACAAATTATTTAGCACATGAAAAAAAATAATACTGCAGAACTTTCATTTTTGTGGAAAAGATAGCACACCTAATATCCGTTTCTGAGAGTCGAAAAATAAATACGAATTCTTACAATGCGAAAGGGAATCTGAAAATTAATCTTTTTTCTTTGCCTGACAGCATCCAGTCAGCAAGTTTACGGGCCATTCTTTTTCGCTGAAGCAAGCGTAACAGAAATTACTTATTTGTATATGCAACGTACACGGCTCTTTCTGCAAATGCAATATGGACCAAAGAATTTTAAGATGATGAGCCACTGTACTGGCGTAACTCTGTAGGAATTGGTTGAATGTCGTTTTCCTCAACCGCTTTATTGGTCAGCATGGATCCAGGACAGAGTTGTTTTTCGGTGGCGTCCAAGGTTACCCGATCTGATATGTAATTTTTTCCTTTGAGGGTTTTTAAAGGATTTTGTGTAGGCACTTCGCTACCTACTGTTCTATTCTATTTGACGCACAGGATTGATATAATAATCCTGTGATATTCTATCTAGATAGATATTCTATTTATTCTTTTATTCGGCTATTATTATTTTTTTATTAGACTTAAAATACAATTATAATAAAATACAGTAAAACTTCCCCAAAACGGAATCTGGCGGGACCGAGTAAGAATTCCGTTTTTTAGAGGTTTCCATTTTGCAGATTTTTTAAAAATCGAGTTAATTTATCGTTAAGGTCCTGTGCTATGAGTTATACAAATCTAAAATGAAGTTAGATAAGGATAGACATTTGGAATAATCCAAAATTATACTACATATAAAGAACATTAACCACTAATTTTCATAAATTGTTCAGTTACACTAAAAGAGGGTGTTTTATTTTTTACAAGTTAGTAATTTTTCATTTAAGTTCCGTTTAATTAGAAGACATATACTTAGCCCAAAAATAAATTAAAACCATTTTGTAAAATAATCAAGAGCAGTTTTGTTATAATAATTTACTCTTGCAACTTTCGTTTTCAATAATATATTCTAGCGGTTGACATAACATATTCTGTCGCAAATCATCGTTGTTTATACGAATTGCCAATTCTTCCAGCTGTGCGACCATATCTAATGCTTCTCCGAAACTGTTCGGTAAAGCAAGAAAAAATAAATCGATCTCATCGCAATAACCGATTTTTTTGGTTCGTAACGTGAGTTTATTTCTTCAATTTTATTTTTCTTTCACCTGAAAGTTGATTGTTAGATAAACAACAGTTACAGTACTTTATTATTATAAAAGTAATCATCTCTACTGAATTTATAATTAGCAAACCGTGGGAATGTAAAACCTTTTTTTTTTTAATTTTCTTTCCGTCATATGGGACAAGATTAATACGTAAAATTAAAAGTAAAATCTATGTTTCCCTTCCGTTTCCGTATTGTGAAATTTTTCAGTCTTGAAGAGATTAATTTCTATAAAAATATATTAGGACTTGGGTAACCGTACGTTTTGAGGAAGTTTCCGTTTTTTGGAGGTTCCGTTCTGTAGAGGTTTCATTGTACTATATACGATAATTAGTGTGTAACTAAACTGCCTTCCCCACTAAGAAAATTGAGCATAAACTAGGAATCAATCTTTTTACAAAAAAAATGTAAAACAGAATATTTTAACATCTTATAAAATCAGAATAAACGTACTAACAAAATATATTAACCACAAATATATTTACTATATTTACTAATAAGTTTTCAAGTAATCCTCACAAATAATTTCTTACAAATTCCTTCTTTTATTAATTTTTAGTATTTTTTGTTTATAACAAAACCAGTTTAAATAAAATTGTAAAATTGCAGTTGTTTTTTTTTTGCCTTCAGTCATTTGACTGGTTTGATGCAGCTCTCAAAGATTCCATTCTAGTGCTAGTGGTTTCATTTCAGTATACCCTCTACATCCTACATCCCTAACAATTTGTTTTACATATTCCAAACGTGGCCTGCCTACACAATTTTTCCCTTCTACCTGTCCTTCCAATATTAAAGCGACTATTCCAGGATGCCTTAGTTTGCAGTTGTTATCAACCACAAAAAATATGATTTCAATATCGGTAAAAATTTTAATTTAGCTCCTATATTTGATTTACTGTACGGAATTTCAAAATTCCTATTTCATATTTGTTTTGAGCTATCTCAAAACCTTCTTTTCTTATATATTCATGATGGTTTTTCTAGCATAATTTTGTATTTATTGAATATTTTTGTACATAAATAACACTGGTGAAAAAATGTAGTAACACATAACACAAAAAGATGAAAGGTTTTTTGATGGATTTACTTTTAATTATTTGGTATTAAAATGAGAATACAAAAGATTAGTTTCAATAGTTTCGATTCATGGGCTGAGAATTTATTTTAAAACGATGGACTTGTCATGTCTTAATGCTCTCCACTTAATGTATAGAACTTGTAATAAATTTAGTGTGTACTTCCATTTCTCTTTTAATGTCCCTTACCACCCTAGTCACAGGATATAACTACGACCGGCTTAGAAGAAAATTGGCTGTTACAGAACCGTCTTGAAAATCGATCATGGTTCGCCACAACCACTATATTTAATAACTATAATTAGTAATCTTAAACGAAATGCTTCAGTATAAATTACAAACCTTTAAATTACCTTAAAGTACGCAAACGTAGAAGAAAATGTCAATTTATCGTAGATGTAAAATAAACAGTTCCATAAAATAACAAAACAAATTAGATACATTAAATAAATTATTTTGAAAATAAATAAATTGAAATAAAAATGAGTTTTTTTTAGATAATAGATTGTGTCTAAAAAGAATTCAAATAAAAAATAAAGTATATTCAATTTATAAATCATTATTTATATCATTGCAAATGATTTACATCCATTGTACCGCAGTTGCTACAAGTTGCACCACATTCATAGTGATATTTACCTTTCCATCGACTATTTCCTGGATAATATTTGTAATAATCCTATTAAATCGTTTAGGATGTAAGTATAACCCTTATAAATGTTATTTCTTTAAAGTAGCCTCAAGAAAAGAAGTCTAGATAATTAAGATCAGATAACTAGGTAACTGTAGTCAGTAAAAATAATTTTTTTCATAAAAAACTGCGTGCGACATACCCATATATAATGGCAGAACTTACAGTTTAACAAATTGCACTTTTGTAATGGAAGATACTGTAATGGGTAGTAAGATGAACTTTTGGGTAACTTCTTCGTAATAGGATTCAGTATCGGTATGGTTTTAAAAAACCATTCATATTATTTTTCGCCTAATAATTCACACCATTTGGTTTTCCCCGTTTTTTGTGGATTTAGAACCGATTCAGTGTATTTATACGAGTTTTCAGTTTTCTAGATTCGGGAATTCTGACTAGCGAACTTAACTACCGAGGCCTAATCACGTTTCTTCCATGAAAAACATCAAAAGTGCCTACATTGCTTCAATCAGGTTTTTAAACCATCGATGAAGTTTATCCTTTTAATGTAGACGGCAGAAGTTGAAAATGTCCACAGGATAGAATTTTTACATTCTTCTCTTAAGTAGAACGGTCTGAACTTGCTAATAAATAATAAAAAAAATTATTGTTGATTAGTTTCCTCAAAGCGTGTTTCTAATTGTTAAGAGAGATTTCTACTTGTTAAGTGCTTAAAATTTGTTCCGTTTAACTTAAATTATTAATTTGACCTAAATTACTTTTTTAACTGCACTTCGGTTTAAACATTTTCATCGTCAATAAATATAAGAATTTGTCTTGGCGTCATCTCCTAATAGACACACGTTCTTCAGTTGATGATCGCAGTGTGAACACCAATTAGACTAAGTGATACTATTTAACAATTTAATTTAAAGTCTTTTCTGATATCTAGTTTATATAAATGTAAATTTTATTGAAATTACCTTTAAATGGAAATTAAATTCTATTTATATTTTATCAGATGGAATATTTTGTTGCAAAATGTTAGTAGTTCATTAAAAAGGTTTTAGAAATTTAAAAATAAAATTTCTTTTTGGACATCATTACATATTTTTGAATGTACATTTTTTTTAAAAAGACTATACCTTTAAACAGAACTAAATGAAATGATTATAAAGTATGATATTCTAATAATTAATTACTTTTGTTATGTATTATCGTAGTTAAATAATTTACTTATTAAATTATTTATAAATATTTTATCTAGTTAACGTTTGTTTTAGGTAAAATTCATTGTGTCATGTTAAACTCAAATGAGTTTGTTTAAATTAAATAAAATATTTTGAATTGCACAAAAGGGTGTATCTTTTACATTAATGAACGAACGTTATCTGAATTAGTTCACACATACGCGCGCGCGCGCGCATGTACAATTATATATACACATACACACACGAGTATACGTATACATCGATTTCGTTCTATTCACATATTTCTTTAAATGATTTATTACGTTTTCCTTATTTGTTTATAAAGCCTTTCAAGCCTTTCAAAAATTCCTATAACGCGACTGCTTATTGTTTTTGTTTTTATTATTATTTTTTTTTTTTACTACTGAACTGTTATATTTTTTTAAACTGACATGTCACAACATTTTCATTATTACCCATAAGTTTTTTTGTTGTACAACCTTATTTTTTTACAAAACGACTGTTTTTCACGATTTTTTATCGACACTTCGAAGAAAAGTGCGGTATTACTTTTTAGTCGCACGGTGGGACATGGGGGTGAAATTGATTTTTATTTACGTTTTTAGGTATAAAAACCCAAAAATCTCCAATATTCAGTTGGTTTCATTGAAAATTTTCTGTAGTGTATCTGAAGCTGTACATGTGAAAATTTGATGAATATTGGTTGAGTCGTTCGTGTGTTACACTCAATTTAAGGTCGACAACAGGCAATATAAGCTCAATTTTAGGTATTTTTTTCTGTCGCAAGGTGGGATTGGGAGGATCCCAATCTGAAAGGTACGAGGATTACGAAAATCATATTCATGAATAAAATTTTAGGCTTCAAAATCTCTAAAACTACTGCATCAATTTCATTGAAATTTAGATATCCTGTATTAGTTTATCTAAAATTGTGCATGTGAGAATTTGATGATTGGTTGAGTCGTTCTTGAGTTACTCTTAATTGTTTTCTTGATACGCGCTTATGTAATGAATCACAGTAGTGGGTGAGTTTAAACTTGGTGCTTGCTTGTGTGTAGGGTCTCTTCGTTATTTTTAATTATCTCATCAAATTATGGTTGTAATAACTAATCCTTACTAATATTATAAATGTGAATGTGAGTTTGTTTGTTTGTAAGACTTTCACGCAGAAACTACTCAACCGATCATCATAAAACTTCGTATACATATTCTCAAAGGTATTGCGAAGGACACAGGACACTTCTTAGTAAAAAAAAAAAAACAATATTTTTTCGGGAGGGTAAAAAATTTTATATTGGTAGGTATGACCAAATTCAACGCCATCTGGCGTTCCAGTAAGTAAATGAAATAAAGTGCCAATCCAACACTGTAATACTGACGGTCAAGTCACTATTCAATTGAGTATAGTGCTTCTGCTGTTTCGAATCCTTCTATATTTGTTGTTATTCTTCTGTCACTTCTAAGCAATACTAAAACTTTTCCAGTTTTTTTCTAAAATGCCTCGGAAGCGCAAATCTAACCTGTCCAGGGATTCATCACGGGCCCGGGCGGCAAAAGTTGCTCGAACTCAAGAATCTTCCGCTCACGCAGAACTAAGACGACAACAACAAGCGAGGCGACAATGTGCTTTGAAGACTGGTGAAACAACTTCTCAGAGACTAGAAAGGTTAGTTGAGCAAGCTGCTCGCCAAGCTATCTTAAGAGCAGCTGAAACACCAATTCAAACACAAATTCGTTTAGAAAGACAAGCTGAACAGCAGGCAGCTATAAGAGCGAGAGAAACTCCAGAACAATCGTAGGCGAGAAGAATCGTTCATGCAGAAATGCAAATCGCGCGCCGTCGAAATTTCATGCGTAACAATTGGTCTGTATTTAATAATTCTGGATTTCAATATGATCCTTCACTTGAATACCATAAGCATTCTTTCATTGGTATTGGCTCAATGAATAGAAAATGTCAGCATTGCGATGCTTTGAAATGGAAAGATGAAACTGCTGGAATGTGCTGTTCCAGTGGTAAAGTTTCGCTTCCTTTACTTGGTGAACCAGAGGAGCCTTTGAAAACTCTATATTTAACTGTTACAGATGAGTTGAAGCAATTTTTAAGTAAAATCAGAAAGTATAACTCTTGCTTCCAAATGACATCCTTTGGAGTAGATAAAGTGATAAGAATGCCCGGATTTTCACCAACTTTTACTGTACAAGGACAGATATATCATCAAATTGGATCACTTTTTCCAGTAGATAATGAACAGCATAAATTTTTGCAAGTGTATTTTATGGGTGATGAAGAAAATGAAGTAAACCGTCGTTGTCAGTATATTGAAGGAGTCGAAAGAGATACAATATTGAAAATTTAACGAATGTTACACAGCCACAATTTGTTGGTAAATACCTTTAAAAGTGCAATAGAAAACTGGCCTCAAGATAATTACATAGTGGTCATTCATGCTGATCGGACTCCACGTGGTGAACATGAGAGGCGTTATAATGCGCCGATGATCAATGAAGTTGCTGTTTTGGTTACCGGTGACCTATGCTCTCCACGAGACATAGTGTTACGGGTACATGATAATACGCTGAAACGCGTAGCCGATACTCATAAAATTTATGATGCTTTGCAGTACCCGTTAATTTTCAGTAAAGGTGAGCCAGGATATCATTTCAATATTCCAGTCATTAATCCAACAACAAGACAGCCAGTTCCCAATAAAAAAGTTTCCTGCATGGATTTTTATGCGTATCACATGATGCTTCGAGAGCACGACTTCAATCTCCTTTCGCGGTCAAGGCAACTCTTTCATCAATTCTTGGTAGATATTTATATTAAAGTAGAGAGCGAACGACTTCGTTACATTTTATAAACCAGACGAAATTACGAGCTGAAAATTACATTCATCTACAAGATGCAATTAGCGCAGATGGCAATATTAGTCCTAACGACATAGGCAAGATGGTTATTCTGCCTTCTACTTTTGTGAACAGTCCCCGTTATCTGCATGAATAAACTCAAGACGCTTTTGCTTATGTACGAACTTACGGCAAGCTTGACCTCTTTGTAACTTTTACCTGTAATCCTTCGTGGCAGGATGTAACTAAAGAGCTAATGTCCGGGCAAAAAGCCACTGATCGACATGACATAGTTGCTCGCGTATTTCATTTAAAGGTTCACGGCGAGCGAAGCCGTGGGTAAAAGCTAGTTTTATTATAAATTGTAAATATATTTTAATTAAATTTAAAAGACTATACATCTTTTAGTTTTCTCATTTTATTATTTTTTTTTGTTAATTTCTTGTATAAAAACTTATACAACATAATTATACCAAAAATATTATTCAAAATAAAATAACGAAAAGTTGATCTTCTTGCGTAGTACAACGCAAAAGTTTTTTCTATCTTTTATGAATTTTTTCTGGTGATCCCATTGTAAATTTTTTCAGATAAATTGAATAAAAGAATTTATTTATTTTAAAAAATAAACAAGATAATAATATTTAAGTTATTACAAGTGTCTTTCATTATTTGAAGTTTTCTGCATGTAGATTCGAGAAAATTTATTTATAAATTTAGACTAAAAAATAATAAATATTCCCGTGTTCCAGAGTCCTTACTTCACACTAGGGAGGAATTTCATTTCTCTGATACATATTCCTTAATGGTATCAAGTCGTGGGTTTCTTGCCAATGTATATCTTTCTAATGGCTTTATTCATTAGGGGAACACTTTTTGTTTAACCAAAAAAAATCTGGGTGACTTTTTTCGGCTGAGTAAACGAAGTAAAGAAAAGTAATGTAAAGAAACACTAAATAGATAAATACCAAAAATATTAAACAATAAATAAAATTTTTAAATAAAAATATATCTAAAAGAAATGTATTGTAATTTTGAAAAAAATCCTTTTCAGTTCCTATTGAATGAAATTCAGAGTTTCGGAAGTCCACATCCTGTACCAAATTAAGGGTTAGTAAGAATTTTTTCCTGGAAGAAGAGTCAAATTTCATTATTTCTTTGTTTTTTTTAAATTAAATTTAGTTTTTTAGTTTAAGCGTAAATAAAGTGTTTCTTTTACAATCGTGAAATATAAAGATGACTCACCGGGTTGGTCAAATGGTGAACCCATCTTCGCAAATCAACAGATTTCGAATTCGGGAGTTCCAACGTTTAAATCTTAGTAAAGGCTGTTACTTTTATACTGATTTGAATACTAGTTCGTGGATACCGGTGTTCTTTGGTAGTTGGGTTTCAATTAACCACACATCTCAGAAATGGTCGACCTGAGACTGTAGAAGACTACGCTCATACATTCTCATTCATTCTCCGAAGCAATACCTGACGGTGATTCCCAGAGGCTAAACAGGAAAAAAGCATAAAGATGACCTGTGTCACTTTTAATTTAATAAATATATATATATATATTTTTTTTTACTAAATAATTTTTCCGATAATTGAATAAAAACTGTAGCTTTGGAAGCATTAACTTTAAAAATATGCCTCAGGCGGTTCCCTTTCGCTCGTCAACAATTTTTTTTTTTTTTACCATTTTTTCGGTTATTTTATATTCTTTCAGGCTTTTCTGTTATCACCTTCATCAAAAAAGTTTGTAATTCTGTTTAGGGCTCCACCCAGCCGTTGACTTGTGCAAGTTTATCAATATGTTGCATTGTTTGTTATTTCAAGAACATTGCATGAACAAAAATTATTGCCCATCAATTTCCAGTTATTTTCGAATTTCCAATAACTTAAGTTTAAAACAATTCTTAAATCTCGGACCCCACCTCAGCCCTTGTGGTTAAAAATGATTTTGCATTTTCTATCTTTTGTTATACTGTTTTATTTTACAATTATGAAATACAAAACATTTTAAACTTTATTATGTTTAATCATCTAATTTTTGTATTAAGTACGGTACATATTAAAAAAAAAGATTAAATAAATAAATCTCTTTAAGTCTTGATCTTCCTATCATCATAGTAAGTGTTATCAGAGATTACTTTCCTCTCAAAGCTTCAATTTGTATCTAGGGAAGTAAAACTGAGTAGGTCAGTATTAGGAATAAATGAAATTCAAACTTTTTAGACATCTTGTCCTTAATAAAATAAAATTGAAATACT
Source organism: Lycorma delicatula (assembly GCF_047948215.1). Lineage (NCBI taxonomy): Eukaryota > Metazoa > Arthropoda > Insecta > Hemiptera > Fulgoridae > Lycorma > Lycorma delicatula. The sequence goes on along the minus strand of NC_134456.1, from coordinate 174,834,703 downwards.
CTCTCTTTTTCCTGTCTACCCTTCGGAACCACCGAAAGATATTACTTCAGAGGATGATATGTATGAATTTAGATGAAGTGTAGTCTTGTGCAGTCTCAGGTCACCATTGCTGAGATGTGTGGTTAATTGAAATTCAACCAGCAAAGAACACCGGTATCCACAATCTAGTATTCAAATGCTTTTATTCGGATTTGAATAATAGTTCGTGGATACCGGTGTTATTTGGTGGTTTTTTTTTAACCTTCGGGACCACCGTTAGGTATTGCTTCAGAGGATCAGCTGAATGATTTGTAACGTGTGAAAATGTCTTGCCTGACCGGGATTCGAACCTGGGACCTCCGGATGAAAGGCCGAGACGCTACCACTCACGCCACAGAGGCTGGTGTTCTTTTGTGGTTGGGTTTCCATTAACCACACCTCTCAGGAATGGTGGACCGAGTTTGTTCTAGACTGCACATTTACAGGTACAGTTACGCTACTCTGATAATTTTCTAATGTCTTCAATTGTTGATGCGACTATAAACAAAAGTATAAAAAAAAGAAAAGGTTTAAATTTAATTAATTACTACCATATGAAAGGAAATAACAAAAATAATTTTTAATATTAGTAATTACTAATATCATTTAGATGAGCTTAATTGTTACTGGAGTACAAATGTCTTTATTTTTTAAAAAATCTCTAACTTGAATTTTTTAGGATAAGTTGTTAATAAAATTAAGAACTAAATATTGAAAAATGCTGATATGTGGTGGTCGTTCTTCTTGCTATACAATTAAGCTCTGTTTAGATGAGGTGGTGTTCCCTCAGAGATGGAGACGGCAGCGCCTGGTCTTGGTTCCCAAGCCGGGAAGGGACACGGTGCTGCCGTCCTCTTGTAGACCGTTGGCAATGGTCGACACCATACCAAAGATACTCGCGCGCATGCGGCTGCAGAGGCTGATCAGATTTATTGAGAACACTGGGGGACTGTAGGATATACAATTCGGTTTTCACAGAGGAAGATCTGCTCTGGACGCGGTGACGGAAGTTGTTGGTACGGCAAGGAGAATCATTGGAGGAAGGAAGATCTGCGTGCTCGTGGCGCTTGACGTTCGCAACGCATTTAACTGTGTGGTCCATGACGCCATTAGGACTGCGCTGGAGAGTATGAGAGTCCCCTCCGTATCTGAGAAGGATAATTCTCTCCTATTTCAGTGAGCGCAAATTGATCTGCGAAACAGAGTGGTCAAACGGTGCATAAATAGAGGAGTTCCATAAGGGTCAATCCTTAGACCGGCCCTTTGGAATATAGTGTATGATGGCGTATTTCGCACTCCTCTACCGCCGGGCGTCACTCTCGTAGGTTACACAGATTGGATGTAACTGGCTTTCATGTGGTGTGTGGAGTGTCCGGCGCGAGGTATGTGTTCTGAGTGAGGTTTGGCTGTCGTGGAGTGTGTGGTGAGATGTTAGTCTGATGTTTGGTATCTTGTGGGTGTGAGGTCGGTGTCTGTTGACGTGGTGTCTGAATATGTGTGTGGCCGTATTCTCCTCTCCCTGAAGTAATGCACACCAGCTGTACCAGGAAGAGTGGGTAGCCAGAGATGGAGGTTTAGTCGATAGTGCGCAGGAACATATACGCATTTAATAACATCTTGCGGAACCTGTTAGCGAAACCGAAACTGCTCAGTCGCCCGAAAATGGGGTTCCCTTCACCTCTTAATAAAAAAGAAGCTTTAGGTCTTGTGGTCCTGATAAAAATTCCTTAAATTTAATACACCGCTTCTGAAATAAGTTTAATAATATTCAATCTAAAACATTTTTAATTAAGTTTTATGTATTTTGAGTTCCCTCTTTGTTCTTTGTAAATAATTTTTTTTGTCTTTTGTTTTATCAATATCTTGATCGAAATGAAGCCCTGTATAATTTTTAATAAAATAAGTACTTGTTTCAAATTCATCTTAAGCAGTAGTATATTCAAATTCTCTTTATAATCACAGGTAATATTCAGTGCCTCTGATAATGTGTTCTTTAATTGCATATTATGATTGCCAACTATATAGTAGGCAAGTGCTTACTTATATTTAAAAAAATGACTGCTCCGAATTTAGAAACGTTTTTATAATAATATAAACGCATACGAAATCACAGTTTTAAAGAACATTTTTAGATATAAATTAATATACATAGCGTATATTACTTGTCTCTAAAAATAGATCACATTATTTAAATGAAATATGGTTAACCTCTGTAGTATCAAGCTTAATCACACATTGATAGTATCGAATTATTATGACTTTATTGTCAAACAAATGATTTTACGAGCAGTGTTATACAAAGTAATTATATCATAACTCGCTTTTATCATCAAACGCGATATATGTTTAAAATTGTGGTAGCCGTATAGAATGTACCTCTATTATTTTGAAAAATTACATTTTAATTATTCAATTAAACCATCTAATATTTCTACTACGTGACTGATTAATAATTTGTATGGTAGGATAACTATGAAATTTATTATTTCCATTACGGGTAGAAGTTCATAGTATATACAGTACTATATCATACAAATAATGAATGTATATAAAGATAAATCGAAACAGGTCAAAGAAATAAACCATTAGACTACGGTTTTATATATTCAATATTTCTTCTGTGTTTCGCAAAACATACAAAAAGCTAGAAATGATGTTATTAAACATTCCTCGCATTTACTTAGAGTTAAAAAGTTATTTCTTGAGTTAAAGACTATTTCTATAATAGTTTTATTAATATTTCTTAAGTTAAGAAATATTGGTTAATAGTATAATTTAAAAAAGATGTATATGTAAACAAATTAGTTTGCTGACATACGAATATTTTATTTTTAGATAAGTAATAATGTGACCTTAATTTATTCTAACCTTTTTTTTTGACAAAAAAAATTTACATCTTCAATTTCCTTCTGGGGCTCTCAAAATATGTCCTTCAATTTCTACATCGATTCTTTCATATGCAATAACCACGAAGAACCTGATTCTTGTCTGTTTCCTTTCTGAATCGAAGCTTGCCTTCTTCATTTACTACCCAACTATCTTATCTTTTACTGATGATTTATCGCTCTCCCGGATTTTTTAGCGATTTTCCATAGAATTTTAAACATTTTGTTTTTGTTATTAGTAGAACTAATCAAAAAGTAACAATTACACAAAACACATTATTTTAAAATAAACTGTAATTTTGTTTTCACTCAAATACATTTTATAATAAACTGAGGTTTGAAATTTTATTGAATTACGTTTGAATAAAGGTTATTGTGATGTATGGTGGTCACATTTTTCACTTTGTATTAGGCGTTGTCGGGCATACCAGTCGCATTGAAAATGTTGTACGCCCTACGCTTAGTAAAACTGTAGCCGATGTAGGTTTTATGACTATTCAATTTGACATAACAACTGTAAATCTACTGGGCTTTATTGTATAGTTTTTATTCTGATGCCGTGTAGCAGTTGCTTTTTACAGTTTTTATTTTATTGTTTTACAAACGGATGAAAATTTTCGTGAAATTGTATATAAAGCATATAATGTAATGAAATACTTAATACTAATATAATCATGCATTATTATGTATTACCTAGTATTAATATGTAAATTTGATATGTACGTCAGATACCACCCTTAACTGTAATAATTGTAGATGACCTGATACAAAAGGAATCTACTCCCAAAAATGATGTGCTATAATAGCCTTTTGACAAAACTTAAATGCACAGTGCCGATTATGAATTCATTTATTGCTAATACATTGCAGTTTTGTTTAACTGTGTTGTTCTGCTACACATTTTCAAGGGGAGCGCAACTATACATTCACAACCATCCGCCAGTTTGAGATGGATAAAATGAAAGTGAGGATTGAAGTGGTTCTCAGTTGTCTTTCTTAATGAGCCGAATATTCTGTTACATATCAGCATACCGAATCCTCTGAAATGCAATTGATGTTTTGTGCTACAAGTGACACCATTAGTCAGTTTACTAAAGAGACTGGCTGTAGAAAAAAAAATCATTACTCACAGAGAAATAAACTCTCATTAATTCCTTTTTATTTCAGATTATTTACAAATATCACAACAGTAAGAAAAACTGAAGCAAAAATGAGTGAACTCCTTTGTGGGGAGAACAATGGATTATATGTATTATTTCTACTCAGTAAGGGAACATGAAATATTATTAAAAAAATCTGAGGCATTTATTCATTTGTATTCTAATGGAAATTGACAAAATGCAAAAGAAGAAAAAAATTCATTATTAAATCCAATTTTATATGAAATTACTTACCATCTCGTTTGTTGTAATATGTAAGAGAAGTAAAGTGATTATTTCGATCAAAAAATTACCAAAAAATGTTTTATATATTTCGACATGGTAAGATTTCATTCACCCAAAATTTTAAAACCTTTATTCCAAGTATCCATGTGTGTATGTTGGTTTTATATTTCAGAAACAGTTGTACTTCATGATATTAAAATTTTGTTTAAAGTTGGTATATTTGGTGAGTTGATTCTAATGGGTTTTTTTTTAATACTGGATGATGGGTTGCTTTGTTTTGAAGAGGATTGAGTTTATTGAAAATTTTACTCGTGCATGAGTTTGATCTCATTAAAAAATCTGATGTGGTCACCGCATGGCTTCCTTGTACGCCTATTAAGTTACATATACACATTTTTTTTTTTTAAATGAAAAGTACATAAAATGTTATTTCTTTAATAACTTTGATATTTTTCTCAAATGTTTATTTTATTGTTCTTATTGAATTATTATTTATCGTAAAAGTTTTTTACAATCAGAGGTTAATAATTATTAACAAATCAATATATTTAAATTAAAAAGAAAAAAGGAGATGAAGTCCGATTCGAACTGATGTGCCTTCCTCTTCTAAAATCCAAATATTTCATTAATTAAGATTTCATTTGGCTATAACTCTGGAACCAATGAAAATAAGTACTACTTATGATATATTTTTGAAAAGATTTCAACGAGGACTTATTACTGCAGTTAAGAAAAAGTAAAAAATCCAATTTTTTTTTTTTGATTTTGGGGTTTTTGGTCACACTTTTGTTTCAGACGATTGCAGTCAAATAAGGAGATGCACAACTAGATGTTGCAACAGTTTTAAACCAAAATTTCAACATCCTACGGCTAATCGTTTTTGAGTTATGCGAGATACATACGTACGTACGTACAGACGAAACTAGGCAAAATGGATATTTCCGTTGAAATCTGAAAAACGAAATTTTTCGTGATCACAATACCTTTCATATTCCTTTACTTCGTACAAGGAGGTAAAAATAGTATCTGAAATTTTTAAAAAGTGAAAAATTCCAGTAAAAATTTGACTTTGTTAATTTGTACTGTTATTTCTGACCATTATAACTTATCGTATGTTAACACTTTTTTTCTTTACTTGAGATGAAAACAATTTTCTACTTCTGTTAGAGGATTAGGCAATAATAGATACAAAAATTAAAAACAAGAATTCTGTTAGGTTATTCTGCTCAAAAGTAGCATTTTCTAATTTTATTTTTAATATTACAGACATTGAAAAGTGTCCATTTGACATGGGAAAGAATAGGGTATCACATTAAAAAATATGTCTGTGTTGTAAAATCAAAGCATAGATATACAAGGTAGACAGTATTAAGGATAGTAAGGAAGACGATGTTAAGTCATCAGTTAGTGTAATTAATCGATAAGTAGAATAATTGCGACCAATATTCACATGTCTATGAGGAAGAATTAACTTGAACATGGTTTAAGAAAAGAATAATGATCGATCGGTTGTGTGGTTTCAGTACAGTAAAAATAAATTTTTAACTACAAATTAGTATTTATTTTTACTATTAAATAAATAATAATTTACATTATCTAAATAAAAATTTTATTTTAAATAATTATGGCGATCAGGAAAAGCATTATTCAGAGATATCTTCATTCTGTGTTTAAATTAAGAAGCTAGTAAATTTATTTTGCAGCGACTACACTCTGTTTCTTTGTTATGTAAAACAAAATGCTTTTTTGAAATATTACAATACTTTATTCTCTTTAAATAATAATATTGAATTTAATTAGATAATATCTGAAAAAGTATAAATCTTTTAAGCACTGTATTTCAAATGCGGGTGCTTCTGAGTCCATACCTGTTGCTTGTTAGCCTGGGGATTATGGTCTTCTAATGGGAAAATCCCCAATAAAACTTTTTCAGTTAATGGACCAATTCATTTATTTTGTAATAAAATATTGTTTTAATGAATTTTTAATTAAAGATACTTATTAGATTGGTCTACGTGTAAAATTAGAAATTTAGAAAATTCTTTAATCAATAAATTGCATCTAAGTTATTGATGTTTGAAAAAAGTTCACCGTATTAAAAATGTTCGTTTATTTATTTATTCCTGTATTAATGGGAAAAGACGTAAAAAAGCTATGGAATTTCATTTTGAATTGTGGTTTCACTCATTTAATTTCTAGAATTTGTTTTATGCATGGAAAATATCTCCATGTTTGTTTGAACAGTTTAAAATCAATACGTGAGAAGCAAGAAAGAATGAAAACGAAAAAGTAAATATTGCGATTATATATTTTTAGATATTTTAAATATTTTCATTCGTTGTTGAATTTTTATTATTTTATAAAAAATTTATCGAATAATAATAAAAACAATTTTAAAATAATATATTGTTGAGAAATTTAAATAAATTGGTCTGTTTCAAAATAATAAAAGTGATTATTTATTTGACCGCGTCTGTCCGTTCGTCGGACGCGTACAGTTGTTCAGTTTATCTGAGAAAACTGAACTCGTTCGGTCAATATTGGCTCCAGCATTGCGCCGATGCATACAGGCACACTTCTCCGCTGATCTTCTCTTTCCCCCTGTTTCCACTTTTATCACAGATGTGCTACAGCAAATGTTCTTTCCTTAAATTAAATGAAAACATCACTTTCGGAATTTTATAAAAACTGTTAAGAAAACAAACCAATTTCGTTAAATAAGTTAATAAATTGCTCTGTCAATTTCATTAATTTTAAATTTAATCTATAAAATATATCGTAACTGCATTCTGTTTTATCAACGTTAACTTTGTTCTACATTACAACTACTACTAGTATTGTTATTATTTTAACTTAAAATCTTTATAATTAAAAAGAATTAAAACCTTTTTCTTGTTAAGATTAATTACGATAAAATTTACTGAATCACCCATTGAAAAATCAACGAACTTTTACCAATTTTATTTATTGATTGTAGGACTTGGACTTGGACTTGGTGTTTTCTATTTTATGTAATATCGTATTTAAATGTATAATGATCTGTTATTATGATTATAAAAATAACTTATTTTCTTGGCCAAAGTAATTTAAAAATATTTCAGTTAAATGCTTATGAGGAAGACATAATGTATATACACAGCTAATACATGTATACTGAGGGATTAGGCGTTTTACTTAATAGACCTTTCGGTCGTAAACTGGGATTTTTACGCCTCTGAGATACTGAAGAAAATCCTAATATATATCCATAGGCAGAGCTAGCACACCGTATGTCGCTTAGGTTATCAAACCCCAACGATCGAGAGTGAAGACGTTAGGTTTACGTCTCCTCAACACTGAATCAGGGTGTCTAGCCAGAACGAAATCTAAATATTTTGAGGGAGAAAGTCTCTAGGGTAAAATGAGGGTTGAATTACGTAAAAAAAGGTGATCTTCTCAAAAGAGGAACTCCGGATAAAAAAACTAGTCAAAAGTAGTGTATCAAAATCTTTTCATGTGCGTGTCTCTCCACAATTACTCAGGAGATCAGGGTTTCTTTAATTAAGAAAGGTCCTTATTACAGTTAAAAGATTTCGTGATGATCAGCAAACATACAGCTTCAATTTACTAACTCTTTCAAGATGCTGAGGGCCAACAATATTTATGAAAGTATCTGGCAAAGAACCTTCCCTTTTTAACCGGCTCTAGGACGTTGAAATAGGATAAACACAGGATCCTTAACTCCTACTAATATTTCTAATACGTTGATTAGAAACTCAAAATTCCGGGCAGACACTGATTTCAAAATTATATGAAAGCGTGTTTTGGAATTCCCTTTTAACCAGTAGATGAAAATGGATAAACAGGTTCTTATTCCTACTTTAATCCGAAAAAAAAACTGGAAAAATTTAAACGGCAATTACGAACTGGTGAGATACCGGCATTGTACATATTATTTTCATTAGAAAGCCTCACTTCCTCATCACTATTACTCCTATTTTCGGATACCTAGAAAGTTGAACTTGAGCATAATTATTACTAATGGGGCTTTTAGGGAAAATTAATTTGATTTAATTACTTCTAACGGATTAAAAGAAAGACTCCTGATGTTAAAAATTTGTCCGTTTGAAGTACGGAAACTTCAGCCAGTAAAATGATGTAATTTTTTTAAACGATATTTTTGTTTTCTATTCTTTCCTTTCCAAAAAAAGCAAAAAAATTGCAACTTATGATTTCACTAATAATCTGCTGATATATATCTGAAAATTTGAAGTAATGATATACAGTTTTTTTTCGTTTATTTAGGTAGTTGTAGGTATGTGCCATATTCAGTTCGCCAAACCGGGGGACTGTTGCTGTTGTTGATTAAAACCCAATGGCAAATGGTGACCCTGAAAATTAGCTTTATTTCTTTAAGTATATGCCAGATTGTATAAAGTATTATGAACAAATCGCTTTTAAATAATAGTGTTCAGTTTCAATTTTTCATTCTGTCATTACGAAAAGGAAAAGGCAGGCATTTGATACGTATATATGTAATGTGTTTGCACATTTTCGATTGTGTTGTGTGTTCGTTTATTTTACTAATATGTTGGTTATTATAATCTGTTAATATTCAGATTGAGCAGCAATATAAACTGCGTGTTTGAATCTCTTAATTAATTAATGTATTTCTACATTTATTTCTGTAAACAAGGGTGTATTTCTCTCTGAATAATATTTTCATAATAAACCTGCAAATACAGTGTAATAATTTAACATTCATCGTCTAATTAGTTAATATTGAATAATTTGTGTTAATAAATGGTAACAGGCTCTGTTGAATATTGCACCTACTACGCATAATTTAAAAAAATAAATTATATCTGTGGATAGGAAATGTGTAAATTTATGAATCTCATAAATTTATGAAATAATAATTGACTTTCAACAATAAGTTGCTTAAAGTAATACAGACTCATTTTATAAATATCAAGACTTAGGCCTATAGGGCTACAATTTCAGAACAATGAGTAGTTTCATTATTCATTAAGTGTCATCATGCAGATGGCGTTAATTTGTTAATTATTTTGATTATTTTAATGTTTATTCAGATTGTACATCTGATCTATATTAAATTTGTTCGTTTGGTACGAGTACATGTATACAATACATACGTTTTCCTCAAATATAGTTAGTTCGTAAATACATATCGTTCAAGCTTGTTAAATACAACTTTGTTACGATGTGAAGTTCAACTTTGAACAATGTTAAGTTCGATTTTAATCCGTTATGTTTCGTAAATCTACCTTTTTATATGTATTTTTTGTATTATACAAATCTTGCAGTGCCTACAGTTAATTTGTGTAATTATGGATTTCTGTATTTATCGTGCTCGCTTTGTTAATGCACTGTGCGATTAAGCGTATTTTGTTTGTTTTTGAATACATATCCTATTACGTAGGCTTTTTTTTTGGTTTACGCATGACTATTACTTGATGAATTTTAGTGTTATTAAACTTTTTTCACTTGATGTGTTTTGTAATTTTTCTTCAATCCTTTATAAAGAGTGAGCAACATAAAACCGAACTCATAATGAAACCGCTTTTTTTTTTGTCTTCAGTCATTTGACTGGTTTGATGCAGCTCTCCAAGATTCCCTATCTAGTGCTAGTCGTTTCATTTCAGTATACCCTCTACATCCTACATCCCTAACAATTTGTTTTACATATTCCAAACGTGGCCTGCCTACACAATTTTTCCCTTCTACCTGTCCTTCCAAAATTAAAGCGACTATTCCAGGATGCCTTAGTATGTGGCCTATAAGTCTGTCTCTTCTTTTAACTATATTTTTCCAAATGCTTCTTTCTTCATCTATTTGCCGCAATACCTCCTCATTTGTCACTTTATCCACCCATCTGATTTTTAACATTCTCCTATAGCACCACATTTCAAAAGCTTCTAACCTTTTCTTCTCAGATACTCCGATTGTCCAAGTTTCACTTCCATATAAAGCGACACTCCAAACATACACTTTCAAAAATCTTTTCCTGACATTTAAATTAATTTTTGATGTAAACAACTTATATTTCTTACTGAAGGCTCGTTTAGCTTGTGCTATTCGGCATTTTATATCGCTCCTGCTTCGTCCATCTTTAGTAATTCTACTTCCCAAATAACAAAATTCTTCTAGCTCCATAATCTTTTCTCCTCCTATTTTCATATTCAGTGGTCCATCTTTGTTATTTCTACTACATTTCATTACTTTTGTTTTGTTCTTGTTTATTTTCATGCGATAGTTCTTGCGTAGGACTTCATCTATGCCGTTCATTGTTTCTTCTAAATCCTTTTTATTCTCGGCTAGAATTACTATATCATCAGCAAATCGTAGCATCTTTATCTTTTCAATCATTTTTACTTTCGCGTATTTGTATTGAAAAAAAAACCGGTTTTTTCTTGATATTAGTGCTTCACTATGTTAAGAGGAGGCGTTCCGTCAATTCGTCTTTTGACTCTGTCATTTGCGAGGGGGTAACCGCGTATATATTTCTTCAAAAACTACCTACCATAATTTTACATATTATTTTTGTAGCAAGTAAATTGAATTCTGATATTGTATGGAATCTTTCTGTTTAGCAACGAGCAATGACACTTGATAGGTCATCAAATTGGCCTTTTTACTAATTCCGGCTGTTGTTTTTTTTATGATTATTTTGCTTCATTAAATGTCTGTTTTTAATTTTTAAATAGTCTCTGGATTTACCCAGTTTTCCAGAATGTTTTGCTTCATGATATCTTTGTAGATTTGTTGGTTTCATGCTTTCATTATGCAGCAATTTGTAACACAAAACATAATGTAGGTGATAAAGTATAGTTCGTCATCAGATGATAGTCATTTGACTCAAATTATGACTTTATATAAAGTAAAATACCAACCCTTTTTTAATATTTCAGGTAGCACCAAGTGTTAATATTGTTTAATTTTGACATTATAGGCTTTGAAACTTCCATTTTTCGTTCGTATTAATCATTGTGATTATTATTTAAACAGTTAATATTGATCCATCATTACAAGGGTAGTAAGGGGTATCCTTGGTATAAAACGCATCTAGAAGTACTACTAGATGCATTGTAAAGAAGCGCAGTAGAGAAAACCATTTATTTTCTTTCCATTACACAATATTTTCTATTTATATAATCATTTTTAGAGTTCACTGTTGTAGGTTTTCTACAACAATAGATTTTCCCGACCTATTTGAAGATGCAAAATGTTAACTTAGCCAAGCAGAAAATGTACAAGGTATATTTTTTATTTGAAAGTGTGTGTGTCACACTTTGGGAAATATATCGCTGATCTCTGGAACGATCTCGTGATTTTCACTTTAAAAACCACTTTTGTAGGGGTTTCATGGTTAAAAACAATAAGTGATTTAAAAAGGTTGGGTTTATGTTTTTTAAAGTCTATTTTTCTGATATTTTTGATTATATACATTTTATGTCAGAAATGCTGTATGAATTAATGCTATCCTTCCCCTGAAGAAGTTTGCCATACCAGTTCGTAGGCTAGTCGCACCAGTTATATTTTAATGCTAACATTGTTTATGGTTACCATACTTTTGTCACTATCTTATTAACCATACATCCTGGCTTTGCGATCCAGAGTTGTAACAAACTATCAGTACACAAACAACTAACCAGCTGCCTACGTGCCCAAATCAAGAAATTTACGCTTGTTACCAGGAGAGTTATGGAAATTTCATATAAATCAAAATCGGTTGTATGCATTTTTAAACAGATTAAATATCTATTAACCTTACGAATTGTTTAATTAAAATTTTTGCATCATTAATCGTATAAAGATTATCCATCAAAATTGGTTCGATCTACACTTTCTCTTGTTCGAGTTTTCCTGATTGAATAAATGTTGGTTACCTTTCTGTAACCATACATACTAACCCCCAGACGCCGCTTCTAGTGTCAGAGGTTTGGTCACTGATATAATCAATCGAAATTATAAATTTCAATGGAATTAATTGAATTTCAAAGAACTACTACAGAATTGCTCTGCGCCTTTCGGAATGCAAAAGCTGTATGTTTTCGAGTGTTTCAGTGGGCTAAACGGAAATTATTGCTGAATTATGTGGATGCCATTTCTTGGACAACTCCATCATCTATTCTATGGAGAAACGTGCAGGCTATGTGGGGATCAGGACAATCTCCGCAACCGATTAGACTGGTAAACACTGATATCCTCGTCACTATGCAAACTGATGAACTGATGTGACGAACACGTTTGAAAATTCGTTTGTGTCACGTTTCCGTTAAACCATCATGCTGTCCTGAGTTTAAGAGATATAAGTTGCAGATAGAAAATTTCCCGTTTGTTATTGGAGACAAAATGAAATGAATTAAACATTCCCTTTTTTTAATGAACTAAGGTGTACCTTGAATAATTCCCGTGACACTTCCCCCGGAAATGATAATATCAGGCTTAATATGTTATCTCCCCTCTCGGATACTGTATTACGACATCATTTGTCTATCTATAATAAAATATTCTCTATCATTAAAAGGTCTTCTCGATATGTAAAAGGCTTATGAACGGTTTGAAGGAGAGGAATCCTAAATCATGAATAGGGAATACAATGAATATGGTAATTTATCAAGGGTTTCCTCAGAACTCCGTCCTTTGGGGCTCAAGTTGGAACGACGGTATCCGAAAATTTTGCGTTAGAAAACGGAATACCACAGGTTTTTATATTACTGTTGTTTAATTTTTAAGTTAGTTTTTAATATTTAATTGTTTACTATGTTAATAATGTGTCCGGCTGCTGATAACGAGACTTCGTTGTCCGCCCAGGAAAAAAAAGATTCACTAATGTTAACTGCTACTTTAACTTACAGTTTTGGTAGCACTGGTGACAAATACTAAGTCAAATGTTACGAAGTAGACTGCTGATTCTTTTCCCTCTAAAAGGTTTCTATTATCAGATCATAAAGGATATGCATTATTGAAATTGAAGAAAATACAGTAATTCGTTTACTATGCTATATTTTATTAGTTTTAATCAATCAGACGAAATTGCAGTCTTAGAAATACTTATGTTGTATAGTATCGTATACAAATTAAAAATTCAGAAAAGAGTATTACTGATGTTTAATCAAACTCAGTTTTTAAGTAAATAATTGTTTTACGGGAGGCCTCACGTTCTAACTTTTGAACTTTAGGATAATATGTATTAGATTTCTGTTAAATATGAAGCAAATAGAGTTTGATTAGATTTATGTATCAGTTTGTTTGTTCTGAAAGTTCCATTTCATATATATATATATATATTAAGAATTTTGTATATACAAGTCTAGAGTTGTAAGTTCGAGTCCTTAACAACCGTAAGTATAGAAAAGGCTATAATTGTTATGGAGAAGGCCATAACAAGCAGACTGATGGGTAACAAGGAGGGACCGAGAATGGCGAAACGAAGGCTGTTAATGGAGGCAGCGATCCCAGTGATATTCTACGCGGGACCGATGTGGTGTGAAGCCCAGACGTCAAAAAAATGAAGGAATGCTGGCCTCGCTCTAGAGAAGGGCCACGATCAAGGTCATCACGGCATAGAGAACGCTGTTAGGGGAGGTGGCAGGTATCCTGGCGGGTGTCCCGCCAGTTCGACTGAGAACTCTACAGTTGAAGCGAGTCTTTGAGGGAATGCCGAAGCCTGATTCTGCAGCCCTCATGCTTCAGGAGTGGCAGGAGAAGTGGAATACCACAAATATAGGAGTTGGACTCTCGGATGATTCCAAGGCTGAAGGATTGGCTGGAGAGGAAGCATGAGGACGTTGATTACTACGTCTGCCAGCTCCTTTTTGGTCATGGTGGATTCGGATCCTATCTTTGCAGGTTTTGGAGGCAGGAATTTCCTAATTGTGTCTATGGTAGATTATTGAATACTACGGTGCACACATTTTATGAGTGCCCCAGATGAGATGAGATCAACGAACGAGCGGATCTAGGGCGAATCGCACTGGAGGACAAAGTAGCCTACATCCTACGAGGTGCCGAGCAATGGAAGAAAGTTGCGGGAATGGTTGCTGTAATCCTACAGAAAAAGGAGCGGGTGGGGTGCAAACTGACTATTGCGTAGTCTAGTGGAGAGGGGATCTATTAGTAAAACTTAAATCTGCGACGAACCATGGCGACTTCTAGGGCTAGGGTGTAGCCCCACTAGGATGTTCTGGTTCGCCCACATGCAAGAGTGGAGGGGGGTTGGAGCTACCGGATGATGGTATGGGGTACCCTCAAAGTGCGAGAGGACGGGTAGCGTAGAGTAAGCACCAGATGTGCGCAACGCACACCTGGTGCTTCGTAGTTTAGGAACGGGAAGGGTAGTTCTCCAGCTGAGGGATGGGCTGGCTATCCAGAAGAGGAGTCGACGTGTCCTGACGAAGCTAGCGAGATCCCGGTGGTATGTCTTTACAGTGGGCTACAAGAAGGCAGGCTGCAGTCATGGCTGAGTGATGCTTAATTGCCGAACGGGTTGCCTTGGGAGTGTTTCCAACCGAAAAAATAGTTCCGAGTCCTTGTAAAAACGCTTTTACATGAACTTGAATGCTAGGCTCCATAGCCTAACATTCAAGTGTTCTTTTATTAGGTTTCAATTAACCACACGTCTCAGGAGTGGTCGACCTGATTCTGTTCCAGACTACATGTTTACCTTACATTTACATACCTATGTCAGGCCTGGTAAGTTGGTAGCCGTAATTGCATTTGTTTATATTTACACATCAAGACCCGGCAATAGCTGGAAAACTGATTGGAGAAAAGAAACTATACATACATACGCTATAGAATTTGGACGCTTTTTTGTAAAATGGGAAATGTTAACAAATAATGAAATTATCATGGTCGTAATATGAAAAATAAAATTAAAACTGAATATCATTTAAAAACCATCCAAATAGTATAAAACATTAAAAAGTGTAAACGGAGAACTGTTGATTGAAAACAGAAAAATGTTTTACCGTTATTTAACGTGATCTTCTTTTTTTAAATGAAATGCATTTCGGTAAGTGTAATATGACTTTTTCCGTTAATTTTATATAGATATATCGTTTAAAAATATGAATATGTCTTTAATATTTCGAAGTAAAATTAAGGACTATCGTGAAAAATAGTCCAGCGGCTTTTTACTGTTGTTTGTTAATCATTAAGGTTCAGTAAGAATCACTGTCTTACGACTGGATTTTATAACTTTAAATTTCACTGTCTAACTGTAATCCCGTTAAAGCCCATAAGGGCTAGTAATATGAGGGGGGGGGCGACCGGAATCGTCACAAGGTGGGTGTCTTCCCCTACGGGCGTTGGGATGCCTAATTATAAGTTGGATCGAAACCTGTTATGAGACATATGTTATCAACTATCTCAACTATAGAGAAAGAAAAAATAGATTGAAAAAGTCGTAAGAATTTTAAAAAAACTAAGGTTTATCCACAGCCGAATATGTTTGAGTACAATATTATTTACTGATTTATTTTTAATCTAAAAATATCACATTAATATGTAATTGGTTATAGTTTCCAAATAATGCTTACATTAAACATTTAAATGAGGGTGCAGTATCGTGCAAGTTGTTCGATTAATTTCTCTGAAATCAATACAAGCGCATGCATTACATTTATACGTAATAATTCTTGACAAATTTCCAAATCTACATTTATACTATTTAAACTATACTAACTTGAATACTTTAAAAAAACATTCCCTATATTTTTCATAAGAGAAAAGATGAACATTAGCTGAAACATATAGTTCTTTAGTATATTTTGTATGTTTATCTTGTAATTATAATACTCCTTTCCTCTGCTTTAAATCATTTAAATTTATATGAGGAATTAATTTTTGCCTAAATATTATTATAAAAACTTTTCTGTAAAAAAATAGATGTTAATATTATCCTTTATTTTAACATCGCTAATTTTTAGGTAACGGGTTTTATGATTAATTTTTTTTTAATATTCTCCTGACATTTATTAATTTACTTATTTATTATTTTAAATTTATGTTACTGAAGTTTCAAACCAACAAAAGATTCTTTTCTCTTGGATATTCTTTTGTTTGTTATACCTTTATCCTTTTTTATCCTTCTCATCGGACTGGGTTCCATAACGAAGCACGACATAGTCCGGGGTGTCCATTTACTCTAACGAGACTCCCCCCCCCCCCGAATACTAGCAGTACGTCCGGCAGAACAGGTCGGCTCACCGATCGGATCTTATGTTATCACTTGCCTCTAACCCCAGGGGTAGGATTATCAGACTTGACTATGTCGTTCGTATTTTCCCACCCCAGGAACCGGGACTCGGTCTTGATGCCTTCTTGCCTCTTAACAGAAACACCCAAAAGGGCATCCCCATCGAGACTGCGGTCTTTTCCATTCCCCACACAAGTGGACAAGAGAGTCTCCGTGTCTCATCACTGCCATTCATATTTGCAAGCACAAACGAATGGCAGCTCAGCAGAGAGCTTTCCATCATCCCCTCGTAGCTCCAGCAGCTCTATACTCAGTCGGACAAGCAAGCAGGTGGAAAACTCTCATTACGGGACTATAGAACCCTCCAACTTGTGGCCTTCCGAACCATAGAAACCACACTTCCGCGAAGTAGGTCCTGACCTACCCGCGCATCCAAACGACGTATGCCCCAGGCCCCAACACTTGAAGCATCGGTCCTCAGGGTCACGTATGCGGACCCGACAATGCATCCAGCCTACCTTCAGCCGCCGGGCAATCAACTGCTTCGCCATCCCATACGTCGTAAAGACAGTAGCGTTCTGTGTGCTACCAAGCGCCGGACGGAGTGAAGACACGCGAAAATCGGCGTCAGGTTTAACCACCCGTCTCACAGCCACCAGCACCTCAGCTTCAGCCACCGTATCCTCAAGGTCGTGAATATGGACCAAAGCTCGCCGGCCCTTCCTCGACTGCAGGTCCACTCGCCCCAACCACCCGTCGGTCAAGAACGACGATGATGTTCCCCCGCCGACGCTCGAGGGCACATTCCGTGATTCTCATCAGACATGGACGCGAACAGATCCACAAACCGGCAAGTACCCATCACGGCTAGCGATTTCTCCGCCACCATTACGCTGTGCGGCCAGGAGCTGACCACCGCCTCTATCAACTCCGCGTCAGAAACAGGAACCGAGACAACACGTCTTTCAAGTCGTGGTCCCTCGGGGAGGGTGATCTGAATCGCGGCCTCAGTCTATGGCGAAGCAGGAGCTCCCCCCCCCTGCAGATGCCTCCAACAGGGACGTCCAGGCCTCACCAGATAACCTCCTCTCCACCACCAATATCCTGTCCACGGCGCCTTTGATTTCCCGCTTGGTATTTTGCCCAAGGCCATATAGCGACTCGACCGTCTCAAAGAGCTCCCGTAAAGCCAACACAGCGGTAGAACCTGCTAGGACCTGGGACCGCTCCTCATACAAGGTATGAGGAGCGGTCCCAGGTCAGGTAAAGGTCTGGTCTGATAAATCATACCGTCCATCCCGGCCAACGAGACGTCCCGTGTCTGCCTCGTCAGTAGCACAATCTTCCACCCGAAGCTTCCTCTTTGGGCCGGATAAGGGCGAGGACTGTGACTTCGGACGCTTGTTACTCGCCTTCGGCTCCTCCAACAAACCCTCCTCCATGCCATTCACCTGAGCACCTAAAACCGAGCCAGACAATTTGCTATCCGAGAAGCAATCTGATTCCAAAGGAACACCCGACTAGGCAACCTCTCAGATATATAGTCTATCCTCTGTTCTGTCACCACGCTCCCGCTAGGAGTAGTCCTCCCACCCGAAGAAACAGACACAACTCTGGCCGCCTACGATGGTGAAACATTTTCCCGTTTCACAGACCCCTCCTGGGCAGAGGCAGATAATTTCGTTCATATACGTCCTCTTCTCTACCCTCCCCAAACGAACCGGGTGGAGAGTACTTCGTAATCACCATTCCTCCCCTAGTACTCAGAATAGAATCGCGAGAAGCCTGCCGTACAACTTTTTGATGGTCAACACAGATCCATCACGATTCACCGGTAATACTTCCGATTTGTTACTGAAACCCGACATCGTCAATTAAATATAACGTAAATATAATAAAATACAATGTAAAATAATTATACAAACACACTTGATCAAAAATACTTGAATAAAACACCGTAAAAAGAAATAGAAGAGTGTCACCCTGAAGGAGGGAATGTTTTATTCAAAATTTCCCTCCAACGCAAACAGCCTTTTCAGAAATATTAAATAATGTTCCTAAGTCAATCTTCATATGTATACTACTTGTAAATACGCCAAACCAATGTAATTAAACAGTCGGTAACCAAAACAAACAAAACAAACAAATGCCTGGCAACCGTAGGCCGAAACTTATATTTCAACAAATACTGAACTTTAATTAATCAAAACGGGAAAGAAACTTCATATAACCATTAAATACGAAAGTAAAACACAAAAATAGAATAATTTATACACACCCGTCTACAGCGAAACGGAAAATAGACCAACCAAGTGGAAAAACACGGTGGCGTATAAATACGGAAAATTAAACGAAAAAACACAACAAAACCATGAACAACAAACTAAAACAACACAAACGACAAATACTGTACAAAAAACGAACAGACAACGCAAAAACAGAACTCCCGACTCCAGTCGGGAAAAACACGTCTGTGCAGCTCGGGACTTCAACCTAACCCGTACTTTTTTTTTAACCTCCGGGACCACCGTTAGACATTGCTTCGGAGGATGAGATGAATGACAATTAGCGTGTGAAAATGCCATGCCTGACGGGGATTCGAACCCGGGATGTCCGGATGAAAGTCCGAGACGCTACCACTCGTGCCACGGAGGCTGGCAGTTACTTTTATCCGCACATAATTAAAGTTCACTGAATTTGATGGATCTTTTCTTTGTAATGGATGTTTCATATCAGAAAGCTTTTTAAGACTTATACTAAAGAAATTGATTCATGTTTGCCGTAGTTAATTTTGTAGCCTATTAACATGTAGCCTGGACGGGATTCGAATCCAGAACCTTCTGGATGAGATATAGGGACGCTACCACTGCTTAGAGAACGATAGAAATTCATTGAAAATCAGTTTTGAAAAACTTTTTGTTATATATTTTTAAACAACTGCTTTGCATTTACTATTTTTATAATAAAGAAAGTTTAATGAATTTAATTATATTATGATGATTACAATAAAATAGTTACCGTTACAATTAATTAGAGTACTGTTAATTTATATCACTATTTAGGTATAAACTTATTGTAGGCATAAAGTATTAACTTACTACCTGCATAGTATCACTTAATAATTCAATCTAAATGTGTATTTATAATCAAGGTCAATATTTGTTCCACTGGGTTAACGAATTCTCTTTACTTTATAGATTTACGCGATTATTTTTCTTTGCTGGCCGTTAAAATAAAAAATAAACTAAAAGTATTGCTATTAGTCAATAAAATACTTCCTAGACTTTTGTATTTCTCGTTTTTTGCGATTTCGTTGGCCAAAGAATAATAAACTTTCGTTTAAAGAATTATATGGATATGAATGTGTATATAGGTTATGTGATTGGTCTTATTTGATTTTATTCAGGAACGATTTTATCCAAAATCAAGAAACTATGAGTTAACTTATGAGAATTTTATGCATTAGTTTGATATATATTATTATATTATAATTAAATATATAACTACATTATATTTTTAGTTTAATAAAAGATAATGCATTGTAAATTTATAAAATCTCATCTCCAAAAAAAATGATTTTATAAAGTTTTTTAATTATTAATTGCTTTAACCTACTGAATTTTGTATTATTCATTTATATAGGTAGAAGGAACAATTTTCTGCCTTTTTCTTAGGATTAGGAAATATATGAAAGTGTTTTTTGCAGATTAATTTCGTACAAACAGCCCAACAGCTACAACATATACAGATATAAAAAAATAATAAATAACGAATGCATATTTGTAAATGAATAATATAAAACATAGCAATGAAAATAAACATCTAAAAGTTATCTCTTTCAGTAAAATGACAGGTCACAGCAGCCATACAAGGTTTAATACCAAAGGTAAGGGTATACCAAGCAAAATTGAGCCTCTACATACATACGCGCGATTGGGAGTTAATAATATAATAAGCGGCAATCTTTCACCATTGCTAATGATATAAATACGTACGCGCGTATATGTTTGACAAAGAGCGGTAAAAGTGTACTTGAGAGAGGTAAAAGGTTTTTTGGTTTGCAAATTTTAAACATTTTAATTATTTGAAGTAGAATTTTGCCGTTTTATACACTTCATTGTCTATAGATAATGAAAAGTAGCTTTTACGTAACATTTTATTCTAGTATGAATGTAGTTTTTTCATGTAGAACTGAAATATTTTAAATGAATTGATTGATATACCTAAAAATTTTATTTAATAAAGATCTAAATTAATGAATCTTCTCTTGAATAATTAATCCTGTAAATAAATAAATTAATGATTATTGTTTTAACGCTATCTTAGCCATATTTAAATCGATAACACTAAACTTGAAAATATTTTAAAAATCTGAATGGGAACGGTAGAATAAAAGTTGACCCCATTAAATAAAATATTTCTTAAAAGTGGGATGTTTCAAAACAGATTATTTATTGAATAGATATTTATTGAGAGACGGGGCTATTCATTCATATTCAATGGGATTTTCCATTAATCCTACCCTATAATATATTTAAACAAAAGTAACTATATCTGATATCAATCACTCATTTATTTTAATTGCCTTTTTTTAATTAAAATTCTTTATTTAAATATTAACTTCATTTTTCTAAATGAAAATATGAATCAGCTCTATAAAGTTCTGTCGTTTATTTGTTTTACCTAATAATGATTAAGTTCAGTTAATTATTATCTTTATTTCAGCGTAAAGAAATTACCCCATATGTAACTATGAAAGCCTTCTCTGACTCTCATTCATAACTCTATTCCATTTTCCGAAAATATTAAAATTGGAATTTTGCGTAATAATTTCTAAACTGGTTTGAAAACGGATGCTGAGATTGAAAGAACTGACAAAATGAAGATCGTTCTTCTTGAGTAGTAATCTACTTAATTCAAAAATTATTTTTCTCTGCACTACGGAGTAAAAAATGTGCAATTTGATCTTTATACATAAATAGGAAACTTACCACCGATTCACTGATTACTATCTATTCCTTTTCTAAGTAGCTATAAAACGATAGTTTTGCATAGTTATTTATAAGAAAATATATAGGAAAATTATTTTCATTAACAGAAGCTAAATTAAAATTCAGTGCAGAAGGTATGGAAACGTCTTCCTGGCAAATTATCTCCCATCATAATGAGTGAAAATCTTATTCCGACAATATCTAAAAAAAAAATTGCTCTTTTTTCAGCCTTAGTTAAAAAATTAAAACAGGATATGAACGTATTTTTTAACGTGTTGAGTAGAAACTATAAATTCAGCACAGATATTAATTACGATTTCTATGAATGCTAGTTTTGGAACTTCCTGTTGACCATTAAGAGAGTGGAACTTGATAAAGGGATTTCATATTTTCGATTTATATTCTAAAATTTCTGGATGCATTTCAGTCATTTCCGTAGTGAAAAACAGTTGAGCTACTAAATATGTATATTACGCAAATGCGAAAGCAGTCGCTGACATGAGCGAGAGTTCCCATTCCTCGAATGATTATTTTCTTATTCACCGAATACCTAAAGTTTTGTATAGTTATTCTTAAAAGACCTTTAGAGAAAGTAACCAAAATTTAGTTTACATAACAATATTATGGGTAAGTTAAAACGGAATCCCCCACCTTAAAAATTGCTATTTACTTTTAAAAAGAACAGATTTATCAACTAACTGGTCTATTTATATAAAATAATTATATAAATTTTATTAGAAATTAATTATGGTAAAAGAATAAATGGTAAAGAGAAATATACTGAAAAGTAAGGGAGAGAATAATAGTTAAAGAAAAAGTACAATTTTAATTGCTTCGTTTCAAAAATATTATTGTTCTCATTAAAATTTATTATTCAGTCTTTTTATCTGTCTTTTACCAGAACAGAATACCCATTATCATAAACTTTTATTACATAATTATTTATCGAAAACTGTAACCCATTCTTTATGTAACAGAAAAAGACAAAAGTACCCCGCTATGTAAAGTAGCAACCTTCGATTGAAAACGAATAATGTTAGATTCTCAAAAATTTTTAATTGGGTAATTTTAATTTGTTTGCATGGCATTTCTCTCCCCATTCAAGCATAAAACCGAATTTTTGTGCCACAATCGGCAACTAGCTTCGAATATTTTAGCGACCAGTATTTTAACGTAGTTCCTAGAGCTTACCTAACAGCGTGAGCGTACTAAACGCGGTGCCATACACCACCTGCTTACTTGTCCCAACTGCTCATTTGTCATATATTTGCAAAAATGGGTAGGCGTACCCCGTCAACTAATAAAAATATATATGCCAACCATAATAAAATTTATTTCGTCTAGGCAGCAATTCGCTGCCACAGCTAGGTCGCTGAATGCCAGCAAGTACCTGTCCACCATATTATAGCGCTTGGAACCATAATAATTTGCTTGTGGTCAGCCATACTCAGGGGTAGCTTCCCATGGCAATGTGGTAAGAGTCTTTCCCTTAAGTACGAATGCTGGTTGAATAAAGCAACCGCATCTAGGAACTCCCACACGGTCTGACAATGCGGCTCTCGTCACATTGACTCGCTGCTTGTGAGTGGCCAATTTTCCCCCTGACTTCTATTCTAAGTTCCAGGGTGACCCGGTCTCTGCCCCCCCCCCCCCCTCAAAGAGCAGAGAAGTCAAAGATCAGGTGTTCATTTGACTGGACCTTCCCGCAGATGCACACTTCATCAGCTGCCAGGCGGAACCGAAACAGATATTGGTTCAAGTTAACGTGGTTGGTGAGCACCTGGGTACCCGCTGCCCTTAAAACCGAGCTCGAGGCATACCATCCCCCCAGATCCTGTATAAACTTATACAAGGATCTTCCTTTAGTCAGGTGTCCCATTCCAGTTGCCATGCTTCCATCACGAGGCTCTGCAGGCGATAGATGGGCAACTGAACGAAATTTAGATCCGGTGCATTGTAATCACCGTTCCGCTCCGGTAATGGACCGGGTCGAAACCGCATCCCAAATACCTCGGCCTCCCGGCCTCTTCGTAATCTCCAGATGGCTGCCCGAACTTTCACCACTAAATCGATGGTAGGGCCTCACCCAATACAATGGTAGCCTCGTATTAGGTTGTTTTAAAAACTCCAGTGCATACAATTAAAGCTCTGTGCTGAACACTCCTTAAATTTTGAAGAAGTGCTCTATTCATATCCAACCTATGCTTCCAAACGGGCGCCGCTAAGAGGTCATGCTTCCGAAGCATTTTAAATTGGGAAAACGAGGTAAAATTTTTTCCTGATCTAGATATTAGAGGATAGAATGTCAACTATTAAGGCTTAATCTAGAGGTTAAACTCGTCGTCGCAAAATCAGCTGAGTTTCGAAATCGAGAGTTCTAAGGTTCGAGTCCTTGTAAAGGCAGTTGCTTTTATATGGATTTGAAAGCTAGACTGTGGATACTGGTGTATTTTGGTGATTGAAATTCAATTAACCACACGTCTCAGGAGTGATTGAACTGTGTTCCAGACTACATGTTTATCGGTATATTTACTTTTACATTGCTCTCTGTCTGCAGCTATGTTCTGCCTGACAAGCCGGTAGCAGTAATTAAATTTGCTCACAGACACACATACCCAGACCCGACAGTAACTGGAAAACTACTGGAGAAAAAAAACAATGAATGTAAATTATTTTTTGGCTGTTATAAGAAGAGGGAGGTAGTTCTCCACTCACTGGAATCCCTAAGGTAAGTTTAGTAAAAAAATATATATATATTCATTGAGTAATTCAGGAATAATAAGAAATAATTTGGGAACTGATTCTAGAGCTTGAAATAAGAAAAAAGTTCACACAAGTCTTTGTTATCGAGTTACGGCTTGCGAAAAAATTTCGCCCGGATTTCAGTTCTCCCGGTGAAATAAGGTTATACTGAAATCTTTTTGTATAAAACTTAATATGAAGAATTGTACTGTAAAGTTATAACATACAAATCTCCCAGTATAAGTCGTAATATCCTTTATACCGGTATCCAAATACTGTAATCGGAAAAATGCGCACGAACGAAGTTTTTAATTTGCAATTTCTCTTTTTTTTTTTAATGCGAGATTTTCTTGTAATATAATATTCATTCTCAGTTTATTTTCTACAGCATCGTAATTAGACAAAAAAATTTGACTTATTTTGTTGATAAATACTTCAGAAAATTTATATTGGTAGTTTCTTAAAAGAAATATTCACATCGCAGAAGATTTAAACCACAATCTCCGTATAAAAAAATAGCATACAAAAATTTCTTTTATTACATATTAATATGGACTGTATTATTGTTTTATTAAGAAAAATCCCATGAACATATTTGTAATTACAGAAATACCATCTCATATATTTCTTTTAAAAAACAATAAATCACTTTAAGATATTTTGATTTTTATATTCAAAAGAAACGTGATAACGAATTGGAAGATATATTATGCAGTTCATAATCTGACATAAATTGATGTAATATTTTAATAAAACTTTTAAAAATTAATAAAATTCCACAATATATATTTAATCCTTTTAAATTTTCAAACAGTTAACGTTACGCGATGCTTTATACCATTTTACTTTTTAAATGCCAGTATATTTTTATTGGCAATTGGAAAAATATATACGTACAAAGGTTATTATTTTTTTGTGAACTTTTATAATGGGCGTTGCAGATGTAAGTATATGTTATAGATTAAATTACCGGCATTCGCTAGTTTTTATTTATAGTGTTATTTGTTAAATTTTTTTTAACTGTGGCCCCTACATAACACCTAACCTACGTAAAAATATGAAAATGACCCATACACGATTCTAAACCTCCCAAACAAAGCCGATAAAAGATACACCAATGACAATATAATTTATCGTAGCATATCGCAGATTACCCTTCATTATCGCCGCACCCCAGATTACTTCAGTAACTAACCAATCATAATACCGTATTATCCTAACCAAACAGAAGTATCAATATGACTGACCAATCAAAAAATTTATAATCCGCTCCAATCATACTGTTGAAGGAACTGACCAATTATTAGGCAGTAAATTCCAACCAGTCATCTGAATTCTGCTAACACTATATCATATGTAATCACAAAACTCAATATTTTATCAGACAAAAGACTGAGAACCATCCAAACAACAATTAATTTTGACCAGACCCAAGAGAGTTAATGTTTTTACTGCCGGGTCTGGGTGTGTGTGTGTGTGTGTGTGTGTGTGTGTGTGTGTGTGTGTGTGTGTGTGTGTGTGTGTGTGTGTGTGTGTGTGTGTGTGTGTGTGTGTGTGTGTGTGTGAGCAAACTTAATTACTGCTAACGGCTTGCCAGGCAGGACATAGATGCAGACAGAGTGCAATGCAAAAGTAAATGTACCGATAAATACTACCATTGTTTTATCCGATATGCATAACAAATATATTTGTTAACCAATCCAAATCCATTTATGATTCAATATTTATATTTTTTCCTTTTATTTCTTTACATCTTACTATCATATTATAAAGCGAGCGGTTAGTCGTTAAATTTATCAATAAATTTAAGACGTAAATGATATACATATTAGTATTTTAATATGATTTGTATTGTATGAAGAGTTTAATAGGTGTAAGGAAGAATAAATTGAATTGTGCAATTAAAATATCTGTTTTAATACTGTTGCATAATAAAATTATATTAAGATTAAATTTTATAAATAAATAATGACTTTCATATTTTACATGTATTCATTTAGTTTTCTTTTTTTTTTAAATTACATATAGTGTATTAAGTACATATATATATATATATATATATATATAGATAGATAGATAGATAGTACATATATACACAAGTATATATATGTAAGAGTACATATATACTCGTATTTATTGAGATTTAAAAACTGTGTGTGATAATTTTAAAAGTTTGAGTACAAGTTTTCTATACGCATCCATGTATTACTCGATAAAGTTTAGAAAGTTCGGTTGACGCACAGGGAGGGAATGAATTGTTGACCGGTGACTGGCATCTTGCTGCTTATGACAACCTGTCGCCATACACTATCCATACGTCTGTACTATTTGAAATGAGAACACCATTCAGATACCCCAGGTAGAATTTCTGCTTGAATATCTGTTTATGCGTTCTAAACTTTGACAATTACTTATTGAAAATTGAAAATTAGTACATGTATTATAAATGAAAGTACTTAACAAATTATTTTAAGGTTTTTTTATAACCATTAATGTGCTTTATACCAGGTAATTTTAATATTTATTCAATTTTCTTTCCATTAGTACTAAAACAAACATGCAAAAAAGTTTGAGTTTGTACTCGTTTTAATTAATTTAAATTAAATAGCACGCTATGTTTTATTCACGAATCGAATAAACGAGTATGATTTTTTCTGAGAATTACTCCGACAGATATTTCTAATAATTTTTTTTAGTACAACAAGGCTGTATTTGTTTATGGCTAGGATATGAATTTTATCAGAAGTGAACAACAGATTGTTTTTATATATTTTCAAATTACACTTTGTCTTTGTTAGCATAACAGATTATAAACCTCTCTCTTATTTTTAATTTGTTTAAATAATTATGATACGTATTAAAAATATTTTATAACATTATTAACTAATATTTTCTGCAGAATACAGCCTATAAAGCTTCAGAAAAAAATATCTTTTTTACAAATTCAACGAAAAATACAAATCATTATTGTTATATTCAAATAAATATCTAGCAGTTCAGAGATGACATTAAAAAAGATTTTTCCCCACAGAGACATATGACATTCCATACATCCGCTTGTCGCTATCATTTTTTTCAATTTTATCTTGTTTTTAAAAATATTTTTTTTTTTTATAAGAAAAAATATTCCAACTATATACTTTCTACCTAAATTAATGAAAACTGTGAGAAAATAGTTTTAAAAAAATAAATGAGTTATGTAGATATATGCTTATGTTATTTAACACTATTTTATTTTAAAATTATACTATGGGGTCTTCCCTGTTCATTATCAGATTTGAATAACGTAAATATAATAAATTAAATAATTGCTAATGTTAACGACTGATTCGAAATCCAACTCCCAAACAGGTTACAAAAAGAAAAAAGAAAGAGAAATACATTATTATTACTTGAGATCTTAGAATAGTCATTATTCAGCGTTATTTGAATAAATAATTATTTATGATTCATTCTTCTACAATATTCATTTTCATTAACAGGAACCGCTACAACATATTTCAGCGGTAATTGCGCATCTTCTGCAATATCATTTTATTTTAATATTATACTATGGGGTACTCCCTGTTCATTCTTCCTAATTCATAGTCTTCCTTGTTCATAGCTTCATAATTAGGTCATCATACACAGTAAGAAATTTACTAGTACAGTTGTTAATATCCTGCTTCGCTGTATTCCAATTTCGTT
Source organism: Lycorma delicatula (assembly GCF_047948215.1). NCBI lineage: Eukaryota > Metazoa > Arthropoda > Insecta > Hemiptera > Fulgoridae > Lycorma > Lycorma delicatula. Next base: position 174,806,790 of record NC_134456.1, on the reverse strand, counting down.
ACAAGGAACTAAATAAAAAAAGCGTGGAAAATATTCAAAAGAAAATAATAAATTTATTGGCGTAAGCTTAATGGATAAAGTATTTGAACTAAGCGCAGAGATGAAATTGTCTAAGCAAAACATAAATTATACGCGTAGAATATTTAATGGAACGATATGAAAACAAAAGGTAATTAAGAAAAAAGTATACACAAGCAATCGGGGAAAACGCAAAGAGAAAAGGAAACTTTGAAAGACACCCTACCCTAAGAGAATAAATTTTAATGTTAGGTTTAATAACCAAGTGGCTGTAAGCGTACTGACATGTAATACAAGTCATTCCCAAAACGGCATAGCCATTCAAGACTAACAATCATACCATTTCATTGTTATATGGAAATTGAGAATTTAAGTAATTTCCGGTTGCTTTCTTTACTCAGTCGAATATGCTGTTGCACATCAGCATGGAGAATCACTCAAATTAATCTGGTAAAATAAACAATATTCAACAACTAACATTTTCAGTCTGTTCAGTGTAAGAAATGGGTATTTTTTTTTTGTTTGTTTTTTGTCTCATTACTACACTCCTGTTCAGATTCATTTGCTTTCTTTGTCCTCTTGCTTAACATAAACATCTCCTGTCGTCTTCTTATTTCTTTTTATTAGTTAATGAAACTTTTTTTTTTTTTGTCTTCAGTCATTTGACTGGTTTGATGCAGCTCTCCAAGATTCCCTATCTAGTGCTAGTCGTTTCATTTCAGTATACCCTCTACATCCTACATCCCTAACAATTTGTTTTACATATTCCAAACGTGGCCTGCCTACACAATTTTTCCCTTCTACCTGTCCTTCCAAAATTAAAGCGACTATTCCAGGATGCCTGTATGTGGCCTATAAATCTGTCTCTTCTTTTAACTATATTTTTCCAAATGCTTCTTTCTTCATCTATTTTCCGCAATACCTCCTCATTTGTCACTTTATCCACCCATCTGATTTTTAACATTCTCCTATAGCACCACATTTCAAAAGCTTCTAACCTTTTCTTCGCAGATACTCCGATTGTCCAAGTTTCACTTCCATATAAAGCGACACTCCAAACATACACTTTCAAAAATCTTTTCCTGACATTTAAATTAATTTTTGATGTAAACAACTTATATTTCTTACTGAAGGCTCGTTTAGCTTGTGCTATTCGGCATTTTATATCGCTCCTGCTTCGTCCATCTTTAGTAATTCTACTTCCCAAATAACATAGTTAATGAAACAGCTGATCTTAATTATTGTTAGAGTTAATTATATGATTTTTTTTAGCTTCCGGGACCACCGTTTGATATTACTTCAAAGGATGAGATATGAATGATTTGTAGCATGTGAAAATGTCATGCCTGACCGGGATTCGAACGCGGGACCTCGGGATGAAGGCCGAGACGCTACCACTCGCGCCACGGAGGCTGGCTAATTATATGAACTTGCTTTACTTTAAGATGTATTAGCAAGAACATCACTAAATTTTTATTGTTCTAGCTAGACATATTTAATATATATTTAAAATGTGAATAAATGAAACTTAACTAAAAACAAATTATTATAACTCATTGCAATTTTTAATTGATGAAGTGCATATTTTTAAAGTAAATAAAGATAGTGATTATTAATACTTGGTTACCCGGCATTAATTTATACATTAACACAACCAACGAATTGCTCCGCGGCTGATATTGTTGTACATTATTTTTGGTCCTCCGGGACGGATCATTAAAAAATATGAATAAGATCGGATAAAAAAAATAATTATGTGAAATGTAGGTGTATATGAAGTTCTAATATATAAATACACTGCGGCTTGGCAAATCAAATCTTCATTGGTAATCTTCTTCAATAGTAATAAACTTACGAATGAACGAAAATATTATTTTGGAGTTTTCTTCATTACATTGAAACTGGGTTCGTAATTAAAGTTAACACATTTATCTATATAATATTATTTGTGTAATTTAGTTTTAATTTGTTTTTGGCCATATTTATTGTAATGGATAAATAACAATTATTAAAACAAAGAAAAACAATTAAAGCTCTCATTACAAGAACTGGAACATTTGCGGATAAATTTGATGCGTCTACGCTTTGCAAGTCAAATTTCGAAATCTGCTTGATTTAGTAAATATGATTCCATTCAGATGCAATTAGAAATGGACGTTGATGATGATAGTTTGTCTTTACATCGGGAACAAGTCGAGGGAAATTTATACAACACAGAATATAAGTTGCAACATTTATTAGTCAGGATAGAGTAAATAATCAAGAACATTCTGTAAACACAACTATTAAACAGTTACAATTGCAATTTATCAATTTACCACTGTTTAAAGGTCACTCTTGTATGGCCTCGTTTTTTTAATATATTTAATGTTTTAATCCACACTGTAAAAGATTTAACAAATATTCAAAAATTACATTATTTACATTTGTCGCTAAGAGACGAAGCCTTAGCCATTATTAAAAATCTTCCATTAACCAATGAAAATTATAATATCGAATTAGATTTATTGATAAAGCGATTTGATAACAAATTTATGATTGCATATTTTAATGCAGATCGAATTTTAAAAATATTTATTTAAAAAGAGAATCATTAGATCTTCTATTTAAATTCATTAATGACATTATATTTGTCAACTCGCTTTAAGCAATGCAACTTTCAGTTAACGTATTGGAATTCATTGTAATCCAATTTCTAACAATAAAACTAGATTATAGTACTGCCAAATTATGGAAGGAAAGATTATCAAATAAAGGCTGTTCGAACTTTCAAGAATTCCTAGAATTTCTTGAGATCAGACGACACATCTGGAAAATGTTAGTTTAAGTACTACAAACTCAAAATTCAGTATTGGAAATGTTAAAGGACACCATTTCAACAATGCTTTTAAATCTCATCGCAAACATCCTACTTCAAACGTTAACAAGATTAATAAATAACATAATGTTAGTTATTATTCTAGATCTAACTTTAAATATTGTTTATCTTGTAATCTCAATCACCAGTTATAAAAATGCAAAGAATTTTTAAATTTATCCAATGATGAACGAAGAGACTTTTTAGAACATAATAATTGCTGTCTCATATGTTTTCACAATGGTCATAGTAACAACCAATGTTACTCAAAAAATTTATGTGAGATATGTCAACAAAGACAAAACACACTCGTTCATACTGATAAAATTAATAATTCTAAATTAAGTAATGATAAATTTAGTAATAATGACTATTGTTCACAATTAAACAATTAAATGTAATTTTGTCTTCTGCTGTGTGTAATGTAGATGACGTTTTTGATCATTCTCATTTGTGTAGAACTTTGTTAGACTCAGGCAGTCAGTTAAACCTTTGCACATGTACGTTTGCTTCAAACTGGGTCTTCAATTCAATAAAGAAGATTTGCCTATTTCAGGCTTAATAATGCTTTAGCCAAATCTGATTATAGTGTAGCATTTGCATTCACGATACAAAAACCTTTCATTCAAGGCGTATTGTGCTGTTTTGTCAGACAAAACTAATAACCTTCAATTTTATACATTTGAAACTTTTCGTCTTAATCTACCTCAAAATGTTTACTTTGCAGATCCTAAATTTTATATATCAAATAATTTGATATTTTAATCGGAGCCAAATATTATTTAGATCTTTTACCTCGTAAATTTATTCGAGATTCAAGATATCCTGTTATTCAAGAGACTAAGCTAGGATGTATTCTTAGCGGTTGTCTTCCCACTAAACTTAAACATAAGAATATTATTACATCCCTTTTGACAAGCAACAATAACTTAAATCTTTCAACTGTATTTGAAAATGTTGGAAAATTCATGAAACTGATTCTGATGTTTCAGTTAATAAAACTTCTACATGTGAAACACACTTCCAACTATATACCACTAAGAACAATCAAGGCAGATTTATCGTCTCATTACCACGTAAATCCGATAAACTCCGACTAGGTGATTCTTTCACTGACGCTAAAAATGGGTTCTTGTATATGGAACGTAGATTATGCAACAATTCTAATTTTAAAGGGAATATTCCACCTTTATGCAAGAATATTTAAGATTAGGTCATATGTCATTACTTAATTCTGATGATTTATTAACTAATGAATCAGATGTGTATTGCTTACCTCATCACCCAATATTTAAGCCCACAAGTCTAACTATTAAAATGCAAGTTGTCTTCGATGGCTCAGCTAAAACCTCTAATGTTTTATCTCTTAATCATACACTACTATTTGGGCCTTTTTTCAACAGGATTTATTCTCAATAATATTTTAGAATTCATAACTATGTCATTACATCGGAAATAGCGAAAATGTATCGTCAAATACTAATTAAACCGTATGACACTAATTTACAACGCATTTTCTGACGTGAATCTCCAAATCAACAACTACATCATTTTGTACTTAGAACTATAACATATGAAACCGCTTCTGCTTCATACTTCGCCACTAGATGCCTAATTCAAATATCAAATGAAAACCAAAGAGATTTTCTATTAGCATGCAATGCTGTTAGAAATGATTTTTATGTTGTTGATTTTATTTCAGGCTCTGACCATCTAGATGAAGTTTTCCAACTAATGATTTATGTTTCTCATTTACTGCAGCGTTATTTCATCAGTGGTTCTCTAATAATCGTAACATTGCTACTCCTGAGCATAATTTTTTCTATTCCTTTAGCGCAGGAACATGAGTTACATACCTTAGGCATTTTATGGAACAATTCTACAGACACATTATCATTTCAAATTAATCTGTTGATACTAAAATTTATACTACAATAATTATGCTCTCTATTATTGCAGGAATATTTGACCCATTAGGTCTTCTTAGTCCTGTTGTTTTCTACCATAAATGTTTTATGGAATCTTTATGGCAACTTAAAATTAACTGGGATGATAGATTACCTACAACGATGTTATCTCAATTGTATAAATTATACAGTCAGTCAGTTGCACTTATTGAATTAATTAAGATAAGTCATCAAATTAAATTCAACAATGGCGCTGAGGTTAACTCTATCCAAATACACGGTTTTTTAGACGCCTCCGTAAAGGGTTACGGCTGTTGTATCTACATTCGAACTTTATTTTCTAGTCAAACAATTTCATGTAATTTACCTTATTCTAAATCAAGATTTGCTCCTTTAAAGCAAATAACATTATCAAGGCTTGAATTATCTGGTTTTTACTACTCTCACGTTTATTAATGAAGGAAATAAATGCTCTGAATATACATATTCATTAAATACATTTGTATTCAGATTCAACAATAGCATTGTCCTGGATTCATGGACATCCGTCTGCTTGGAAGGTATTTATAAGTAATAGAATTACTGAAATTCAAAGAGATACCTCAAATGCTAAATTGCACTATATTAGGTCTTTGGAAACCCCAGCTGACGTATTGTCTAGGGGTTGTAATCCAATTGATATGTCGCTTTGGTGGCATGGTCATCCTTGCCTCTTACAATTTTCATCTCATTGGCCAAATACTTATATTAACTTTAATAATTATACTAAGGATCTGGAATCTCTTATAGAAAAACGTAAAAATATATCAACATCTTTAGTACCTACTGTTTTAGTTAACTATACACAACAATTTTCATCTTTATATAAGCTAATTCATATATTTAGCGTTAGTTTCAATTTATGCACGATCTCAAATTAAATCGGTTCGAACCCATCACTGGTCATTTAACTAAAAAGGATTTAAATCAGACTCTTATCTTTCTCATAAAACAGTCTCAACATGTACATTTTAGTTATGAAATAAATAAACTTAAAAACAATCAAATTATTTTTAATCAAAGTAAAATCATTTCATTTGACCCACTTCTGGATGACTTAAGACTATTAGAGTGGGAGGTAGATTACAACACTACATTATATTTTCCTACCTGTATCCTACAGTCAAAGCAAATACAACTAAATTAATTAATACTGCTGAGCATTTACATCTTTTACATTCTGATATACAATGGACGCATTACGCTAGAAATACTGGATCTTAATTGTTAAAAGAAGCATTTCATCAATCATTAATAAATGTTTGAATTATTTTCGTTTTAACACAAAAACTCAAATGCAACAACTAGGTCAGTTACCACCTTTCAGAGTAGTACCATCTCATTCATTCTCTGTCTGTGCAATAGACTATGGAGGTGAACTTACAATTCGTATGGCGGGCAGCGGTCCAAAGCCTTAAGTAAATCTTATATCGCACTTTTTGTATGCCTCACTACCAAGGCAATTAATTTAGAATTAGTTTCCTCAAGAGATTTATTTCACTAAGAGGTTTTCCTACCCAAATTTTTTCCGATAATGGTTCCGATTTCCGTTCTGCCAAAAAATTTTTGTATGACTTATTTAAATTCTTAAATTTTGAAAATTTAAACTCAAACTCTTTTCATTCAAACAGAACATATCATGGTCATTTATTCTACCTTCGTCGCCCCATTTTGGTGGCTTACGGAGAGCGCAATTAAAAGCATAAAATATCATCTACGTCGTTAGTAGGACAAAAATCTTGAACTTTGAAGAATTGTATACGGTTTTAACACAGGTTGAAGCCTGTCGTAGTTCTTGTCACATTTTTACTGTTTCTACAGATCATGTGGACCCAGAACCGCTATCACCTGGACATTTTCTTATAGGTTGTCCAATTTGTCTTTACCTGAACCCGATTATAAAGAAATTGTAATTAACTGCCTAGGTCGTTGGCATTTGCTCCAGAAATTCGTCCACTCCATCTGGAAACGATGATCTAAGGACTATCTTCATTATTTCCAGCAGAGAAATAAATGGCGTTTCCCTTCGCGTAATCTGTGTATTGGAGATTTAGTATTAATCTATAAGAAGAACTGTTCATCAATGCCATGCAAATTAAATTATCATTATAGCTTACCCAGGTTCTGACCAATTAGTCCAAGTCGTCGATTTATACAGTGCTATTGGTCAGCTCCGAAGACTTGTGTATAAGTTGTGTTTTGTGCCAGTAACTGACAATTAGTTACTGGCATGGCATTTTCACACACGCTACAAATCAACAAATCATTCATCTCATCCTCTGAAGTAATGCTTAACTGTGGACTCGGAGGTTAAAAAAAAAAACAAAAAAAAAAAAATAAAAAAACTGACAATTAGTTGAATATTGTTTATTTAAAAAATTAACCTTTCACAAGTTACTAATGAGAATATGTCTAAAATAATAATTTTATTGATTGATTTTACTATTGTAATTAATTTATTGTATTTTATTATTACGCTTTCATTTGTGATTTATTTTATGGTCATAAATGCTATATATTTTTATTATAATGTAATATTCTGCATTTATATCATACTCATATGCTCTTAAACTTCTAACACTAACACTCTGCTCTACCCTCTACCGACTAATTATTATACTGCATTAATATCTATCTATATATATATATATATATATACTACACGCAGGCACACACACACACACACACACACACACACACACACACACACACACACACAATAATTCTTTCCACTTTCAAAGTGTAGAATAATTAAGTATAAAGATACTTTATATTTTTATTTTCTTAAATAATGATAAAATTTAAAAAAAACAAATTTTCATTCCATTAAGTATTATGATTTTGAACGGCTCAATAAGTTTGTAAATACAAACAAAGTAATAACATAATTAAAAAAGTACAACAATAAAATAATAATTAATAAATTATAATGAATAATGAAATATAAGAATAACTAGTTCTAATAAATAAGCTTAGATTAGAATATTTTTGTTAAGTATTAGTTATAAAAATATCAGAAGTTTTAACAAGTTAACCGCGCCTACAAGATACCTAGAACTAAATGGTTTAAATCAAAATATTCAACGAACATTGTTTTAATTATAGAGTTAAAAAAAATAATAAATTTACTTTTCTTTCGCCACGAAAATGTTACATGGTTTATCTTTCATTACACATGATTTTGTTAAATGTTTTTGCCAACTGTAATTAAATAAAGTTCTTGAATTTAATACTAACAACAAAAACTTTTACAACGAAAGCTTCAAAATCCTGAACAGTTGTAGCTGTTTCTTGAGTTTTGATGTTTTAATACAGCTCTAACCCCTAGTGTTTTCCTTTTTTATCCCCAAAACACAAATATAATTTTAGATGAATCGTTCGTATCAAGAAGTATAAATCGTTCGTGAGCTGTACGCGGCCGCCCGGCGCACCACCATTGGTCCGCTCTGCGCCATAGAAGCTAAAAAACATTGTAAGCATATACAACCAGCAAACCCACGCACCATCCTTTTTTATGGGAAAGATACGAAACAAAAGTCATGAAGGATATTTCACTCGGGTATTAACATACATATTACGTTGTCACCAAAATATGCCTACCAGGTATATATGAATTAAGTTGCATTCAAAATAATCGGGACTGTCGTTTTATTTATCAAAGTACGAATGAATTATAGATAAAATAATTCATTCATTATATAAAATATTTAATGTAAATTTTTAAAACATGTATTCACATGTTATTTAAATAACTACGCCTGTCTGCGTAGTGAATTAGGGTGACCTGGATCAATTTAGTTCAGTTGTAATGTGTCAGAATTTTTACAAATAGAAAAAAACATTCTTTGATAATTTGTTAGAATATTCCAGTAGAACATAAAAATACACTTAGGAATAATTACGGCTATCTGGTATTTTGAATTGGTCTACAAGTGAAATAAGGTTGTACTGAAATTTTTAGAAAGTTAATTAAGGGGCAGAATTAGCGATTTATTATGGTTTTTGATCTGAAAAATCTAATAAAATAGGCCCCAGAATAGTCTGCAGTAATTTTTTGAGAAATCTGGGTGAAAACGGGAGAAAATTGGGTTTAAAAGTTTTATGTTTGACGTACAATAACTTTGTTAAATTGGTAATCAACACATAAAACTATTAAACAAAACTTGTGGAGAATTTAATTCTGAACAAAATGGAATAAGATAATTTCAGTAAAACAAAGAAAAGTTAGAAAAACATTACACTAGGCCAAAGTGTACCAATACTAGACTATAGATCCCAGTTTATAATAAATGTTCAAAAATGAGCCCGCCATTTTCAATACATTCCTTGGCACGCTTCTGTACTGCTTTTGTACATTATGTTGTTCAAACATTGATGAAAAATGTTCTGTTTAAAATCGTATTACTTTTTTGATTCAGTTTGTGTTTTTTTTTTTTTTTTTTTTTTTTTTTTAATAATTAAAGTTGAACTTCTCAAATTCTTATTCAATTTCAATAGACGTTATTTACATCAATTTTCTCAAAATTAAATTCTCTACAATGGTACGTAGAAATTTTTATTTGCTTATTGGAAAATTAACAAACCTACTTTATTTCACACCTAAAAATTGTATTTTCTGACAAAACCTTTTTATTGTTTTACCTCATTTTTCTTAAAACCTAAGTGAGATAAAGATCTTGGACCACTTCTTCAATTTCTTAGATAAAAAACATAAGAAAGCAGCAAACTTTTTTTCTCGATTTGTACCCCAAGAATTTTGGTACGGTTTAATTCCACAGAGGGAACAGAAAGCAGGGCTAAATGTTTCGCTAGCAGAAAGCTCGCTAACTAATCGTTTTCTGATCGATGTTTATATGATTTTTGACTGTAGAATCATTTGCCGAGAGATTACCATGCAATTGGTCACCTGTATATTGTATTTTAATTTAAAACGACATAATTTATTGAAGATAAATTTTATATTAAAAAAGTAATGTTAAATTTAAAAGTCACATGCATTTTAGTAAAATGAATCGGGGCAATCGAATTATCACAAATTTCTTTTCATGGAGTAAGTATCGAACCTGAAGGGTTAAACAGCTGTTCTATAAAGTTTACTGTAAGCACTGGAATAGTCAATAGGCACTTATAAATAGGGTGAATATTTATTTTTATAATAGTTTACTCTCATGAAACATCCTAAATTTTCGTTTCCATTTTATATCTGTATATATAAATGAGGTATATTTACGAAGCTATTAGATTCAATACATATGTAAAATGTTTGGAAGCAATACAAAGTAAAATAATTCAGAATTTTTACATGATATTATAGATTTTATACTTCTACCGTTTCTAGAAAAATTATTCTTAAAAAGCATAAAATTTCTACGAATTTGGTGTAGTTTTGTATTTTATAATAATCATTCGTCTTACTTAATTTTTCCAGCAAATTTATTATGAAATTTTTTCTAATTAACTTTCTCATAAAACAAATTTAGGTTATTGAACAACTTTTATCGGAAGATTAAAAAAATTATCTGCTTATTTAATGGTAACCGATTAAAGTATGATAACGATGATAAAATGTATTTTCCAAAGATCAGTTGTAATATATTGATTAATTTCGAAGTATTGATGAGGTATTAAATTATAATTGGTTGACTTAACCTCGAACTCTAAAGTTGTATGCCGACTTTCAAATACGAAACTTAGAAAATTTGTCTTAATTATGTATTTATTTAAATGAAACCAGATCCTCAAAGTTTTAAGAACTGGGGAAATAATTTAATTGAATGACACCAACGATTAAAAAAGTAAAATTCCCTGTTGAAAATTTAAATTACATATTAATTTAAAATTATACTAGAACATGAATATAACTAAACTTTAATAAATTACACGAGAATTTTGTTGGAAAATTAGCTTTAACATAACGTTAGGATGCTTATCAAAAGAAAACTTGACACATTACTCCAGGGTTTATTGAATCTGAAATAAATCACAGAAAATATGCTCGTTAGGCTGTGTAAATAAGGACAGGTTCCATTTTTATAATAGAATATTTTTACATGAATAGAAAGACCCGTTTGATATAAATATTTTATTTCATCATTACATTTTTTTATTTTTTTTATTGTGTGCAATTATCGACCTTTCTTAACTTCATCGTAATTAAATTTTGATTCATTTCTAGCACAAGAAAGGTAGATAATTGTACTCATTAAAAAAATTATGACGATCTTAGCAGAGAAATACGAGATTTATAAATTTAATTTCCTGCTTTTTCAACAATTTTAATTTAGAGAATCCTGACCAATATTATACTTTGAATATAAAAATTATTTTTTAACAGCTTCCAACATTTTGATCGTCATCTCTTTCCACCAAATTGGATTTAACCGAATTTTTTGAAATGACACTATGATCATATGACACGTAATTTTATTTCAATTGGATGAAAAAAATCGCTCATCGATATATGTAACTATTTTCAAAATATGTCATTAAAAAGGTTATTGATTGAGGGTAATTTTACTGAACAATTCAGTAAATTAAAAAAAAATTTTAATTTAATAATAAATTTAAAAAAATTAAAGATTCTTAAAAATTTATTGATTCATTTCTCATCCATTAATTTTTTCTCAACAACCTTTTGAACTAAATTGTCGTTATTAATTTTATCTAGTATCGTAACATTGTTGAATTTAACCTCTTAGACATATTGAATTGATGATTAAATATCAACTGCTACGTTACCGGTACGATCATGAATTCAATTTTAAGTATTAGTTAAAGATCGCCGTCGAGACCTATTAAAAAATCACTTTCATTACTGATTTATACCATCATTAATGCATGCTACAGTTTATTGCATTAACGCCTCACAATAATATCTTATTCACTATCTGCTGAACGATGTCATAATACAACAACTTTTTGGCCTTTTCTGCATCTTCAAGCTTCACTTCCAAATTCGATTTATTTATAATGAAATCTAAGTATCGAAAATTAATAAATAACATTATTAGGCCTTTTAGTGTCTAATATCTTGAACCTGGATAGAGATGTTGATGCACGGTTTTCGTCAACGATCTTTTCGGTATATTTTACATGGAAATATGTGTCATTTGACCATACTGCTTTTTAAAAAAGTGAAGTTAAAGATGGCGGGAAAAATGTTTAAATAAGAAAAAATATAGTGTTTATGTCCAAAATAGAAATGACATTGACCAGGATTCTCTAAATTAACAGTTGTAGGAAACATAGGGTGTTGGGGAACTTACTTTCTGCGCACTCGGTATATTTACTAACGTTATTTGTGTAATATACTTTACTTTTTTTGGGTGGGAGCAGTATCTCGCCTTTGTTGTTTTTTTTTTACATGTTTTCTACCATGTGCTGCTTTAAAAACTGTAATAAATACGTCTACTACTATTATTTGTAATCACAGGTAAAATCTGTCTGCGATAATCCACTCAGATGTCAATTATAACCATGTTTGTATTATTATTATTATAGACACGTAGATTTTTTTAATGGAAGTGATTCTCTCTACTAGATTAAAAAAAATGTGTCTTTTACGTGACCATAAATTGTTTATATCTTATAAGTTCACAGTACAGTATGCATAAAATAAATTTTGTTAAAAGTTATAACCGAAGTTGAAAAAGGTGTGTAATACTAAATTGTGTAACTCGAGATATGGGGTAATATTTTTAAACTATTTTCGCTGAACTACTCACTTTATATTTGAGATAATATTTGATATCTTTTTCTTAGAAAAAAATCGTTATTTATAAAATGGAAACAGACGTTCTTAAAAGCAGTAAAAGTAAAGTTATAAAATGTTTCATTCCATTTTAAACGTTTTATTTATAACATTTAAAATGTTTTTCGGTGCAAATAAATCATGAATAAATAAGTAAATAAAGTTATATGAATGCCTTAATCCAATTAAAAATATTTACTATTTATGACGATTTAATTTTTTTTCGCTTGTACGCGGGAAGATAGAATAAAACTCAAATTTAACGATTTCCTTTATTCAGAGAAGTAATGAATTTTAAATGTTAAAGATAACGGGTGAAATTTAACGAGTAATATGAAATAATCGTACCCACTGAAGCTAAGTAAAAATTTCAAGCTGCCAAATCTAACCGGTTCATTTGTAACCAAACAACATATGTCGCAATCATTCTACATTCTGACGAAATTCCCCCCCCCCCAAAAAAAAAAATCCGTGGTAAATCTACTTCATACAATAAAATTCCTGAGCGTTTCGTCAAAAGTTGGGATCTCAGAGATCTGAGAGTTCCTGGGTATCATTCGGGGCAAAGTTGTTTTCGCCCATGAAAATATTTGGATTTCGGCCATTTGGGTGGGTAAACTGGGGTCCTTTATACAATGAGGTGGATCCGTAACCGTTCATCCGATTTCACTATTCAAACGGAGGGAGAGTGTGTTAGAAAGTTGAAGGTTAACTGTTGTATCAGGTACACACTCGATCAACCAGATCATGGCTATTGGGAAACTCGCATCGTACGAGAACCAATCTACTTTAAAATTTTCAGATACATTCGTGGTACCCCAGGAAAGGTTTTAAGCCACAGACCGAGGCTCTAGCCCCCTTGGGGATGAAGTTGTAAAGAAAGATATTCACTAAAAAAAAATTAATCCTTTTATTGCATTATTATATTCTGTTAACATGGCAAAAGATGTTATGAATTTTTTGTTATAAAAGGCTATGTACCTTTTATGGTAGTGTCTATTATTCTATCTTCTGTAATTTAATTTCTTTTTCAGATTATATAAAGCCTGAATACTTGTAATTGTAATTTATCAATATTTTTCTCATAACCGCGAGAGTAACGAACGTATGGTCAAATCCTTATCCTCCATATTTCCTGTAATTTTAACAATAGAACCAAACTTCCTTGAGATCTATCCGATCCAAAAACCTCCCTACCCTTTGACCCCCTCACCCCCCAAAAAAATTTTGGACCATATTTTCGGATAGATACATTTTACCTCCCCCCCCCCTCACCACCACACTATTTTTAGGCACCCGACCGTGTGGGGTATTGTTGGATGCGGAATCGCACCCTGATACAAGGCCAAGGTATGAGACGACTGGCTCGCTGCCCGTTGAAGACACAGCCTCGCAAGAGGCTGGACCCTCGTGAAGGAACACTGGAAAGAAGGAAAACACCACAGAAGAAACCGAAGGTATGGACATCAGTGTAGCTAGTCAAGATAAGATAAAATGGAAAACCGTTGAGGGGAGAGCGGCTAAAAGAGCAAGAGCCGGCTCGTCAGAGGAGGAGGAAGCCCCTCTTATCTTAAAAGAAGTCACTTATAAGTTAGGGAATGCATTGGTTCAACTGAGACAAATGACTGGTAAGGTGAGTGCAACCACAATTAAAGCACACGAAAGAGAATTGACAGACATTTATAAGGAACTACTGAGACTTAACGAAGAGTCACCGGAGGTGACAAACCAGAGCACACAGACCGAGGGTCACTATAAAAGTGAAATGTCCGACATACTTGACATCGACTTATCAGATGAACAACTCATCGACCGATTGCCAACTTGGTGGTCCACATGGGTGATGAACCGGCTGACTCAGGTAAGTATTCTAAAACCTGGAGACGACAGTTACCACTTCGTGGACTTAAATGGTTTGAGGCCCAACAGTAAGTACGCAGAGGCGAGACCGGGTGCAACGATTTTGCAAGATTCCACAATTCTGGATGACAACAAAATAACCACGGGAGGAACAAAATATACAGTCATTTACGATTCTGGTAGTGGAGACAAGGCTATGGCGACCCATATAATAAAGGCACTCAGAAGGGTGGTTGGAAAATCAGAGTCCTCCGTTTTCGTAATGCTCACCGGCCCGGCTGGAATATTAATTAAGAAAATTGTAATATATTTAATGAGGAAGGGCAAAACCCTCCCTAGAATGGTACTTCCTAACCTGGGTGATCAGGGGAGAGCAAGGTCTAGATCAGCATCGGCGACACTAGGAACGCCACCGGTTGTTGAGAGCAAAACGGTAGTCGTTACAGCGCAAGGAAAGTCATACGCAGACCTCCTAAAGACCATGAAAGAAAAAGTCAAAGCAGAAGAAGCTGGGGAGATACTGTCTATAAGGAAAGGCAGAGATCAACAATTAGAGGTTAGAATAAGCGGGTCACAAAAAGCAGGAGAGTTTTCTTCATTACTTAAGAACAGGGAAGAGGAACTCCAGGTAGACATCAGAACAAAAGGGGATCGTAAAACGGTGGTACATGTGAAAGACATGCTCTGTGATACCACGGAACAAGAGGTCAAAGAGGCGGTGGAAAAGGTACTTGGCATAGAAGAAAGTTTTCAGGTAACATCTCTAAGAGAAGCATATGGGTATACCAAAAATGCCACTGTCATTACCACCCACAGGGGAGCGACAAAACTCATTGCATATAGACAGAGTCGGATGGGTGAGCTGTAGAGCGTATATTAGAACGGAAATTGAGAAATGCCACCGCTGCTGGGGGACCGGGCATGGTAGGAGAGACTGCAGAGGACCGGATCGTTCTGACTTGTGCTTCAACTGCCGGAAATCGGGCCATGTGATTAAAGACTGCCGAGATGCAACAAAATGTCTAGACTGCAGAAGCGCAGCACATAGAACTGGCAGTTTGGATTGCAATAGGAATCATGAGTAAGATACTTTTAATAAATAACAATAGAAGTTTACTATCATGCGACCTGTCTACAGAGATTGCCACAAGGGGCAACTACAACATCCTGGTAGCCACTGAACCTAATGTAAATTCAGTGGCTAGAGGTCAATGGGCACCAGATAGAAACGGGGATGTGGCTATCAGGGAGATTGTAGGTAATATAGACTATAGCCTATACTACAGAGATGAGGGTATTGTGGCTAAAGAGCTGCGTGACATAGTAATCATTGGGGTATATATCAGCCCAAACTGCGCTCTGGAGTTTTTTCAACACAGAATATTTAATCTACAACAAGTCGTGATGGGGTCCCGTAAGAGAGCAGTAGTGGTAGGAGATTTCAATTGCAGAACCGCCCTGGCTGGGGCTGCTTCTTCTAACGCCAGAGGAAGAATCCTAGAAGATCTATTGGAGGTTACAAGTGCGATTTGTGTGAATGACGGAGCAGCCACATATAGCGCTAGGGGGCACGAATCGATTATTGACCTGGTAATAATAGATAGTAGAATACGTATCGACACAATTGATTTCTCAGTGCTTAATGAAGAGACTGGAAGTGACCACAAGGCTGTTTCGATTACCATTAGAGACCGTCCTTCATGAGTAATGCAGATAAACATCAACCATTTTTAATAGATCAGGAATGGCAGAATGCATGGGCTTGCTCAAACGTGGGGGATTGGACCAGAAGACTAATCCCTAACATAACAGATTGGAAAGGTAAAAGAAGGGGCAACGTAGACTTCTATGTTACACAATTATTGACGGGTCATGGCTCCTTTGGTCAGTTCTTATATAAAATTGGAGAAAGGGCTACACCGTAGTGTGATTACTGCCAAGAGATAGACAACGCTGAAAATTGTTTGTCCCAGATGGGCATGCAACAGAAGTTAGGTCTCTGCAAACAGGCTAACACCGGATATTTTATTCAACTGGCTTGTGTTCAGTGATGTAAACTGGAATTGGTTTAGAAGGTTCGCGGGTGAAGTTCTCCGATCTAAGGAAGAAGAAGCTATAAGGCCGGGAATGTAGTAGGGATGGGAAGACAGTCCCTCCGTGGAGGGCCCGTATGCCGAGGTATGCGGGTTCCTGAGAAGGGAGGGAACTCCTGGGGAGAAGTTGGGTAAAAGAAAGACCGAGTCCCGGCCGGCGGTGTCGGCCCTGGCACTCGGTGGGGTCGGTGCCGCCGGTTTGAGGCGTGGCATAAAGACCGAGACCCGGTTCTTTGCTGTTGTGGTGGGGGTCGCCGTAGCCAGACCTCATCTCTGAGGCGGGAATTTGAGGCAGGCAAACAAAGAAGTAAAGATCCGAGACCGGGGAGGCTAACCTGTCGTGCCGGGCGTACTATCGGTGGGCGGGGGACGCCTCCTTAGAGTAAATGGACACTCTCCCCAACTGAGTTATACTTAATTGGATATCCGGTTGGGGAGAGAAAGGGATAAAAAAAAAAGGGCTTTCAGAAATCCCCAGGTCAGATCCGGGGTTCGTCTGGGCCAACCTGGGCCCCGACCAGCAAGCGGAGCTCCTTGGCTAGACGGACCGGCTAGTTTACACATTACAAATCTTAATAAAGGAATAAGTAAAATAAATAATAAAACCTAAATTAAAGCGCAATAAAAGAAAAATATACTGTTAAATTTTTCTAATTTTGAATTCTTGAAGTAAATGCAAGATTATAAATTAATTTCTTTCTAAACATTAATTTGTATTTAAAAATACAACATTTAAAGAAGGTTTCAAAAGTATTGTGTTTTTTTTTTTTTATTTGTAACGGGATTTTTAAGTATATTTTTTTTTTAGAAAATTTTGTTCGTTTTTTATTCGAAATAAGAGAGTAGCAGAAACCACCAAAATAGAAAAAAACAGTTCGCAAGGAATGCCGTATGCGAGAAACTTCGTCTTGATAAAAAAATTATTAAAAGGAATGACGGGAAACGAAATTAAGTAACTAGTTATTAAACCTAAACTAAAGATCTGTAATTCGGTAATTTACTAGTATTTTTTTTTAATATAACATTTTTTAAGGAATTAAAATTTTCTTTATGAATGTAGCTGTGACGTCAGACTGTGTATGATTACACTATATTGATCCAATAAAAACGACAAAAAAAAGAAAGATACTTCAGATCGATAACATGACCGTGTAGTATTCCATTTAAAAATCTTGGCTGAATTTATCTGTAAGAAACTTCTACAAAATAAATAAAAACTTATCGTAGACTCGGTGCACTTGGTTGCGAGTGAAGCTGAATAATAAATAAAAGGATACAAATACTTTCCTTCCTACAAATACATCCCTCTTTTAATGTCTTAAAAATAATAAATCATCTTAACGGGTTGTCAATAAACTTGTTTAATACGTACTGGTGAAATTAAAGTTTTTCCTTTTGAATAAATCTTATCAGGGCTAAATATTCTCATTTTAATCAAATTTATTTTTCATAAATCATAATAAATTAATTCTAAATGATTAAAAGACTTGAAAATGAGGTTAATTTATAAATACTGGTTGGTTAAATGTAAAACAGCGTAAGAACATTAAATCCTCTTATGAAGTGATGAGTAATATTCACTAAAAATAAATTTTTTAATCACCCAACTGTTCACAATTTAAAATGAGTTATGATGGTCTCAATAATTTTAATAATATTTTTACGTAAAATCATTCATCTTTGCACGAAAACTTTACTGTCGTGATGAATTGTTAGTTTAGTGAATAATTTTTCTAAAATTTAATAAAATTTTTAAAATATTTTTAATTCAATTTACTTTTATTTCATTTAATCAAAAAAGAGTTTTATGTTTTTAATAATTTTTTTAAATAACTAGCTAATATAATTATTAAAAACATGCCATTTTAAGTTAGAGATGGAGAGCCAACGCCACTGGTGCAAAAACATAATTAATTAGGAATTTACTTACAGTTACTCATCCTTTGACTTGATAGTTCAAAATTCTTTCCTTGTTATTGTTAATTAAATAAAATTCGATGAAAATGTCATAGAAGGACAAGGTTGAAGACAAGAAAATTTAATGGTTTAGAGAATCAAATTTAATAATAATTCAGAGAAACAACGGTTAATTTTTTAAAATTAGATATTGTTACGAAGAAATTATATTTTAAACTTATTTACAAAATTTACATAGAAAAATTGGTGGCATTTATTTATACATACACAGAATTAATATTCTGGTTTTAAGGTGATCCCTACAAGAAGAAATCGCACACTGACAAATCAGTACACCTGGGAGGATATAGAATGTCACCATTTCTCGAACTTATACGGTTACCAAACAATTGGCGTACAGTTGCCATCGATATTCGTGCTTTATGTAATGTTGATCCATTTTATGTAACCAAGCTTTGTCAATAATTTGTGGAAATGTTTGTAGTTCTTGCGCAACAAAGTTTTCCAGCATGATGATGTGCCTAGTCGTGAGACCATTCTAGTTTAAAAAAATTAAGGGTCCATTATGCTGTACCGATGACACAACATACCAAATGGTAACCTTGCTGTTTAGCGAGGGCTCGTGCAGTTGTATAGGAAGGATCTCTTACGTCCATAAACGAAAATTTTGTTTATAAAACAAATTTAAGGTGGAAATGGGCTTAGTCTTATCCCAGAGTTTGTTAACAAAGTCAGTGTCGTTGTTTATGGTTATAACTATTCTTTTACAGAATTGATGGCGCATAGTGTGTTCATTTAGATTTAGTTCCTGTATGGTCTGGAACTTATACGGATGATAAAGTAATTCCTTCAACAGTATTCTTCGAAGCTTGACTATGCGATTCTAAAGAAACTACATGAAGATGAATTAGACGACGTGGGATTATTATGACGCCAGCTCAGACTGTCTTGAAATTGTCTGGCGAATTAACCTGTTTCTTAAAAATTACATATCCATGTGTTAATTGCATGTGGTGATGGTACGTGATCTTGGCGACATAATAGGTTTAATTATGCTTAAAATTCTCTGCGCGCAGTCTTCATATTGTCATTATTCTTATAAAAAGCTTTAATGGCAAAAGCAAGCACCACTCCAAGTATCATTGATAGCTAAAGGTCAGCATGGTGTGAGCTTTCTTCTATAAGTGCTGACACATGCTTAGAACTTCCAACATAATTTCCCCGTTTTCCTGAATCACTCTATATTAAAAAAAATTAAAAGTGCAGATAATTTGGTTAAAATTTTAAAACCTACCGTAAAATTTTCATACATTTGGTTTCTTGAAAGCAACTACCGTTCAATAATTTATCTTGAGGAGCGTACTTGTCGCGCCATTATATTGGTCATCAGTTGCCTTCGACTATGAAATTCGAGCAGTGATGTACTTTTTGTACTTTTAAATTATAATACAGGCTGAATACTGAGATGAAAAATAAATTTTTCAAAATTGTGATATCTTTCGGAAGAGCAGGACGAGTGTTCATAACGATGAACGATACAAAAAAAAATAATCGGTATGTTACCATCTCGGATTTGGGAATTCATTTTTTAGCATGATTCTACAGCACTCTTGGAAAAATTGTTTACAAAATATAGATCGCAGCGAGGTTGGTGCGCCCATATTAACGGAAAGTAACAAAACAAATGTGAATGGAGTCATCACTGAATTTTTTGACGCTTTACAGGGTTGGATCGGAGTGTTTTCAATTATTCTTAATTCAGCCTGGACTTAGATCCGATTGATTTTCATCGTTTGAAACATCTTTTTTATTTCTTAGCGGTAAGCAATTTTTGAGTGATGATAAATTTCAAATCGTCAAGCAGAGGTTAAATAAACATGGAACAACGGAATATGAATACTGTATTTAAACCTTGAATAATTGATAAAATATATTGACAGTAGTTATCTAGAAGAGGAAGGTTATTTTAACACTAATTTTAAATATCAAATTAAATTAAAATAAAATAATTAATTAAGAGTGCAGTTACAATTAATATTTATTTATTCTTTTTCGTTATTACAGTCCTACGCACAGTCACAGCTATCCGTATACTTTTTTTATAAGAAAAAATAGATTTTGTAGCATCTGAAAATTCCTGACTATGATTCGAACCCAGGTACGGTTGATAATGATAATAAACATGTTTGTAAATACCAAAACCAAAATCCGTTAAGTAAAAAAAAAAAAAACCAATTAATTATTTTAGATTTTTTTTATAATTTTTTCTACTTTGGTACTAAGCGATAAAAATATTCATAATAATTAAAGTAATAAATTTTTAGTCATTTAGCAAATTGAAAAAATCTGATGTTGACACGATATGACTTCCTTGCACGCCTATTAAATTACATATACACATTTTTAAAAGTACATAAAATTTTATTTTACTAATAACTTCTGATTTTTTCATCTCTTTTTTATTGTCATTATTGAATTATTATTTATTGTAAATTTTTTTTTTACGATCAGAGATTAATAATTATTAATATATAGTTAAATTAAAACAAAAAAAACCTTAAAAAAAAGGAAATGAAGTCGGATTTATACCGAGTGCCTTCCCTTTGTAAGATCCAAATATTGCATTAATTAAAATTTTATTTGTTATAACTCTGGAACCAATGAAATTAAGTACTACTTATGATTATATCGTAGAAAATTTCTCAACACGAGCCTATTACTGCGATTAAGAAAGAGTAAAAAATCAAAATTTATTTAGATGTCTGACTGTATACACATTTTTCGCCCAGTCGACTGCATTCAAAAGGGAAGGTGCACAACTAGATGTTACAACAATCCTCATACAATTTATAATTTATTTAGAGGTCTGACTGTATACACACTTTAGGCATACTCGATTGCTATCAAAAAGGGAAGTGCAAAACTAGATGTTAAAACAGTCCTAATTACAAAATTTCAACATCCTACGGCTAATCGTTTTTGAGTTATGCGAGATGCATACGTACGTACGTATAGACGTCATGCCGAAACTAGTCAAAATTAAGTTTCGTACAACGAAGTAAAAATTATTCCATTTGGCTTCAAAAAAAAGAAAGAATAAATAAATAAATACCGTTTGATAAATTATTGAAACATCTTAAGAACGGTTGTTAACCTGGGAAAAAATTCATTTAACCAGTTTTAACACCTACGATGTAATTCTTTAGTATGCATAATATCTAAACATAAAGCAGGAAACACAAATGGTTTTATCCATATTTGTAAATATAGGGACTATAATACCAATGATGCAATGTGATGCGTTTTCTGAAATATAATAGTAGTAACAGTAAGTTTTATATAGTAACAGAAATATAATAGTAATAAAATTCAGTCGTAGCACAACCTGTGTATCAATCAACCTTACCATCTTCATTTATACAAATATAAAAATAAAATGTTACAGAGCACAACTTGATCCATAAAGAAGCCTGACTCATAGTCCACAGTTGAATTCAAATATTACATTGAATAATTTTTTAGTCGCAACCTTTTTTTGTCATCAAAAATATTAAGTAAGTAAAATACTTGTGACAAAAGTAATCTTTTAATAGGTGTGCATTTACTCTAGTTCGTTTAAAGTCAATATTGCTCTCGATGTTATTAAAACTGGCATATCCTTTTTACTTCCTTGTGCGAAGTAAAGGAAGTATTCTATCGCGAAAAATTTCGGTTTTCAGTTTTCAACGGAAATATCAATTTTGACCATCCCTGAATCCATTTTTACTAGTTTTGGCGTGACGTCTGTACGTACGTATTTATGTATGTATCTCGCATAAATCAAAAACGATTAGCCATAGAATGTTGAAATTTTGTAATTAGGACTGTTTTAACATCTAGTTTTGCACTTCCCTTTTGATAGCAATCGAATATGCCTAAAGTGTGTATACAGTCAGACCTCTAAATAAATTTTGATTTTGGACTTTTTCTTATCTGCTGTAATAAGTCCTTGTCAAGAGCTTTTTAACGATATATCATAAGTATTACTTATTTTCATTGGTTCCAGAGTTATAGCCAAATGAAATATTTGGGTCTTACCAGGGGAAGGAACATTGATTTGAATCCGACTTCATGTACATATATTTTTTTTACCTTTCTTCTTTTTTAATTGAAATATATTGATTTATTAATAATTATTAACTTCTGATTGTAAAAAAAAAATAACAATAAATAATAATTTAATAATAATACCGGGAAAAAATTAAAAAATCAGAAGTTATTAGTGAAATATAATTTATGTACTTTTCATTTTAATTCAAAATTTTTTAAAATCAGAGGTTAATAATTATTAATAAATCAATTTATTTTAGTTAAACAAAAAGGTTAAAAAATGTATATGAAGTCGGATTCGAACCGATGTGTACATGGTTAAGGATCCAACACGTTCTCAGTTACTCTACATATCTACGTGAGAGATGTGAAACAAAATTAATATATAAACTATTATAAAGTGCTGATATGGACCCACAAAAAAATGTGATGCAGTGTGGTCTCCACTATAATGCAATTGTGTAACTAACTATCCAATTTATTAAATAATTGGAGGATCGTATCTCACTTTCAATTAAAATAAGTTTAAATGAAGTGCAGAAAAAAATGTGTATATGCAACTTAATAGGCGTACAAGGAATGTGTGGTGTCCACATCAGATTTTTTGAAAATTGTTATTAAAGTTGCTTTATTTTTTTTTTAAATCTATTTATTTAAATATTTTTAAAAAGAAAGACAATAAATAAAACCTTGTAATGTAAAAGCAAAGCAGATTTTTTTTAAGGAAATTTTTTGAAAAAAAAAATGGGCATATAAAATAAGATCACTTTAATCTCTTGAATTTGATAGGACTAAAATGGAGTAACAATGAAATTTATTATTTTTTGAATTTCTTGATAACAAATGATATCAACTTGACTTTTGATGTGTATAATCTTCATGTGAATATTTAAAAACCAATTTGTAGATTTTCGAAATTTGACCTTGAAAAGAATGAAGAAAAATTAAAAAAAACACGTTGAAGAATAATTGCAAATTTTCCCCATTTTCGACTATACTAAACGAGATATTCACTCGATTTAAGGTGACAAATACTCTTCAGATAAGCATTTAAAAACAATTTTCCGGTATTTTTGAATTACATTTTTTAAGATGTACAGCGTGGCGGTTCAACAACACCGTCACTGCCACTGCTACTGTATGTTCGACGCGACTGACTGCACTTGTTACTTTACTAAAAAAAAGAGGGAAAGTACGGTCAACTTCTAGTGATGTTTGTTGGGTAACGCTAAAAACAGGAATAAATACATTTTTACCTGTACGAAGGACGAGTAACCAGCTATAACTACTACGTTTAAGATAGAGAGGACTACTTGTATTTTGAAATCGCATTCTTCAGTTCACTCAATGTTTCGGGTCCTGTACTGACCAAACAGTTGTTCTGAAGAAATTACAATACACTGATAGTTTTTATATATTGAACAAGTTTAATTTTTATTTATAATTATTATTCTCACAAGCATGAGTTTAATTAACACAGAGGAGTCTAGGAGGCAATCCCCTCTGGCTAGTTTAAGTATATATTTTTGGTCTTCTTGTACTCACCTTCCTAGTTTTTTCTGAGGATAAGCAGAAAAAATCTAACAGGTATTTTACGATCAGTACCTTTGCTGATGCTAACGCGTAAGAGAACATATAGCTTAAACATTTTCATTCCCAGAAAAACGCTGCCATGTCTGGTCATGATACGAACTGGGAATAGCCAGATGAAAATTAAGATCTTACCGTTCTTCACGGAGGATCCTTATTTAGTATGATACAATTTCTAATTTTTTCTGCTTGAATGCTATACTTTCTTGTTGCAGTTTGTTTCTATTGTCTTCGTTACGTAGCCATCCTTTGTAATTTTATTACATAAATAATAAGGTTCTTCGATTTCTCGTATTAGTGTTTTACTACGTTAAGATGTAACTCTCATTATCTTCCCTTTAGCTTTACATTTTATTACATTTTTTATGTTTCAAACATAATTTTTCGTACATTTCAGCGCATTCTCATAAAAGAATAAAGCAATTTATTATTTTTTTATAACTTTTATGGTAATATTTAACAATGTAAATTAAGGAATTTACGTTATGTTTTTCTGTTTTTTAGTGGTTTGTAGGATAATTTTTACCGTAAAGTAGCCAAATATTCAGAGAAATTAATGTTGAAGTGATTGAAATGAATGTAACAGCGTTATTATTGATTTAGGTTCAGCTATACCTAAATCCAGAAATTTACATGGATACAAAGTCTCACTTTTTAATAAATATCTTTCCTCCAGTGTTTTTTTGATAAAACATTAATGTTGGATGACGAATCTTTCATAATAATATGATTTAATAAAGCAATTTTTATTTATCAATTTTCTCTATTGAACAGAAACATTTCACGGTCAGTTAACAAGTAGATTCAGCGCCAGATGATTCAAATGCTTGTCCAAGTTTGATTTGAAGTCCCTACTGGACCTCCATATCTCCTCACGAACACATGGCACCCCAAGATCCCCGTGCATCTTATCGTTTCTAGCGAACCATGGAGTCGCTGATACCATTCTGAGAACCTTGTTTTGAAACTATAGCCGTTCGATTTTTCAACGTTTAGATGACTTCAACGTTACTATTACAAGTAGTCTCCCGTACTTGTGCACCATATCTTCATACTGGTTTAAGGAAAATCTTATACAGCAATAATTTATTCGTCAAGGACAAGTGAGAGCGTCTACCAAGAGCCAGTACGTACGTGCAAGTTTAGCATTCAGTTGTCTCCTCTCTGACGCGACCCTTTCGTGCTATTTTTATCTGTCTTTATCCGACTTTAATATTTGTGACTTTACTTGGATGACTTTAGTGTTTTGTGACTTTATTATTGTTATCTTCTTTATCTGACTTTATTATTTATTATCTGTTACCTTTATTATCTGATATTTTTGTTTTTATTAATTAATTGCTTCATTTGTGTTATGAGTTATGATGCATAGTAATAATATTGTATTTGAGATGGGCTATCTTTAGCTGGTCTCCTGACACGTTTCAGTTACCCATACAGTTTTACTTTAACTGTAATTTATTTTTAAAAAAATAAATTACTCCACAAAAATTAACTAAATGCATTAATTGATTAAATAAGAAAAAAACTATCGAAACTGGTAGAATAGTTTTGCGATTTTTGAATGAGTATAATACTCCAATAATATTCCAGATTGGCATCTCTTTGAAGTCTATATTAACTAACCAAAAATTTAATGAATAACAATGATTAATGGTTAATTAAAATGTTATTATTAATACGTTCATAATAGACGTTTAAATTTTTCAACGATTTCAACTGTATCATTTCAGTGTAAGTAGTTCTTGTGGTTTCTTTTGTATAAAATTGTCACGCTGCGGTTAATATAAAAAAATTCCCTGTGTGGTTTAGTTATAAAATAGCGATAATGGAATTCAAACGAGGAAAATGTATTATACAGTTCTTCATATGTAACCTATGTATATATCTCTAATCTATATATATTATATATTAATACATATATATATATATTCTCGGTTGGAATACATTATTTTTCTTAACATATTTCAATATATATATAAACTGCTGTAGTTAATAAATTACAACGCTTAATAAAACGCACAACTTTTCTCTTAAAATTTAAAGTTTTTTGAAGAAAATCACACTACTTTTTTCTACTACTCGCACTATTAAAATAAACGAAGGACGCAGTGAGATTGTGGTTCAAGGAAACACCGTCAGCATTTTTTATTGACGGAGAAGAGAAAACTAGTTCACTCTTGGGAGAATAATGTAGTGGAAATGGTGACTACGAGAAGTAAATGTACCTTTTTTTAACAAATAAAATGTACTTTTATGCCTTATTTGATTCATTTGTCTCTTTTCATTTTCACGGGGTCTGCATTACGTTTCACCAATTCCTCTAGTACATAATTAATAGTTCTGTAAACGTGTAAGTACCTCTTCTGTGCTAGAAGTTAAAAGAGAGAAAATAGATGTAGCTAAATTTTAGCTAGACGTATTTGCTATTTGTTGGAATTTAGAAGGCTAAAAAATCTATTTATTACCGAAAAAATGTACTAGCAATAATGAGTAACAGATATTAATGCTTGCTACTATCCTTTTTTTTGTTTTTTTTTAGAAAAATTAACAATTTATTAATTTTATCTTCCCTGCTGTTGTAATAGTTTGTTTTTGCTTGATGATCGGATAAACAAATATAAATGAAAATAGTGGAATAATTTTCTTCCGTTCTGTTATGAGACGGAATATTAAAAAATCTCTTCAAATTTCATACAAAGCCTACAATTTCATACACGCTACATAGATAGTATGAAAATTACCATTTGTCGACTGAAGTATTTGCTGCAATAAGAATGCAGCTCCATTTTTCGGCTATTTTATGTTAGAGAGGGTACGGAGTACGGAAAATAAAGTACGGAAAATTAAATCGCTGTTGGGAAGTGTAACTCTATACCTCCACTTTCTATGTATCTCTAGATTTTGTATTTTCAATATTATGTCAACGATTTGAATGGATGTATTGTATTATGTTTCGGTATAGAAATTGGATTTTGGAAGCTTAAATAACCAGTACGTGTACTAGCAGATTACTAATGAAGAGATCAATTCACTAGCATTGACCTATTTAGGCTATTGTGTCATTAGCTTGTATTCACACAATTGTGACAAATCCTATACAATTTACAATCTTAGAATATGCAAACATATATAATTGTCAAAATACGGGGATACTATACTTAATTTTAGACACAATTATTTTACCTGGTAACACAAATTATTTTATAGTTTTACGTAAAGAATATTTCATGTACAAACAAGTGAAACTGAGGTTAATAAAACAGTTTTACATTAAATTACTATTTTATTGCAAAAAATTCAATGAAACTTTACTGGTAGAATTTTACAAAATTTGGCAACATTATTGTTGTTTTTCAGCATTTTCTTCGAGTATACCTTAGAGTATAACTTTTCTTCCTATGAAAAAGTTGAAAACAATTATTTTCTCTATAATCTTTCTTATTTTAAATAAAGAAATAGATAATGATAGTAGTATTAAAGAACGTTTATGAATTAATTACAAAACAGAATCAATTCAATATTTTGAAACCGTAAGCAGCTGTTTTTAAAAGTTTAGATTTATTTCCATTCTAATAGTTTTCTGTTTTTTTAGTTATTTTTCCAAAACGTTTTCTGTACTTTTTTTCACGTAAAATATATTCACAATTTATAATGTGATCTTCAAGTATATACAGTTATTTTTTTTATTTTTAGGTTTTTAAGGGCATCGACTACTTTGGTCATTAGCCCCATCCCACTTCAAAAAATAAAAATAAAAAAAGGTTAATAAATCACATTCTCATGAAAAAATGTTCAAAATTTCACATTCTTCTATAATTTCAAATCCAAAAAATTACCGCCTAGGCTTTCCTTTCGGCCATCCTTTCTTGTGTTTTTCCATTCTGCGAACGGCCTCAACTTCCGATGACAGTGTGTCTGAGGCTTCGGACATGGCATCGTCTTCTCTTTCTGATGCCAATGACGTTCGCCGGCTTACATCAGGTGATGAAAGCTTCATTGGTGCTGTAAGCATCGTTGCAATTGAATCTAAACTCGAAAGCGATGCACTTTCGGCGGCTGATGAACTTGATTCAATGTCTAAGGCTGTGCTTGGGCCGGCTGATACAGATGCTCTCGCCACAGTTGTTCTCTGAGCTTTGGGAGCCTCTGTACGTACAGTTTTATTATCGTCTGTGTCTGGTGCTTTTTCAATAGTTACTTGCACCTCCATTTTGGTTGATTCAGATTTTTCCTGTACTCTTGCCACAGTATCCTTAGCTTTATGACTCGTCGTCGGAGTGATATTTTGGTCTTTGTCAGATAAATCAAGACTTTTCCTCATTACCTATCCTCATTACTCATTACTTATCTATTGATGGCGTTATAATCGAAGGTTTTGCCGGTTTTTTAAACTGCGCTGGTACGGGTCTTATGTCAACGACGTCAGTCCGGGAATGAGCCTTCTCATGTTTACTTTGTTGTGTCTGATGAGTCGATTCTATCTTAGAATCAATGATTCTTTCTATCATTGTCGCGAGACTTGGTGCCATCGTATTAAGCAACTGCTCCACGTTGATTTTAGATGTGGGGGAGCAGCAGCTGCTTCTGCGTATGTAGTCGATGGTCTAGGTGTACGTAGATTGACAATCTTCTTCGCTTCAGGGTAGCTTACTTTTTGCTACATGCTTGCCATCGCAGGGGGCATGTGGACAACGGAAGGGTCTCCGTTACACCTGCAATAACATTGACCCTGGCCGCCACATCACCAGCTCTAAGTTTGGTATGCGTCCGCTTCCTAATCAATAAATTGTTCATATCCTGCAGGTAGCCGAAAAATCCAATCCGTCTGTTGACCTGAAGATGGAGGCAGGTCAATAAAGTAATACATCCGAGGAATTTACTCGGAGCCCCGTTAGCCAGCTATATGTATTGTACATAAGTACAGCTGTTGCCGCCCTGGACGTGGAACGTAGATGTTGTGTTCCGGACGTGGGGATTACCTACCTCAGGGCAATACAGTTATTTTTATCAGTATTATTATTATTATTATTTTTAGTAAATAAATGAAATTGTGTAATGAAACGTTCTAATACTTTTATTTTAAACTTTATCTTGAGATTTCACAGAATTACGTGTTAGAGAAAATGGAATCCATTGTATTATTATATTTTTGGTATATCCAATTACTGTCGCGGGAGATATATGTAACCACTTTTTATCTGCAAGCATTATTATCCTATCTATAAAGTTAGATGAAAGTAGATTATCAATCAATTTTAAAAAGGACAAGAAAAAAATATTTTTTATGAATGATATTTTACTTTTTTAAATTTACGATTTCTTCTATTTTATCAATTTCTAACATATATTTTTATCAATTGCGGTAAACTTTGTGGTTTTTATAAAATACAATAAAATTAAAGTAACGTATATTTGTTTGTGAGATTTTAACTGTCTGAATATAAACTCAGTATTAAAAACTTTTAAAATTATCAGGTTAATTGATATCAGGTTAACTGAACCCCAATCACCAAAGTACGCTGGTAGTATTCAAATCTGTATAAAAGTAACTTTTTTGAGGATTTGCAACTCAAATCAGAACCTTCGACTTCGAAAATCATCTGTTAAACAACTGATTTGCGACGACAATTTTACAACTAGACCAACCCGGTGGGTTCTCAAGAAAATCTAATTTATAAATGCGAAACTTTGTGGCCGTTTGCAACAGCATCACGCAATAACCAACCGATTTTTGCTTTCAAATTTTCAGAATGCATTCGTGTTATTCCTACGGAAGGTTTTAAGCGATAGAACGAGTCCTAGCCTTGGAGGTGAAGTTGTGCATTTTTCCTAATACCGTTTTTGATTTCGTTTTTCGACGTAAAAATAATAGACTATGCATTTTAGGACATATCCGATTTTCAGCACTGTACGTTAACCCCTTCTGCGTATTCTAGGGTAATGGAAAACGTAACTAAAGGGGATATGTTCGTCCACAGCAGGAACGTATCAGAATTTCTGTTAAAAACGAGGGAAACGCTGCAGGAAAGAGAGCTTTTCAGGCTTTAATTTTTATTTATCAGTTTTATTCTCACAACCATGAGGATAACAAACACTACGGGAGTCAAGGGGGTTTCGTCCCCTGGCTAGACGGGAAGTATATATATATATATATATATATATATCTTTTGTAAATGATTATTTTACGAATAAAAATGGTGGTAACAGTTACTGAATATTTATTCACGATCTTTATTTACGAAATTACCTATTAAAAAAAAGGTAATTCCTATCAAAACAAAAATAATTTAAAAAAGTTACTATTATGATTTGTTAAATCGCTTGTAAAATAGAACAGGAAACATGTTTCATGTTAAGTTGTTTGATCAAAGATATCAATTAAAAGTACTTCAAATGTTAGTAATTTGATTTTAGTTAATTAAAGAACGGCAATAAAATATTAACTTTAATACTATTTCCGCCTTCATAGAGCCTTATGAACAAAAATATAATAAAAATAAGGTTACCTATAACATTTTGTAGAAGTTCTGCTTTTAGGGTGGATTGAATAATAGTCCCTAACTGTCTGATCAGGTTATAAAAGTCTTCTCACTTCTTTTAGCGGCTTATTTAGTAAAAGTATTTCATGTTGATGGACTATATTGATAAAAAATTAGAAAAACTTACAGAAACCAAATTTTAATGTTTTATTGTATGTTTCAGATCGTTCTTCCGATGACTTTATTTTATATTCATGAAATCCATCCCCTTTAGGGATGGGACCTTCATATTATCTACCCATCCTCATACAATTCTTCCAAAAGTTTAAACGTATCAGTCCCTAAAAGACGAGTTTTCACAGTGAAAGTTACGGTAAATTTTTTAACAGAGATCAAGATATATACAAACATAAAAATGTTTGTATTAATTAAAATATGTATTATTAATGAATTTTAATTTAGATTCTAGTACTGTATTTTTGAATTCGGTTGTACCAAAATGTTTAGAAATATAAAAATCTTTTGAATCATAACAGTAATTTCTCTTGCTGTGTAATATAACAATGAAAATTAAAAAATCAATATTAAATAGAATTCGTAAACTTCTACTCAAAAGTAGTCTGTGTACGATACTGTGTGTGTGCGTGTGCGCGAGCGCGCGCGCTTGCTTGCGTAGATGAATTGATTTGGTTACTAGTGTGAGCATAAATTTTTGTATGAAACTACCTTTGTGAATATATACTCAGATCGAAATTCATGGTTTTTCTCTTTTAGCCTTCTTTTGTGTGTTAGAAAGTAGCTGGATTTTCATTTTGGAAAATGTACTCATAACGATCAATTTCACAGACGAGGGAGTTTCTTCTTTAAAATGCTATCATGGTACCATATGCCGTGCTGACGACAGTGTTTTGGGTCTTTTAAGACGTGTAACACTGGCCAAGTACATTTTACCTCCTTTTATTTACGAGTAAATGCGTGTTCAGTATCGTACGCGCGTAAGACAAGAACTGGAAACAAAAATATTTTATTCAATTATCAACCAGACGGCAGAATAAACAGTGACTTAGGTGCTTAACTGTATCTGTTTGATTGATTTTAGTGAATAAAAAGATAATATAATATAAACAACCTTTTTTTTAAAAAAAATCATACAAAACACGATATAAGTATCGTCTACAGAATTCAATTTCTGAAGAGGTTCAGATATTATTAAACAAAATATAATTTTATTTTAATACACACATATATATATATATATATATATATATATATATATATATATATATATCGATTTAAAATAAACTAAAAGAGGTAAGATAAATATTTTTTTACTGATACTGAAAGATTTAACTTTTTAAGAATGAATACAGAAGAATATAGATGGAGTCGCTGACCAATATTAAAGCGAAATTATGTTTTAACACTATTACAAAAGTAGTAGGCCTCCCCTCAAATAGTCAGCTAGAATTTTTCGCATAGCTGATACGCACAGTTCGGAGATAAAGTATAAAGTATATTCGCTTTTCATAGTTAAAACTATTTAAATGAAAGTGCGAATTATAACTGCGGAAGACGCCGAGTCTTTTACTTCTATTCCATAATCAGTTTGAAATGATTAGGAAATACCGGTTTTTGTCTATCAATTTTATCACAAACTCATGTCATAAATCATAAATTACCTAATTCACTGTTCGCAGTTAGGTAGTACTCGCAATAGAGACGTGATATTGGTATGACACAAATATAACTGTTGGCGGGATTTTTTAATTCTTCCATGAGTTATGACGTAGAATTATTCAATGAGCTGATAATGCAGAACACGTGTGAACATGTCTTCTGTAACCTATAATTGTAATCTGAATCCAATCTGCAACCTATCTCAACCTATATTCTGTAACCTATCAGTAACCTGAATTCTGTAACCTATAATACCATTCTTTGACTCGTGATATTATTTCTGATAGAAGTAATGGAGATCTAATATTTCTAATTCAAAATAATAATCTTCAACTATCGTTTGTAAACCGGACAATTGCCGTTTGTTATTGCAATTTATCATAATTTAGATCGACTTACTCCTTAACAAAATCTTGTAAACTTTATTTCACGTTAATTGATCATTCGTTAATAATACTGATCATTTGTCGTTAAAAAACGAAAGCAATTCTACGATTTAAACATTTTTATTAGGTATATATTGTAAAGCATTATTTAATGTTAGTAGTTAAGTAAAATAGGCTAAATATGGAGGTACAATACATTGCATGATCTAAAAAGTGTGGGTGTATCTCAAATCTCGAATTAACTTCCTTACTGTCATTTATAAATTCATTTATTTTTATATAGAAAGTAAGGTAAAGTAAGGTAAGGTAGCGACAGGTCACGTTTGTTTATTAACAATTTTTAGTGGTTAATTTTTTTTTTTAGTTCGAAAGTTATAACACTGTATGCAGTTTGTTACTGTTTATATTTTTGGTATTTATTTTATTTCTTTGCTGACTATTTAAACGATAAGTTATTTATTTCACTTAAAAGTGAATAATATAAACTATATCGCACTGCGGAGATGACCTTGATCTTAGCCATTGCACAGCGATATAAATCGATGTATTATAACCTTGTCCAGCTTCGTTAACTAAATTAGAATTTTGTCTGGTGATATCCTCTTTTTTTAAAATAACATAAAATTTTACGATGACGATCTTAAATTTGTCAATTTATGTAGTAAAATATCGAACTCTATTTTTAAAAAAATGTAGCTTTAAAAAGGAAAACATTACAATGCAAAACGAGATTTGAAACCGCTACTAGACAATTTACTTTATTCTCTCTTAGTAAAAATAACAAATGTTGCAATTGCTGAGGATATAAACTTAGTTTACACCAAAAAGAGAACAAAATTCGACTTAAGTTAAAGGTAATTTTATTGCAAAGTGGAATGACTTTTTCAGAAATTTTTAAACTGAAATGGAAGCATCAATTCATGTATATAAATATGCTCGTATTATAAATTTGGTTTAGTGAATTATAATACTCTTGCTTTTTGTATGGATTTCCATTTGATAAATTTGTTTGGTTTTTGTAATAATGTTGTGATAGTTCTCTCCGTACAAGATAAGAAAGTCGAACAGTCATGATACTAATTGCATTTCTTTACTCTATAAATAGAAATAATTTATCCAGATGGGTAGTAATCATTAATTCTGTTATATCTCGTCGCTATAAAACAAGTTTGGTTTACGAAGGAATGTCAGTCAATTAAAAAGAAAGTAGAGTGCTACTTATCAATTTTATGAAATGGATAACAATAACGACCTTTGATAAATTATATAAATCAATGGACTGGCCGCCGTAGGACTCTATCGCAGCCAGTCTTGATGGCCCGGCCGAATTACTCAGCTATGAATTCCACCTCCTCCCTGTGCTACATTCGCCATTCCAACCCCTGCAAGGCAGCTGCGCACTCGCGCCGCAGCCTGTCCTGATCCAGGTCCCTTAGATTATAGCGACCCGAATCTGGAGCTCTTAGACCTCCTCAGTAAACGATCTCATAGGTTATAAGCCTATAATCGCTCACACTGGCCTCGGGCCAGACAGTCCACGTACTTGTACTTCTGAGCAGGTCGCCCGTCAATGGCTGTGACTTGACCTTTGTTGGTGATTGAGGATGACGCCATTCTCTTGACTGCCGTTTTCTCTCTGGCGTGTAATACGAAATCCTTGTTTCATCGCTGGTAACAATTGAATTAAGGAAGTTATCACCTTTTCCTGTGTAGCGCATCAAAAATTCCAAAGCAGATCCCATTCGGATTTTTTGTGACGTTCCGTTAAGACATGCGGCACTCAACGTTCACAAACCTTTCTGAAGCCTAAATGGTCATAAACAATGCGACTGATAACAGCTCTTGAAACATCAGGAAAAAGAAAGGCCTGTTCGAAAATCGGTAAGAGACGATCTTTTCTGATTTCATCATCGACGCGTTTCAACAAGTCCTCGGCGATTATCGAGGACCTCTCCGAACATTCTTCATCGTGCACATTAATTCTGTTATTTCTAAACCTTTACACCATTTTCGGACGTTTCTTTCATTCATTACATTATCACCGTACACAGCAACCAACTGCCCATCAATTTCAGCCGACGTTTTAATGGTTTAAAAACGTATGACTCCACGTAATTCACAGTTGGCGGCAACATCGATTTTCCTATTCATTTTATAACGTAATAACTTACACGTAATCAAAAATACTACAGCGTGACAACTCACAGAAGACAATGCAGTGTGTACATTACTAGCGTGGCCATGAACGACACAGGTTCGCCAACCTTAAGGAGAGAAATTTCCCAGCGGTCTTTACTTTAGAGATATCCCTCGTGCTAAATTATTTAACTGAGTTTGAACTAACAGAGTGATTCTGAGGTTGTGGGATATATATATATATATGACACCTAATTCGTATTATGGTTGGTGAAAAGGTTCTGTGGTTTTTTTAACTGGTTACATGTATCCTTATAATCGGGAAAGACTGATTTGAGCCCTGCAATTTTCTAACTTAATTCCGTATTACGCCGAAATTAGGTATATTTCTATTGGTCCAGTATCTTCATTTATCAGTAAAATACTGTAATCGTGGTAAAGATGTTACTAATATTGACTGGAATTATCTACATTCTGATTTTTAAAAAAAATGGATGTTTTGATTTGCTTAAATATGGTGTTTACTGATGGGTCAAATATATTCATCATTCTTCTGAAAGTCGAATGTTTTTTACTCATTTTGTTGAAAGAAACTTGACGTAATTTTTCACACTGAGCGTTATGTATCTAATGTATCAATAACGTTATAATTAATTAATTGCTACGGTTGGTTTTAGTTTCATTTATTTGTAACTAATTTAATTTGATTTTACATCTTTGTGAAACACAAATAAATTATAAAAAATACCTCTTGGCCATAACCTTATTCATTACCCTTGATGAATCTATATTTTTAGTTGGAAAAAAGTTTTAGCGTTAAATTATTTTTTAAGAAATAATTATATAAATTAGGAATAATTTTATAAATAAACATTTACAAAAAAGTAAGAAAATTTATATATTCGACTTAAAGTAGTATAAGGATAAAAAGTAATCAAAAAGGATACTTTTCTTCATGTTTTCTGTAACTTTTGAAGATACATTTCAGTAATGAAACGAAGTTCTATAGTTTAACAGGAAAAAGAATCTGGAATAATATATAACTACCCCTACTATTTTTCGTTATAATGAAAGGAGTCTTTTAAAATACAAAACCATTGAGAAAGATACAACCCTGTAACCCGTAAGACGCTAAATCATTTGGCCGTTTATTAAATTATTATTTCTTAAATCTCTTTCAATTTCTTTTTTAATTTGTTTAACTTAGCTGCAGGTTGAAATCGTAAATTAAAACTAAGAATTCGAACAAGTTAAAGTAATTCCTTTACTATTATTATTAAAAATAACCTTTTTTCCAGTAATATTTGTAACTGAAAATGTTTATTCACTTTTTTATTGGTAAAAAAATATTACTTTTATATTCGTATTTCTTTTTTGTTTTGGTAAGGTGAAGTAGTAATAAAATAATATTAAATTTTCTAGATGAAAAAAGTATAAATGAAGTATATGATGAAAGGTTATAAAAATATATATTACTGAAACGAGATGTTATTTTTACCCTAAAATTTTTGTACATTTATTTGTTTATTTTTACTCTAAAATGATGCTATTCTTTCGTATCAGCAAAATAACATCGTTGTATTTCATTTTAAGAGACGTTATAAAGACAAATAAGATGAATAATATTGAAACTTGTTTTCTTTTTTATCGTATTTTTCCCCGGAGGCCAATGTTATAAAAATGAATATTTTCGAAAAAATTCTCAGTTGTAAATGTAACCTTAATCTTTGAAAAAGGGATCGTTAGGAACTCTTCTTATGTTTATTATTTCGGTCGTTTATCCGGTTTATAATATTTCTATTTAGACATTTTAAACTAATTAAAAGTATACAAATGTTTTATTTTTATTAATAGATGCAATCGTATAAATAATGAACTTAATGTAAAAATGCTTAAGAATACTAATCCTAAAAAAAGTTTTTTTTTTGTAGTGTTGAAGAAACCAGGATTTATTTATGCAGTTTATACCAACGTTGCTCAGAGAATAAATTAAAATGTCCTACAATCACTGGACTTAAGTTCTATATCTTAGTACGCGATGATAAATGATTAGAAGAAAGTGCGGACAACTTTGTTTCTCGTCCGCTGAAGTGAGGCAATGTAAAGCGAACCTAAGATTTTCTTACCAAGAAAAGTTTACATTTAATCAAAACGGGCCGCCCGATATGTAGTGATATGAAGTTAAAGAGCTCTCGCAAAATAAATTTGGGAAGTAATTTGGTGTCATCACTTCTATCATATTTTTTAATCCCTCGCTTCGGTGATCGATAGAAAAATTAGACGTATCGATCTTCATCATTTTATGTACGTTCCAGTGATATTAAGTAAGCTTCCTCAGGCTCAACAGATAAAGATCAGATCGTACTCGCACAAGTCGTATCATTAGTCCACCACTTCACCACGTCGCGCTTCAGTGGGTGTCGATCTTGAAACGATTCTTCTTTCTACGACTGATATAAAAAAAAGTCTAAAACACTAGTATTCCTTCATACACCTTAAAAAAAATTTGACGAATTGAGAATATTTATTTTTTCATTTTTTTTTTGCAACTAAACCATAACTTCCATTTTTTCTGTTAGCCAAATACGTATTCTTTATGATGAAAAGGCCTTGTGGTGAACACTTTTGCCAAAAAAAATCAATTTGGATTTTAAATTTTGGTTTATCCAACAAAATTACAGAATATATCTCTATAGAAAGATGAGTTTAGTAGCCTGTTTATTTAATAACTTTCTTTGTAGTTTATTAAAATTTTCACAATAAATTCTGTCTGTATAAATCTCAAAAACGATCAAGAAATAATTAAGTAATTTTTCAAAAACTTAGTCTTTTCTAAGTTTTAGAAACGCGTCATCAGACTAAATTATTAATTTAAAAAAAGATACCGTTTTCTATACTTGCTTTAAAGTAAGTGGTTTTAATTTTAAAAGCCATGATAAATCTCATAGCTTCAAGTACTACGTCGTATTTATACTTCTACTGAATGGAGCAATTATTTTACTCGCTAAACAATAAATTTTGTCAGACTGAAATTAGATTACCATTTTCTTTTACTGATAAACAAAATAATTTTTTACTAATAATATTACATTTTAGTTAGTTCCATATCGTTTAAAATTAATTAAAATTTATTTCAACAAAGCTTAGAATAAATAACTGGTATTACATAAAATTTACACAGCAATTTAACTATGGTAAAGTTTTAATCTTTCGTATTGTTAAATTATTAATTTATACTCTCAATGTAAATATAACTATTAAATTTTGAATTTCCAACAGATTTTAGTTTATTGTTCCTTACATTAATTCAAATTAAATTTTTTTAAGGATTTTTTAAGTTAAAAATTGAATGACTTAAATTTAACAATGTTTTGTGTTGTGTTTTGGATTATTATTTTAATTTCCAATCAAAAGTTTACAATAAAATTCATACGTGCGTATTTGTAATCGTACATAAATAATTAAGTGGTTACTTTTCTCATAAGTTTAACAAGTATTTGTATGTCCTTAAAATTGCTAAAATTTGAAATAGCCAATAACTGGAAACATATGATTGAAAGACGCACAAATTGGGCAAAGAAAACGAAAAAATTAATAATTAGGCGTTGACTGGACATGTTTTTAGAATTTCTGTTCCATTTTTAACATGCGTTTAAAGTCATTTATTTGTATATTAAAAAATAGTGCAAAACCTTTTCTCTAGATTTTTTATTTTATTTTTGAAGATAAACCTAGTATGAGTAATTAAATAGAATTGTAATTAACTAAAACTCTTTGTCCAATAAAATAAGATCCTTGTGATTGTTTTCTTTATTGTAAAGGGAGTAAATTAATTTGAAACACTCTGGCAAATATAACATTATTATATAATTTGAAGACCAAAATATTGCTGGAATTGTAAAAAGATGGGGTTTGTCGTATGCTAAACATGGGAAAGTTTTTTCACACTCAACCATTGTCGTATTGAGTAAATTTGAAGTTTTCTTAACTTTAAGTTGGAAATCTTTTTTTATTCCCTACTTAGCATTGCCTTATTTCCCTTTAAGTGGAAATAGGGCATTTTCAAAATTCCCTATAATTGAAAAATATTAGCTGAAAAAAGTTTAAATTGAGAAAGAATAATGAAAAATACTAGTTTTATTACATTTAATTCATATGTTTCTTTCCTCATGCGATTATATTTGAGTAAGGATAAAAAAAATGGGAGTTTACTTTTTTTAGTTTTTTGATGAGGAAGTTTGAAATAAATTAAACTGTACATGTTTGTGACAATTTTTTGAAAAAAGGTAGAAAATTTATTGACATATAAAACAAGACTATCGTTTAGTACTTTTAAATGAAAATAATAATAATAATAATTATAAATATTATTATTTAATATACGAATAAATGAGACGGTTATTTTGTTTTTATTATTGGTAATGAGGTGAAAATTGTGTAACAGTTAGTTGTAATGGATTAGATATATATATATTTTTTTTTAATAATCTAATTGTATGACGTTGGAAGTATCTGAAGGACGACAAATGCAGCTAAAATTGCAAATGAAATATAAATCAATAATTACCTTCTGTTTTGTGTGGAAATGTTTCAATATTTTAATAGTTGAAATTTTACAAAGAATTTACTGCGAGTAAACATTTAATAGTGACCAGCTTTTTAAACGAATATCTTTTTGTAACAAAAATTCTTTATTCGATTAATTTGATGAAAATCAGGAGGAAAGAATAAATACATTGCTCTCTCATTGAATTTAGTACAACAATAAAATCTAATTGTTTTAATTTAACAAGGAAAAAATTTATACTGAAAAACTTTACCACTAGGTATACACCTGGTGGTAAAAACGTTTCCAAAACGAATATTTAAAGTAACAAATAAAATTAATATTTTTAATTGAGATTATGGAATTACCTGTAATTATTAATAAATCCAAAAACGAAAGTGTTCCATTGTTTTTTATTTCATGTGTAAATTTTATTGTAGGACATAAGTGATTGATAATTTGTATAAAGATCTCCAGGTTATACCGTATTTCAAATATTTCCAGAATGTCGTCTATGTATCTTTTTCAAAAACGTGGAAAATATTGAAATTTAGTAACATGCAGTTCAGTAACTTGTTCCTCAGTAACATGTAGATCGTCGTAGAAACTACAGGTTCTCATTTCGATATTTCAGTAATACTGATTGTTACTACTGAGGATGGTTCCATTGGAACTGAAATGGCTATACAGTTTTATATAAAATAGAGTACTAATTTTTGGAAAATTTATAAAACTATTTTTATTTGTCTAAATATTCTTTTCAGTTATTAAAAATTCATCAACTTTAGTTAAGAAAAAGTTAACAAAAATAACTATAGACTCCAAGGACAATAACCGACACGCTTTTACGAAACTACATAAAAACATTTGCTTGCATTAGTAAAATATACTACTGACTTCAAGCCCCAATGCAAGGTTGCATTTTATAGAGGTCTATACGATTATAGAGGTATACGATACCTCTTATAGAGATATACGATTATAGAGGTCTATATTATTAGTCCAAGGAGAAAGTAAAAGATTAGTTTACGATTTACCTACTGGCGAAATTATAACCTGTACAAACCCTGTCACCATACCCTGTTTAAACTAATATATTTCAAGGTAGACTGGTATGGCCAAGAGAAAATTATTTAAACTATTATCTTTATCTGTATTGTTTCATTACATCCAAATCCTTGTTAATAATGCCATTTTTCATTCCCTTAAAGATTTATTTATTATTACTTACTTATGCTTGGGTTTTATTATGTTTCATTCCCGACTTCAAAAAAATAAATATATTTAATATTTGACTCTCCCTAAAGTTTTTACCTTTTGCCTGCCTCTGTTAATAAGTTAGATAATCCTAGGTACCGAAATATAGGATCAGATATTTTTTTAGTTAATAAAAAAACGATACCTGAATTAAAACGGTATTATTTGAAAAATGACCGGAAATTGCGAAGCCGTTTAGCATAAAACGCCAAAATTGAGCTAGAACAATGAGAAATGGTTAATTATGAGGAAGTAAGTGTATATTTAAACATTTATTTTTAGCGTTTAAAACAGGCGTTAGAAATAAAAAAAAACGCCCGTTCAATTTAGAATGTACGGTAAAACATAATTAAGTTCAGTTAAAAAATAGTCCTTAAAAATTATTTGTGTTAGTTTACATTTAGTTTTTTGAAAACAAATTTTAGTAATGAAATGAAATTGCTTAAGTTAACAGAAAACTGGTGAAATAAAATTCATTTTGGTTTTATTTATTTTATTCAAACATAATTATAAATCAATATTTAAACAGCTATCAGACTCAAATAAAATAACTGGCGGGTTAGCCTGGAGTTGCAAATGATACAGTCGAAATGAAAACATTTCGACTGCATCGAAATGAAAACATTTACAATAGCAATACAGTATTACAATTATACCATTCTGAATTAGCATTTTCATCATTAATACAGGATGAATAAAAAATAATATCGGGGTTTTAAGGCTATTTAATAGCTGTGATTTACAATAATGAATCACAAATAAAACGATAGAGTAATTCCTACAATTTTTCCCAAGAGGTGTTCAATGTGACCACCTTTTGTCAAACAGCACTTCCAATTGATGGGAAAGTTCGTCCCATACTTTAACCATCATGTCTGGATTAATGGAAGCGACTGATGCTTCAATACTTTGCCTCAAATCGAGTAGATCAGTAGGAGGTGGAGGCACATACGCAAGATACTTTATAAAGCCCCACAGGGAAAAACATTATTTGAGATTAGATCGTGTGACCTTGCAGGTGACCTCAAACAAGCTCTCCCATTGGATCTATGCTTACCAATTCAGCGCTTGGGGAAAACGTTCTTCTACGTTCCCGTTTCTGCATTAGGATGCGCACCAACTTGTCAAATACAGTTTTCTGGTCCATCACAGTCGAGGAAAGAGTCATTATGCAATGTATCCAAGTAAGTAATCCCTGTTACGCTTGCTTCAGTGTGTTTATTGATCTTTTTGAACGAAGATTTTGAATTTGCGTTTCAAAAAGACATCCTTTCTTTTTCCTGTTTAGCCTCCGGTAACTACCGTTTAGATAATTCTTCAGAGGATGAATGAGGATGATATGTATGAGTGTAGTCAGTGTAGTGTAGAAGTGTAGACTTGTACATTCTCAGTTCGACCATTCCTGAGATATGTGGTTAATTGAAACCCAACCACCAAAGAACACCGATATCCACGATCTAGTATTCAAATCCGTGTAAAAATAACTGGCTTTACTAGGACTTGAACGCTGCAACTCTCGACTTCCAAATCAGCTGATTTGGGAAGACGCGTTAACCACTAGACCAACCCGGTGGGTTTCAAAAAGACATCCTGACTGCCCGTTAACTTGCCGACGAGATGTAGCACAAAAATAATATAAGTTAGGGAGTTCCTTTCTCATTGTGAAATTTTAAGAGGATTTTCTGACCCTCAGATACGGAAATTATGTTAACACACATAGATTTCCGCTAGAAAGTCATCTTCTTGCTGAAATATTTTGATTGCGAAGTCGGCCATGCACAGCGAAGTCAGTTGGCTTAAAAGCCTGCAAGAGTTGTAAACGGTGTTGACGTATATAAGAGTTTCCTTAAAACATTACATACTTTCATTACCGGCATTGTTATTTTGCGTTCCAAACAGGCCTTCCAAACAGATATTTTAAAACTTCGCAGAAAAACTCCCTTTTGTATTCAATATTTTCTTCAGGTATCCTTGGTTATCCCGTACTCTTCTCTTTACACACATAAAGATATCCGATCGTTTCAAAGTGATTATGCCATTGACGACTGTTACTATCACTTGGAGGTTCACAATTAAATTTTTTATGGAACGCACGTTGAACTGTAACGACAGATTCATTTAACTAACTGCAAAACACAGAAGGCTTTCTTTTCAGAAGTTGCCATCTTTGCAAACAGCACTATCAAGTGGAAAGATAGGGAGTAAATCTACGACCATACAGCAACTAAAACTTTCCTTCTTGTTCTTTGAATCTAGCTTTAAGTCATCAACACTATACACCTCATACAAGAATTATTAAAACAAAATTAAGACTCCGATATTATTTTTTATACACCCAGGATATATATAAAACTCCTTGCATACACAGTTTAACTTAATTTATCCAAAATATAGGCGATAAATTAATTCAAGCGTCCTATAAGTTGTTGACATTATATATTTCAGTACACAGAAACTTACAACAGAATCGCCAGAATCCAAGATCCGTGTATAACTTGCGATGTTTAAATCAAAAGCAATAACAACTGTTAAGGTGTTACGTGTAGTTCAACCGTGAAACTTATTACAAACTAATATACAAGTGTAGAGATTAACTTTGCAAATATTTCCATTACGATTATATTACTTCTTACAAAGTAAGTCTGTTATTTTCAATTTTCCCGCCAAAAATAGAAACGATTTTAATGTAAACCTAAATTAAAATATATGATAATATAATATGTAAACTGTCATCTATAATTGGAAAAATCCATTTCTAATAATAAGCAGACTTGAGCAGTTTCTCTATAGCATTTTTATTAATCCGACTTAACCTCTCTAACTATTATTTTTATGATGCCAATGTTTCACATCGAACAATTTTTAGGAAACTTGAAAAAATTTCTGAACAAATGTCAGATTAGTAGGTTAGTTTTAGAAACTGCTATTATGAATTCTCTTTGTTCCAGATGCTATAGTACTGCTTGTATGCTGCTCACTAAAAATAAGTCATCTTTATATTAAAACATACATAATAATAAAACATAATTTCCTAATGTTAAAAACTATTATTCATCAATAAATTTCAGTAAGTAAAATCTGCCTTTTATTCAGGACAGCTATGACCAAACCTCTCTTGTGAGATTTTATGGGCCTAGAAAAGATTTAAACTTCACTCTAAGCAATTCCATATATTAGCATGGTTACATAGGTGTAGTAAGTTAAATATATTTTGTTTAATTTAAAATTCCATGAACTCGTCCAAACGCATAAATTAATTTCATAACTTTACTTTAGCATAATTCATGTGCAACTCAGTCAGTCTTTATCAATTTTTATATCGATATATTTAAAATTACAAGCTGCTTCCACAAACTCGCACAAATATTGCATATTGTTACATTCGCCACAAGTATGAAGTTTAACTCTTATATTAACGAAATCTTACTTATGCAAAGAGATTTGATGGATTTAGTGTTTAAAACATTTGATATTAGAAAATTTTGCTTTCCTTTTTTAAACTTTAGCCAAACCACAAGTAACTACGTCTTACGAACCGCTAAGTTCCCTCCCTCATAAAAAACTGTGACGTCTTCTGAAAATAAGAAAAAACTTCAAAGCGATTAAATTTCTG
This sequence comes from Lycorma delicatula, assembly GCF_047948215.1. Taxonomy (NCBI): domain Eukaryota; kingdom Metazoa; phylum Arthropoda; class Insecta; order Hemiptera; family Fulgoridae; genus Lycorma; species Lycorma delicatula. The sequence continues at coordinate 174,762,573 of NC_134456.1, read as the reverse complement.
TGTAGTGTCGATGTACGCAAGAAACAGAACCGTTCCGAGTGTACTTCCTTGTACAGCTCAAAGTTTTTCATCTCACTGTTGACTATCAAGATTAAGACAACCTATTTCCTAGCCTGAAGTTGTTCTTACACCAAGAAATCTCTCATTCCGACACCTGCAGTTTATTAAGCAACTTTTCTACATCTATGATGTTGAATGCATTTGCTACATCCAAAAAGGCCAATACTCAACAATGATTACTACTTATAGAACCGTTCAGATACTTATTGAGTTGAAATAGTGCATATAATATATTTTTATCATCCCTGAAACTATTCATGCACCCAGAGCTTATCCAATAATAGCTTATTATTGCTTATAATGCTTACCCAATGTTAAACCAATAATTTTCAATAGTTTCAACGATCTTGGCATAAATATTGAATAATAGATGGGTCGGCAGTCTACTCTAGACTGCTAGTCCGTTCTAGTCATATAATTTGCTTTGTAAAGATAAAACATTTTTTTAGTTTTAAATTTATCTGGATAAGTGTCACTACTAAGAATTAAATTGTAGATGTGTAACAGTTGTTGTATCAATGCATCAAGAAATTTCTTTAATTGGAGTCGCTGAAGGGGCATGATAACCGGAGCGGAACCATATAACGTAAAAATATTTTATAACTTCAGCTTCAGATACTGCACCCAGTATATTGACATTCGAATTGGCTACCGTCAAAAATCGATGTCGCGAGCAGGTTTATCAACCAGATCATTACTCACACGCAAAAATTTATTAAAGTTTAATCATTTTAAATCTAAGTTAAAAAATAATCATTAGTATGCTATTAATAATAATTTTGATTTTGGTTTAAATTGAAAAAGGAAGATATATGGAAGAATACGAAACTTTGTTTCTTATATAATTCATCTAAACAAAATAATTCAATTTTTTTTAATAATAAAAAAATGCTGATGCCACAGAAATGTTACAAGCAAATCCTCATTTTTGGAATGGATTTATAGACATTACATGTACAACTGTTATCTTCAGAATGAATTGTAAGTTGGCTATACAGAGGTTATCTATTCTCCAATCCTTTTATTATGCCAGAAGCATAACATAAAAATTTAGGCTCGTGATGATGGGTGGGAATTAACACGTTTAATATTTATGTGGGAATTAACACATATTATCTTTTTACGAAGTGATACATACACTCGTATAAACTCGCTTAGCGTTGTAAAGGTTTCTAATTTCTTAGTTTATTAATGATTTATTAAACGTATTTATTATTTATCAGCTGTCGTGATTTTGCAGCAATTACGCTATAAGAATCTATCAATCGAGAAAATAACATATTTATTTATAAATTTTAGTGCCAGTAATAGTTTAACAAATATGAACTAAGGAAAGTAATTTAAAGAAGTAACGGAAATAATCTAAACATCCTTAAAAAAACCCTGTTTGATGGAAAGGCCTACGTTAACAATGAAACCACGAATCAGTTGAAGTACTGGCAACCGACCGCGCCGTCATTACTCTCTAGGGACGGTTTGCACCTTTATTATTGCACAGTACGTCCGGTGATTATACAAGCTAGATATACGAGAGGCAGGTATAGCGGGCGGCGTATAGCTGTGCACGTTGTGTGCGAGAGAGATAGAACGATGGACTGGTGGAACAGTTAGATAGTCATTCCTTTATGAGAACATCTGGTATAGCTCCCTACACCTACATAGTATGCAGTACATTGTCAGAGTTGTTACAACTTGTATCTTTTATTTATGTAAAAATACTAATTATAAATACTATTAATAAATTCTTTATTTTTACGAACACCTACGTAGTCTAAACATATCCTAATTATTTATGCATTTCAAAACCAGTTGCGGCTCATAGCTAAAATTAGTGGGGATGCTGCTCCAGAAAACTTTTTTCTGGGCTTTTTCAAGGCCATGGTTAAAATTTTCTGTAAAATAAAAGAACCGAAAAAGTTCTTCCAGCTATAGAATAGCTGGAAGCAGAATAAAAATCTAATTCTATACATTTATTAAGTTACTACATTTATAAACCGGTATTCGGTTTAACTGAATAAATAATAAAATGTCAGTACAGATAATATTTTTTAGTATTATTAGATAATAACTTATCAAGATGTCCGCTTAAAAACACTGTAGTCCAATGGTGTTTAATTTTAATTAATCGCGTTAAATTATATTTTTTTTTACATCGCGTGTGTATGGAACGTACACATACGAAGTAAAAAAAAAAACTACCTTCCACCAGCACACAAGGGTTGGCACTGCAGGAGCGACAGTGCTTGCTCTCCCTCGTCGCCTTGAGTGCAGCTTCCTATGTGCGCATGCACATAACAGCCAAACCTCACGCCGCTGAATCTCTGAAGCGCACAATTGTGAACAAAGATCTTTGTATTTTTTTTTTATAAATTGGGGATGGCTACTGATATTAAGCTTAAGAATTATGTATTGTACAAGTAAAAAGAAAGAATTAAAGAAAAAAGGACTCATTCCATTACACGTTATCGATAATTTCAAGTGAATATAGGAGGTGCTACAGTTCCATAGTGCCTATACACGAGCCGTCACTGTTCAAAACAATAAAATGAGATCATCTTATGCACGACAGATTTTATGTATTAATTGATAACACTATGAATCAGTTATTAATTTTATTTATAGAGCTATTAATCATGAGAAATTTTAATATTTTTAAAAAAAATTTAATATTAAATTTTAATATTTCAAATGCTGAATATTCATGGCATGATGATGTCATGTATTTGAAGTATTATAGCATTACACTTTGTACAGTTCAATTTTAATGAGTATTCAGCACACTTGCACTATAATTTCATATTCCTGTTTTGTTTAAACCGTGTAGTGAGTGTATAGGCCGAGTGACTGTGTTAAATAAATCTGGTGTCAATCGCGAGTGTTTAGTCTAATCCTGTACATTCTTTAAAATTGAATTGCGGTATTAGTTATCATCCAATAATCATGGCGAACGTTCATTTTGCATCAAAACTTGGAGGTAAAGTGCTTCATAGTCAGAGTAGGGAAATCGTTTGGAGATTAGGATAACTTTATGAAAAAAAAGACGTCAACAAATGCCGCAACGATTCCACTAACAGAAACTCGAGGTCATGCTGCTGAAGCCACTAGCGTTTCGACCCGATTGATGACGAAAATTAAAAATGAATTTGAGAAAATGACTGTTACCGGTTCCGCTTCTACGAGTTCGGCAATCAAGTATTTCATAATATTTTTTCTCAGTCGTTAGTAACCCCTAACAAGCGCCGGGAAAAATCAAGGCCAGTAACTGGACTGGACTATTTTGATAAATGCGTTGTTCGGAGACTGGTGTATAACTTTTACGTAACAGAAAATCGTCTTCCTTTATCCGAGTTATTACGCGCAGCACTAAAAGACAGGATTGACTTTAACGGTAGTGAAAAGAGCTTTCGAATTATATTAAAAGATTGAAGCGGTGAAAGACCCAAGATAATCGTTCTGTATTGATGGATAGGAATGATATACGGGACAAAAGGATTATTAACGGTATTTTCCGGCCATAAAATATTACAGGGAATCCGGCCGTAATATTGTTTACATGGACGAAACTTACGTCCTTAGTTTTGTGTTTTATATTTCTGGCAAGTCCTGGGGAGACTGTTCAGGAAAAATCCTTCGACAACCGATCTCTAAGGGAGAAAGTTTGATCGTTATCCGTGCCGGAGGAGAAAGAGGATTTGCTCCTAATGTTCTCATTATATGACAGGCTAGTCAAAATTCAGGAGATTAAAATAACCAAATGAACATAAGTAATTAATGAAATAAATCAGTGAAAAATTATTACTTAACCTTCCTAAAGAACCAAATAGTGTTCTCGTAATTGATAATACCTCTTACCAACATTTTAACTGAAAAGGCACCGATATCTAAGAGCACCAAAAATGAAGTGATATCTTGGCTTAAAAAAAGAAATTGGATTTTGTGAGAGTTTCTTTAAACCGCAAACAGAGATTCGCGCGCAACCTTTCGGATGACATGTTAAAAGAAGAAGGCCATAATGTAGTATTAAATCTGCCTCTATATCATCCAGATTTAAACCCAATAGAAATGATACGGGCAGAAGTAAAACAATACATTCGCAATCGAAATACGGAATTTAATATTGAAAGAGTGAAAAGTCTGTTTGAGGAACAAACCTGGATACTGAAATGTGATCACGTAATAGACATCGAAAATGAATATCGATCGCGAGAGCTTTTAATAGACAATCCTTCAGAATCCTTTATAATTAGAGATAGTGATAGTGATATTTATACGTATAGTATTGACGAATCATTAAGTGGTTGTGAAGAAATCTGACGGATGTCTCATACATTCAAGGTAATTAGATTAAAGTAACGGTAATAATCTATTTATATTAGTAATTATAATTAGTAATAATAATTGCATTAATGAATTTCAAAAACAGTAGTTGTGTTGTTTAAATTAAAAAAACAACAAATGTTTAAAAAACAGCAATTAAGTAAAGTATAAGATATTTTCAGGATAGTTAATAGCGCGGTAAGCCAGCCGTCAGTCTATGTGCATAGCACATATTATACCCCCATGTAAGTGTAAACCACATTCGTTACTCACCCGTCTATACGAGCCTTTAGTACATACCTTTTTAATGCAGGAATTCTTCGCGGTGTGAAATATGTTAATTTAAGTGCATAAGACGAGCAAAGTGCGTTTCTTGCAGTACGAAGACGTATAGTGGACTTACCACTTATTCATTATCGACGTCCTCGCTTTAAAAATGACCTACGTTTGAAATACGATTCAAAACTCACCCGCCTACGTGAGCGTATAATGGTGCAACCATGGAAAAGTATGTGTTATTGACGTTTCCAATGTAAAAGGGTCAATCTACGTAAATAAATAGGCTAGCTTACATTAATTTATATAAGCACTTCTTAAAAAGACCATACGTATAAAACGTATTAATCTCAACCCGTCATCACGAGCCTAACTTGTTTCTGTTAAGTTTCTGACGTAATAACAGGATCGGAGAAGATTTACCCTCTGTAAAGCCAACTTAAAAATGATTCTAAAGACAAGAATCGCTGTACATGTAATATCTATTTACCCGTTCCAGATGTGAGGATAACTTCTCTCTGGCATCAGAGTTTATCTATTTTTTTTAATTGTTAAAAAAATTTGAATTCAAATCATCATGATCTATTTATCCACACATGATTCATCCTCAAGATTAACCAAAACCAAAATCTTATTAATAACATACTAAGGAATTTTTTAAACTTTAAAAATTAACAGATAAAAAAATTTAATCGATACATTCAGTAAATCGGAAACTTTACTATGAAAAGATTAAAAATTGAAGCTGCCTACTTAAATTTGATCCGTTAATAAATGAAATGAAGGAAAAATCTATTGTACGTGTGGACTGTGGTAGTGTTACTGGAAAGTAACTGTTCCAATGAAGATCTATTCATTTTCCTTAGAAAAGTCTTCCAATGAAGTGAGCTTGCAGAATAATTTGCAAATTTAAGTAAGATTTTTTACTTATTAACAATTAAAAAACCGTAAAGTTACGTTTAATTTAAAAAAATAAAATAAATAACCGAGAAATCTTTTGTTAATTTATTGTTTTTTATAATTAAATTTTTTAAACATTTAATTAAGAAAGGCTTATTCGTGAGGCGTGTATTATATTAGTAAGATATTGGTCTATTAGTATATTATTACCATATTTGAAAGTAGAACTGTTATTCTTCCTTTAGTAGTGTATGGTTAATGTATTTAGATATAGCAGTAAGGTGCTTTATCTAACCTATATCTAGCACACTGTACCTCTGTTACAAATCTTGCCACCCCAACAAATCCCTCATAATCCCTACTCTTCTCATCCCGTACTTACTTTGTCTCTCTTTAAGTGTTTCTTTCCACATGTACCTGAAACTGGAATCTTCTGGATGAAAGGCCGAGAGGTTAATATAAATGTTATTTTGTGTTATGTAATACGCTTATACAAATTATAAATAATTCCATTACTACCAAACTAACAATTTAATTTTAAAGAATAGCAACAATATGTTTGGCAAGATGTTCGTTAACAAGCCTTTTTTTATCGGCTCTGGTTACTGACTGTTCCAGCTCACTCAGCTGGCCTGAGAAACTCAGAGGCTGTTATTCGAATTTTATGAGAGCATTAACATCACTGTTTTTATTATTGTAAAGCTTTCTACTTAAATATAATTTTTTCAGACTTAAAACCGCGGTACAATTAAATAGAAAGGTACATTATTAGATTCTTGATCTATTTTACAAATTATTCCTTGTTCAAACATTGTAATAATTTTACCGTTGTTTGAAAATAAATTAATAGTTAAATTATAATAAAATTTACTGTGTAACAAGGGATTTGAATAACAAACTAACTGCATACCTTATACCTAAAAATCTTTAAAAATTGACAAACATATTTAAAAGAAAATGTTTAAAGAATTTATCAAAGCGCACGCACAGTAACAAAAAGAATGCGAAGGCGGTGACTACAAGAGCTACTGTGGTGTAGGAGATGGGTAGGCGTGGCAGGATCTGTGACAGCGGTGGCATAGTAAAGTGCAAACTGCCGCCAGATTAGTGGTAAATCTTTGTTAAGAGCTGTCACACACGTATAGTTAGAAATAACGGAGGCTTCTTTTCTTCCGATTTGCCGTAAAACCTCTTACGTTTCGAACTTCTGATATCATGCATAATTTTTAATTTTCTTGTATAATACTATATTTTAAAATGTTTTATTCTATGTTTTCTGGCTTTTTTATCATATATTTTTCGCTGTCAAAAGCACTACATCCCAAATGAATCGACGACCTCTATGACGGAATGGTAATATATATCCTTTTCATTTGGAAGATTGAGTTTGACTCCCGGACGAACTTGGAGTTTTTTCACACTTTTCAAAATTGATTTCTTAACATAAAACATAAGTAGGTGCTGTAATTGGGGTTAGGCCTGAAATTACCTGAGAATTAATAAATACATATTGAATTTAATAAATTCTCTTCTAATTCCTAAATTTGTTTGATACTAGAATGTTCTTTTTCTCCGTAATACCTATCCTTCTTTGAAGTAATCTGTTTATTATTTTTACATCCTCCATTGCTTGTAATTTCACTGCCTAATAATAATTTAACTAATATTTCTTATATGGTAGTGATCGTAATATTTAATTCATCTTCCTTTTTACATACTCTGTTTTACTCTTATTTATTTTTTTATACACTAATGACTCCATCATGTCGTTCAGAATTTTTGTAAATGAAATATTGCATTACGTTTCAATTGAAATTTAGGTTAGCTAAAAGGAAGATGTTACTATGTCAGCATTCCGTTTTATCTCGCTCCTTACAAAATACGTGCTAAATTCTTGAAAAAAATGAATTGCATAAAAAATGTTTTGTTTGATTTAATAATTATTTGGAATCTTAAATTATTAGCCCAAAAAAATACCTGTACCGGTTAATGTATATCTTCATTAGTGAAAAATTTTAATCTAACTTTTCATCTGTATGAAACAAGAAAGAAATTTCTAAAATCTTACCTAATATCTATCTATCATCTTCCTCGCCCAGTTGGAACATTTTTGGATCCACTGATTTCATATTACCTCAGCCATTTAAAAAAAAAACCTATTGGAGTCAGGAATCATTAAAAAAAATAGTGGAACTTCTGTAAAGAAATTACTGTAAGAATCTCGTAATGGAACGGCTATAAATTTTGGTTTTTAAGATATCAGCAAATCATTTTCTTCCGAATGCATTAACAGTAAATATTATATATTTTTGTTTATAAATATCACAATTATTACTTAAAAACGATTGTTTTTAATAATTATACAAATGTTTACTTCCTTGTACGAAGTAAAGGAAGTATTGTGATCGCGAAAAATTACGGTTTTCAGATTTCAACGGGAATATCCATTTTTACCATCCTTGAATCCATTTTGACTAGTTTTGGCGTGACGTCTGTACGTACGTACATATGCATCTCGCATAACTCATAAACGATTAGCCGTATAATGTTGAAATCTTGGATTTAGGACTGTTTTAACATCTACTTATGCATCTTCTGTTTTTATTGCAATCGACTAAACCAAAAGTGTCCAAAAAAGTCCAAAATCCAAATTTTGGTGGATTTTGGACTTTTTCTTAACATAATTTCTTGTAATAATAAGCCCTCATTGACACCTTTTCAACGTTGTTTCATAAGTGGTACTTATTTTCATTGGTTCCAGAGTTATAGCCTATATATTTATTAACCTATGATTTATAATTATTAACCTCTGATTGTAAAAAACGTTTTACGATAGATTCAATAATAATAAAAATAAAATTAAAAATTAAAAACATTAGAAATTATTAATGAAATAAAATTTTGTATACTTCAATTAAAAAAAAAAAATGTATATGTAATTTAATAGGCGTACAAAGAAGTTATGTGGTGCACACATCAGATTTTTTTATTCAGCTTAACAGAGAAATATGATGCACTTTTTTAATTAAAAAATATTCTTGACTTGTGTAAATACTAATTAAAAGATACCTGATAATGATATGAAATCGTCGGATTAAAAATGCTCAAAGTGGGCGAGAACAATGAAAAATGATTGGATATTTAGCATATTTTTAGGTTAAAGAACATATCCAAAAAAATATTTATGTATATCTCAAACGAAGGTAAAATTGAAATGGAATAAGACAACTCAAAATGATCACGTTTTTTAGTTGTTATTCGGTTTTATTAGGAAAAATTTAATTAATTATATGCAATAACGTAATTTAACGTGTAAATTGGGAAATAAAATAAAACTAACCTGAATTTTTTAAAATTTTATTATAAAGCTAATTTAAACTTTAAATTCATCTCTAGACGTAATAACTTTTGAGGTATAGACAATAATGTTTGCTGGAATAGAAATTTGATTCTGATTGTAGAATAAAGTAATATTTATTATGATTTCTTTATTTATATATGTACTAAATACAGTATAACTTGTTTCTTTTTTTTTTTAATTACAATTTGCTTATATAAATATTTAATTTAACTTTCTTTTATTTTTATAAGAAAAAACAGTCGTTTTCCTTATTTCAAAGAATATTAATTTTAATATCCAACTGTATCTGAATTTTATCTTCATGTTAGTGACTGCATGTCTTTTATGCTTTATTTTTTAAGCATTTATTTTACGCTTTTATGTGTGTATTATGAAAATTTAACATTTCCCAAATTTTTATTTCTCTCTTTTTTAGTAAACCACATACGAACGTTATATTATTTTCATTTGAAAAATAGTTTCATTGAATGTTTATTTATTCAGAAAAATATTTTCAATAATAGTTATTTTGTTGCAAGTTAGATAATAAACACACTGAATTGTAGAATATATTTGGTTTATGAAAAACATAAAAATCGTCAGTTGTTACATTTTATTTGTAGAAGAATATATTCTAAAAATATTCTTGGTATTTATTTATTCTTTTATTGATAAAAAAGAATTTTTATATAAACATAAAACATAAAATTTTATGTTTTATGTTGTTTTTTGAGATACGAAGAGTACGAAAATACCATTCACTTAGAAGAAGTTTCCTTATATATAAAACGTATAATTTTTGTGTTAAAATTTTACGGCTCGGAAATTTTCAAAACTACTCGATAACCTCAATTTGAGGTTATGTTTACTATATAGTTTTTTTTTCCCCTACTCTCTCCGACCGGATATCCATTTAAGTATACTCAGTCGGGGAGAGTGTCCTTCTACTCAAAGGGGGCGTCCCCCACCCACCGGCTTTACATCCGGCACGGCAGGTTGGCCCCCCCCCGGTCTTGGATCTTTTGTTTTATTTTTTGCCTGCCTCTAATTCCCCGCGTTAGGGGCAAGGTCCGGCGATGCCGTCCCCCAGCCCCTCCGCAGGGAACCGGGTCTCGGTCTTTACGCCTATGCCTCTAACCGACGGTACCCACCCTACAAGCGCCTAGACGCCCGCAGGGAGACAAACCGCCGGCCGGGACTCGGTCTTTTCTTTTATTCCCATCTCCCCTGGAGTTCTCCCCCTTCGCAGGAACCCGCATACCAGGGCATACGGGCCCTCCACGGAGAGACAGTCCACCCTTCCCTACTTAACTTAATCACAGTCTACCGCCCTCTTCTTCCTTAGTTCTCAGGATCTCTCCAGCAAACCTTCTGAACCAGTCCCAGTTCTCTTGATTTTGTACCATCCAATTAATTAGATTATCCGGTGTTAATCGATTTGTTATAATTGAAAAACAAATACAGTGGTGTGTGTTTTTCATACGCGCTTATGTAGTGAGTCTTAGTGGTAAGCGAGTTTAAACTTAATGCTTAAGTGTAGAGTCTACTCGTTAATCGAACGTATATAATACATTGTAATCTGAAAATCACTGCGTTTCTTACTGCGAAATAGTGAAGGCACCGGAACGAAAAGATCTTGCACAAAATTGTGCAATTTTTTTTTATGTACTTGAACAATTTTTATGATTAAACGGCCAAAGTAAAACAAATATCAACTATCCTGTCCTTAAGACTGCGGAATTTCGTTCGTTTTCTCATTTAATCGTACAAGCTATATTAATATAGTGTTAAGCTATATTAGTATTTTTGTGCGTCGAGTTTTGCCATTCTACTTCGTTACCTTTCTGCTTCTTTAAAGTCGTCATACTGTCTTGACGCATCTCAAAACATCGATATACTATGCGCTTGTCATTGATGTTACAAACTACGAACCATTCGATGAAAAAAATTTAGTTTCAAATTTTATTAAAATTTATTATTTTTTTTTTTTACTTTATAGTTAAGAAGAAAATTTATTTGAAGAAAATTTTAGGATTTTTGAAAAATAACACCCTTTATCTTGTTTTCCTGTAAGAATTTCTTACAGGTAAAATTATGTTAAAAGGGTTTTTTTTAACAGAGATTTAACTGTCCATTTATCATTTAACAAATTTTTCCAACATTTCGTTACAGCCGATTTCTTTTTTAATTGTAACTTTGGCCTTGGTAAAGGTACGAAATGTTTTTTCATTCCAATTTCATTTAGTAACAGCATTATGGTACGTAAATAATTTCGAAAAAATCTGATGGATAATAGGTTTTGAAAGAAAAAAAATTTCCGTTATAATGGGTAAGTATCTAAAACTTATTTTAAGAAAGCGTACAGTTGTTTAAAAGTGCTACAAGAAATAGAAAAGAAAGTGCACAAGTACAAAGTTTGTGCTCCAAATTTTGCTTAAGTAAATTTTTCCAATTAATTTTTTTTTAATATTATTAATGTTTCAGTATTCAGAATACGTAAAATTATTATTTTTAATTAAAATTTTATTGTTATATATAATGATAAGTCTTTATATATATATATATATATATATATATATATATATATATAAATATAATGATAAACTTTTTTTGTGCGATAATTTGAATATAAAATAATTATATTGTTTACACGTGTTGTGCAAAGATTTTTTAGGTTTAGGTTGATAGTAACGAGATTTTTTATGGCTCCACCATTAAAGGCCGACCTCTATAGTGGAGTGTGTAGCGTCTCTGTCTTTTACTCAGAAGCTTCCGTGTTTAATTACAGCTCAGATCATGCTGCTAAATTTTCATATCATATTCTTATGTCCAAGATTATATGGTTATTAATAACTTATTAAATAAAAGAGAAAAAAAATGTTAAACTTGGATATCCACATTTCATTTGGCGCAGAAACCACTCATATATTCATCATTTTTACTGAAATGAAAAAAAATCCCACGTACCGTGTTTTAATATTAAAAAATAATTGAATTTATCAAATATCAACATACATAAGTTTAGTTTAGTTTGTTAATATACGTAAGTTTAGTTGTAATTTCTAATAGTATATATATATATATATATATACACACACGCACTTACACACACACACACACACACACACACACACACACACACACACACACACACACACACACACACACACACACACACACACACACACACACACACACACACACACACACACACACACACACATATGTATACACTTATTCGATTATTCATATATACTTACGAATATAAGCTTTACATTTAATACTTAAAGGAAAAATAAAGAATCGTTCAATAAAAGCAACAGAAACTGTGGAAGGACTAAAAAAAGGCACGTGCTTATGTTAAGTCATTCATTACAATCATGCTATTTCGCAATTTGGCTCAAACTTGAATTGCGTTTTAGTTATTGCCAAGGATTGCAATATGTGTTACATACTTAAATGTAAAAAAGTATAAAACAAAACAAATTTTTAAGTACCAGAATTTTTATTTTAATTTGATCTGCTTAACGCCTTAACATTTATTATTTCTTTTTATTGTACTTATCACTGAAAAATACTTGCATTAATAATTATGAAAATAATCGTTGTTATGTACTTCGTTCAAGCTCACTTTTTCATCTCTACTGTTTTATTTAAATTTCTTATTAATTAACGCTGATTGTGAATGAATAATAAAATACTTAACCTAAAAAAAAGTAATGTTTAAACATGGAATAGTAATACAAAATAAAAATATACTCCATTTTTTACTCAATTCAAATTTTCCGTGCTACATAACAATGTCTTAATTTGGACTGGCCGGTATCTTAAAGTAATGTACAATTGTAATTGTTGGTATCTTAAAGGTCTGGTTGTTTACTTTCATTAAAATTGGTATGAAACTTATTAAGACGTGGTAACCTATTGTTTGTGCTGTCTCGTATCAAAATTCTTTTTTTAATAAGTTGAAATACTTTTGGGATTCAGTTTAATTTTTAATGTGCTACATATAAGCTGTGATATAGTGAGGCCGTTTCCGATGGGGGATCTGGTTGACCTTGCCTACAACGTTATTATTTTGATGTACTTTCTTTTATCAGTCTTCAACCTAGTTACTGTTTGCTGCGAAGTACGAACCAAAGTTACAGTATATAGGTGGTTTGATAGTGAACAATCTATCTTTCTATGATACACTCTGAGCTTTTATAAAAAATATTTACTGCTGCAAATACGTTGGCATGTGGGTGAAATATGTTAGCAGTTTTAAATTCTCGCTAAAGCTATCATGTGAATGCTTTTAGGCAGAATAGTATACTACGACATGCGAAACAAGTACACATCTAGTTTTCTGTACCACTCCTTTAAGAACTCATTTAAATCTTCCTGGAATAAACATAGTAATGTTTGTTTGTAATCTTATTTTATCAGTCGACCTATCTTTTTCCCTAAACCATTTGCTTCGCATACTTTACATTATTTTTTCGTATTATATTATTATTTTATTTTTTACTGATCCGGGATTCAATCACTTAAAATTTGTTTTAAAAACTATACTGAAGAAGTACGTACATTTGATTCGCTGTTGAAACGTTCGAGTTAAATTTTTACAATTAATTCCATCAAACCAACCTTAATAACAACAATTAGAAGATAATTTGTGAGTTTTTTAATAATAAATAATACACTTGAAGTTATCCAACCTCTTTTAATCAGAACGTCTCAGTAATCCAAATCATAAGACTAAGAATATTTTTATCTAAAAAAAATTGTCAAAAAGGATTGTCTGTTAATAACGCACATACGTTACGCTATTTTTGCTATCTATTTCTCAACTATAACTACGTAGGTCGATTATGGATAGATTTCACTGCCTGTAACGAGATACGGACTGTTAAGGCAAAATAAACTATAAATTAGTAGTAAGAAGTAATACACCCTCACATTTAAAAATAGAGTTTTACGAATATAAACCCTTGTATTTTAAGTTTTATTTAATAATTTGAAAAAACTATGTTTCATCATGCTGTTTGACAGGTTTCCGTTTGCTTTCAATCAGTATACAAAAAAAATTTTTCGTCTTAAGCAGTGCCTAGTCACGTCTATTATATAGGTTGGGTAAATAAAAATAATTGTAAAATAAGATAAAAACAACATAAATCATCTAAACACAGAAATTTTTAAAATAGAAACAAATTAAAAGAGAACATATATCCGTTTAATATGATTAAAAACTTTCACAAAAGAATTTTTAATAAATATAACATTTAAACAAGTTTTGAAATATTGTTTTTCTATTTAAAACAATTTCCAGGCATTACTGAAAACGGGATAGAGGTTTTTGCATTTTACGAAATTTTGATAAATTTGCTATTAGGCGGTGAATGGATATGTAACAATTTTTTTTTTTTAATTTTCATTTTCAAAATAACGGCTGTAATCTACTTAATGTAGGAGGTAAAGGTTACGTACGGTGGAGTGCAGAGTTCCTTCGGCAGTCAGTACATGGTCTTCCATCCATTCCTGTCTCTTTTTCTGTTTAGCCTCCGGAACCACCGTAAGGTATTACTTCACCGGATGAATGAGGATGCACCGGGTTGGTCTAGTGATTAACGCGTCTTCCAAATCAGCTGATTTGGAAGTCGAGAGTTACAACGTTCAAGTCCTAGTAAGGCCAGTTATTTTTACACGGATTTGATTACTAGATCGTGGATTCCGGTGTTCTTTGGTGGTTGGGTTTCAATTAACCACACATCTCAGGAATGGTCGAACTGAGACTGTACAAGACTACACTTCGTTTACACTCATACATATCATCCTCATTCATCCTCTGAAGAATTATCTAAACGGTAGTTACCGGAGGCTAAACAGGAAAATGAAAGAATGTATGAGTATGACATGTATGACATGTATGACAAAAATGAATTTAAATGTCAGGAAAAGATTTTTGAAAGTGTATGTTTGGAGTGTCGCCTTATATGGAAGTGAAACTTGGACAATCGGAGTATCTGAGAAGAAAAGATTAGAAGCTTTTGAAATGTGGTGCTATAGGAGAATGTTAAAAATCAGATGGGTGGATAAAGTGACAAATGAAGAGGTATTGCGGCAAATAGATGAAGAAAGAAGCATTTGGAAAAATATAGTTAAAAGAAGAAACAGACTTATAGGCCACATACTAAGGCATCCTGGAATAGTCGCTTTAATATTGGAAGGACAGGTAGAAGGGAAAAATTGTGTAGGCAGGCCACGTTTGGAGTATGTAAAACAAATTGTTGGGGATGTAGGATGTAGAGGGTATACTGAAATGAAACGACTAGCACTAGATAGGGAATCTTGGAGAGCTGCATCAAACCAGTCAAATGACTGAAGACAAAAAAAAAAAAAAGACATGTATGAATGTAAATGAAATGTAGTTTTGTAATTTCAGTTAGATCATTCCTAACCCACCGGATTGGCCTAGTGGCGAACGCGTCTTCGCAAATCAGTTGATGTCGAAGTCGAGAGTTCTAAGGTTCAAATCCTAGTAAAGGAAGTTATTTTATACGGATATTAATACTAGATCGTGGTTAACGGTGTTCTTTGGTCGTTGGGTTTCAATTAACCGCACATATCAGAAATGGTCGACCTGAGACTGTACACTTCATTAACACTCATACACATCATCCTCATTCATCCTCTGAAGTAATCCTGACGGTGGTCCGGGGCGCTAAACAGAAAAAGAAAAAAAATAGGTCGACCATTCTAAAGTTAAGTGACTAATGCTGTCTGTGCTAGTCGCCATTTTTTTCGCTCCGACTTTGAGTACTCTTTTCAAATGTCTTGCGTTTCTAGTTCTGTTTTTTCCGTTTAAGTTACTAGTTTATTGTTTTTTTATTGTTTCGTTGCGTTATTTTGAAGTTTTAGTTGTTTTTTATATTTATTTTGTTAATTTAGTTTTCGTATTTATAGTTCTAGTTGGCGGCGATCTTGCCCTAGACTAGCGTTTGTTTATTATATTATCGGCAGTTTGTTTATTATCAGTTTGTTTTTTAGACTTATCGGTAATTCTTTCGTTGAAGTGACAGTCCATTTACAGTCTTTGCGGCTTATCATAGTTTTAAAATGTTTTCTGGAAGTTCCCAGCGTTACTAGGCGTCACTACGGCTTGTTTGCCGATTTAAACAAAGTCTGTCTACATTGGTATTAAATTTATTTTTTACAATTTTTGTACCTAGCGGTGTTTTTAGACTTGCAATATTAAAGTGGTTTTCAGAAGTATTATTTATTAATACAGTATTAATATTTCTGGGAGAATTAACATTAAAGTGTTATTCTGTCAGGTGTTATTTTTTACGTTTGATAGTGGATTTATTTTCTCCTTTTCTATACGATGCGGGCAGAAGGATAAAGAATTGGGGTAGTCGAGCGCCATGCCCCGGGGCCCACAAAGGAGCCGGTCGCCAAGCTTGGAGGTGGGCTCTGGCGGGGCGGATTGTAATATGTCGCATTTGGAGCGAATGTTGGAGGAATTGAGGGTGGGCACTGTGGAGTCCCGCGGGATATCTTGGCCGGGCCGAGTTGGAGGCGGAATGGTGAATGATTTCCCTGTACCCTGTGGAGAAAGAATGGAGTTGATTGAGGCCTCGGCCAAAAGGGCTGTCGTGTCTATGTTCGCGGAGGAGCGGATGGTAATCGGCGACAGTGGCCGCGGCAGAGGGTGCGACTCTCACGACGGTCAACTCATCAGTAAAGAAGAGGAGGGGCCTAGCATGTTTCGACGCCGAAGGTGGCTTGGTAGACACGAATAGTTATGACAAACTACTAGAGGTTGTTAACAGGCTGATATTGCTCACCGAGGGTACGTTATGTCTCAGAACAAGGTGAGGGGCCTGGCCGAGAGACTTTGGAACCGGTCCAGAAAGGTGGTCGCTGTAGTCCATAAGCTGACAGACGTGGGCACCATTACAGCGGAGAAAAGTACACAGACGACGGTGATAAACCAGGAGGAAGTGCAGAGGGTTTTGTATTCTGGGGGTATTGGAGATCTAGAGGAAGTTATTGGGGCTCATTGGCAGATATAGCTCTTTAGGAATGTGGTAGTCTGAAGAGGTTTCCCAGATGTGTGTGGTGAAGACTCTCGGGTGTTTCTTGCCTCCTGGGGTAAGTGGAAGAAATCCCCCCTTATGATATTAGAGACCTGGCAACGGAAATTGGGAGACGCTTAGACGCAAAGGTATCTACATCGTGTGGGATTGCATTTAGGGACTCTCGGACTACCGAAGTCTTCATCCCGAGGACGAGAATGCTGATAGGTCTTCTGTCTTAGTAGTAGTAGCGGAAGAAGACAATGTGCATTGGTCCCGGCATGTGATTCGGGCACTTTCTCGTGTCCGGAGTGTTGATAAAGGCAATTTGTTTATTCTTTGCCCCTAATGATGGTCTCTGTGAACGATTTAGCAAGGTGCTTGAATTTTGGTGTAGTCTAGAGGATTAGCCGACTGGGAAGTAGCTGCTGCTTCATATTATTGATAAGGAGATCAGAAAGAAGGAGCCAAGGGGGCCCGCCTCATCGGTGGTGGGACCCCGCGTCGAAAACTCGCCGTTAAGGCTCAGAACAAACGTTATTCAGAACTGCTTGGACAGGTAAAAGACGGCGTTGGAGGAGATCTCTCTGAAATATTATCTCTGAGAAGGGTGCTAATAAGGGTAAAGGATGATAGATAGGCAAGGTGCGGGGAGACTCCAGAAAAGGATTGCGGACGGAATCGAGTGTGTTAAGGTGATCTGTAAGAGCAGGATACGAACCAAGGAACTGTGCATTAAGGACATGGATGCACTTTCTACGGAGGAGGAGATAATGACGGCTCGGGGTTCGGTAACAGGCTTGGAAGCGGATCAGTTTTGGATCCGTTCCAGAACTGGCTAGGATTCAAAACCATCGCCTACGCGGATGATTTGGTGGTACTGATCAATGGAAGGACTGAACGGGAGATCCAGGACTGGGTCAACTCGGCCCTTGTTTTGATAGAAGAGTTGTTGAGGGGGCATGGCTTGAAGCTGTCACCGGGAAAATGCCAATATATCACCCTCACAGGCAGGAGGAGGATTGAGCCAATTGAGTTGAAAGTAGGGGACCATCGAATTCAATCCATGAACAAGGTGAAATACTTAGGGGTCACTATACATAAATCTTGCATGTTAAGTGAATATTTGCTGGTGATCTGTGAAAGGACCAAAATAATCTTATCTGCGTTTAGTCGGTTAATGACATCAAACGCGGCCCCAAGGGGGTCCAAATGTAAGGTCATCATAGCCTCAGTATTATCCATTCTGTTGTATGCAGCCATGGCTTGGGGAGCTATCATAAACATTAAATGAAATATGCTTCGGTTAATGAGAGTACACTGAAAATCCCTGTTAGGTGCAATTGCTGCATACAGGACCACATATTATGAGGCCATGTGGGTACTCGCGGGAGTCCTTCCCATCGATCTTTTTGGTAATAGAATTAATCATAATATACGAGGGTGGAAATGAAACCGAGATTAGATCGGGACCTTGCGTGTCTAGCAAGAACGATGGAGGATAGGAGAAAAAGCAGCCTGGATGAGGAGCTTAATACCTGATCTGGTAATATGGAAAAAGAGAAAACATGGTGACATGAGTTATCATGTTGCACAGTTGATAACGGGTCATGATAATTATGTGCTATAGTTGTATGGCATTGGCAGACGGGAATTACCCGAATGCATGTACTGTGATTCTCGAGAATCACAGTAGATGCATATGTTGTTCCACTTTCGGGTGTGGGAAGAACACCGCGGACGTGCTGGCATCAGTGGCCTAGATCGGAAGATCTGACGGCGTATATGCTTACCTCAGAGGGCAATTAGTGAGCATTGAGGAGTTCGCTAGGGCGACACTTTAGGCTAAGGACAGAGGAAAGGAGGAGGGATTTCTAGTAGAATAGATTACCTAAACAAGCCCTGTGTAAGTGGTGAAAAAAAAGGACTGGAGAGTGATGGGGAAAAGTACAGCCTCCTGGGAGTCGTCTCGTTCGTCCGCACTTGCGTAGATGGGCGTCAGCGATGAAGCACGGGGACTCTGGATCCCCTGAGCTCGAAGGCATCTGCCGGGGCTGAATAATGCTTGATTGCCGGTCTGGCTCCCGGTGGGAAGGTGGTGAGGTAGGAGGTTTAGTCGGTAGGGCGCTGGTAAACATACGCACTTAAACAAGATCTTGCGGAACCTGTTACAAGTCTGAGTGTAATCTGTTACACTCTGTCCGTAAGTGGGGTTCCTCCAACTCACTAAAAAAAAAAAAAAAAAAAAAAAAAAAACAAGCTAGACCATTCCTGAGGTGTTAACTCGGTATCCACGATCTAGTATTCAAAATCCGTATAAAAGTAACTGCCTTTACCAGAATTTGAACTTTACAGTTTTTAATCTTTCTCTCAGCGGGAGCGTGTAAGGTATTTCATTTTTTATATTTTACTTTATATTTAAGCCTAAGGTTTGTTTATGATTCTGTTTTCCTGCTACTCCAAATCATTATGTCTTTCACAGAACACTATTAAATACGTCATCATGTTGGTTTAACTCGGTATCCACGATCTAGTATTCAAAATCCGTATAAAAGTAACTGCCTTTACCAGAATTTGAACTTTACAGTTTTTAATCTTTCTCTCAGCGGGAGCGTGTAAGGTATTTCATTTTTTATATTTTACTTTATATTTAAGCCTAAGGTTTGTTTATGATTCTGTTTTCCTGCTACTCCAAATCATTATGTCTTTCACAGAACACTATTAAATACGTCATCATGTTGGTTTGCAATAAACACATTTTTATCATATTCTCCTGGAACATCCTATTTACAACAACAAAAAAATCATTTGCATATAGTCGAAAGGTCCCTGAAAACCGTAGTTGTTAACACAAGAAGATTCTTTTGGTAATGGTAGAATCTTCCCAAGAATCAGTTACAAACGTCAGTTCCGTTGTTTTTTATCTTCATTTTATTTATTCAGTTTTATTTTAGAGCTCAATTTTCCGAACTGCTAGTACATTTACAGATTTATTATCACATTAGTTAAGTGATAAATAATTTAATCTGTGAAAATTATATAATAATTGAATAATCTTGCTTTCTAATGATTTTATATTAGACTTAAGTTAAATTGAAAATTCTCTCTTCTACAATGGGTTTCATTTGATGATGTAATTGAATTTTTTCGTGTTTTTGAATCCTTTTTTGTCGAAGTTTAAGAGTAATTGATGTTTTTGGAATTTCGAACTGGGGAAGATCTATTAGCTTTTTGACTGTTTTTTCTTACAATTATCTTTATAATAGTTTCTATATGTTAACAAATCAAATTTTGTTAAAATTGTAGTAACATACCCGACAAGAAAATTTTCTAGCCGGGTCTTAGCATATTTACTCGAAATTATTATATGACTTAAGTTTTGCAAAACACAAATATATTGCATCTCTTTAGTAGAAAACGTAGTAATTGCAAAGTATACACCTCAACTATTCAATATTTATTACAGTAAGAATGAAATGTTATTTGTACAAATTATAGGAGTGGTGATATTCGATGTTGCCAACATAATTTCGTAAAATGTCCCTAATGCTTCGCTCGAAGCGAGCTATTGAAACTCCATCGTTGTTCTATAATGATCCTTTCGTAGGAGAAGATAAGATATTATATCTAATCAACTAGGCTACTACACTTTCTCATTCTTTTTGGAAGGAGCTGGTTTTTTTCTCTTTTTGTTTGTTCTTTTAATTCTTCCCATTCGTCTTTTTATCCACATTTCAAACACTTCCAGCTTTTATTTTTTCTCTTTTTTAACGTTAGTATTTTACAAGCAAACCAGTAGTCACTATACTTTACTAGTCGTTTCTATAGATTTGATTACATTTTACTACTCAATAAGTTTCTTTCATTTAAACGCTTCCCTTGGAATTGAAATCCTTATTTTTATTTCTTTGTCACTCATCACACTCTTCTCTTATTACTTTTTTTTTATATTTCTGTAGTTTTACTTGCTCAATTCTTCTTCCTCTTTTATTTTACATCCATTGTTTCCTTAACACTTACTGTCATTACGTTTGTTTTTTTTTCACGTTATTTATTTTTTCATCATTTATTGTTACGCAGTATTCTGCTTTTTATATTTCTAATAGAAATCATTGTTTTTTATATTAACAGTTATAATTATTAAATACAGACCAAAAAGGAATAGAGTTCAAAACAAAATTCAACGCATTTGCATTTTATTATAAAAATTGTATTATTAAGAATAAATATATATGTACTACAAAAAAATTACAATGAAATTGTAAACCGTACTGTGAGAGTCTTGCAGATATCATTTCTTCCGTTCAAAAACAAATTCTGTAATATAAATAAAAATGTTTTTAACATAATGATACTGATATAAAAGGTAAGACACTACATTTTTATTATCAAAATCTATTATAAATTTAGAAGCTTCATTAAAAAAATACATGTTAAATATGTGTAATAGACAATAGATATACAATAATAGATAATAAAAAATGTTTAAACGTTCCATATAATAAGCAAAAAACAGAAAGTTTTGTTACAAAACTCTTACCGGTCCGATTTCATATATTAAACGACGAATAATCACAAGAATTGTATTATTTCTGTATATGTGATATGTATTATTCTTTGTTTAATAAATGAAATCGGGCCGGAAAGAGTGTTATAACAAAATTTTCTGTTTATTGCTTATTATATGGAACGTTTAAACATTGTTTATCTATTATTGTATATCTATTGTCTATTACATATATTTAACATGAATTTTTTTTTAAACAAGATTCTAAATTAATAACAGATTTTGATAATAGAAATCTTGTGTTCTACCTTTATTTTATCAGTATAATTTTGTTAAAAACAGTTTTATTTATATTACAAATTTTTTTGTTTTTTGAGCGGAAGAAATGATATCTGCGAGACTTACCGTATGGTTTGCAATTTCATTGTAATTTTTTTTTTATATCACTGCGTTTTTTTAGATTATTCTTTTATTTTTTTTATGAATTACAGATTGTTATCATATGGATTTATTATTAAAGTGTATTACCTTTCTAGAACAAACAAATATACATTTTTTTTTTTAATTTCACGGCCAATTTTTTTTTTGTTGATAGTCATATCATTTACTTCATTCCATATTTTTCTTTTTTTAATTGAAATAGTATAATGTGACCTTCACGAGTCGAAGTTCCGTGATGTAATGTTGTACCTATTACTTTGTAAGTGTAACCCTTGATTTTTATCGTAAAATTCGATTGTACCAATCGATTTTATTTCCGTTTTATTTATTTGTTTAATAAAACTAGTATAATCTCTTGTAAACTAGTAATTTTATTTTTAACTTTTTTTTAAAGAAGTGATGGGATTAAAAAAAATTGTTTCAATACCTTCTTTTACATAAGAGAATTTACTATTAAAACAAGCTGTAGTATATTTTATTTTGAATTTTATTATTTGAAATAGATTATTAAGTTTTTGTACGCTACCTAGTACTATCAAGTACTGCTATCTAGCGGTACGATTCGTAAAATCACCTTAAAAAATGAAATAATGACACATTCGAGTCCCGCGGCTCATCAAATCGAAAAAAACCGTTGTATAACAAAATTCGAGGTATTTTTTGAATGTTTTTTTATTACAAATCCAATTGAACTGAAATAAAATGTTTTCATCCTTATTTTTCCCCCCCATTTTCATTCCACTTTTAGGATAGGTCATGCTTAGAACTGTAAACGTAGTTCGTTAACTTCGCCGTAGGCGGACTGTTACCGGTAACCCACCGGGTTGGTCTAGTGGTTAATGCGTTTTCCCAAATCAGCTGATTTGGAAGTCGAGAGTTGCAGCGTTCAAGTCCTAGTAAAGCCAGTTATTTTTACACGGATTTGATTACTAGATCGTGGATACCGGTGTTCTTTGGTGGTTGGGTTTCACTTAACAACACATCTCAGGAATGGTCGAACTGAGATTGTACAAGACTACATTTCATTTACACTCATACATATCATTCTCATTCATCCTCTGAAGAATTATCTAAACGGTAGTTATCGGAGGCTAAACAGGAAAAAAAGAAAGGACTCTTTACCGGTAAAGTTCTAACGAACTCTGTGATGTATACATTGCACGAGGCCTTGCATAAACAATTAAAGAGACTATTTTAAATAGTATATTAAAAGTAAATCAATTATAATACAGTGGACCGAAAGCTAGTAATTTTTAACATGTATGTTTCTTGGTTTAGCATAAAATCACATTTTTCTGTCACGTTACTTTCTCTTCTGTTAAAATCTGAATTTGTTTAAATTATTACTATAATTTTTACCTTCATCAAGTATCTCAGAGTTGAATTCTCCACAAATTTCATTGCAAAATTATATATTTTTTTTTATTGTCAGTTTAACGAA
This sequence comes from Lycorma delicatula, assembly GCF_047948215.1. Taxonomy (NCBI): domain Eukaryota; kingdom Metazoa; phylum Arthropoda; class Insecta; order Hemiptera; family Fulgoridae; genus Lycorma; species Lycorma delicatula. Next base: position 174,739,231 of record NC_134456.1, on the reverse strand, counting down.
ATTTGTTAACAACGCCAAATTAAAAAATCTGATATGAGCACCATATGACTTCCTTCATTCCTTGTACGCCTATTAAATTACATACAAACATTTTTTTTTTAAAATGAAAAGAATATAAAATTTTATTTCATTATAACTTCTGATATTTTTTTATTCTTATTACTGAATTATTATATATCGTAATTTTTTTTTTACAATCAGAGGTTAATAATTATTAATAAATCAATATATTTAAATTAAAAAAAAGTTAAAAAAAGGAGATGATTCGAACCGATGTGCCTCCCCCTTCTAAGACCCAAATATTTCATTAATTAAAATTTCATTTGGCTATAACTCTGGAACTAATGAAAATAAGTACAACTTATGATGTATTGTTGAAACGCTCTCAATGAGGGCTTATTATTGCAGTTAAGAAAAAGTTTAAAATCCAAATTTTGTTTTGATTTTGGGCTTTTTTGGATACTTTTCGTTAAGTCGATTGCAATCAAAAAGGGAGGTGCACAACTAGATGTTACATGGTTATTTCCGTTGAAGTCTGAAAAACGAAATTTTTCGCGATCACAATACTTCCCTTACTTCGTACAAGGAAATAAAATGAGTACAATTAAACTTCAATTGTTTTTTAATTGTACAAGTTTTCTTCGGAAGCTACACGATTGTACAATAATTGTAGAGACAATTGCTGTAAAAAATTATTATTTATTCAATGATAATGAAACTGACTTTTTATTTTTATATAATTCACGTACAGCTAGGTACTTCTCCCATCTGTCTGTGATCTTGCTTATTCCAGTAGTAAAGAATTATTCACATCGGTGCCTGAGCCATTCTTGGCTCGCTCATAGTAACCGAACTCGTTACTATATAAAGACTGTTTAAGACAGAAAAAAAAAATCTGATAATGCGAGATCGGAAGTAGACATGGCAACACCTCCCAACCAGACTTTTGAATAGCCTCTCATGACTTTTGAGCTGTACAGAGGTCGAACGTTATCATACAGACGAATTATGCCTGTTGGGAGAGAACTAGGACATTACTGCCTTTTCGCTAGTTTCACTTATTTTCAAGCTTGTTACAGCCAATACTCGCTGTTGATTGTACGTCATTCTTCCAAATAATCACAATTATTTAGGCCTTTATAGTTTCACAACATTGTTAGAATCATTTAACGGGTGAGGCGAAATTTTTTTATGCATTTTTACCCAAATTTTATGCATCTGTCCTTGTGAATAAGATCATTAATGAAATTTGGCAAAGCATTATCGAAAGTTCCGTATATCTCTCTACGGTGAAAGTCGTTGATACTTATAAAAATTTGAACGATTAATACATTTTTCACCATACCGTTTTAACATTTATCGGTGAATTTTAGGTGGTTTTATAGTTTTACACATTTAGAAAACAAAACTGTTATCATACCGTGCTGTTCTTCCATGATACATGTTTCAAGCGGAGTCTACAATTTGAAATAAACAAAAGAGGTTATATAACAATAGAAATTATTTTCGAACAGCTGATATTTACTATGTCAGTGGGCCAATTTTAACGTTCGACAATCTCAATTTATTCTATTAAATAGTTATTCCGTTGTTGTCATTTCTTTCTTTCTTTCTTAATGAACGACCCTCGTATTTGAGATACAATTTACCACTCATTTTTTCTTCATTAAATTTCATATAAAGCTACTAATTTTGTCCGATAATTTATATCTCAAGAGTTTTATATTGAATTATTTTTCATTTTAAGCAGAAATCAGGGTAAAATTTCCTTTAAACGTAATTCCTAAATATTTTGCGAATATTTTTATAACGTTTGCTTTTAATGAGTCTCATCATTACTCTGCTGAAGCCACGGTAAAACCTAAAAGTAACCTTATGTACGACGATATAACTTATATATGAGATTGATTATTCATCGACATATATTTCCCTCTGTTTCTTATTTCTTAATTAATCTTATTTGTGTAGGAAATATTCTGAAAGTAATTTGCGATCCAATTAATGATGTGAAAACTCTGTTCTGTCTTCCGGTTTTATTTGTTTTATCGTATTGTTTGTTTTAAGATCGGTCTGTTTGCCCTCAATAAAATAATAAACAACTTTAACGTTTGTATTTATACTTGAGAATTAGCCAATAATTTCATTTTTTTTTGTAAATATTTTAATTATAGCTCACACATTTTAAAGCAATTCATTAATTTAAATGGTCATACATATTTAAAGAAAATTTTATAAAATTCTTTAATCTTATTGTGAAATAAAACTATAATATCATTACTAAAATGTTTTTGTGATTATTTTCAGGTATGTACGTGTGATAACAGAATTATTTTCAAAAGTAAGTTAGAAACTTGAATGTTAATTGTTAGTGGATAAATTATTTAATTTCAGTATCTAGTTATATTTTAATTTAAATTTCATAAAATCCATATAATTACTATTTCAATTTAGATCTCCTGCTTAATTATTATTTGCTTTAATTAAATAGCGGAATATTTCAGTCAGCATGAATATAAATCGATTCAAAAGAAGCATGTCTTCTTAATAAAATGGTAGTGTGTACTTTACTCCAAATTTTTTATTTCAATAATGAAAAGCTGTCTTCAATGATTAGATAAAAATACAAGATTTATTTAGAATCGGGTAACGAGTAATAATTTACTTATCATCACAAAAAAAAAAAATTAAAGTATTATAGGTCTAATTTGTTTAAATCTTGTTTGGTTACTATTTTTTTTTTCAGTGTCATAAATATTAAAAAATAAGCAAAAGAATGGGAAATAAATCTTTTACTGCAAGATTTAAAAAAAATATATAGTTAAATATCGATTTTGTATGTAATTTCTTGTAACTATATATATAACATTTAGATGGAAAGCCATCTAAATGGCAGAAAATCAATTTTTTTTATTATCACTCAGTGGATATTTATTTTTGAAATGCTTTTCAATAGTGAAAGTTTTATTGAATTCGGATCTTTAGTTGCCAAGTAATTTGTGGCGCGATTGATAGCGTCTCGACCTTTCATCCGGAGGTCCCGGGTTCGAATCCTCATCAGACATGGCATTTTCACGTGTTACAAAATTGCCGTTTTATCCATCCTCTGAAGCAGTACCTAACGGTAGTCCCAGAGGCTAAAAACACAAAAATAATAGAGGAGTAAACAAACAGAAATATGTAAAACATTACAGATATCATCTCTGTTCGACAAAACTATAAAAACGAAGACTTCAGAACATTATAAAATTTCAATATACAGAATATTTATGCACAATATTAATATATACACATATTTATGCACAATATTAATATTTATACACATTTTTATTAGTGTAGAAGAATGAATCATCCTTCTGACTTTATAAAATGTTTATAGTCGTTTTTTGTGTTGAAATTCTCATTTAGTTGTCTGACTGTACACCTTCTTTCTTTCTTTTCTGCTTAGCCTCCGGAACCACCATGAGGTATTACTTCAGAAGGGATAAGCTGATAAAGTTTTAAATATGTGTTATAAATTTATGAAAAAGGAACAGTTATTCCTAGATCCTAGAGAATTTTCCACTCGATATTGTCCTACGAGCGCAAGAAAGTAATGGATGTATAATGAATTAGTACTGGCCTTGATAAATGCGCCTGGGAGCGTCGACCAGACGCTTTATTACGAAAACTTTCCATTATGGACAGTTTTAGGAATCCTACGACCGTTGATATAAAGCGAAGACAGAGCTGGAAAGTGTGATCAGGTTGTCTTTTCCTGGCGGGATGACATCTATTCATCCACCTCTAGATATCTTTTCTTTTCCTGTTTAGCCTCCGGTAACTACCGTTCAGATAATACTTCAGAGGATGAATGAGGATGATATGTATGAGTGTAAATGAAGTGTAATCTTGTACAGTCTCAGTTCGACCATTTCTGAGATGTGTGGTTAATTGAAACCCAACCACCAAAGAACACCGATATCCACGATCTAGTATTCAAGTCCGCGTAATAATAACTGGCTTTACTAGGACTTGAACGCTGGAACTCTCGACTTCCAAATCAGCTGATTTGGGAAGACGCGTTCACCACTAGACCAACCCGGTGGCACCTCTAGATATCTAGTGAACTCCGAGATAACTCTGTAAACGTTACGCAAACTGGGTGGCCAATACGACGCACGTGACTGACTACATTCTAGTAAAATTAAGAAACCGTTTGATAAAGATTTGTGAGTGGATTAATGCAGCTTCGTCAGAGGTACTAAATGATTTAATTAAAAATTTGTTCGAGAATGTTTTATTTTAAAAGCTCTCGATAAGTGAGGAGAATTATTTGTGGTTGAGTGATTACGAAGATCTACGGATGATAGAAATTCAAACTCTGATGACAATAATTAAGGAATATGCCTATTATTTCTATGCTATTAATTAAATATTTACAGTATAGACTGATATATTGATGTTATGCAAATAAAAAAAATATTGTTGTTTGTATAAACATTGTTAAACATTCAATTTTCTATGGTGATGTTTTTAATAAAATGTAAAAAAGTAACAATATTTTTTTTACGTTTTACAATTTCTCAAGCTGAGTTCGCATCTTATATGAGTGTGCATGGATACAAAAAGGAACTTACAAAAACATATAACGGATGGTGATAGTTACATAATTTTTATGTAAATACGAGTAATTTAATAATAATTTTCATCTTTTCTGACAAAATTAATTTTTATTTAGAGAACATATAATACTGAGAATTATAAGAATATGTATATGTTCTTAGATCTAATCAAAATATCTGTTTATTAAAAGAAAAAAAATGTATTTCTCGTTTTATTAGAGGTCAGTATCCTTTACGGAGGTTTGATGTTGTGTAAGAGTGTCTCTCTCATTTATTAACTTCTTACAACCACCTACGTACTTTTTTGCCTCCATTTCTCTGTTTGTTTTCCCCTGTGCTATTTTTTGGGTTTTTTCCCCAAAAAATTTATAAATTTTTATTTTGAAAAAATTATAAATTAAAGATACTCTTGTAATTAACTAATTAAGGTTTATTAATATAAGAAGGTGTTGATTTTTAAGTGTTAGATAATCGTTTCGTCTAGACGTCAGGAGGATAGATTTAAAAGAAAAATTGTGGTGTAAAGTATCGTAATCTTATTGAAGGATATTTAATTGTTTGTTTGAGAAATGTAATAAGTACTAACTACACTTGGAAGCTACATCTTTACTGATAAATTTGTAGCTTAATTACCCTTCGTACGTAATTATAGTAAAATTCAAAGGTATTGTTTCATTTCCCTATTACTTTTTTTCTGCTAGAATCTTTCTACAAAAACTGGACGATAAAAAAACATGCTTTTTGACTATTTTGTAAGCTAACTGATTATGTAGATGCTAATAACTAATCTTTCCTGATTGTCTCCCTTAATTAAGGTATTTTTAGGTCAACGGTTACCTATTAGACGGCTTTATTTTTCAAGAAATCGTGTTTCGGTTTAGAATAATTATTTTTTTATACTTAAGAAAACTGGTATGTTTTATATTTTTAACCGAATAAGAACATTTTTAGACTAATTAAACACAATCAATGGGGAATGGATGGATTATGTAAAAAGTACGATATATCTTAAAGTAATTGCTACATTGATCGCTACGGAAAAGAAAAATACTTTAAAGTTCGGATTGTAATATAAATAACAATCTATATCTCTTGCATTCTAGTATGCTAGTTCAGTGTCACCCAAGTAGTAATATGATTACTTTAATTAGTATTCAAATCTTATTAGTCACCTTATCAAAAGAACGTACCGGAATTAACCATTCTTAAATGAAATAACTATTTCTTTGAAAATGCCCGATAACTGGAAATCCATTATTCCAAAAGCACCCTGATTGAACTAAATGAATCAGCAAAGATTAGTAATTTCGCTATTAGTAGGGCATTTTTTTTGTGTATTTTACAAGGGATTAAATTAAAGCTGGATAAAAACGTAGTCAAAAAGTTTTTTCTTTGGATTTTTATTCAGGTTTTTAAGAAAAATTTCATTAGGAAAACAGAATTTCTTATCTTAAGATTTAAGTGATTGGAGAATCCTATTCTGGATTTCCGGCCATTATTATGATTCTAAATATTAAGCTTTAAACTTATTGGAAACGATAAATACTACAAAAATAAATATTACTAATACTAATACTTACTATACTATAATACTAATACTAATACTTACTATACTATAATACTAATACTATTATACTACTAAAATGTAAATACTACTAAAATATGTACAAATAAAATATTACATATACATTACAATTTTTTCAATTATTTTTTTTAATCTAAAGTGTGCTATGATTATTTTTTTAATCTTTTGATTTTTTTTTATGCTGATCTTTTTATTAAAAAAATTAACAAACACAATGGACCATTTTTGTTACTCTTTCCTCCTATACGTTCTTTGGTTATTTAGGAAAAACATGCACAGTTTAATTTCGAAGAAGCTTCAGATAATTCAGGAAAATTAACTATACAAATACATTAGATGTCGAAATAAAAAAAAAATTGAATCAGAGATTTCTGAAAATATTACGTGAAATCATTTTTGAAGATAGATTTTTAGCTCTTTCGTCCGCTAGAGTGCGACACGGGAAAATATATTCTTCCAATCAAACACTGCCTCCTTTAAATTCTGTACTTATCGACTTTATAAAGGAATGAAAATCTTAGAAGATTATGCAATAATACTCTTTCTTTCCTCAAAATGGGAAGTACGTGTATATTAATTTTTAATACTTCAAGTACCAAGTTGAAAATGTTTTTATAGTATTTTTCTCAATGAATTCTAGCTGTCAGAGTTATTAACCTTTTCTACAGAGGTAAGGAAAAGTTTCAATTTTTGTTTCAAAATAATGTAAAATATTCCAAAATAACTTAATTTGAGATGTTTTTAACTCTATTTTATGAAAAGTTAAGTCAAAGTACCTTAGCACACTATTTTTTTGTGCTAATTTTAATTTTTTAAGGAAATTTTTATAAAATTTAAATAAATTTTACTTGTGATAGATAAGTGCCTTACTTTATACCGTATAGGCGAAGTTGACAACACTCTCAGGTGTTTCCTACATTTCACCGCCAATGATTTCCACCCATGCTTCCTCGTCCACCAGTACCTTAAGAATTCATAGGTTCTTGGATTCCCCTCTTTCATTCTTTGTGAAGTCGTCCTCTTCTGCTTTATTCTAAAGAATCCTCTTCGAAGACCTTCTTTGGAAGTCTGATACAACTAATTCTTCGAATTTAAATGCGTCTTTGCAGTTGCTTTATTTAAATATTTTCAATCATAGAATTTTCGACTTTCATATTATTTCTAATTTCTTCATTTCTTACATGAAAATTTCCAGAATCCCATTTCTACGGCATTAATTCACGTTTGCAGTAGTTGCTCACTATCGAAACTTCGCATCATATGTAACGCAACGTTCTATCAGTGACTTAAAAATTTGATGCTTCGCTGATTTTGAATTACACGAATTCCATAGCAATGTACGCAACGTTTTGATAAGGATCTTTTCTTTATTCTTCTTCCTCTTTTGATCCCTGGCTGGCATTTGGATTGGATCATCTCCTAAGCCCGTACGCTGCTGTGGATGCCAGTGGTTGTCTAATTTCACTAACAAGACACTTCCATGCATGGTGATCCATGCCGTTGCCCTGGCCTCAGGAAAACGGCCACGGATCGCCATGGCCGTTTTCTTTCCTTATACGATTTACACATAGCGTAAAGTGCACAAGAAATAATTTTGTAAAATAAGTTTGTAAAATATTAGAAATATTTTATTTACGCTTAATTGAATATAATTTCCAGTTCATTCTTTATATCACAAACAGAAAACTAATCGTATTCACAAGTAAGTTTAGAGAAAAGAAATTTGTCGTGTTTTTTTCTTGTACTATCTTATTATTGGGTAATGAATCTCTGTAAATGTTCCCTTTAAAAATAAATCCATTTTTGATGTTTTGTATCTTAATTACAACGGTTGTAGGCGACCCACCTGATATGAATAACACGTCACTCCTAAAGTCACTGCAGTTATTCTCAAGAATAACAAGCTTCTCATGCTAGATTTACTTGCGAAACTGAAGATTGAAATGATTTCCACTTCCTTCTACTTTGAACCAAATACGGTGTCGCATTATTCGCTTGCTTCGCAACTTTTATAAAGATTGGGACAGATATTGAAAAGTAAAAAATAATTGTATTCTTTCTCTGTTGAAAAAGAAATATTTTCACTGCCTCAGCTCAGTTGATAATTTTTAATATACTCTGTTGAGTGCCGAAAGAAAATAATTTTTTACTCGCTATCGTGGAATAAAAAAATTAATATCTGAATTTTGTAATTTATGAAAAAAATTTTAATTTAAAAAAAAACTAATTAGCCTTTAATTATCTACTGTTTTAGCCAACCGTTTAATTTATCAGTTTGAATATGCATTAATTGGTAGGTTTAATAATGTGGTAGCATTGCATGTACTGCTTACAAATGCCGTGTACAGCTTGTATTCCCCACAGTCATGTTTTTAGATTCTGACATGTACAATTTTGTACTAACATATTTATTAAAATAATTTACTTTAAAAAAAAAAAATCAAATGAATTATTATTTAAAAAATGAATGAGCATTATTCATTAATAATTTTAAAGTCCAATTAATTATTGCCTGCAGTAAGTATATATCGATTTTCTCGTATGTTTATTTCATTTATTCATTGCTTGTTTATAGTGAATGTTTACAATGAAAATGACTCTCATTCGTAGATTTCTAACTAGGAAAATTGTACTCTGTTATTAAATTGTAGAACGTATATTTATGCACAATTACTTTGTATATTTACTTTGTTTAATTCCAACGTCAGCACAGCGGGTGTATTCATTTTGTTGTATAGTTTGTCTTTTAGCCTATTCTCTTTTAAGCCTTAACGGATGGATCAGTTTAGACGTTATTTTTTCGAAACGTGCTTCCTTTGAAAGTCTAATAGGTTTCTTGTGGTTTCTTAAGAAAGTTTTTGGATATAAATATTCACACCATATATCAAGGTGTGGTAGCTTGTACATTAAGTGAAATGTTATTATTACATTTTCTTCTTTTAAATCGTATGAAGGGTTAGAGAGGCAACTAAAAAATTGTTATATATCGAACAATTTGTTTTTAGCTTGCAAAAAATATTATTCAGATATGCCACTGAATGTAAAGTTGAAAAGATAGATTCTTTTAAAACGATTCCTGTTCGCAAAAATTTAATTTATATATATAAAAGAACATGTGAATGATTCATAATCAACTCCCAGCAAAAACTACTCAAGATAAATTAATGAAAATTTGTACATGTCCTTTTTACAGTGTAAGTGCACAAAGAAAGGATTTTTTGAAATTCCGAGTTTAAAAGATTTAAAATTTAAAGGGTTTCAGAGTTTAAAATGGAGTAACAATAAAATTTACCATTTTTAAAAAAGATTTTTTATAACAAATGAAAAATCAACTTGATTTTTGGTGTGTGTAATCTTCATGTGAACATCTAAAAACCAATTTCTAGATTTTTTGAAAATTGATCTTGAAAGGCATGAAGAAAGGTAAAAAAAATTTCGAACAATGATTGCAAATTTTCTCCATTTTCGACTATAGTAGACGAGGTAGATATTTACTCGAGTTGGGAAAATACTCTTCAGATATATTTGAAAACCATTTTCGGGTTTTTTGAATTTTAATATAATAAGGGATAAAAAAAAAGTTAATTTTTTTTTTAAATTCCGTTTTATTCTACCGCTAATGACTTAATCTTCAAGAGATTTGGTTATATTGTGATGGTAATTTAAGTTTATTACTCTGATTATGTATTTCTCGAGTGAACCCGCGACGGAAAATCCAAAAACCGATTACATACACAAAAAATCAAGTTGATATCTTCTTTTTTTCTCGAAAATTAAAAAAAAAAAAACAGTAAATTTCATTTTACTCGTTTTTAACCCTTCAAACTCGGAATTTCAAGAAATTCTTTCTTAGTGGGTATTTATATCGTAAGAAGAACCGTATCGTAATACATATTTTCATCAATTTACCTTCTGCAGTTTTTGCTAGTCGTTAATTATGAATCACTCACGATATGTTCTGTGTATATTTATATACATACCATATATATATATAAAAGGGTTAACAAATCATTATAGAACTTTTTTGTTACTTTTCTTTTGTTAAAATAATGTCATAAAATAAATTAGGAAATAAGTAATTTCGTAATGGAAAAATCTATTTTCTATTTATTTACTACAGGTTTTTAAAAATTTGTTTTCGACTGACGGCTACCGTAATATTGAGCCAAAATTTTAATGTTAAAACGCTGCTAACGTCTCAATTTTTTTAATATAATTCTTTTTTCAAAATGATTGATTTTTGTTACAAAAAAACAAAATAATAATAATTGTAAAATACAGATAAAATTGTTCAAAAACCACAATTTTAATAATTTATTAATACAAATGTAACTTAAATTTGAACATTGAGTTTCAAAAACACTATTTCAACGTTTTTTTTAACAATCAGTTGTAAAATAAATGTTAAATGTACTTTTGCAAATCAATAAAGAAAATTACATTGCAAATAAATATATTTTAATATATAATATGAATGAAGCAAATTAAGAAAATTCTATTATTATTTTGAAAACGTATAAAGGGCTACAATATTAAAGTAACTTATAAAGAAGAGATAGTAAGAAATTTGATAAGGCTTTATTTTCATTTTTTTTAACGTAACCTCTCATATAAATGAATTTCTAAAAGAGCCAACATAGGTTTAACTATAGGGGTTAAAATTAAACCCCTATTCATTTCTAGTCAAAATTCAGAAAACGTAAACACATAAATGCACAGTATTTTTATCTGGGATGTCTGAAGTAATGCTGATGTTGCTGATAGTGCACTGGTGGATTAGTACGTCACGACAGGACATTATAGGTAGCAAAAAGCCAATTCCGGTCCAGTAATTCATCCCTACCTTGCAATTAAACCGAGCTTTCTAAACCCTACCGAGTAAAATTTTCATATTTGTCAATAATGCTAAACCATCTTAATTTTCAAATTTGATTTTACGGTTGTAGGATGTGATTTAAAAAGTCGATTAGATTTTATGAAAGTAGAGGTTTGTTATTCGGATTCAAATTAATTTATTGTGTTTTATCTATCAGTTGAATTTTTTTTAAATTCATCGGTTATTCCTTATTTCTTTACGCGCTTTACATTCTTCGAATATTATTAAACGCGGTATTTCTAACGTGAGAAAAATATCTATACTAATTAAGGTGCAACAGGCTGAGAAATTTCAAAGAGAATGGTATCAACTGTGGTGTGACAATATACAGTATCATATTATACTTAGATTATAGGCTAAATCACCTTTTAAAAACAACTAATTTTAAAACAACTAATTCAACATTAAAAATGAAGTCATTTCATTTTTTCTAATAACGAACATAAAGTTTATTTGAGATCGTGTAAAAATATCTTGTTAAAATAAAAAAGTAAAAAAAAATTGAGAAAAAGTGATCAATTTATTATTAGAATGAAAGTGTTAAGGTAACTGTGCTACTGTGTCTGTTGTATGATGCGAGACTGAAATAGATTCAAGGTTATAAAATACATGCATGTTCTAAAGAGAAGGAGTATAATTTGCAAACAATAGCGTTCGCCTCCGATATCTCGAATTCATGATAAATAAACAAATAAATTCATTTCATCAGATGAACACCATTTTGAACATCAGATGCACACCATGCCAGAACAAAAGAAAAACAGAAATTGATTTAGTAGGGATATCAACGGGATTTTTAATTAACCTGCAATAACATAGACGAAACAATAACAATTATAATTAACATCCCGTTAATTATAATTTAGTCCAATCTCCTTTCTGATTAGATACTTCAACTACAGACCAGAAGTATTCCGACACAAATAGCAGTTTCACTTACAACGTACGCCTACCCTTCCATCTGTGATTTAGGATATCACGGAAAATAACTTACGTGAAGTATAATAAAAATTACTCTTCATCCCTAGGTTGAATTTCCCTAGTCGAATTATCTTTTCGTTTATTTCTTATTATAATAAAGCGAATGAAATGGTTTTACTTAAATTTCATTAACTCTCATATTTCAGATGTTTAATTTTTGTATTTCTCAAAGATTTTGAGCTCTGATAAAATTCAGTTATTGCATTATTTATGTAAGTTATGTTTTGAGTATATTGTTTTTTTTAGACCTTAGGGAAGGTTTAACGTTAAATTGTGAAATTTGGTGTAGTAGTCGTAATTGTGTATTAGAGAAGTTAACACTATTAACACTTTGTAAACTTGTTTAAGGAATGTAAAAATATTAGAATAGGGTGATATACTTTGATAAGGGTAATATTAATATTAATTGTATTCATATTTTGTATATGTGTTTCAGATTACCAAAAGATTGTGTCGTTGTAATTAGAAAGTTTTTAAAGCACCTCTTTCCTAAAACGAGAGTTTTATAAATTTTGTAACTAATACTAATAGTGTTTTAGTATTTTATTTTTAAATTTAGAGGAAAGTAACTATTTTTCTCTATTTGGTGCACTAATGCACCTGGTGGCAATAATTTTTAATATATATATATTTATGACGGATGATATATAAGTTAGAAATAGCTTTATACTTCATACAGACTTCTAACTGCAAACAGCTTTAAACTGAAAATACCTCTCAGAATAGAAAAAGTTAAGTTCTACATAGTTAAAAAAAATTTCGGCATTATGTTGGGCTTTTAATTTCTGTCCGCCATCTTTGTTCTGTCATATTGAATCAACCTTAATTTTTTTTAAATAGGAAGGTGGACACATGAAATATAATTTAGATTTAAAATTTTACAAGAAAAGCAATGGCGAAACCCGTTTTTCTGTTAATGTCTTCGTTATCGAGTTATAAGCATTCAAAATTTCAATGAGGGAAAAATCGTGTTAACGATAAAGGAGGTAAAATGCGTTGCATGAACAATCTTTTTGCATTTTATATTCATGATTAGTACTATAATATTGATAATAATAAACAATAACTAATAATTAATAACACAACAATAAATTAAACGGCTGTATCAACTGATATTATTTTCTAAATAAAAATTAACTTTCAATGTTTACATCAGCTGATATTATTACTTATCGTAAATGAAACAATTCAGCTGGAAATAGTTACTTAAAATAAGTATTACAAATTTAGTTGAGTAAAACAGCTGTTAATTTACAAAAATGCAGTTTGTATTACATTGAAAAAAGTATAAGTCATTAACTCTACGTTTCACCTTTTTACTTCAAAATACTTGAAATGGTAAAATTTGATAGCGCTAGCAAAAATTAAGTTGTAGGCCTAGCGGTTCAAATTTTTTTTGGTTAAAGTTTTATTATTATTTTTCTCGTTCATTTACTTAGTTTTATAAAATATTTAATCTTCAAATAAAGTACCTTCAAGTGAAACCGAAATAGTAACTCTGTTGATGATATCCGGGTATGGTGACAGAGTTCGACCTTTAAAAGAGGTATGTTATTTATTTAATAATTGATTTCTAGACAGAGAACCAATAAGTGGATCGACTGTAATTGAGGCAGTATAGCGATTTGAAGACACCGGTATTGTAAAGAATCGTCCTCGCACTGGTAGACCGAGAACTGTTACAGCTGATGCAATGTAAGGTCTGCAACACAAAGATGTATTGATTTTATTAATCACGGCCCGTTGGTATTGATATATAAATTATTTCTATAATAGTTTCCACTTACCAACAATCTTTAATAGTATGTTCGAGTGCTTTTGGATTATTAATCCATCCTCAGGAGCATTGATGTGTTGTACATTATAATTATTTACTTCACACATCATTAATTATACTAAATTGAATTTTAAAAGATGTATTGCAGACCTTTGTTGAAGACTCTTATTCATCGATTCAGAAAGTTGTTGTTCAACATGACAGTTATTCTATAGTTGAAAAAATTCTTAAAACAAATATATGTTACCCTTTTAAGCTACACCTGTACAAGAATTTTCGGAAGATGATTTTGATCGCCGTATTGGGTATTGTGATATAATGCAAAAATTAGACGTAGACGCAAATTTTTCTAATTCAATAATATTTACTGATGAAGCGATTTTTATGTTAAATAGCCATGCGAATAAGCAAAACAGTCGATACTGGAGCGATAATAATTTCAAATGTATGTTGGAAGCTCTTACACAGCACTTCAGAAAGTGAACGTTTGGGCGGCAATCATTGGTCATTGTATTGTTGAGCCTTTTATTTTAAATGACAATCTTACAGGAAGTGCTTACTTCAACTTGTTTACCAAATATCCGAGAAAATGTTGGACAAGAATTAAATAATAACCTATGGTCTCAGCAAGACGGGACACCACCTCATTATTATCTAAGGATACGGCAAATTTTATACAAACATTTCCAAATCGCTGAATAGGTCGTAGAGGAGCCATAGAATGGCCTGTCAGGTCCCCAGGCCTGTCTCTTATGAATTATTTTTTTCAGGGGGTACCTGAAACATAATATTTACAAAACAAAACTTGCAGATATTGACGAATTGAAAAGAGTAATAATAATTGACAAATCTGCTCGTGTAACACCAAACATGATACAAATTATAAACGGATATTACTTGAGATTAGCGCACTACTAAACTGTAGAGGGGAAGAATTTTGAATACTTGTAGATTGGTATACTTTCAAAATGTATTTCATTAGTAATTTACGACCGAAACATATATTTAAAATTTTAAAATAAATATTGTAATATTTAAAGTAAATAATATCAGTTGATGTAGCAGTTTAATTTGTTGTTAATTTTTAGTTATTATTTATTATTATCAATGTTGTAACACTGTTTAATGTTCGTTATTGTATGCATTATTAATGTAAAATGCAATAAAATTGTTCATACAACGCATTTTACCTCGTTTTATTGTTAACATGATTTTTCCGTCATTGCAACTTTGAATGCTTAAAACTCTATAACGAAGGCATTAACAGAAAAACGGGTTTCACCATTGTTTTTCTTGTAAAATTTTTAATCTAAATCATATTTCATGTGTCCACCTTCCTATTTAAAAAAAATTATTTCATTCAATATGGCGGACAAAAACTAAAAACCCACCATAATGCAGATGTTTTTTAACTATGTAGATTTCCATTTCTTTCTACCTCAAAATACCTCTCAGATATGCAGTATAAAGCTGTTGCCATATTTAAATATCACTCGGTATACGTATATATATATATATATATTTATATACATATACTCTATACACATAGTGTTTCTAAAATGGTGGGCTGGCTCCATTTTAGAAACGCTCTTTGTATATTATCCATTCTTTTCGTTAAATTTATTGTATATTATTTCATTTAAATGAGATGTTAGCAGATTAAGTATAGTTTTCAGCATTTATATTAGCCGAAGAGGTAGGTATATATTTTTGAATTTATTTAAAATTTTTTTTTTTTAATTAGTTCAAAATACTGACATTTGAAATATTTTGTAATTACAATTTTTTTCATTCTATGAGGATGATTTTATTAAAAATTTTCTCTTTTCGGAAAGTGAAACTAGTAAATTTCTTTTCTTTATAATATACTTAAATACTTATAAAACACAGATAATTTTAAAAGTAAACAAACAGTCAATTTTTATACTGACAGACAATCTTGACTGTCTGTCAAACAGTTTTTAAGTGTCTTTTTTTTCTTAATACGTTTAACATTTATGTAAAAAGGATTTTTTTAAAATCAGTTCATAAGAAAAATTAAGGATTAAGTAAGTATAAAGTAATAACAAAACTGCTCAGCTCTCTCGTTGCCGGCTTACACTTTTCATCCCATTTAAATATTTTATGGTGGATTATTCATATTTAAATTCTGCAAATGATTGACAGAATTTTTCAGATAACCAGATATTTTATTAACCTACAATATAAATGAGTTTTTTGGTGATCATTTTAGTATCGAGATCATTTTTATGTAATTTTTATAATGAACACAATTTATACCAATTAACAAATCGGCTAGGAATTTTTCGACATTTTTACTGCCGGTTGCAATAAATTGCTAGACGAAATATGGTATACAAAGTTTTAGAAAATGTAAGATTTTGTTGTCTGATTAGGATTCGGATCGAAAATGCCATGTTTGAATGAATGTATTCTTATTTAAGTACAAAAAAGATATTTATGAAAAAATACGTTGGAGTGTTTTGAAAGATGTTTGATAAGATAAAATATTAAAAAATGAGCAGGGCATACAGCGATGGAGATAAAAACAGAAATATTAAATATCCCAGTCAATTGTAATTCTGGTCTCAGTTGATAATAGTGAAGTTCACCCCACAACTCTCAAGTTATAAATTCAATTGAATGACCTTCAACCTTCTTATGAAAGTATAACCTTCAATTGTATCTTGAATCTGGCTTTAACATATTGGTAGTGATTAATAATGTTGTACGATACTTCCGTTCTTCATTTTTTTTTTTGTAGTTTTGTAGAATATCATATGGTAATTTTTTTTTTTTTAAATATTTGTCAAATTCTGTTTGGCGTATAAATTAAAATATTTCGTGGCTTTACGCGTAAATGTTAAATTATAGTTTTAATTATTTACCTTAAAATAACTTTTCTTTATTGTTTATGTTATTTTTTTGGTTTTATATTTCTATAAAAATTATAATCTGTCTTATTTTTTTTTCAGAAAAGAAAATACATCTTTTTTTAAAAATGTTTTAATTATTTGAATGTTTTATTTTAGATTTACCCGAAAAGAAAACATATTTTTCAGAATTAATTTTTAAACATTTTTTTAAAGAAAATATATTTAACATATTTTTAAACATATTTTTTCCCCTCCTCGGAAAATTTTTAATATAAAAATTTTCGGAGGAGGGGTTGGCCAAACTTAAAAAACTGATTCAGTGCATCAAAATTTCGCTTCATATTCCTCAGATGCTAAGCCTCTTGATTTGAGAAAAAACTGTGTCTATGGTGGTGAAAAGATCAAATAAAAAATTGCCTGATATAAATTGCCATGTAAAAATCGAAGGTACCCATTGACAACAGTAGAACATTTTATCTATCTTGAAAGCTTGATAATAAATGATGCTTCTTGTCGTAAAGAAATAAGCACAAGAATGAGGCTAGCACCAGCATCATTTACTAACTTAAAGAAAAGTCTTCTGCTGAAAACGAAAATTAAGTATTCAAATCACTTTCATTCTACCAACCCTACTGTACGGATCTGAAAATCTGGATGTTCAAAAAACAAGAACAAAGAAAGCACAACAGTACTGCCGCATGATACTTACGGAAAATAATGAAGATAAAATACCGGCAGTTCTATAGAAACAAGGATGTGCGGATGGAAGTCTACTGCACTGGCACTCCGCAGCCTCTTCGTTAGTTTGGTTATTTTTCAAAATTGGATAATAACAGAGGTGTGAGGCAATTATACAACAGTATTAGAATTGGGAAGAGATCAAGAGGGTGACAACAGAAACGGTGGTCAGACAATATCCAAGAAGACATGAAACATACGCAATACGGCTTGAACACAAACTGTAAACCTCTGCCAAAACCCAGTGGAAGAAATTAGTTGATGAAACTGGATCTTCTTATGTCATAAACCTGTGACAAAAATACTCATCAGATGTAACTGTAAATAAATAAATTGTTAGCGTTTTATTGTGAACAAAATCACATCTTATTTGTTCAAGTCGATTGATAAGCACTTAATTATAAGTGCTAATTATAAGTGCTATGTAAATTTTAAACATTGTTCAGTAGAACTTTTTTTTATTTTGATATCCTGAATCAGTTCCTTAAGTCTGGCCAGCATCTTCCGCGACATTTTCATAAAAAAAAAAAAAAAAATTGATTGACGTATTCAGTTTTCCTCTTACGATGTTCACCTTTCACAGGAGTAAGATTATTCTCAACAAAATTTGTTGAGAAAATGTAAATACAATTTTGACGGAATTAACAAAAAAAAATTTTCTACCAAAGTTGTTTTAAATTTTATGACAGGTTTTGGCTTTAGTTTTCTTCTTTTTTTGTTTAAAGAACTAAAAAATTAAAGGAAAACATATTTTAGGGGAAAATAAACACCAAAACCTTAATTATTTATACGCATACATCTAAGTTAATATTACTTTGTTTTATGTATTAAAGGGTGCCGGCCTCCGTGGCGCAAGTGGTAGCGTCTCGGCCTTTCATCCTGAGGTCTCGGGTTCAAATCCCGGTCAGGTATGGCATTTTCACACAACAATTCGGGACCTAACGGGGTCCCGAAGTCCTTGAAAGCTTGAGAGGATCCGGACTACTTCAAATCCTCTGAATTTTTTTAATCGATCTCGAAAGCAAAACACGTTAATAAAAAAAGTATGGTTTGAATAATGCAATCATTTATCTTTCTTTTATTTGAGTGGTGGATCGATGAGAGGAGTAATATGACCTTAAGCATTTAAAGGAAATAAAGTGTTTCAATTATTGAAAAAAAAAGCCAATTACGCTAAATTCCAATTTTCATTAATTTTAAAGGGCGGTGAGAGCAATGAAAGGGACCATGACTTTACTAGCCATTGAAGTAGAAAATTTTTGAAAATGAACGGTCTGAATTTCTTTCTTTGAAATTTATGTTATTTATAAAAAATATAAAATTTATTTGTTTCCAATTGCTTTATAATATTTTATTTGTTTGTAATGTTATAAAAATTAAAATTATTGCTATTTAATGGAGTTTGGTAGAAGGGTAGGGATTCTGATCTTCTGACACCATAAAAAAATTTTTTTCTCCTTTAAGATTCTAAAAATCTAAAAATTGCTAATGAAATAAAAAAGTCATCATAAAAATAATAATGTAAAGTTTAAAGAAA
The DNA here is from genome assembly GCF_047948215.1 of Lycorma delicatula. Classification (NCBI taxonomy): domain Eukaryota; kingdom Metazoa; phylum Arthropoda; class Insecta; order Hemiptera; family Fulgoridae; genus Lycorma; species Lycorma delicatula. The sequence goes on along the minus strand of NC_134456.1, from coordinate 174,720,260 downwards.
ATTTTTTTTGTAATTATTTTTCTTGTGGAATAATGTGTTGCAATTTTTACTTCTGAACTGTGTAAGAAATTTCTACGGAAACTTTGACTTATAATACAAGTAAAATTTACCAAAAAGTGGTCAATTTTATAGCGGTAGATTTGACGTATGCAGGGAAGGAAAAGCAGGGCAATTTTGATAAATTTGCTGCTTATGTATATACTTTGTTTGAAATAATCGTATTTATTTTTATTGTAATATAAAAAATTGCGCTCTATTTAATGAAAAAAGAAGTGCTTGAAAATTAAATTTTAAAAGAATTTAAATTTTTTTATAAGCAGTTCATTTAAATAAAAATTTTTTGGTGGTTTTGAATATATTATTTATATATAAAGAATACATCTAATTATAATATTGGAATATATTATTTATTAACACAAAAAAATTGCTCTTTTATTATTTGAATCTTCAGTATTTTATTACTATTAAGTCTGAATTAATAATAATTACAAGGAGCCTGCAAGACTTCTTGACAAGGTAGATTTCTGTGTTTTGTTGAGAAAGATCTGTATTAATATCATTTGATCAAACAAATCGAGTGATTTGAATTAATCTATACACTGAAAATATGTGTTGTACAATTTTAAAAGTGTTTATAAAATTTCATACTCCTCTTCTTACTTTTTATATTCTTGTGTTCTGAGATAACTCATAGCCGACTTCTTTTTTTTATATTTATTTAGAATTTCCATATGAAGTTGCAGTTATTCTGTGAGTCAGTTCTGTAATGTCCAATTTCTGTGAAATGATTAGTTCATATAACTTCAGAGCCTGCATAAGGCAGAACAGAAAATCTCCAGTGATTGACTGGCAAATTGACACCTATTTAACACCTCTACATTATCACACAATTACACCCTCCGCTTTTGTTTGTGCTACAATAGAATAATAAATACAAGATTAAATCAATTAACTTCAATCATCATAAAATTACATAATATGCAAACTGAAGAGCAATAATTTAGGTAACTGAAACAAATTTATGTGCTATCCTAATAGACACACAATTATATACTTAAAAAAACATACTGTTTGACATGAACAATTTTCTTTTTTACGTTATAATAACACTACCAACCCACATACAGTTCAGATGTTCATCTCCTCAGACGTAGGCTGATCTTTCATGTTCATAAGTACGTACCAACATTTTACGATGTCCGGCTGTACCTCATAAACACTACTTATTAAGTGATTGTGTTTATGAATCCACGGATAGGACCACATATTTTTCGCCGAACAGATAGTTCAAACAATGCAACAGGTCTACAGATTCGATATTACAGCATGAAAACAGCAGGATCCGACCTATCCAAAAAGGGGAGAAAAAATCTAGGATAAGGAATATGGACGGATGTAGAGAAAGGAAGAGCTGTGATTGGATAAATTGTTTGATATGTATTTCCAGAAAATCGTTGCAACAGTTCTGGAATTAGTATCTCAAATGAACAAGAAAAACATAGCACCTTAACGCATTACTCGTCTCCTAGAGTTGTCGGGTAACAAGCTGAACGTCTGTGATTGTCTAAGGTATTTACCTGTATCACAAAAGCGTACTTGTTCCTTAAATTCTAGCTCTGGATCATCCGCTGTCTGTTTACATTTGAAAATCCTTACTATGTACCTTGATTGTTTTTTTTATTGTTTCTATAATAACTCAGCCTAACACAACTGTGAGCTTCTGCTGGATCCCCAGCCATATTAGAATTTCAGGCAATGAGTGCGCTAATAGTGCGGAAAAAGAGCCTTGTTTGCCACCTCCTTTCACTAATCGCGGTGTTTCGGAGGATCTTGTCTGTTTTCTCAAAGTTCATGATGAGTGGCAGAATGAATGGAATGCTACCATCAACAATAAACTCCGTCCAGTTAAGAACACTGTGTCACCGTGGAGCTCTTCATGCAGGAATAGCCGTCGAGAAGAGGTTATTATTTGCCATTTGCGAGTAGGACACACTAGACACACTCACGGAAATCTCATGACTCAGACCGACATACCCGTTTATATTCGCTGCAACTGCCAACCAACGGTACACCACATTCTTGTAGACTGTGTCTGTTATGCGGCATTGCGTCGGAAATTTTAAATTAGGGTCTATCATCCGAGATATTTTAGGGAACAATATGACGTTATCGAATGTCTTGTTATTTCTTAAGGTCGTGCATCTGCATTCAAGCATTTGACGGTTACTATAGTGTATTTCGTCTATTTATGCCATTTGGCATATACCTGATGGTAGTTTTATTTTTTAAGTTTAATTTTTAAAATAGTATTTCATTGTGATTTTATTTTGTCTTTAGCTTACGACATAAGCGTTTTACATCTATGCTTTACTGTATGACGTATATTTATCGTTGTGGTATTGTGCGTTTTAATTGTGGATTTTATTATTGTTATTTAACTTTTAAGTTTTGTGTTGTTGTTTCCTGTAGTATTATAGTGTCAGAGCGTTGATAACAATTCGTTGTGCATCCAGGAAAAAAGTACTTATTTGCAAATTTTATGAAAATTAAATTCTTTATATTCATTAATTTCCTTCGTATGATAATAAAGGATCGAATAAACGTTTAAACTAATTTGGAGATCAAAATTCTTTTTTAGAATTTTGTGAAATAATTGTAATGTAGTTATAATAAAAACAAAATTATCATTAAGACAGATAATTAAAAAGTAAGTAGTCAAGGAAGTAGAATTTAGATTAAACCATAAAATTTAACTAAAACGATAACTTAAAACGGTTAATCCGTTATCAGTTAAATATATAATTTCAAAGCATCCACCCGTTTCTGAGATCTCTTGAAACCGTTTCATTGCTTATTTTACTGGCTACTCATCAGCCATTAGTTGTAAGTAATAAGAGATATGTCATACCCAGTTTTGTTAACATTAAGCTTAAATAACAAAAGGAATCCTTTTGCTATTTCAGCTTTATTTAGCTGTAAACTGAACTATAAATAATCGATTTTATGCGCTTATCTGTTATATATTATTTTAAGCAGTTTGTTGTACCATATCTTACATAAAATGGAATTTTTATTTACTTCTGTTTACTATTCCGTCAGATTTTTAAAATGTATACATAAAAATTTAGTTGTTAAATTTTGCGTTTCTTTATAGATTTTTAAAATGTTTCATCTTCGACAGTTTATGTATTTAGATAAAATGAGAAAGTAGCCTGTTTTTAAAGCTCTGATTTTTAACGCCAATTTTAGTTGATTATAAATCCTGATTTATAATTTAAACTGCAACCAGATTTTTGTAAGTTTTGATAAATTATTCGTGTTTTATTACGAATTCGGCGTTATAAATTAAAGTGAAATAATGATGAGCATGTTCTTTTTTTTTTTTTTTTTTTTTTTAACTGAATTGTTTACGGGCATCGACTGCTAAGGTCATTAGCCTTCGTCACATTCTTTAAAAGAAATTATTATCTCCATCAGGATCGTCATATGTAAGGGTGTAAAGGGCCCTTACATTTTATTTAAAAACACAAACTTCACAATAAACATTAAAACATGAAAGACAAGGACAATCACAAACACTTATCAGGAACCCTTCCAGTTCTCTTCCACGGGGATCTACTCGATCTGATCCCCAAAGAGAATTATGAGCATTAAAGTCACCCACCAGTAAAACAGGTGGGGGAAGCTCGGAAATTAGTCTTGCTATGTCATCCTTATTCCAATCAAAATACGGCAAGTATATGCTGCAGACAGTGACCTGGAGCGGACGCTTCATTCTAACGGCGACCGCTTGTAGGTTTGTGTTTAGAACAACCGCTTCGGTGGTAGCTCTAGTCGATGTTAATATAGCTACTCCACCTCTAACTCTTACATTTGGCGGTTGATCTCGCCGAAATATATCGAATCCTTTTAATTTAAAATTTTCATTTCGGCGGAAATGCGTTTCTTGCAGACATATACAAATCGGGTCTACGTCATGTACCAAGCGTTGGAGCTCATGGATGTTTGAAAAACATCCATTGATGTTCCATTATACAATCGACTCGCTAATTTTTAACTAAATTATGTCCTAGGTTTTCCTTTCGGCCATCCTTTTTTTCTTTCCTTCTCCATATTGCGAACGGCATCATGTTCGCGGAGAACGTCAAGTTTACTGATGAGCTGACTTTCATCTACAGCAATTGGAGCAGAAGCAAGAACAGTTGCCGCAGCTTGAGCATAAGATGTTGTTGCTCTGGGTTTGCGGGCGTTAACAATCTTTTTGGCTTCGATGTAGCTGACTTTCTGCAGAGTTTTAATTTCCTGCACAGCTACTTCTTCTTTGTAGACAGGACAATTCCTGGATCTACATGAATGCTGTCCCTTGCAATTGATGCATGTAGGGGGCTCTTTACACGGCTCTCCCTCATGCACCTCTTCGCCGCACACGCATATTTGCGTTCTCTCACATTTGATGGCGGTGTGGCCAAAACGTTGGCACTTGAAGCATCGCATTGGTTGCGGGATAAATGCCCGCACATCCAATCGATGTATCCCCGCTCTAATCTTCTCCGGCAAGGTAGGCCGGTTAAATGTGAGAACATGAGAGGCTGAAGGTAGGACCTCGCCATTCCTCCTCATGTTCAATCGGCGACACTCTATGACTGCCTGCGTTGACAACTCCTCAACAATTTCTTGCTCCATACAATTTAGAAGGTCCCGACAGACGACCACACCTCTTGAGGTGTTGAGCGTACCATGGGGATCAACATGTACAGCCAGTTCTCCAATCTTTTTAAGCCCTAAAATCTTTTGAGACTGGACATCATTTACAGTCTCAACATGAAGTCCCATGAAGGGTCTTCCTTATTTCTTTTACAGGGCCACCAGCGTATTTGGTTATCTCCCGAGCGATAAGAAAAGGACTCACCTTCGAAAAATTTCCATCCTCCTTGGTGATAACCAAATATTTAGGTTTCGGTGCATTATTGCTCTTGAAAAAAGCTTTTTGTAAGCTTTTTCTAGCCTCAATCTCTATCCTTTTAGTTTCCGCACTTTTTCTCCGTTTTGCCTCAGGCGAAACGGCTGGTTCTAAACGAAGGGTGTTTGCGTGAACCCTCTGCCACGTTTAATTGTTCAGTTTGCATGAACAATAAATCCCTTCTGTAGTAAGGCTAGCCGCCGGAGTACACCCTCACTCCAGGGCTACCAACCCTGGAGGTCCGTTCCGGTACTCCGGTGGAACCAGCATATGTCCTGGCAGAGAGCGGATGCGCAGTCTCTGCACTGACTCCAGGCCCTTACACACCGAGGCTTTCAGGGCTCCCATGCTCCGAACAACATGGGCACCTTAACTACATGCTTGCCATCGCGGGGGGCATGTGGACAACAAAAGGTCTCCGTTACACCTGCAAATAACTTCGACCGTGGCCACCACATCGCCAGCTCTAAGTTTGGTATATGTCCACTTCCTAATCCATAAATTGTTCATATCCTGCAGGTAGCCGAAAAATCCAATCCATGAGGGGACCTGAAGGTGGAAACAGGTTAAAAGAAAAGCATATCCGAGGAATTTACTCGGAGCCCCGTTAGCCAGCTATATGTATTGTACATAACTACGGCTGTTACCGCCCTGGACGTGGAACGTAGGTGTTGTGTTCCGGACGTGGGGATTACCTACCTCAGGGCAGCATGTTCTTTATTACCTTTTTAAAAACATTATTTCACCTAGTTGGGAAGGATTTCGATGTTGAAAGACTCTTCATTCTCAATTATTATAGCTCCAATTTCTCTATTCAACATTTTTTCTGAAATCTCTACGCAAATGGCAGGAAGGATTTGCTAAACATCATTCAGCGAAATAAAATGCATTAAAGTCCCCTTTACTGAAAACCTAAAATTTTAACATCTATGGCTTAATGAGTGAAAGCCTTCGTTCCTGTAAATAAAGCTCTCTCACCTAGTATCTAACTCGAATATATATTCAACTTATAGATTATTATATCTTTTCCTCGCCCCCCCCCCCCGGAGCAGGATCCGCAACTAAACATAAATTGGGCTCCGACGGGTGCCATAGCCTCTAACTACCTCGTTGAGAACAAAATTCTTGTGAGATTGTCGGGACTCGGTCTTTTAGTCGCCATGCCTCTAATGAGGGGATCCCAAAAAATCCCCCTACCGCGACTCGATCTTTATGTCTTGCCTCTAATGGGGAACCCCCGAAAGGATCCCCCACTGGGACTTTGTCTTGCCTTCCCCGAACGGTACGGAGGTGGAAGACCGAAGCCTCCCACCTCTTCTCGGATGGGGCTGTTCCTCAGAGGTATCATGACATTACTACGAAGAAGCAGTTCCAGATTCCGATGGAGTCATCGTACATTCGCCCCCCCCCCCAGGTACATAACCATGTGACTTGCAGGTTAAGCACCTAGGGTCCTGCTGCAGTTCTTACGTAAATGGCCAGCCTTACCACATGTAAAGTAGTGACCGCTTCTGTCTGCTTCAGAACAGAACTTGGACCTGTGGCCTGGATTCCATCATCTGAAGAAAAGGTGGTCGAATGTACGCCGCACCACTCATAGGGAACTCCGCCCGGCCCGAGACTTCTTCCCCTCAGAGGCCGGAGGAGAATCACGTAGTGGACGCTTTCCGCCATGGTTAATCGACCCCTGTCCATCATCCTGGTCGTCACACGACTCAGTCGGGAGAGACGGAAAATTTATTTCGTAGCCCCTAGCGGACGAATCAGACGAGCCAACAACCCTCTACTGGCGTCGAACCAAAGCCTCTCCAGTCTTCTTCGACTTACTTCTTGAAAACAAGCGATCGGCACGCCGAATCTTCGCTACAACCACCTCTTCAATACTCTCACTACTACTGCTGTCAGACAGAACTAACTACACGGTTATCCAGACCCTCCCTGCTTGCAGGATCTCCGACCCGGAACAGGAGAAAATCCCTTCTCATCGATCGGGACGTCGTCTTCAAGTCCGTCTGGATCTATCATATCAATAATTATAATCCAAATATATGTATATCGAGTAATACATACACGTTATAAAAATAAATAAATAAATAAAATTATTCTTATAAAATTCGACTTAATAGATCATATAAGCCAAAGGTAAACAGAGATCTAAACTGTCTTTGATTTAATCAATACTGCGTAACCAAGCAAATACTTGGTTCCGGCAGGTAAATTCCAATAAACATCAAAACGAACGGAAACAAAAACAACAGAAAAACAATTAAATAACAACACTGAAACCTGTAAAAACGTCAAAATAAGGAGCGCGAGAAAAACACGTGCGAACGCATTCGTAGTTGATCTGACCCCAGATTATTGTCTTAGATTAACCTAAGATTACCCACGAATCTCATATATGGTGTCATATATATATATGTATGACACCATATATGAATACGTTTTTTAAATATTGTAAATAAATATTTACTAAAATTAATTTTTCTTAAATTTACAATAGACCAATTGATAAATTTCGTCTATAGTATTTATTTTAAACTAGGATTTTTTTAAAATGGTTTTAGGAGTTAGTATAAATAATTTAACGGTATTATGCACGTAAAAAGGAATAAAGTGATTGTAATTAAAATAAGTGTAAAAAGTTGTAAACAGAATAAAAAATAACGTTAGCTAAAAAAGAATTTATTTAATTAAAAAAATAAAAAAATATATATAGAGCATATGTATGTATTATACCGTATTAATTTAATTTAATATAGACCACGACATAAAAAAAGCTTTCTACACAAATTAAGTTTAAAATACTGGCGCAACCTTAATCTCCCCAAAATAAACCTGTAACTATATTGCTCGATTTTTATATTATTATTTGTAAAAAGATTTAGATGAAAGAGAGGATTCAAATAGTACTTCTTCCCGCTTTTTTCTTTATAAATATATCTATTAAATTGTACCTCAATAAAACGAAGAACAAAATTAACTTCCAGCAACAATGGCTGTAAAAATAAAGAAAACCAGAGTTGGATTTAAAAGTGGCAGATAGTTCACCAATGGAAAATAAAAGTTACTCTACTTACTGGATAGTTCAGTACAAAGATACTCGCCCGTGAGTTTAATTTAGAAAATTACTAGAACATATTTAAAACAAATAAAGATCAGTACTAAAGCACAAAGAAAAGTTTTATAAGCGTAAAAGAACGAACTGAATAAAATTTATAAAAAAAAACTAAACTCTACATTATGTTGTCATGATGTTGCTCCTAGGTAGTTACAAATAAAACGTAAATAGCGGAGAATTAGTCATGAAGAAAAGAAAAGTGAGAAATTCAAAAATATGTTCTTAATATATATATTGTTCTCAAAACCAGTGCAGATATTAATTTTTTTTTATATTCCACAATTCAAAAGATTTCTATAAATGGAAATGTTATTTTAAATTATAAATCCATCAGAAAGAAAATGTGTAACATTTGTATGAATAAGGAAAGAAATGAGTCCACGTTTAAAAATCAATGAATTAATTTACACAGAAGATTTGTTGATTTTACTTATGTATTTCTTAAACGTTTTTATACAATTTATAAACCAAAAAATTAATGAAAATAAATGTATAAAGAAAGTTAAAATCTAAGTTACTGTAATTTGTTAAATGGGTAGATATGGTATAATAGATGAGCGAGAAGCAATTAAGCATCATAAAGAAACAAAAATAATTAATTCTAAAAAAAAAAAATTAAATATTTTTGTAATGTTATTTATTTTAATAGATTTTATTGACGAAATCGCCTTACTGCATAATTTCAAGAACAATTATCTCTAAGAAAGGTATTTCGTTTTGGTAGAATAGCGATAGATCCCACGTTTAATAAACCGGATTCCGCAGATCATTAAAGTTAATCATTGTTGCGTATAGCTTAATTACATGGTATTGGTACTTATTTGTGTCTTGGATCATACGAATATGCTTAGAAAAAGAAAGTAATGAAGAATACTCAATTTTCAAACAGATCCTAACTTTTAAAAGTACTTTTGTTTTGGAATCTTCACTCATTGACTAGTTTGATATATTCCAAGTCCTTTTATTTTTACTCTAATTTTACTTCAGTGTAATATACTACATGTTACATCTGGATTGCATTTTTTCATTGTATCTCATTCTCAACTGCTTTTACTCTAGACATCCTTCTATTACCAAATTAAATAAATTAAGTATCTTAATAATTGAATCACCCATCTAGTTCTCTCTTTTCAAGATTCTGTCACAAATTTCTATCCTTTTCTAATTTTTTTTTAGATCTCTTCATTTCGAATTTTATCGATTCACCTAATTTTCAATAATCTTCTGAAATATTTTTTCGAAGGAAACCGTACTTAAAGGTTTCCTTTCTGTTATATAATATTTAAGGATTATTTTTTCATCCTTAACATCCTAATTATATTCTAGTATAGTTTGTTCGTATGTCTATGTCCTATTTTCCTTTTATGAAAATACTTATGTACAGGATTGTTTCATGTAATATCTGACACCCTTAGTAAATTTCTTTGGGGGATGGGATATGGATTTGCCTATGAAATGAAATTAAGGACGAATTAGCTATTAACTATGACACTACGACTACAGATAGTCTCTTGCGCATGTGTAGCTCATCTCATTCCCACAGATTGACTCATCGCTTGTATTTTCAAACAGGTATAATATGTTATAGCTTATGTAAATGTTTGTTGAAGTTACGGTTTTATACGAATATAATTCGCAACGTAGATTTTTTTTAATTAGATAAAAGGAAAATAACTTATTTATTATTGGCCCAGGCCCAAAAGAAAAGGCCAAAACACATTATCGTTATCCTACATGTATATTGTTGTTCTGTTTTATTATTATTATTTTTATTGTTATACATATTATTTATAATGTATGAATTTGATTGATTACTTATATTAATGATGATGATCACTATTCTTGAAAATCCATTGTAAAACAAATAAAGTGCACATCTCGTAGTTACGAGTAGGCCTATACTTCGTCTTCTTCCTTTTTCCTGTTTAGTCTCCGAGAATCACCGTCAGGTATTACTTCACAGGATGAATAAGGATGATGTGTATGAGTGTAAGTGAACTGTAGTCTTGTACAGTCGACCATTTCTGAGATGTGTGGTTAATTAAAACCCAACCTCCAAAGAACACCGGTATCCACGATCTAGTATTGAAATTCGTATAAAAGTAACTGCATTTACTGGGATTTGAACGCTGGAACTCTTGACTTTGAAATCAGCTGATTTACGAAGATTATACTTCGTCTGCTATATTTTAAATAATATTTTTTCGGTATTTGCTACGATTATGTTTTCATTATCACTAATCACAGTTCCATTAATCAAGAGTTCAGTAGTATAATTGAAATATTAAAAGATATAAAATTAAAAATTAATTTACGTTAAGAGTACACGCCGTTAAGAGTAAACGCCGAAAAGGTTACATATTTATATGTTATATTCTATATATTCTACATTCTATATTTTTAAGGTAAATAGCAGTCTTTTGAAGTTAAGTAACAGTGAGTTCTGTCTTCTGAAGTTTTCTTTCCGTGATTTAGTGTCAGTTATGTTATTATTACGTTTCTTGATGGAAAAAAATAACAGAACTACAGAATAGTTTTTTTACGTCTTCTTAGGCATTAACGTCTTTTGATTTTTCAAGTAGAAATTTGATAAAATCTTTTTTACGTGCCATGTCTAAAAATGTACAATTAAACGACAATTTTGAAAGATTTTGTAAAAAATCCGTAGTTTGTTTGTATAATCGCCCCTCTTACAATCGATCGACGTAGGTATCTTTCCTCAAATTAGAAGCAACTGTACCCAATTCCGGATATTTATTTTTAAATTTGTTCACGATGAATCCGCCAACTTTCTACCAATCGTATTTGATTTTGGCGATATCCTTATACTCTTCATTAATCTTCATGACGTCGAGTTAAATCACGAAATTTTTTACCGTCATTTCTTCATTTGAGTTGTTCATATGGTGCAGGGCTGCAACATAATGGAAAATATTTTCGGTAACTGTTATTTCACTACTGTGTTTTAGCTTTTACGTTTGCTGCTGAAGATATAACCCCGCTATTTCTTCCAATAACGTAATTCTTAATCTGTATTTAAATTCTAGCGGTGAAAGATAATCGTGTAAGGATAAGGACTCGTTTTTTGTCCGACACCTATCGTTTTCACTGTTGGCTCCATATCAAGGAGAATTTTATTTTAGATTTCTAATTCCAATCTGTACGCAGCTGTACTCTTCCTGGAATTAATTCTTGGTAGTTTAGAATTAAAAACGTCATAGCAGTAATTCACCAAGTTCATGAAAGGTGACAGCTCTTTTAAGTTTTCAGTTTGCAGAAGACCTAAGGAGCCTACTCTATTTAAGGCACACAAATTGATGTGAGAGAACAGCTGGGTAGCTAATTTCACTTTTTACTTTTGTATACCTCAAGTGGTGATCAGTGACTTTATGCGCAATATTTATAGCTAAAGACCCAGTTATCTTCATCAGTTCATTGAGAGTAATCTTTATTAAATTTTTCCACAACTGACAACCCAGAATCCAAAAAGTGGTTTTATAAAAGTTTAATGAGATGTGGAACATCACTGAATACATAAATTTTCCCGCAGTAATAGGGTTTGAAAAATAATTATTCCTCATATAACCAGTTCATTCCACAAACCCTGGTTTCCATCTTCTAAGTCAGAAGTCATGACCACGATGTTGAATTCAATAGTCCCTAACAGAGTTATTAAGTTAAAAATGATGTGTTTCGTAAATTTGCAGTCATCATAAAAACAGGCTTCTTCCAATTTTTTAATAAACCGCGAATTTCGATCACTTGGATACATTTAGCGGGTTGTAGAAGTGTATCTTTTTTTTCCGTCGTATTCGTATTGTTCTTTCACATCCATTTCACATACTAGGAGGACACAAACCTTTTCAAATAGATATAAATAGCAGTCCTTCAAAATACATATAACGACACTTAGCACACCGAAGTTATTGTAACTTTTTCTCGTCCATTTTTTTACTGTTGAAACTACTGTAATCCAATCAATAGTTTGATTAGATTCAACGCTATTTTTCATTTTTGAATTTGGCCTGGAGTGAATACTTTTTCCCGTATTTATTTTGCTGCCTCAGTGAATAATTTTCTAATTTTAATTTTGACATTTTTTCCTAAAAGTGTTTTTCTAACTTGATATTATTTAGTTCACTAAGAAACTTGAGTTTTTTACTTTCTGTAGATGTTCTTAGTACAATGCTTTTGGTTCTCACCTGTCATGGTGAGATTATCCTCTTCAGCTTTCACTGATGAATTTTCATCATTTTATGATGATAAAGCAAAGTTTTTTTTTTATTCAAGAACAGGTACTTGCTGGAATTCAGCGACCTAGGCGTGGCAGCGAATTGCTGCCCAGACGAAATAAATGTTATTATGGATGTCATATTTATTTTTAGTAGTTGACGAGGTGCACCTACCCATTTTAGCAAATATATGACAAGTGAGCGATTGGGACACGCAAGCCGGTGGTGTATGGCACCGGGCTTAGCCCGCTCACGCTGTTATGTAAGCTCTAGGAGCTGTGTTAGGATACTAGTCTGTTAGTAGATACTGTTCGAGGCTCAGTTGCCGTTTCTGGCACAAACATTCGGTCTTATGCTTTAGGGCGACCGAATGGGGTAGTAACGAGAGAAATGCCAAGCAAACCAAACATGTATAGGACAGTGGTTTCAGATGTCATCCATCCGAGATTACAATTTAACTTGGCCCCATTCCACCGTGGGCATTCAAAGAAGGTATGGTCCTGCAGCCCGCAATATGTGCAATTCTGGAATATCTTTCTACCAAATCAGTAGATATATTCCTCAAATTCGCCGTGACCGGGGAGGAACTGTGTGACATGATATCCAACCTCGGTTGGATATCAAAATCGGTTAATACAATCTGAGAATATTAAAAAAAACGATAACACACTAGAAAAATCAAAATAATTTAGTTTTCCTCATCATTGAATGAAGTACAAGAATGTGTTCTTCTAGTCTAGAAACGACGAAAACGATTTTTTTCCTCCATCCCTATATCGGATTTGAATAAGCCGAAATACTGTCAGAAAATATCGTAACTACTTAAGGAACATCAATTATGTAAAAAAATTACCTATCCGAATAAAATTTTGAGATCTTTTATAAGTCCCTATCTCGCTGCTCCCTTAGTGAATTAAATGGCATCAGTGCTCCACACACAGAACTTATCGTATCACATTTCGTCCTAATCGCTCTTTCTAGACTGAAAATTTAAAAAAAAACATATTAACTTAATAATGTACATACGGACATCCTGAATTTTTCAATGATAATATCTGTAAAAACACCAACATAAAAATTCAGCTACTATACGAGACTCGACTTTTCTCTTAAATAGTATACTGTAATACTCTTATAAATATGCATCCAGAAAGTAAAAATATATAATTACTTTTTTGAAAATTTAATGTACATTATTTGGACAATTTAATATATATTTTAATATTTAAATATAATTATTATAATATTATGAATATTTTTAAAAAAATATAGTAGATTTTATTGTACATTCTTTTTCTAATAAGTACTGTTGTAAATCTTCTGTTTTCCACGAAATATTAATAATTTACGATGTTAGTTTAGTGAACACATTATATGTTTATTAGTTCAGTTTAAATGTTTTGTGTTTTGATGCCAGATTTTCGTACGGTTCTTTTTGTTATTTTTTTCTTGCCGAAAGTTTAAAATAATTTGTCATGTTGTATTATTACATCTTTGTCTAACCTTTTACTCGGCTACTTCTGAAGGAAGGTTATCTCACTGGTATATATTTTTCATATTTATCTAAATAAAGCAGTATGGCAGATATCAGTTAATTTTTATAAGCCGAAAACCAAATGTGGGTATTAATTTTTTTATAGAATATTAAATATAAGATCTTAAACAGGATTTTAAATATGTATACTCCGCAAATATATTATGAAAAATTTTTTTTAAATGATCAAACAGTATTTTTTAAGATCATACAATAAATTTAAAAAAATAAAAATAAAAATTAATACAAATAAGTAATTTAAAATAAATATAAATTGAATGATTGAAGATGTTTTACTGAAATAATTCCAAACTCGTATTGAAAAAAATGAAAAGGATTATATTTTATAAATGAATAAATACAGTTTTGTACCACATTCGTTTCTGTGAGTGACATTGATTTTATATTCATGCATATTTATACGTTTTGTTTCCCACAGAAAGGAGGATATTAATTTGTTGCTTTTCATTATTTACCCTTTATAATGCCTGTGACGTTTGTAAAACATCTGAAGTACAAGTGGCACTAAGCAGAATGGATTTCTGTTTGTTATTCAGCCAGACATTTGGTGAATTGAGTTAATTTGTCATTTTTAGAATAAATTTTAGGTCAATTCTTCTAAGAGAGCTTGGACATTTTCAGGATATCTAATCGTGTTTAAGTTATCTTCTCTGTAAATTTCCTTTTATAGTTCTTTTGATTATTTTTAAATATTAATAAAAGAAATTCTTTAATGTATAATTTGTTAATTCGAACTTAATATTTTAGGGATAATAATTAAAAATTATACAATAATAATAATCACACTTGATATAATTTTTTTTTTTGAATCTTCGATAAAACATGTAAAATTCCTCTATATTTATTCACTGACGTTCAACAAGCAACGTATTTTCATAGGTTATGAAAATTCAAATTATAAGTTATTAAAAAGTAAGATTACATAATTTAATTAGAGAATGTTCATTTTTACATGATTTTGTTATGATAAGGATTTACCGACCATTTTAACCGAGCAATTTCCCGAGAAAAAATTACATTTCTTCTAATATTAAGAAAGTTTTCGTATGTGTTTTGTCAAAACATGGCATTAAAGAAACTAATTCCGTGACTTTTTTATCGATATTAAGACAGAAAAAGCTATGTGGATCGCGCTGGTTACTTAATTAAGTTGCTTAAACCTTTAAACCACTTCTGAGATTTTAAGGATTTTAAAAACTAACACATCATATATATCTTGAGTTTTGTTTCTAAAATTTGTGTATTTTGATTTGAAATTTAGATTTTCAGAACTAAGAATTTTCAGAAATGATGTTATTAATTATTTTTTTAAATATACGTATAACAGTATTTTAAATATTATAAAAAGAACATACGTTTCAGTAACATATTTGTTAATTCAAGAAAATATAATATTATAACTTAAAAATTATAGGAATGATTGCTTAATAAAACTTATGCTTTTTATTTCCATGATGTAAAGAAAACTGAAGATTGACTTTAAAATCTTAATTATTTTTTTAAATGTGAATATTTTTTCTTTTGAGTCAGCGCTTTTTCTGAGTCAATGATCTGTAAGAGAACCAGCTACGATTCCGAGTAAACTTTTTATTTATTTACTTTTAAAAATATATTTATCAGACTTTTCAGACAGTCTTGGCTCGATCACCTTATTCTTTCTCGACTTGATCTTAGTGTAGGCGATCGGCCAAGGTTGTTCGCTAGCTTTCTCCATCCGTGAATCAAGTATTATATCCATATGTTGTACGTTTTTTTTTAATTTTAGCATGTAGGTTGTTGCCATAACCATTAAAAATAAAATTATTACTTCGAATCTATGTGAATTGTGCACAATAGTGTATGAATTGTATTTTATTATTTAATGAAAGTTTAATGAAGTTAATAAAATTTAATGAAGAGAATATTTCCTTTTCCCGGAAGTAACAGATTATAAATATTTTAAAATAAGGTAAATAATTTGTGAAAATTAAACAGTAGTCAGTGTAGTTTCATTAAACGTTTTTGTTTCTTTCATTATAAATAAGAGCATTTCTTTTCATTAATATTTTATAAACCTAATTCACTTACTAATACGATCATTTATTTAGATCCATACTAATTATAATATTGCGCAAAATAATTTTGTCCTATATATCTTTATTTTGGTTCTTCTTTTTTGTTTTGGTTCGTTAAAAAAATGTATATTGGATATTCAGATTTAAAAAAAATCACTTTTGGCACGCCTGAAGGCGGGGTAGATTTCACCAGTGCTATGTAGTGGATAAAAAAGATTTCCACCTTAAAGTGAACTAGAAATTCAAATTTACTCAATATGACAATGGTTGCATGTGAAAAAAGGTTCACATGTTTAGCATACGACAAGCCCCATATTCTTACAATCCCAGCAACATTTTAGTCTGCCCTTGCCGTAAGGGTAGGTCGTATCAAAAATTGTTTCAGACAAAGGTTTTAGGTAATGTTTAGAGGACTAACGACTACTTTAAACCGATTCAATACTATGCCTATTAAGGGAGATATGATTTTTTTGTCATCAAAACCCTATTCTTTCCACCCTTTGGGCCAATGGTTAGTGATATCAAAAACCTTTGCTTATATAAGTTTTAGAAAAATGGCCAGTGAACATAGGTCCAAAAACGCATATCTTTCTGTCTGTCCGCCATTTTGTGTTTTTAAGAAATTATTTTTCAAGAACGGTTGGAGATAACGCAATATATTTTTGTACTTTATTTTAAAATAACCAAATGTTTTTTAATAGGAAAAAGAATGACGATACTGTTCGTTGACAATTCCAAAACTGGCGGTCGTTTCAATTTTTCAATCTTAAATATATTAGGCATTATTAGATATATCAAATTGTGTTGAATTTCAAAAACTATGAAGCATTTTTTTGTGAACAAAACGACAACTTAGTCGTAAAAATCTGATGACAAACAGAGTTATTGCAAAAAGTAGGTCTAAGGCGATATGGCGGCCATCATGTTTTTTTATTATAGTATTTTATTATCGTGGTTTCTTTTAAATTAAAATTAAAATTGCTAAATTAGCAATTTTAATCAGAAAATTTGATTTAGTTATCAAGTGAGTCACTTGAAATATATATATATATATATATATATATATATATATATATATATATATATATATATATATATATATATTTAAATTATTTATAACATTATTCGATTTTATTTAGATGTTGTTTTTCAAAGTCGTCTGGATTTTTCAGTTACATTTTTAAAAAATGTCAGCTCTTTGGAAAGGAGCTGACATTCTATCGAACGAAAGTTACGTTTTTAGTTCGATGAAAACATGTCATGCTACATTTTTTTTTTTTTTGTTTTATGGCTAGAAAAATGGTTTTTTTGCTATTTCATTAAGTTTTTGAGATGTTTCTGACTGAACAGGGGAATTCAACATTTTAATCTCTTGTTGGTTTTTTTTTTACATTTTCTTTCAATGTTTTTGGATTCTTTTGGGAGATTTTTTTTCTCTTTGAGATAAACTTCACTTTTATTCTCGTTAAGTAATGATCCAAATTAAATTTTTTTCTTTTTCTCACTTTAGCACTTGTTAGCATTTGTTTGTAATTTTTAAGAGTGATGATGACATTGCCTATTTTTCTCTGTTTTTAAATTTGTCATTTCCACAGTTTTGTTTTTAGGGTGTTTCTTAAAGTACGGAATCTAATCTTAAAATAACATTCAAAGAGTTTAATTAATCTTTCTCCATTTTGATTGGTTATTTTGTTAGTTGGATATTCTTTGGGAAATAAAAATTTCTCTCTTCCTATTTAAGCGTTATATTTTTACGTTTTTCTGGGGAATTTAAGAAGGTTATTTATCGAGGAGACTACAAAACTCTTCGACAATCTTTGGTTTTGTTGGTTCATGTTTATTTAAACTAAATATTATTTTAATTTTTCGTTTAATCTTTTTTATATTCTTAATGTTTGGGTTCCCAAAATCCCAAATATTAATAGTACAAATTATTGTAAAAATAACCGATGTTATTCATTTCGGTCAGAGTATTCGACGGTATTATAAAATCGTTAAAATAAGATCACACTTCTTGACGCTACTACCGTTCGCACCTGATTGCTTCTTAGGTAGGAAGTCAGCCCTCAACTTAATTTGTTGATGATAGCATCTGTCTTAAGCCTCCATCTGGTCATTCTCGGGTTCCACGCCCTTTGGCGGTTGGTTCCAGCCTTAGTCCGATCCCTATGGTTGACTATTCTTCGCGTGGTTTTTCTTTGTACGGTGAGTCGGCTAGAGCCGCTCCCAGCATCAAGGTACCATTGACCATGCCCAAAACATATATTGGATAGAATTAATACCATCCTCGATCAAAAATCCTTTATTCTCAATGAAGCACTATTGAATGCCTAGAGGTCTGAGTACATATTCAAATGTTTATTTCCTTGAATGGATTACACCCGGATTACTGCTTTATGAATTATTAATATATGGATGTAAAGGCTTAAATAATCAATTAAAAATTTATTTAATCAGTACCTCAGTCGGACGTTATATAAATTTTACGCAGCATTTTAACGGTATGATAGATGGAAAATACCCCCGGACTTTTTCCCCCTACTACCTTTCTCTTTTTTTTTGAGAAGTAGTCATATTTCTTCGAGTTTTTATTGTTCTGTTTAAAAACTTTTACCTTCATGTAATGATCGAAGTTGTAGATCTACAACCTTCTTTTTTAACGTGATTGATCGTTGCCAATCAAATAATTAAAAGTTACCTATACAATCTATGTTTTTCTTAGAGTTTTATATAAAAAATAATAACCTGCTGCCTATGATAACATGTGATAATTTCTTTCTAAATTATTCCTCTTCTAAAATATTGTATGGAAAAATACTGGAATATTTACTTTAAAATATTTATATTTCGCAATCATTAAACTTTACTCTAATGAACGTTGTGTAGAAAAATATATAGAAATGTTAAATGTTTCCTTTTCAGTGTTATAGAATTTTTCAGAATTCTTTTGTTTTACGGTATGATCAGTAAAAAAAAATTTTCTATGTTGTAAAAATCCTTTTGTTTTAAAATTATTTTCTTTGATGCTATCTGCAAACTTGCAAGAATTATTTTAAAAGCTTTTTTATTGATTTATTCCGTTATTTTTTTATTGTTTGTTTTATGTATTTTCACTACTCTTATTTCAGTTTTATATATTTCAATATCAATTTTATTCAATTTAAAGTACATTACTTAAAACTCTTTTCATTTTTATTTTGTTTCAACTTTTCCTTGAAGTAAATAATTTAATGTTTCAGTACTTTATATCTTATTTGCTGAGTGTTGAATATGTGCGAAATAAACACTTTTTTAAAGATACACATTGTCGTACTTTTTATTATAGAGTAAATTATTTAATCTGAATGGTATATATCAATTTTTTACCATAAAATCAGTCAAATTAATATTGATGTACGAATTTTAAAAAAAAGATTTTTAACTCAAATACTTTTAAAATGTTTTTGAGTATTAGAACAGATTTTTATTCAGATGTAAATATTCGGTAGGTAAAAATAGGATAATTTTCTTAAGATTTATTCAATTTTCTATGCTAAATTTCAGTAATGTGAAATTTAGTAGGTCTTTTGCTTAGTGGTTGGTGAATAAACTTTAATTCATTCTAAATTTTTTACAAAACGAATTATTTCGTTTGAAACTCAATAAAAATATAATGCAGTTAGTATATGTTTCATATGACATGGTTTCTGCTGATGTTAAATTATTTTTTAAATCTTCTAAAAAAGAATAACTAACCTCAAAACTTGAAAAATATTGCAGGTTTTATTTTATTCTACCGAATTCATACGATACAATTTTACCAACGTTACAAGTTGTGAAGATTTCTTATAAAATCTGTACTCTTTTAGCTTCTTTAGGTTTTACTTCATCGTACTTTTGAGTTCCATTCATACAGAGTACTTTGGTAGTCTTTTACTTTAAAAACTGTAACTTTCAGATCAGTATCAATTTTTAGCAGCTGTCTAAACAATGAGTCGAATAATAGTTTGTATCATATAATGACTATCATGTTGATTAACTGTTCTTATTTCAAATAAAGTGTCTTATTTTAATGAAGTCCGTATCAATTTGCGAAAAAATCAAAAATACCAAGTTTGACGATGCTAAAGTCATTAGCAATTTTATTAATATTAATTTTGATATGAAATTATAAAACCACTATTTTAAATCCTTTTGTTTTCATCAGAGGATGAGATGAAATGACAATTTTGTAGCGTGTAAAATATCATGCTTGAATGGGGTCGTGGAATAGCAGCAACTACAGCTTTTGGCCCAATCCATTAGCAGCGGAAAGGTTGATTTTTTAAAAAGTAAATTGTAAAGGCAAGAAATCAACTTAAGTAGTACCTATTCAATATAATATTGAGTATTAAAAATCACTCTTTCAACACTAACTGAATCGTATAGATTTCCGCATTGTCATTTTTTGATAAAAATATAAACTCACAAAGAGCTTTAACCGTACTAAAAAATGTTACTAATATAAGGAAAATAACCTTGATTAAACTGATATAATTTCTTGGAATTTACGATTGTAGTGTAATTCTTTTCATACTTGGTAGTACGTTTGTTTCAAAATTAGGTCATACATATTAACATTAGTTTATATAAGTATATAAACTTATTTCAATCAGTCAAAAAATTACTTTCTCCTATCGAATTTTTGTTTGTCACATTTTTGGATATCCTGAAAATCAAAATATCATCATGGCTTCACCATGATATCAATCTGACGATATCTGGTTATTTCCATTTTAATAGGAACGATTTGACCAACTATTATGAAATTCTTGCACCAGATTTTGGATTAGGAAAATTCATCCTAGTAATTAAAAAAAAAAAAAATTCTTGATAAGGTATGAAAGAATAGAATGTAAAATGTTAAATATAAATTGATTATATTATAAATCGTATTTGTATATAAAATATTGTATAGTTTTTCACCGTTTCATCCTACCGATTAAAAAAATGTACTGTTATTTTTCATTACGTAAGGAATCTGGTAGGAGTTTTATTTTTATGGATAATTAGGGGTCAATACATTCTTTTCTTAAAAAGTAAAAGGCATAAATGTTTCTTACCATTTATTATTTAAACTAACGAATTAAGTTCTTTTAAATTATATTTTCTTAAATTAGTTGTAAAAAAAGGTTTTAATTTTATCAAATAGATGAAGGGTATATTTGAACTTTTTTACATTAATCTTTTATATTAATTTTCTAATTTTTTTTCCTTAGTTGAGGAATTATTAAAAGTTAACTCTTCTATCGACAGATATCGCTCTTCTATCTTCGAAAGATAGATATTGCTTAAAAATATAATTTAAAAAAATATTACTACCTAACCATCATGAATTTTTAATGTCTAAAACTAAGGTACCATAAAACGTAGTTAATTTCTTTACAAATTTCGTGTAAGTTCTTAAGTATTGTCTCCAGACTTTTTGATAAGTTTAAGTCAATTTTATGAAATAAGCTCTTTTTTTTACAAGTTTGTTTAATATTAGCATTTTTCCTTATGTGGTCATTCTGAATAAATTACACCGTATACAGTAGACAGACTTCTACGAGTTGAATGTAAACAAATTTTATATTTTTATTTAATTTTATAATATTGTTATATTATATTTAAATTTACAATTTAATTACAAATAAAAAGAATTCATTATTTTCAGGTGGAAAGTCCTCCACTTGAAAAAAAAAAACAACAAAAACTTTACATCAGTTGTAAGAAAGTTTTTTTATTGTAAAATTATTTGTTTTCCATTATTTCATTTCTACTCTATTATATATATGATTTTATTCAGAATTTTGGCACCTGTTATTACTTTTGCGTCCCTTTAGCAAACCTTTGAGTTGCTTGATTGGTTTTTTTCTTTTTTTTAATTTCTATCTGTAATTATTATGTTTGATTTATATTTTGTATGAGAATATACGAACAGTAAATCTCAATAACTAAACAAAACTAACTTCTACCCATATTACATTTACATCCTACTCCCTTTGATTTATTTCTTGAATGCAACTAATTAAATCTTCTGCTTAATGAACTAAAACTGTTCTCTTAATCCGTTGTTACTCGTTTAGGCCCATAACATAAAAAATAGTTCAAAGCCAAACCATTTTTTTTTTTTTAATTTATTATAGTTTTTATTTAAGTTTATGCGGTTTAATTAATCATTAAGCCTTTTTGGTAATTTTTTTGCATATGTATTTTATGAGCATTTACATAAAAATAAAACTTTTTCGATAATTTAATAGAAAAATCTGATGTGGTCACCATATGACTTCCTTGTACGCCTATTAAATTATACTCGTATATACACATTCTTTTTTAAAATGAAAAGTACATAAAATTATATTTCATTTGTAACTTCTGATATTTTTTCATATTTTATTATTATTGCATTATTATTTATCGTAAAAATTTTTACAATCCGAGATTAATTAAATATATTAATATATTTAAATTAAAAAAAAGGTTAAAAAGGAGATGAAGTCTGATTTGAACCGATGTGCCTTCCTCTTCTAAGATGTAAATAGTTCATTAATTAAAATTTCTTATTATATTGTTGAAAAGCTCTCAATGAGGGCTTATTACTGCGGTTAAAAAAAGTTAAAAATCCAAATTTTTGGATTTGGACTTTTTCTTTTTTTGAATTTTTTTTTTTGGTACACAACTAGATGTTACAACAGTCCTAGATCTAAAATTTCAACATCCTACGGCTAATAGTTTTTGAGTTATGTGAGATAAATACGTAAGTACATACATACATACATATGTACAGACGTCGCACCTAAACTAGTCAAAATGGATTCAGGGATGGTTAAATGGATATTGTCCGTTGAAATCTGAAAACCGAAATTTTTCGCAATCACAATACTTCCTTTAATTCGTACAAGGAAGTAAAAAGATGCTAAAGAATATTTAGAAAGTTAATTACCGTGGGAAGTAGAAATTCATTGTTCAATTTCTTACTTACTGATGGAGTAATCTACTTTCACCTTTACCTTTTTTTTCTTTTATTTGTAAGACCTTGTTAAGTAGGTAGAAACTAATTAAGAAAATAGATTAAGTTTCAGTACGATTAAATAGAATTAAAACTTTATTTACGTATGTTAATTTGTAAACGTTTGGTTTGCAATTATTCAGTTAACCGATAACATAATTAAGCAACAACGATAAGACTTTCGTAGATGCTTTAAGAAATAACTCTAAGCTGCATGATCATATTCCTTAGTCACTTTGTATTTTCGGAAGGATTAAAAGATTCGGCTTTATCCGATAGATTCTTCAGTTATTAGATTTTTTGTGTAGCCAGTTGTCAGCGACAGAGTTTCCAGTTGGGCCACTGGCCCCTCCTCAATAAAAACTCCACCGGCCCTTCAAGAAACGGTATCCTAACATATCAGCTGTTCTTTCTGAACCTTGAGCGAGTAAGAAGGTATCAAGTAGAAGGAAAAAGAGTAGCTAATTAAAAAGGATGAAAAAAGCGGAGAAAACCTAGCAGTATAAAATCCCAGTCATGAGGATAGCTCACGGTTGTAGTGCAGCATCCTACACTTCAGTTCATCAGGAAATCGATTGTTTTATCCACAATGGGAGGAGCAAATTACTGACTAACAAATATAGGAATCTCTCTTACCTATGTTCTGTCTTCTTTCTCAAGAAAGTTGTTCTTTCTCAAAAGGACCTCCTTTTGAGGAAGAATGTCCTTTTAAAGGACGAATGTGTATACATTCATCCTTTACTGCCCTTCATTTGACTTTACTAATTTTGAAACTGAGATGCTCGTTCTTTGAGTAATCCAGCTTTGAATCTATTTTAATAATAATTCTATCGTTAATGTAATTATACTTAATAACAACTCGCACAGTAACAACTTTGATGAAAAAACAACTTTTTTGTGGGGGAGGTTTATACGTATTGAAAACGGCCTTTTAAAACAAAACCTGGATAAGTGATGTGAAGGATAAATCTGGAAGATAACTAAATGACACCGCTTTCATTGGTTTTCCTCACCTCTTATGAATGGTCTAGGGTAAGAAATATACTATTTATTTTACCAAATTTTCAGTAAAAAGGTATAACATCGTTATTTACTGACTTTGTTAAATACACACTTTCGATCACTCCTGCATAAGTTAAATGCAGTAATAAAAAAAGGAAAATTACAAATTTTAATCAGTCAAAATGAATTTTTACTGGTTTTTATAAAGCTCAAAATTAACATAATTATGAAAAGTGTTGTTACAATACTTTATTAAATTGTTTTAAATATTACGTTTGGTTGAGAATAAATATAACTTCAAAAAAAAAATTTTCTGTATCTTCTTTTTATTTTAATACTGTTCTAAAAAAAAGTTAGTAATTTGTATCATCTTGCTCTTCACCATAACTGAGTTCTATTATATATTTTTTAATACTATCGAAAATCAGAACAAGAAAAAGATCGAAGAAAATAAAAAAATCAGAAAATTTAATTGAAAATAAAGAATAACATTATTTTTTGAAATAGAAATGCAAACTTTACTTGATTGTTCGTAAATTCTTCTTCGTACTTTAACGTTTGTGAAGCAAATCTTGTAAACTGTTTATTGAATGGTAACCTCCTTTTCTATTCAAAATAGATCTGCTGTAAGTAATCTCTCTATTTTCATTCGGACAAAAACATTTTTAAACTTAGCACCCGAGAGTTATGGATTATAACCGCGTAAGCAAGTTAAAACAGAAATTTCTTTGATTTATAATTTTTGTTACTAAATCTTTAAGTTTATTTCTTAATATACAAATTAAAAAGATGCTTTCTAGCAAGATTGTCGATCTTTGAATATTTAGAATTTTTTAAATATTAGGTCTTTATTCGAATTAGTTCTGTTTAATCTATTAACGTCCCTTTGAGACATTTTATGAAAATAATAATGCTTTTTTTATTCTCAAATTTGGTACTGTATAAAACAGTTATTTTTACGATGATACGTGTTTTTGCTCTACAAGATTTTAAATGTGAAATTTTTAAGACCCGTTTAAGTTACCTTACATTTCCTTCTTGAAATTTCTATTACCTTTCCTGAAACTGCATTGTAAACACCCACTTTTTATATTTCTGTATGATGTAAAAAATATTATTAATATAAATGATATGTAAAGATTTTCTCAAAAACTCTTTTCTTTTATTCTGAAAATTTGATCTCCTTGACGTAGTTTATCTTATGAAATATTATCTAGAAAACATTTCATGTTCCTTTTCAGAAAAAAAACGTTCATAAATCCTTTTTATCTCTCACCCTTATTTAGAAGTCTTTACTTAGAAAATTGTTTTATTACAAAATGGTTTATCGTTCAGTACGAGAATCGTATTGGCAGTGAAATTTTAATGTATGTCGTGACCTATATTAAATATATATTTGCGAGTGTAGTTGGACTTGAATGTATAGTTGGAAGGAAATAGTTTATTGTATGTCTTGCTGGAGAATATAGATTTTATTGATTTATTTTTTAATTTGATTTTCCACATTTATATGTAAGTTTGATTAAGTATTGAAAGTTTTATCCCACTGGATTTTGAATAAAATGTGCACTTACCTGTAGTAAGACTTGCGTTCTTAATTATATACAGAGGATCACTTTTTCTTGAAATGTTTTTGTATTTTATTTTATTACGTAGGATGTTCTTAAAACAATAAAAACTACAAAAAACGAAACAAATAAAATTTGTAGTGAAACATTTTTGAAATTCAAACGTTCTCACATTTAGTGAAATAATTTCTTTTGTAATCTCTTATTCAGGATTCCTTTATAAAAATTTGTAGTGTTTAATTCTGAGGATTCCTTTTATTCATAATTAAAGTTATTAAATTATTTGTATTTGCATCTATAACTTCTACGCTTAGATCTCACCACCGAGTGGTGAGGGCGGTTACAAAATAAAGAAAACAAATACATGAGTAATAATCATATAGAAATAAGCCTAGTGCAGTATCTGATTTCGAAGTTTAAGATAAAGTTTGATTTAAAATTAAACAGTCAAGGTAAATAAATTTATTCACTGTCAAGGAGAAGTAGTGAAACCTACGATATCATTATGAAGAAAAAGAAATGTTAAAAAACCGGAATTTATGCATAGAAAAGGACGTACTGAAATGAATATACTCGTTTTCTTATTGTGCTTTTCTTAGAAACCTAAGGCTACTTTAGTCTGTAATGGATTGATAAACCGAACCAAATAACGCCTACGTAGGACAGCTTTTCGATATAATACGTTCATATTACGTGATTAATGGAGTTATTTAAAAAAAAAAATCCACCTTCCTTAATTCATTTATTAGTCTTATTTAAAGGATCCTATGATAAATGTGCGTCATTGATAGTGATATTTTAAGCAGTATTATTATTAAAATAAAAATATTTATTAAAAAATCACTTTATTCATACGTAAACAATAAATTTTTCTAATATTAAATTTTATTCTATATTATGGCCAATATATGGCTTCACTCGGTTTGTATTCGATTAGTAACCTACCTACTACTAACGAGAGTTAAATATTTATTATTCCCAGAAATAAATTTTTCTATGCAGCAGATTAAATGTTGAGTTACATTTACTAAGGTCAATAAGGCCGAGGTCGTAGTTAAACAAATTTTCCTAAAAAGAAATTGTTCTAAATTTAATCCCGTTTAACGTTTTTCTCTATAAAAGATTAAGTTTTTTATTCTAAATATGAATTCTAGGCGAATAAAAAAAATTTGTCGTGCTTGAATTCTCAAAAAATACCTCTTCTTATATACATTATTCAAATTTTATATGCTTTTTGATATTTTAGCTGTTTTTAAATACGTCTTAACTGCTGAAGTAAAAGAAAGAATTTGACAGAAATGGTGGTTATTCTATCAAAATATTGATGGGTTGGTTCTCTCATAAAATTAACGTATAATTATGTTTAAGATTTCAAAATAAACTCGTAAAAGTTTCCTTAAACTTGTGTTGTTTTCTGATGAAAATTTTATTAAATAATACAAATGGAGGATTTTTGGATCAAATACTACATTAGCCATGTTGAAAAGAATGCATTAGGCAATTGTGCCTTGATCCCTGCTAATCTGTTGTTATTCATTTGTACGCCCAAAAATATTTTACTTTTTATTTTACTTTATTCACATTCAATATGTCTTACTATAATTGAATATAACATCACATTAAAAAAAAAATACTCAAGGCTTACCCGTAGGCCGAATAGAATCTCCGACGGTGAAAGAGTCCTCATGTGTACCAAAAGTGGTTATTCTTATTTGATGACGTTTCAGATAATCACCCTGGGTGACTGCTGGACCTTGAGATAGAAGCATCCATGAGCATATACTGTTGGAGAAGTGGGTAGATCCCAGCGAGCCCGACAATGATTTTATTGACTTCCTTAAATTATTCAGTCGATTGATGTCCCGTAGTTATATTTTCATGAGATAGGGAATGATTTCTGTTTTGAAACACTATAGAAGCCTTCTGCTTTTTCGTTATGTTACTTTTAATCGCTTTTTCTTGGGTGTAACCTTTTACTGAAAATAATAACGTTACTATAATAATTTAACCGGGCTGTCCACAAATTGCAGCAATAAAGTAACCTTTTTATTAATCGCTGCAGCATATGCGATTGATTTATTCATCGGTGTTTGTGAAATTACAGTCGTCATCGTTTCAAAGTAGCTAATTTTCCTTAGCGTTTTTGTTTTCTGATTAGTGATTTACATTTTCAAAACCGAGCAGTTCCTGGATTAGAGGAATGTCGCCCTTTGTAATGTGTCCATAACGAGTTTTCTTTGTAAGTTTCTTCATATAATCGTTTACCGTGATTAAAAATATGTTCTCCTACGTAACATACATTTAGATATCCAAAGCGTTCGAATTTACTCAAATCTACTTGGAGTAGGAAGTCCAAGAGTGGATCATCACGCGGCAGTAAATCTGCATCGAATGGGGAAACGGTTGCTCAAGAGATGACCTCTAGGACGGGTCTACGGATTAGCAAACGCGGAGTGGTGATCGTCGAGTCTGGAGTCGATAGTTTATTGGAGGTTGAAGACGGCTGTGGGAATGAGTTGTGGAGGCAATTTCCTCCCTTGTTGCAGATGTCTCGGGTGGACCCCAGATTTAGTAATGTTAAAGGACAATCGGTGAAAGAGTCTTCATCGAAACGGCGGTTGAATGATTCTCCCTCGGGGGAAGAGGACTCGAAGAAGTTGCTAGCTGGTGCCAGAAGTCCCATGGCACCTACGGGGAGTGTCGTGGAGGAGGTGGCTGATCAAGGATGCAGTCTAGGGAAGGTTGCCGGTCCCCCTGATGATCGACGGTTTTGTTTGTTTTACGATTGCTTGAAGGATGTCCAGGCCACGTTGAGGGTGGTTCTAGCGTTCCTGCGACGAGTATAAGGCGAGACTCGACATCTGCTGTTTTTCCTGCCAGGAGGCTGGATTGGCTCGTGCCTGGAACGTACGGTATTGTTTGTTTTTGGACAAATGGGATCCCCAGTTCGGGTGGTATTGACCCAGGTCTTTGATGATGAGCATGGGAAAGTGGTCCATTCACGGTATTCTACCCCGGAGGTTGTTGACAGCGGTACTGTTGTGGTTAAAGCGACTGGGCGCTCTTACGCTGATTTACTCAAGACAGTTAAGGAGACAGTTGCGACAGAGGAAGTGGGTAATGTGCTTCGGTTAAACAGAGGCCTGCAGAAAATATGCGTATTCTGTTGAGGGAACTGATAAGGTGGTTGCGTTGAAGGCAGTTCTTCGGGATAAAGCTAAGGGCCTGCATGTCGGCATGAAGACTATTGCCGGCCACAAGTCGGTGGTTCACCTGCGGGATATTGCATGTACCACGACTGAAGTGGAGATTACTGAGGCCATATGCCGAGTGATTGGCGAGTCGGCTGAGTTTCGAGTGTCTTTGGTTTGTCCAGCTTATGGGGCAACACAGAACGCCACCGTTATGACTGAGTACGTTGTTGCGAGGAAACTGATTGAACACCGGATTAAGGTCGGCTTGGTGAATAGTTGGACTTCCATGAGAGATCCTGATGGCAAATGTTATAGCTGTTTGGGCCGGGGCCACATGTCCTCGACCTGTCGCGGGACTGATCGCTCGGCGTTTTGTTATAATTGCGGGCAACCGGGTCATCAGCGGGCCAATTGTGGGAACTCGCTGGTATGCGTTATTTGTGGGAATACGGATCACCGGACAGATGAGTGTGCTGCTCGCGAGTGAGTTGCTGTCCTGGTGTTTACAGGCTTTGTGTTTACAGGCTGTTGCCCAGTGTCTGGCTTTTCAGTCTCTTCTACGTGGGGGCGTTCAGGTTTATTTCAGTATCGTGAATGGTGGGGTAGCAATAGGGTGCTGGACAGCCCTTGATGGACTCAGCATCTGTCCACGCTTGGGTGCGTGGTTGTCGATGATGAAACACGGGGACTCTTGTGCCCTGGAGCTGATAAGACCGAGTCCCGGTTGGTGCGACCTGTGGTTCGCGCTTGTTAGAGGCAGGCGGTTGAAAGATGAGTCCCAGCGGAGGTGACTTTTGGGTTCCCTCCGTTTTGTATGAGTCCCGGCTCCCAGGTTGGGGTTGCTGGGTACGACTATGTCGGACCTGGTGGTTTTGCACTGGGGGTTAGAGGCAGAGCAAGGAAATTACGATCCTATCAGCGGGCCTGCCTGTCATGCCGGACTTACAGCCGGTAGGCGGGTAGATTGCTGTTCATAAAAATTAGGGCTTTAAAATAAATAGTAACGATAATTAAAAATTTTATAGGATTATAAATATATACTTGTATATATATATTTGTGTGTGTGTGTGTGATTATTATGTACTTTACTATTTCTGATGGATAGTTTAAAAAAGCTTCTGTCTGTTAGGTACCTTAATTGAAGAAATTTCATACGGTATGTTATAAAACACGACCACTTTGAAAACTCAGTCGGTAATTTCAGTCATTCTCAGGAACAACAAGCATAACACGCCAGAAATATTAGTGAAAGTGAAGATTATAATTTCTCATTATCTACTGCAGTGGTTAGAATACAAACATCTATGTCAAACATCAAAATACAAGCATAGAGATAACCAAGTAATAATACGTCTTACAACATGTTCGATAATGAATCCTCAACCATGTTTACCTTTAGGACTGAATGTATAATCAGCGTCATTACTCTCGGTCAAAGCATACTTAATTAGTGCCTCGGTAATTATCTAATACAAACTATAGCAGGTACTGACACGTATAATGTTTCTGTGATGAACAAATTCATTGTGTATACTGTTTTTCCTCATTAAGAAAATAAAAAAAATAATGTGGACACCACATGACTTCCTTGTACGCGTATTAAATTATATATACACATTTTATTAAAATGAAAAGTGCATAAAATTTTATTTTATTAATAACTTCTGATATTTTTTCATTTTTGTTTTTATTGTTATTGTTGAATTATAATTTATCGTACAAATTTTTTTACAATCAGAGGTTAATAATTATTAATAAATAAATATATTTAAATGAAAAAAAAAGTTAAAAAAAGGAGATGACGTTTGATTCGACCCGATGTGCCTTCCCCTTGTAAGATTCAAATATTTCATTAATTAAAATTTTATTTGGCTATAACTCTGGAACCAATGAAAATAAGTACCACTTGTAACGTATCGTTGAAACGTTCTCAATGAGGGCTTTTTACTTCAGTTAAGAAAAAAGTCGAAAATCCATTTTTTTTATTTTGGGCTTTTTTGGACACTTCTGGTCCCGTCGCTTGCAGTCAAATGAAGAGGTGCACAACTAGATGTTACAGCAGTCCTAAATCCAAAATTTTAACATCCTGCTCGTTCTTGAGTTATTTGAGGTACATACGTACAGACGTCACGACGAAAATCGTTAAAATGGATTCAGGGATGATCAAAATGGATATTTCCGTGGAAATCTGAAAACTGTAATTTTTCGCGATCACAATACTTCATTTACTTCGTACAAGGAAATAAAAATAGTAAGCGGTATAAAAAGTAAATATATTTTTTCTGTACGAAAAAATTACACCAGATGTAAAAATTTAATTTAAAAGTTAATCTTACAATTAATTAAAATATAAACGAGTTAAATTTATGTTTTTATTGTAACTTATTACATATTTATGACCGTTTTTAACTTTTAACTTATTTTGAATTAAATTTTTTTTATGGATGATGGAATCTGTTATATTATTATAAAATAATTGTTCAGTAATTCGTTAGTAATATCGGTTAAATATACTCTACTTCAGAGATCGGCAACCTTTTTGTCAGTATGGGCGCAAAATAAATCCAAAAGTTATTGGGGCTCATGAAAAGTTATTGGGGACGCCACACTATTATTACACAATAAGCAGATAAATTTGCCTTTAACGTCAACAAAGCAAAATTGTTCTTCACAGTCACATTTTTCTTCTTCAACATTTGAACAATAAATTCTTTTTCGTTTACCATTATTCATGATGGGTTATTTATAAAATCCGTTTAACCAGTACGATACGCATTTGATAGTGAAAAGCGCGACTATCTTGCGTGATTTAGTTTTTAATAATACGTAAATAATAAAATATAGTCGATAATAATAATACTCAAAATACGTAGCACTCAGAATACGGTAAAATATTACAAAATTTATCAGAAGCTAGAATATTCCTACGTACTAAATAGCAAGTGTATCAGTGTATGACCTTGATTACTATTTGCTGACACTGAGCTTGCGCAATTATATTGTCTTATATCCGCGCGACGCCGATACGGTTATTGAGCTTATTAGGTGTGTAATACCGTGAGGACGTATAAAAATCTCATCGAGGGCGCCATGGCACCCGCAGGCACCGCGTTGCCGACCCCTGCTCTACTTGATGTTTCCATACACGTTTTTTTTATTTAAAATATTTTTAAAATGCAAATTTTACTAATTAATTTGCTATTATCTTTCGGACGCTCAATAGCTACTTACATAAGAAGGATAACGAAGAAAGATTTTTTTTTTTTTTTGTGTAGATTCCACGCATGTACTCTATTTAATAAACGTGAATTGACCTGTCAGTATGTTGAGGATTTCTTAATTTATTACCCCCCAACGTCTGATCATTTTTAACGCGATTGAATTATCTTAAATTTACTGATGGAAAATCTGTTTAAATAAATGAAAGAATAGTAGCATCTTCTTGATCGTGAATAGAATATACAAATTTGCGCCGATATTTTTTGTAGATTGTAATTTTTGAGGCATTCGCTCGGTTATCACTTTCCGGCAGTTATACTTAATATTCAAAAATATGATGGTACAATAGCGCTTACACTCCTCTGTTTATATTCGGTGTAGAAAATAATTGCCGAGGGCGGTCTTCAGGTATGATGTTTATAGTAGGTGATGGGATGGAGGTCTGAATTTCGTTGTTACGTATAACGCATTTTGAAGATATGAGTTTAGCTGTATTGACTCATTACTCAGTCGATAATTGAAGCATTTAGTCACAAGCATTGGTATTAAAATTGCACTAGGCGCGGGGTTCGCGCTTCCGCGGACTCGGTTAGCTAGTCCAGAGGATGATATTGTAGGAAAGAAGAGTGAAGATGTCAGGAAGAAGCCTAAGGCGTTGGCTAAGATAATAATTTTTACTGATATAAATTTCTGCCGAGGCATTTGCATCGGTGGCATACCGACTGAGGCCTGGCTGATGATTATGAGATGTAATCAGTTAGAGGGTCTAAAGACGACCTCCGGTAAAGCCCCTCAGAGCTCGGAATGAATGGGGTGGTATGGCGACCGGAATCGCCACAAGGTAGGTGTCTTCCCCTACGAGGGTGGGATGTAAAAATACTTTCGAGTTGAATTATGAATTACTATTATATTATATTATAATTATTATATTATTACTATGAATATGAGTTACTATTATGAATTTTTTATTGTCTATTTGGCATTACGTTAATCAATTATGTAAAAAAACAACAACATTAAAAAACGGAAAGAATCAGGTAGCGTGCTGTCAAACGATAAATAACACGCTCAAGACATTATTATATTTTTTTATTAAAGATAAATTATTAAACTTTATTTGAATTTATTTGTATTGCTTGATAAGTTCAATTTACTCGTGAGCTATTGTTTGGTGAAGAAAAGATAGTAAATATCTTAAATTCATTTAATTAATTTTTACTTATAAATATGTATTTAATGTTCTTTAAAAAAATTATCTAAATACCAAATAAAATACTTACACCTTGTTAGTTTTCTATTTTGGATTAACTCCAGTCTCATTGTGATATCTTTTCTGGAATAAAGATGGCACTCGAGTTCTTTCTGGGTTGAATGTAGCTCTTGATATTTAAGATTATTATATAATGTTTTCCCTTTACAATGTGGTTCCGTTGTATTGAAGATAATCACTGATTGATTATATAAAACGTAAAAATTCAGGATCTACTGGTGCTGTATGTGAAACTGCAAGAACGCTTATAGCGGTTGCACGTCAACGATACGGAAGAGATATGATTTGTTTACGTGATTCTTATTAAATTCTTATTTAAATTATTACTGCAGTAAATCTATATGCCAAATAAAAATCCATTTCAAAAATATGTGATTACATAATTTTTGATTATCCAATAAATATTTTTTCTAAAGTAATTATAAAATAACCACTTATAAGAATACACGTAAGAATGACCGCCTACTCTATTATTGTTTAATAAACTCCTTAATTTCATCCTAACACAATAAACAATCACTGAATTATATTTTTCATCTTTAATCTATTAATTTTCCATAACAATGTTCACATTCAGTTTAGCAATACTGCTTTAAAATTATTTAGATTAACATATTATTGGCAGTCCGTAACTGTTCATAATTTTTTAATTCCCTAACATTTTCAAAATATTTGTACTTCAACAAAAACTACTTACTTTTAAAATTGCAGTAGCGTAAAGTTAAAAATCTGTTATAATTGCATTTGCATAAATTACTTTTTAACAATAATTCAATAGCTAATACATCTTCCTTTCATTTTTAAAATATAAATATCTTAACAAATGTAATTATCGATTTTTTTATACAGTACCCTTCTGATTATATATTCTTTTCACACTCTGTAATGAATTTAAGAAAGATTTGTTTCAGGTGCCTTTAAATAGAATTGTTTAACGTTAAATTCTATTGTAATTAACAGTACTTTTATAAATTGAATTAATATTTATTTCTTAGCTGCCTAAAATTACTAAATTTAAAATAAATTATTCAATCTCTTGGCGCCTAAAGCTGGTGAATTACATCAGTACCAAACTTTTGTTTCATTTTAAAGTTGTTTTATTCAAGAAACTAAAGGTATAATTGAGCTACAATGATCTTTGTAGTGTTAATTAACTAAATTTTGATAATTAAATCGTTAGTATTTGTGTGTATTAATATAAATATAAATGTATGTGTGTGTTTGTTTGCGTGCATGTGTAACAGAGTTTACTTAATCTGTGATTAGTTATGCTATTCAACCGGGTTGATTTTCTTGAAACAATATTACGTGCGGTTTGTGGTTTATTGATTCCTCGCGTATTCCTAGTCTGAATTTTGTGGGAAGAGCGATTCCAATAGGATGAGGTTGAATAAGAGGCGAAGTATAGAGCTCTAGACATTGACCTACAACTATAATTCGAATAATTCACGTTCCTGTCATTTGAAGTAGATTGAATCAACAGGTGTTTTCTTAATATTTTTCTATCTGTCATATTGCGTCTTATTTATATTTTGATTGTTGTTTTTCAGTGGTTTACTCGTACATAAACTCAACCGGTAAAGAAACCGTGTTTGTAATGTTTCATTAGCATATTTATAACGTTTTTTATACAATTATTTTTGTTTTAGTGAAATAAATTACAGAAAATCAACGAAGTTGTACTATGTGATTGATGTTACTTTGCCAACTGAAGTCTTTCTATGGGCTTGCTGGTATCTCTTGTTTGGATACTTTTTAAAAGAGCGAGGTAACTAATTTCTTAAGGACAATCTTACCTCGAAAGTATATACTAAAAACTCGCGTCTACTATGAAAACATCAATTCGAGTCTTTAACGAATTGTAATGTAACAGGGGAGTTATTAACTTCTGCAGTTAACAGTATGACTTACACCGCAAAGCTTATCCAAGCAAGTAACAACTTCAAGGAAATTAATAAATAATAAACACTGTTATAGTTAGCGGAATGAAAGAAGAAAAATCCCAGTGCATGTATATTCTCTGGCATTTCTGAATAAAGAGGCTCGTCTACTTACTGTCACGACTGAGTAAAGTAGCAGACGTAAAGGGATAGATGCATTAATTACAAATTTGTCCAACATCTGAACAACAAATTCGTAAAATTCATGCGTATCATACTCTTAAGAGATTAAAGTTTAATTTTATAAATTGTACAAATTATACGAATACAATCTCATTCTAATTAGAAAAGCCTTTTCTTTTTTCTTTCTGTTTAGCCTCCGGTAACTACCGTTCAGATACTTCAGAGGACGAATGAGGATGATATGAACGAGTGTAAATGAAGTGTATATAGGTCTTGTACAGTCTCAGTTCGACCATTCCTGAGAATGTGTGGTTAATTATAAAGTCCAACCACCAAAGAACACCGGTATCCACTATCTAGTATTCAAATCTGTGTAAAAATAACTGACTTTACTAGGATTTGAACGTTAGAACTCTCGACTTCCAAATCAGCTGATTTGGGAAGACGCGTTCACCACTAGACCAACTCGGTGGGTAATTAGAAATGCTTAATTTGTTTTAGTCAAACAACTGTATGAATAATACAATATAAGTATTATAAATGTACTTAAATATGTTAAAATGTATAGAAATAGTACAACACAGTATAACAATATTAAGTTTTGTGTAGTATTAAAATTGAATACTAAAAATTAAACAGCCTTAATAGAAAAATCTGCTGCTAATTCAAAAACGTTTTAGAATTTTTTTACAGTTCTGGATTAAAAGTTCTAGTTTTTCTTCCAGTTCTGAAAATTACTGCTGAAGTAATGCCGTTTATCTAAATTAATGCGAAGATATTTTTAATAAAAATATTTTCCAATAATTAATTTAAATAAGCTAAACAATAGTTCATAAAGTTTCATGTATTATTATTCAACGTACTTAACTTATTTTTGTTTTGTTGCCAGTTTAGGTAGTTCATGCAGGTACTGATACCAAAAAAAAAGTCAACACCAATCGATTATTGCAGTTTAACATATTAAATTTACTTTTTTAAAAAAGCGATGATTTCAGTTGTATCATTTTTAAAATTTTACATAATAACTTAAATACAATAAACATATATTATTTAATTTTAAAATAAAACTACAAAGAAGATAATATAGTAATGTGAAATATAAAAATCTTATTTTAGAAATAGACAAACCAAACGGTTTTCACAACAGTCGGCTTCCAAACTAAAAAATTACAAATAACAAATTTTGAAAGGATTAAAAAATTAATAAAATAATAATAGAAATTTTCCGGTTTAAAAAATAAAGTTTCATACATCATGATGAAAATATTACATGATATAAAATAAAAGTTTATCTTTTTACAGATAAACATCATTTTAACATTTAAAAAAATTAACTGTGCTAATAAACAACGTCAAAACTCATATTGAATTATCATCAAAATTTCCTAAATAAACATTGATTCTTTTTTTTAACGTAAAAATTATATCCAATTCAACCCAGGGATTGAAACAAACAGATTTATTGGTAGGAAGTCGTCAAGGTGAATGGAAATAATTAAGAGGAATAGATGGAACAAGAAGCGTTCTAACCTTTCAAAGGTCAACTGAAGCAGCATTGCGTATTTAAATTGTTAAAAAAAAATCGTGATAGTGTTTAAGAGTCACACCCGTCTAATTTTATATTTTTAACCAAGCACTATAACTGTCTCATTTAAGCAGGCCTACTAATAGTAGGATGGCTACCTACTTTTGTGCATATTCCCAAAAGTATGTAGCCGTGTTGCACGTACACATGCTACATGTTCGTTTCATGCTATGCCATTTAGTACAGCACACACATTAAAATGCAAGTAAACACAGTTCTACAAGGAACATTCTCGCTCCGATTACCAGAGAAACCAGTATAGCAGAAAACATCAATCATCTAAGGGAAAGCGACTGTAATTGTTACTTAAGATGCTGTAAGTGTATCACAGATATTATGAGACTTTAGTAAAGGCAAATAGGTTTTTTTTTCTTGGATGGCAAAATATTTTTTCTTATAGCCAAGAATTACTAATAAATATTAGAAAAAAGGGGATGCGACTATAAAAAAGAAATATTAGAAAAAGGGAATGAGTTACAAATAAAATTAATTGCCATTTTACTTACTTCCTTAATCTCTTGTAAACTCTACCGTAATACAAATTTATAACTTGAATATATCATTAAATTAAAACCTGAAAAAGTATTCTTCTGAAGACAATTATTGATTTAATACGTCATCTTCTTTTTATTCAGGGCTTCTACAAAGCTTTAGATAAATTTAGACATGTTGATATTTATTTTTAAATCCGTTATTTAAGTAAGTTTATTAAAAATACATTTTTAAAACAAGAAAAATTTAATTTCACTTATTTTTCTTTTGTTTTTTTTAATACTCTTTTGATGTATAGTAGTTATTTTATTTTCCTACGATGCAGTACATCAAAATAAATGAAATTTAAGTGAAACACAGCGGAAAATTTGTACTTCATTCATACCCTTACACATTATAGTGATGATGTAATCAATAAAAGTCGGTGAGTTTATTCGGTACATTTCCCTTATTTCATTGAAAATTCTGTATACTAGTTTTGTAGAGAAAAACACGGAGTAAAATTGTGAAATATTGTGTAAATTATTCTTTCAGTAATTTTAAATTAAATAGGTGTTGTAATTTATTATTAGTTTGTTTAACAAACTTAACCAGTTAATTTATAAATTGTATTTAATATAATTTGACTGTATAGGCAAACTGATTAATTTATTATGTGTAGACAACTGCTGTAAGCTACTTTCCCACTCTTCGGTAAGTGGGCTGTAATATTATTGTATTGATCGACAACAAACAGAAAGTACTGGATGAACTACTATTAATCAATCTACAGACATTAGCTGCTTTAACTGGTTGCATCAGATACATCATTATCTTCGTATTATAATCGATAGATCTGGGAAATTTAAGTAATCGATAGATTTAAATTTAAATATTTAAAAATATTTAACTATAAATATTTGTAGTGTTAATGAAATGAAAAAAAAAACAAAAAAACAAATAAGAAGCACTTAGTGAACATTGAAACAAATAAAGACAACCTGAGACTAGTTAATTCTACTTATTTAATTTTTATGTCAATGCATGGTGAATAATCTTATGAGTAAATTCGTGTAAGGTATAAAAGAAATGTGACAAAATTTAAAATTATACATCTCGGTTTCAAATTATCGTTCATTGAGTTTATTCTTTCATTTACTTCAGGACTTTCATTAAGGATCTATTGAGGACCTTCATCTACTGATTTATGCTAAATGCAAAGCGAAAACGTCCCGTTGTTCTTGAAGTTGTTTTTACATTTACCTTTTCTCTTTCATCTTTTTTAATAGAATCGGTGGGAGAACAGGGGAAAAGCGACAGGAAATTGAGATAGCCACTGACCTCCCTCAAAACGGTAGTAATTCTTCACTGCATGGTGTGAGTCACATAGACCAGTATCGATCCCTATCTCTTCCTTGGTCTCCTGGAGTCATTTGTTAACCGTAATTTATTCGTTGATGCTAAAGGTATTCGTTAATACTAGGGGTATTTTTTTTCAAGGTCCGATCGGTTACGAAATTAAAACCACAGTGAAAATAAAATATTTTATTTGTAACAAGTACTTATGCTATTTCTCTACATAGTCGCCACTCCGATTTAGACATTTTTCGTAGCGTGGTACCAACTTTCCAATACCCTCGTCATAGAACGGAGCCGCCTGTGTTTTCAGCCATGTTTCTACGCTAGTCTGTGCTAAAATGTTGTCCTCCTAGCCAGCGTTTCATGTGAGCAAAGAGGTGAAAATCGGATGGAGCCAAGTCCGGGCTGTATGGTGGGTGATCAAACACTTCCCAACGAAAACGTTGCAGGAGCTTCTTTGTTACAGCTGCGGCGTGCAACCGAGCATTGTCATGGAGAAAGACAATGCCTGAAGACAACATTCCTCTCCGCTTATTCTGAATTGCCCTTCGTAGACGTTGAAGAGTCACGCAGTATGAGGCTGCGGTGATGGTCGTGCCACGTTCCATGAATTCCACCAAGAGAACTCCATTCCGGTCTCAGAACACAGTAACCATACACTTTCTGTTGGAGAAGGTTCGCTTGAACTTCTGTGGTTTACTGGGAGAATGAAAATGCATTCACTGTTTTGGATTGTTCTTTTGTTTCTTCAGTTTCGAAATGGACCCATGTCCTCGTCCTCTGTGATAATTTTGTTCAAAAACGCTTCTCCTTTATTGTAGTAGCGCTGGAGAAACATTAGGGAGGCGTCCATTCTTATTGTTTTGTGATGGTCGGACAGCATCTTGGAAACCCATCTCGCACACAGTTTGCGGTACTGAAGTCTCTCACTCACAATGGTGTAGAGAGCTGACCTTGAAATTTTACGAAACGAATCACTCAATACAGAAATTGCGAACCGACGATTTTCTCGAATTGCCTCATCCATTCGCTCAACGAGATCATCGGTTAACACTCGCTTCCTTCCCTGACCGCCTGCATCATGAACATCTGCACGTCCTGCTTTAAAGTTCCTGCACCATTGTTGCACTTTGCTGTCACTCATTGAAGTTTCACCGTACACATTACTATTCGACGATGAATTTCAGCTCCATTACACCCCTCAGCCTGAAGAAATCGAATTACCGCACGCACTTCACACTTGGCGGGAGATGGTATTGTAGACGTGTTTAAGTGCTAGCTGCATGTTCAGAAATAAACGAAGTGGCGCGGCGTGATTGAAGGCCATACTAGAGACGCTGCGCAATACATATGCGCAAAGGTTCATCCGATTTTTGCGCGGGTTTTTATTTCGCGACCGATCGGACCTTGAAAAAAAAATAATCCTCGTACTAAAGGGAAGATCCTGAATTTTTGGTTATCCTGAATATTTATTCTTATGTTATTTATATTCGTTTATACTTTCACCATACTAAAGTATGTCACGTGTTTTGCCTAGAATTTACTTTTCTCGCTCTTTCGCTTCCATAAATAATCAAGAGAAATGTGAATGTTTTATAAATTTTTAAATGCGTCTCTTTCTTAGCCTTATTTGATTTGAGGTTTTTAGGTAATCTACACCGTCTACATTGTAACGCAACTGCTTTTAGACATTAAGTAACTAATTTTAGTATTAAGATATTTTAAATTGAATAAATTTGATGCAAATAAGAAATGAATACATAAGTGCAGTTTTTATTTTTAATAGGATTTGAACACCAACAAGTTAGGTAAAAACATGTGCTTGTGTTATTTGTTGAAATGTATTTCATGAGATGGCGTGTCTGTAGGTTAGACATAAATGAATTCGACGTAATAGTGGTAAGCTTGTATTTGCAGAGATTAAATTAGAAGAGGTAAGATGAGAATTAATACAAAGTATGCATTCATTAAAGAACAATGTTAGCTTTTTTTATTTATTTCTCTATTATATAAAACTTTGCTACAGTAAGAATCTAAGAGGCTGTGTCGCTTTCATCGGTGAAGTGCAGCTACATTAAGTTACCTACAGCTTCATCTTTTAAATATTGATCTTTTTAGCTAGTATACTCGCCCAATTATCTTCGACAGTCATCTTTGACAGCAAGAACAACATCATAATAGGAAAGACTTTTTCTAAACTGGAACCGGAAAATACATAATTTATAAATTCTTTTCTTCAACGTCGAGCACTGCCGATTATTCTGAAAATATCAACATATGAGGTGTAATTATATTTAGTATTAAGGTAAACGTTTGTTTTCAGAATTTTAAATGTACCTAAATGTATATTCAAATTACTACATATATTTTTTTTAATTTTCCATCCTTTCCAAACAATAACTCAAATTACGTAAAACTCAACGTAATTATTATATTAATAATACAGTAAAGTAATAATTTTAAAATTAAATTATTGTTTACTTAAACTTTGCTTACAAATATTGAACGGATCTTCGATCATTTTTCTTTCGTATCCTAATTTTAGTTTTACGAAACGTTATTTTTTAAGTATTACTTAAAAAAAGCTATAAGATAACCTCAACAACGACTGTCTTTGATTTAAAGGGAAGTTTTCTACAAAAAACCCTTATTTTAGAAGTTTTATCTTTGGACACATTCAGAACATAAATTAATTGTTTACCCTTACTTATCCACTAATAATAAATATACAATCATTTTTGTAGAAAATGAAGTTTACGTTAAAAAAAAACAATTTTACTCAATTTTGTTTCTTCCATTTTAAAATGTTGTAGAACATTAGGAACAGCGCCGGGATAGTTTTGTAATCCATTGATGGCATTTTTTTTTTTTTTTTATCGTGACGCATACCCATATATTTTCTGAAATAACAGGCCGTTTAGTATTCCCTAAAAATTATTATTGTTCCATTACTTCATAATTTTACTGAGAGTGAGAGGAGTGACGTAATATACCATTTTAATTAACCTAATCTGTAACTCACATCATAACAACTAGTTTGCTGTAAAATTTTATGATGGGACGGTATTAACTAAAATTCAACTGTAATGAGAAAGCATTTATAGAACTATGTCCCGTTCGTCATCATCTAACTATTCAACGAGATTTATCAAGGCCATTCACTGTCTGATTCACTCTTCACTCGTCGTACTCCATCTAATTTTATGATCGTTTGAGAATAACTGTTGACCACCCGTTTAAAAATTCTTTTACTTTTAAGAAAATAATTTGCATTTATATAAGTTCTTTTAAAAAATGTGCATTTATATTTTGTTTTAAAATCTAATTTTGCTGTGATATTTATGGTATGAGTACATATTAAACATTTTATATTACATTAAAAATAATACCTCATATTAAAAACATTTTACTCTACATTGCTTCACACACGTTTTGCATATACAGTATTTAAATTGTAAATGTGATGAAAGAAATAATAAATGGTTCTTTACATTGTAATTTCTAAATCAATATCGTAAAATCTAGGATTTATTTTTTTTTATTTTACGTAAAGAATATTAACATGAAAAATACATTGTTACAACAAATTCTGAAATTATTAAATAAAACGGATCTAAACTTTCGAATATAGTGGTCAAAATCTATGCCTGATTTATTCCTCTTACGTGAAATAGATTTACTTTCCTTACAAAATAATCCTGCCAATTAACATTAAAATACTTACTACTGTTCAAATTAATTAACACACGAATAAATAACTGACACTAGTGCCAAGATGGTAAAGGTTTCACGTAAACTGTACAAATTAGAGTAAAAGTAAAATATATGCGTACATTGATATACATATATTAAGTACATTGATTGATTTATTCATAATTTTTTTACACTAATTTATTGTATAATGTTTCATTTCTGA
Source organism: Lycorma delicatula (assembly GCF_047948215.1). Lineage (NCBI taxonomy): Eukaryota > Metazoa > Arthropoda > Insecta > Hemiptera > Fulgoridae > Lycorma > Lycorma delicatula. Next base: position 174,677,682 of record NC_134456.1, on the reverse strand, counting down.
CCGCCTTTTAGGCAACTTCACCTTACTTGAAGCCCCGTTTCCCTTATGTGTAAGTAAATAAAATTTACTAATTTTATAAAACACCAGACAGACTTAAAACTACCATTTACAAAGATTCGAATTTCACCCTTTTTAATATTAAACTACCAATGATGAATTTGCTGATTAATAAATCGCCTTACGGGTGGAAAACCTGTTACAGACTTCTGTAAAACCTGTATATATATATATATATATATATATATATATATACATACTAGCCGGTCAGGGCTTGCTCCACTCGCTCGTCAATCTAGCCATGGGGTTCCGTCTCCTGGATCCTCGACGAGTTTCTTATCCCATGGTTGTGAGAATATTAAATATTTAATAGATATATATTCATTAAAGAAAAAAGAATTAGTCGTTTTACTTCATTATACTTCTGTTGCCATGGAGACAGAAATATAATGAAGTAAAAGGTTTAATTTTTGTTTCTTTAATCAATATCTTTAATTAAAAACTTCACTTCCAGGAAACTAGAGCCTCGATCTACGGCTTAAAACCTTTCTGGGGTAACACAGAAAGGCTTCAGGAATTTCAGAAAGGTATTCTGAAATTCTGAAAGCAGTCGGTCGGTTGGTTCTCGTGTGATGTTACAAACAACAGATAAACTTTCGCATTTATACAGTCTTTCTAAAATGGTGGGCTGGCTATACTTTTTCGGATTCTACAGAGTGGTTCAAAGAAACGTGGAAATTTAAGAAATTAAATAACGTTAATAAACATTTTTTTTAGAAAATGAATTTTATTTCATGTAATTGTACAAATGATGCCATTTTAGGATACATACATTTTAGTTTATTTTGTAAAGATGACATCTTGCAGGTGACCTCCACTTCTACGTAAACACTCACGAAGTCTCTTCGTTAAATTGTTCATGGTTTGACGTAACATCTCAACTGGAATTTCCGCAATTGCTTCTCGGATCTTTGCCTTCAGTTCTTCCGTTGTAGCAGGTTTACTGTGGAACACTTTGCTTTTAAGGTGACCCCACAAAAAGTAATCGCAAGCTGAGAGATCAGGTGATCTGGGATCTAATGTCACCATTTCGTGAAATGACAAGTTGTCCAAACAATCGGCGTACAGCTGCCATCGATATTCGTGCAGTATGTGACGTTGCTCCGTCTTGTTGAAACCAGGCTGTGTTAAGAATTGGTGGAAATCTCTTTTGTTATTCCACAACAAAGGTTTCAAGCATGGCTACGTAACGAGCCGACGTCACTGTAATCGCAAGACCGTTGTCATCCTCAAAAAAATAAGGGCCTATATCACCTTAAGATGACATAGCACACCACACGGTCACTTTCTGGCTGTGCAACGGACGCTGGTGTAGCTGCGTAGGAATTTATTTTACCCAGTATCTGAAATTTTGTTCGGTTTCAGTTCCTGGACGATCTGCAACTTGTATGGATGCTATTGCAAGTCCTTCACTAACATTCTTCGAACACTTGAACTATGCAGTTGTAAAGATGCTGAGAGACGACGGATTGACCGATGTGGACTTCGTGTGACAGCATCTTGTAAAGCTTGAACATTCTGTGGTGTACGGACGGTTCGCTCACGGCCTGGAGGTTTCTTTTTCATTGCCGAACCAGTTTCCTCAAAATTAGATATCCATGTTTTAATTGCATGTGCTGATGGAACACGGTCGTGCCGTCCCAGATTAAATTGACGGCGAAATTCTCTACGCGCTCCCTCCACACTGTCATTGTTTTTGTAAAACGTTTTGATAGCAAATGCACGTTGCGCACCACTCCAAGGATCCATGACAACTAAATGGCAGGTTAGGTTGGAGAGGCTGGCGCCACTTATAATGTGGTACCAATCGCCCACGGCTACCAGCACAACTTTCAAAATTTCCCGTTTCTTTGAATCATTCTGTACTTGTAAAACTAAAAAAAAATCCTTAGGAAAAATGGCAATTTCTCCTTCGTTCTCCTCCTGTCCGCCATTTTATTATTTTATATATAAAAATTTATATCTCAAGTTTGGATAGACGGATCACATTAATATTTGGTTAGCGTCTTGGTAATAAAGGTTTAAAATTATCAAAAAATCAGGGCTTAAATACCTTCGAAGATTACAAAATGGCGGTCATGTTTTTTTTTAATCCGTTATATTTCCATAAATATTAATTTATCAAAATTTATATTATCTGCTAAAATATTAGCAATAGTAGTCAGATAAATTTACCATACATTTAGACAGTGGTAGCGTTAGTGACTGTTCCTATGAAGACAAAAAGATGGTGAACTTGCAAAGGAACTGGACTTAGAATGAAAATTTCAAGTAAGTGTTAATAATAATAATGCAATCAACAAAAAAAAACAATTTACAAAAAAAAAATTAATAAATAAAACATTCTAAATGTTGTACAAAAAAGAATTTTTCAATAATTGTACATCTAATTTTGTTTAATTTCAGATCAATATACATTCAAACACTGGTTAAGATTTTTATTTAGTTCAAAAATTCACTTGAATTAAAATTTTTGTTGCTATCATTATTTATTGAGTTATTAATACTAATTACGTAATAATGAATTACAACGAATAAAATACGAAAACGATAATAAATTAAACATGCAAAAATATTAAACGATTACTATTGTTATCCTCTTAGGTAGGTGTATATGTTTTCAGATTCGCTAGTAATGCAGTCTCGATCTTCTCCAATAAAAGCTTTTAGTTTCATTGTACGCACTTTACTTCGCTCTTACTTCTGCTCTAACCGTGAGATGTAATTAAAGTGAAACTAAATTAAATGTTGGGGCTGAAGTGAAAGGCAAACATTGTGGTATTATATGTTTTTTAACTTGACACAATAAAAACAATTGGACTTCAATATTTAAGAATAAATTACAAAAACCCACTTTGGTGTTGAAAAACACACTGTTTTTAGTTTTGGTGCTTTTTGTGTATTTGCTAGATTGCCAATAAAAAAATAAAACTTTGTATCAAAATTTGCATAAAATCTAATTCTTATATAAATGATGTGAGTACATTCAACTGGAAGCAAATAAAAATTTTAATAATTCGATTTTTATTTAAAATCAAATAGATCTTAACGTAGCAAAAAAAAAAAATTAATTTTAAACTAAAAGAAATCCTTTGATACTGCAAAAGGAAACAAAAATTAACTGCTAAATAAACCATTAAACAAGATGAATTTTATAAATAAACAAGGAATAAGGAATTAATTAAAACATAATCATAACAACGGACTTTGAAGTTTACCGAGTTATTAAAAAAACCTTTCACATTTAGAAATGAATTTAATGAAGCTTTGATGTATAAATAAAATGTTACTTAACGTTATTTCATTGACAGAGAGAAGGATACTACATCGAAGCATGAGAGTAAATTCTAATCTGTTAGAAATAAATAAAAAATACCTTCCCAGACAAGACAGAGAGTGAGGAACTCCCACTATTAACAAATATGCAATGCAATGCAGAAAGACCTAAATAGAAGCATTAGTCAACTGTTCATTTGGACTCGACGTTCAAAATTTACGCGATCAATATGACAAATGTAAAGTGAATATGCATAGACGTACAAGAGGATTTGAAGAAAAATTCAACAGAATCCTGTAGCTCTATAGATCCATTTATGATTATCTTTTAAATTTGTGTATAGTTTATAGTTGTCCGACAGTTACAAAAATAAAGAGACATTTTATAATCCAATTTTCAAAGTCTTTTTAATTTTATTGAAACTCACAAAAAAGAAAAGTTGTTTTTGAAAATGTTTTGAGAAGTGCATAATCGTTTAGTATCGGTACAGTGACTTTAAATTTACTTAATGATACCACGTAGTGTATTTTCAAATAGAAAATATTTGTTTGTAGTTCTCGATAATTTTTAAAAGGATAGAAACGTTTTTTTGTAATTGTGGAAATCTCTCCTACGTGTGACGAAGAATTTTCATTTCATCTTTTATCTTTGTCTACTTCGAAGTATCAGAATTGTAAATTACATAGTAATAAAAGATGTAGTAAAGAGCAGAAAGGTGTAATAGCTGCTACAGAAATCATACAATCCTCAATTAGTGAGAAAGTTTTTGAAACGTTTTGGATTAATTGGTTATAACTATTAATATTTACGTCGTTTTAAGTTAACAATATTTCTGAGGTACGGTAAGGTCTCTTCAGAAATTGGCAGGGAATGTAAAGTTATATTTAACATTGTATAACACAATGTTGTAAGTCAAAAATAATTTACCAAAATGATTACAGTTCTCTTGTAAGTATTCATATAAACAATATTCAGTATAAACAATTAAAAGTAGATTTTCGGAATATAATTTACATTTGTTGAAAAACTTAGGTAAACCTTATAAAAAGCTTTTTCATACTAGTTAAGTATGAAAAATATTTTTTATTATTATAATTTAAACGACAAACGTTTAATTTGAAAACTGCAATATGTTTAGCTCATTAAATCGATTTGTGGGGGGAAAATGTAAGAAAAAGCAAATTTGCGGTGGAAAAAATAATAAATGTAGCATTTCCAATCGTGATTCAACTATTTGGATTTTATACTATTACTTGTAAATTCCGTCTCACATGAGTGATCACTATTATATTCTATTAGGTTCAGAAACTTGTTGTAGAAATATTACTGGGCGGGAAATATTATTTTCTTAGTTTTTTCAGATACATAACGTGGCATAGTTTGTGACAGTAATAATGTGTGTGGTACTTTTGAGTAATCCTGTAAAAGAAAGTTACACCTTAGTAATTTATTTTAAATTGAATACTTCATTCCGTATCTCAGTGAACAGTGTTCGAATCATACGTATTCCGAAATATATTCATGTATGTGAAATCTAAAATGGTGTAGTTCAAATTGGCTGTCAAACAGAATGAGTGCATTACGTACGTAATGTTTTATGTATTCAATGTAGTGGTTTGATATTTTTTATAATTAAAGTATTTACAGAATTGTATGTAAAAACTGAATTATTATTTTAAAAATTAAGTCTTAAAGGTGATTTATTTGTTGTTATTTATATATTATTTGTACAAATATACAAACATACAATTGAAAAATAAATATAAAATTATTATAAATTAAATCATAAATAATTCGCTTTAAAATATTAAATAATTTATTTATATTTACTGCCTACTTGCCTTAATAGCCTACTTATATAAATTTTCTTTCATTATGAATTATATAATATTCTTTAATAGATTATACATATATAATATTAGTGAATATCAAATTTGATGTTTTCATGCCAATGAAAAAGGTTTTCAGAACGTGATGAAATCCTTTTTTAGGTAATCTATGTCTAAGGAGGTCAAAGAAGCAAAGTATTTAGGGGTTCTTTTGGATAAAAGCCTAAGATTTAGCAAACACGTAGAGATGATTTGTAACAAGGTCACCCCGTTGATTAAGGCATTGAGGACTCTTTTCCAGAACCATGGTACACCGAAAATGGTAATAAGGAGACTGATAACTGCGGCTACCACGTCAGCAATTTTATATGCGGCCCCGATATTGGGAGATACAATGAATATTCAGAGAAACAAAACAAAATTAAAAAGAGTACACAGGCTTGCTTTACTGCGTGTAGCCGCGGGATACAGAACAGTGTCATACGACTCCTTGTGTATACTAACGAAGGTTCTACCCATTGATTTACAAATTAAACAAAGAAAATTTAGATATAGGGGTATGTCCAAAGATGAGATTGAACGGCTAATTGATCAAGAGTGGCAGGATACATGGACACACTCTAGAGTTGGGGATTGGACCAGGCGACTAATCCCCAACATAAATATGTGGACTAGTAATAGAATAGGTAATGTAGATTTTTATACGACACAACTGTTGACGGGGCATGGCTCGTTCGGCCATTATCTCTTTAGAATTGGAAAAAGACCTACCCCACAATGTGTGTACTGCCCAGAGACTGATGATGCGGAACACACTGTGTTTGTATGCCCAAGATGGGCTCCAAATAGAAGAGAAATTTCGGACAACGGACTTACACCTGAAAACCTCTTAAATTGGATGGTCTATAGTGACGATAACTGGGATTGGTTCCGTAGGTTTGCCGGGGAAATCTTACGCACCAAGGAAGAAGAGGACAGAAGAAGGGGTTTATGAAATTAGGGTAGGGAGGACAGTCCCTCCGTGGAGGGCCCGTACGCCGTGGTGTGCGGGTTCCTGAGAAGGGGGGGGAACTCCTGGGGAGTGTGGGACAAATAAAAGACCGAGTCCCGGTTGGCGGTGCCGCTCCTGCGGGTGCCTCGGCGCTTAGTGGGGGCGGTACCGCTGATTAGAGGCAAAGACATAATGACCGAGACCCGGTTCCCTGCTGAGGGGATGGGAGGTGGCGTAGCCATACCCCGTCTCCGAGGCGGGGGATTAGAGGCAGGCGAATAAAATAAAATTAAAGATCCGAGACCGGGGGAGCTAACCTGCCGTGCCGGGTGTACAACCGGTGGGCGGGGGACACTCCCCCTTAGAGTAAAAGGACACTCTCCCCGACTGAGTATACTTAAATGGATATCCGGTCGGGGAGAGTAGGGAAAAAAAAAAAAAAAAAAAAAAAAAAAAGAAAAAGTAATCTATGTCTAACCCACCGGGTTGGTCTAGTGGTTAACGCGTCTTCCCAAATCAGCTGATTTGGAAGTCGAGAGATACAGCGTTCAAGTCCTAGTAAAGCCAGTTATTTTTACACGGGTTTGAATACTAGATCGTGGATACCGGTGTTCTTTGGTGGTTGGGTTTCAATTAACCACACATCTCAGGAATGGTCGAACTGAGAATGTACAAGACTACACTTCATTTACACTCATACATATCATCCTCATTCATCCTCTGAAGTATTATCTAAACGGTAGTTACCGGAGGCTAAACAGGAAAAAGAAAGGTAATCTTTATCTACTCGCTGACAGACTATAACAGTCGCATTTATCTTTCTTTTCGTTGTTTGTCACAGGACTAATGAGAAGGAATTAATCGGAGGTGGAATAGAAATCCAAAATTGAGAAAATATACTTAATTTTTTGGGGAAAGAAATTCTATAAAAAAATCATAATTTATTGTACATAAATGATTTCGCTTTAAAAGGAAGTCAGTGGAGTGAAGCACTTCGAGTAATTCTTTTAAACATTTTGAATATGGTAATTTGTTTTATTTATCGTTTTGGTATCTTAAGATGATGACCAGCGTGATTAATTAAAAAATAGAAAACTAATTAAATAATAAATACAATGTGCAAAGTTGCATTCAAGTCACGAATATTTATAATGTCTAGAATAAAAAACATTGAATTATTATTTTACGTCTACAAATTAACTCTCTCCCAATAAATATATTTTTTAAAAACGCTGTATTGATAACGGTTTTCATTGATTTATAATAGAATCATTTTTTCTTAACTAATATTGCAAAGGTAATACAGTTAATCTCACGTCTGATCTGAATTTAAATAATTAGAAAATTAAAAATAGACCATATTGTTTTTTTAATCAATTTCCGAGTTTTGGTATTTAATTTTGATTGTACTGGATGTTATACTGTTGTTATTATAAATATTTTTCAGTCATAATGAAATTTATGAACAATAATTTCAGTAGTTTAATCTTTATACAAGTTTTCACAAAAAAAAATATCGGCGATTCTAAAAATTTTGTAACCGAAACTCAGCTGGTAATTAATTTTTATTTCTATAGTTTAATTGTAAAGTTGAGTACTAATAAAATTAATCTACTATAAAACGTATTCAATTTTAATTTTATTTAATGTAGATAAGAGTGTTTATATAAACGTACGAATAAATATTAGAGTCGATGTTAAAATCAATTACGTATAAGCTATCCGAATTTAACGGTCAATAAAAGCTTAAATAGAATTCATCCAATTACATATCAAGTAGTATAACCTTATGATTGTAGGCGACTAGATGACACAACTAACTATTAATTTTCAGAAATGACTGAAGCGATCCTGAATAGCCCGGAAAATGACACCGGTATTCTCAAGGAACAATTAACTGAGGAGTTAAATTGTTTCCCGTAACTTTCATAAGCCCACATACACTGTTCAAAATCGTTATATTAAAATACAAATGATATTCAAGATCGTGAAAGTTACATCATCATTCTGTACAATTCATTCGGTAATCATCATTCGTTGTTTAGTGAACAATATTACTTTCAGAGAAAGAATACATCTTGTTCCTTAGGAGATTTATAAGCGTTGCAATAACCATGTCTACTCAATACGAGGAAATTATAACGTATTTATTTTATTATAGCTAATTTGAGAGTGTAATAAGCAGTATAATAAAAAATTGATTTAATACCTTTTGTTCTAGTATAGCCTTCAAACGTTGCACAGCTCTCTGAAATATTTATTTACAGGATTAAATTATACTCGTATCATCAAGGTCACTGCCATTTGCTTTGACGCTTTTATAAGTAAATACTTTTGAAATTTTATTTTTATTTTTTATACATAGTTGAAACAAATCCATCATTTCATAACATTTTCTCATAACAATATCCATTAGGCTAAAGTTTTTTTATTTTAAATGATGTTATTTATTATTTTTTTCTTTATTATCCGTTTAATACATACGTTATGATTGAATAGCTTGACGAGACATAACTTAACATGACAACTATGGTTAAATGTATTTATATTCTGTACGTCTTTTTTTATTTCATTAATTCCTTTCTTAATAAATTAAAATACAGTATTATAGATGATACAGAATATTGAGTAATAAATTGAGGAGAATAATAAATATAATAGAGGTCTTTTGTTGTAATTAGATTTTATATGATGATCTTTATTTTGTTAGAGAAAAGTCTCTCTACAAAAGGAAAAACGTACAAAAAATAATAAAAATGAAATACAAAGAAAGAATACTCCAACTGGGATTTATTTCTAGACGATTTTATCGGGTTTCGGTCTTTATCTCTCTTAAATTCTTCATGAGATTTCATGTTTCTAAATTGCTGAAAAAGAAAAAAGGAAGAGTTACTGTTACCATTTTTTTTTAAGTAAAAAAAAAACTGCTGTGATTATATTATACCAAAAAATACCTAAAAAATTACACTGCATTTTCACGAAAACGGTTGCCGCATTACTATATTACCTATGATAGATTAATATAATCTATCATAAAATGAAAAAAGTCGGCTCCATTCGGTTTAATGATTAGGTAAAAAAAAAAAACAAATACACAATAGTATTGTTTTTCATCTACTGGGTGGAGAGATTAATTTTTTGCTTTACACTGTCTATCCCATTCTTTGATATGACACTAATACCTGTAAAGAATCTGAGTTTAATGTGGCTCCAGTTGAAATTTCTTACTTTTAAAGTAGTGATAATTATTCAGTCTGACCCTGTTGTGAATATAGTAAAGTGTAACTAGCATGACCGAACATCTTCTTTATGGTATGCTTACATTCTTATGTACAATAGTATATTCGGGTCAGTGAAGATTGACATGGAAAACTTGTAAATCATTTATAACATGCTTGTTCTTGGGATTGGTCAAGCTATTTTTTTGGAGTGATTTACAATCTCAAGTCAAATTTATGGTTTGGTTTTGGCACCTGCCGCAAAAAAACACAGATTTAAAAATCGTAATTGTATAATAATCCTTTGTACTAAATAAATTAATTTTAAATATGCAAACAATAAAATCCATTCTATTTTTTAAAAGTAGATTATAAATAAATTGATTTTTTTTCTGTAAAATATATATTTTTAATAACATACGTACATTTACAGGGCCAAAAAGGAAGAAAATAGGCGAAAAATTAGTGCTTTAAATTACTGCTTATTATAGAACGTTGGGGTTGAGGTAGTATAATCGCAAATAAAAATGAAGTTTTTCCATGCATGGAGTTTTTCTTAGAAATATTAATGTTTTCTAAATAAATAAGATTTCGAATAGTTTTCATGTTTTACATCAGTAATATTAGATCCATTTTTTAAATTAACATTTTACTAAAAAAAAAGGAAAAAAGTAATTTAAGTGCTATTTAAAAAAAAAAAAATACTCTTTTATATAGTAAATTAATTAACCTAAAATATTGTAATTCCATACGCTTTTAACAAAATTCTCTGATGCTTTTAACCAGATTAGGTTAGTACGGATAAATAATAAATTTCCTCTGATTTACTTATACAAAATCAACTCGGTTTTTTAATGTATTTTGTAAGTGTAAAAATTTTTACTGCTGGAGTGATTAAATTTTAAGTCGTTTTTCATCATACCACGTATTTTTTCTTTCATATCTTTAGAACTTTGCTTTATATTGCCAAGATTTAAAAAGACCATTAATTCTTAAATTGTTGTAGTTTTTAAAATTAGGAAGTTACAATCTCCATTGAAATACAATTTCCACATTTTTCAAGAGTAAATTCGTAAACGAGATTAATGAATGGTATCGGAGCTAATTTCTCAACATTTAGTTTTTTAGACTTATCAAATACCAAACGAAAAATAGTATTTGTTACTTTAAATCTGTTCTTTAAGTATTTAATAATGATAAGTTTTTGAATTAGTCTGGTTATCTATGACAGGAGTACCACTGCAATACCAAAAATAAGAACGGATCGGATCTAAACTTTTGCATTTAAAAAATTACAAAAATAACGAAAACAAACCCCCTTATTAGGGGGGAAGAAGATGTATGAATGTCGGATATAGCTAGGAGAAGACCATAGGTTTGAACCAGTGATATTACAAACATAAATCTGAAATGTCGTAACCACAAAACGAAACGTATATGAATAGTTCATTCCTTTTCCCATAATAGCCCATATTTTTTTATGTATACATGCGTTTGTGGAGCCACTACAGTACTATTAACGCACTACAAGCTATGGTACTCTACTGGTTTTAACGTGAAACCAGCCCTAACTATAAAATATTTGGATTTTGTAATGATTATTAATTTAACTATTCGTATTCCTTCTTTTAAATTTATTATAGAGGACGATGTTAATTTTAAACTTTAAATTTTTTGCCCAGCCCGAGATTACTTATTAAAAAAAGGTTTTTTCTTGTAAACGATTCGTGAGATATATATTAATATTTACACTAGCCAGGGGGTGAATGAAGTCCCCTGGAACTGGGGCACGGGACCTAACCTAGGGCCACAGTGCTCGCTTCAGTTACCATTCCCGTCTACCTAGAGGGCTCTGTCCCCTGGACTCTCACACTATTCGTTACCCTGATGGTTGTGAGAATTATACTGATAAATAAAAATTAAAGTAATCTGGCTTTATAGAAACCTGAAAAAGAGACTAAATACGAAAGACGTAAATGTAAAAAAAAGAAAAAAAATTTTTTCTCTACTCCCCTGGGCCGGACCGACTTGATGGTATTACGCCACCCAGGGAAGTGTCCGTTTCTCTAATTAGCCCTCCCCACCTACCGGCAATATACCGGCATGGCAGGTCGGGCTAACCGGTGGCTCTTTTGAGGTTTCTTTCATTTTTGTCCTTTATGGCACCACACCATACCTCAATGCTGTGGTGTAGCCCATGGATCTTTTGTTATTTTTTATTCCTACCAAACACACCCAAGGAGTCCTCAGCAGATTATTGAAACCAGCACACCTCAGCATGCTGGCTCTCACTGCTGAGGCTGTCCACCCCACCTAACAAACTAGTACCCCATATTTCTTTCATCTATGCTCTTTTGCTTTAAAACTGTTCTTATGTAATCAGCAACCTTTTTCCGTTTTACATCACTATCAAGCATATAATCAACTGTTTCCTTCGGCGTTTTCCCTCTAATACCTGCATACTGCCTTAACTCCTGCCATTTGTGGCACCTCAAAATGGTATGCTCAACATCATCTTGTTCTACACAGTACATACACATAGGCTGATCTCTTTTGACAATTTTATGAAGATATGCATTGAAACAACCATGCCCTGTTAAAAATTGTGTAACATAATAATCCATTTCACCGTGACGCCTACTTGTCCATATTAATATGTCAGGTATTAATAATCTAGACCCTGCATCCAGCCATCTTTGCTGCCATAAGTTATATATCTCTTCTTTTACTTCATTATCTGTTCTGCCTAAGTATTTCTCAACTCTGTATTTAGCGATAAGATCTATAAGGAAAACTCCAGAAAGGACACAGAGGGCCTCATAAGAGACCGTTCTGTAGGCCGATACAACTCCTAATAGTACCCCTCTGTGTATCTTCTTCATTCTATCTCTATTCCTTCCAATATTGAATGCTGACCACCATGCCGGAACGGCATACATCATTGCAGAAGTCACTGTCGATGCAAGAAGTCTTCTCTTCGAAGCCCTTGGTGCTCTCTTCTTTGACATTAACGCATTCAAACTTCTCATCATTCTTTCTGCACTATCACATATTTTTAAAACATGTTCTGTAAAACGACAGTTCTTCTGCAATGTGACTCCCAATGTGAATATTTTAGCATCTGTACTTCCTCTATTCTGTGACCATCGATGTGTATGTCAACCGATTCTAGTACCCTATGTCCGGTGAACTTGACATATTTACACTTATTCACAGATAATTGTAACCCTCTTGTACGCAACCATCTAGCTACTATTTCTAGTGACAGGTTTGTCTTATCTTTAACTTCTTCCATTGTTTTAGCTTGTACTAGCACAGCTAAATCATCAGCATAAGCAATAAGCTGTACCCCTTCTGGATACCTTAAATTAAGTATGCCATCAAAGACCAGGACCCATAGTAATGGGCCCAGAACTGAACCTTGCGGCACATCACCTGACATATTGAAGTGTACTTCATCTTCTTGTGTACTAATCTTACACCTTCTTTCATTGAGATATTCCTCAATTTGTCTCCGCAGGTATGAGCTGATTCTCTTCTCTTCCATGGCCATATTTATGTGTCTCCATGCTATTGTGCCGAATGCATTCTTCACGTCAAGTGATACCAGTAATGGAATCTGTCTAGTTCGCCAAGTACCTCTTCTAGACTCCTCGGCCCAATTAATCACCTTACTGATGGCCTGAAAGGTGGATCTCCCCTTCCAGAAGCCATATTGATTTGGGCTTATGCCCAAGCCTTGCTCAACCTCGCTCACTATGCGGCCAGCCAGCATCTTTTCCACAAGCTCTCCCGTTATGTTCAGGAGGCTCAATGGTCTATACGTCATATTTCCTCTTTCATCTGTGCTCTTCGGTAATAACACAACTCTCGCCTCCTTCCAACACTCCAGGAAAGTCTTGTTTACTAGTCCATGACTGACCACCTCTAGCATCTCCCATGGAGCTTGATTGATAAGTTTCTTGATAATTGCCGCTGGGATATAATCTGGACCAGGACTTTATAGCTACCATACGTCCAGTACATAAGAGCTCACTCATTGCAAAACGTCTGCTCTCACATTCAGTGTGTCTTCTCTCATCGGACGTGAAATGCGGGAATAGGCTGGGAATTATCCTTTCTGTTTCTTCCTTTGTAATTACAGGGAGACACCTACCGAACCTTTTGGTAATTATTCTGTAAGCCATGCCCCAGGGATCTTTATAGAGTTCTTCACATAGCCTTCCCCAATGGTCTCTCTTTTCTTTTCTTATTGTTCTATTTAGTGTTCTTCTTGCCTCTATGTATCTCATGTTGGCCTCTTCATATCTCAGTCCGCCTGCTATTCTGAGCCTCTGCTTAATTCTTCTTTTATTTTGCAGAATCTGCCTAAGATAAGCGATTTCTCCAGTCCACCAATACACCATTCATTTTCTAACTCCATAGTGCATCTCCCTATCCATCTCTTGTTTTATTATATTAGCAGGGGTTTCTGGCGTGAGTTGTTCAGTAGCCGCTAATCTGATGGCAACCTTGCCTGTAATAGCCTCTATCTGTTCTGCAATGAATCTAGGAACAGTTTCTCGATCATAACTATTAAAACTAATGTCTTTCAGTGTAACCATTGTTGCATAATGATCACTGGCTATATCCTGTTCTGGCACTTGCCAGCTCCACTGCTGTCTTCTCCATCTATCATCCAGGATAGTGAGGTCTAAGATTGAGGTATGCCTTCTAGCCTCGAATGTTGGAGTGTCATCATTTATACATTGACATCCTAATGTCTCCATTAATTCCATCAACATTTCTCCTCTCCTATTGGTACTGCGGCCCCTGGCTGCCACCAGCCTACTATTGAAGTCACCTAGCATTATGATCTTTTTGTCTGTGTTAGTAATCACATTTTGAATTACGTCAAGTGTCCTATCAAATTCTACATTATCCACATTCGGTGATATATAAACTCCAACGATTGTTGCTGACAGTGTTTCTGCAGCCACAACACCTTTACCTCTAAAAACAAGTTTCCAAGCAATCTTATGACTGACATCTTTAATTGCCACATTTCCTACAGTGTCAGTATGCCATCCTGTTCTTGCTGCCTCATAAATATTTGACTCAGTTACAATTAAAAATTCAACATTTTTCTCCATTATCAGCCTAGACACAAGATCGTGCGACAGCCTACTCCTGTTTACATTAGCCTGTAGCACACTAAGCATCCTGGTGTTTTCCACATTGCCATGCCCTAGTCCTATGTTCATTACTATCACATTTGAGACATTTTTTGGGCTCCTGACAATTAGCAATTGTGTGTCCTCTATCCCCACAATTAAAGCACAGGTCGCTTCTATCAGGGCCTTTACATTCGTGGCGTCTGTGCCCAGTTCCCCAGCACCTGTAGCATTTCTCAGTGTCTTCTCTTATGAATGCTCTACAGTTAACCCACCCTATTCTTATTCACTGCTCTACTATTTTGCTCGCCGCCCTGTATGATGTGACAATAGTCACATTTTTACTTTCAGCAAATCCTGGTCTAATTGAGGAGATTTTCACATCCTCCGCTACGCCAATCCTCATCTTTAATGCGGCTAGGATCTCTTCTTCCGTAGTATCACTTCCTACATCTCTTATATGTACTATCGTTCTTCTTCCACCTCTTGTTCTGAGATCGACTTTTAAATTCGCTACCTTATCTTTGAGGATATTTGTGAATTCTATTGCCCGTTCTGGTCCTTGTATCCTTACTAAGACTTCTTCATTTCTCCCTGTTTTTACTGATATAATATCCTTAGCGTCATCTCTATTTACTGCTGTTTTCATTGCCCCCAAAAGTTCAGCATAGGTCTTACCCTCTGATTTTACCACTACAGTTCTACTATTCTCCACAGGTGGGGTGGCCTTCATAATGCGCGGCTGTCCTGGTCTAACCTGTGTTGAAGCTACATCGATGTGTAACATCAAGACTTTAGTGGTTTCCTCATTACTCCTGTTCAGATAAGATACTATCTTCTTCATGTAATTACCTACATGGTTATTAGGCACTATGTAGGACAGATTAATGGTATTGTTCATAATTCTCCTCAAAGCTTTCAGAATTATCATCATTGTATTCTTTACCTCCATGTTTGAGTCATAAAAGATTTTATACTTATTTCTTTTAACCTCTGTATGTTCACTCAGTATCGTTTGCTCATCCCTTAGTATGCCACCTGCCTTATATTTTAATCTACCAGATTAAAATATATGGTGATATAAAATATATACATGGTGACAGATATACAATAATGAAGTAATAGGATTAATCGTTTTTTTCTTTAATGAATATTTTTAATTCACAAATTCACAATCAAGAGAAGGAACTACGACCTCGGACTATGGCTTAAAACCTTCCTTGGGGTAACACAGTCGTATCCTGAAAATTTAATAGCAATCGTTTGTTTAGTTCACGCGTGGTGCTAGACGAAAGAAACAGATAAACTTTCAGCTTTATCGTATACTAAGATTTTAAATTGATTTTGGAACAATGATTATCTTAAGTGTCGCTAATATGTCGCAAATTTTACTCAACAAAATTTCTCAAAAAACTTCTCCAATTACATTTTGTTAAGATAAGATTTTTTTTGACTTACGTCCTATATTCGAGTGAATAAAAATTCGCTTCAGCGAAATTTAAAAGCTCCCTTTAAAGAATATATCGGAAAATGTTACTGTATTTTTTAAATATTATTATTTTCTTTTTTGGCTCAATTATTTGATAATTATAAGGAATTTTGTTTATAGACGGTTACGATAGTTCTTTTACGTTGTTTCATATCGTCTACGTATTTACGACATAATTTATTTTTCTGTACGAGAAATGTTCTTGGACTATTATATAGTACAGTACATTTCTGAATTCATTTTTCTAATTAAGTTTTTTATGTTTATCTTAAATTAGAATTATTTATAATCATTATTTGTAACTGTAATTAAACTTTTTTGATTAATCAACAGTTAAAATTTTATTAACTGATAAGATTATTTAAAATAAGTGCCTTATGTACCACTATATTTCTGCTTGATAAAAAGGTTACAGTTTACAGATTAGAAATTTAATAATGGTGACAGATGGATAAAGAATGAAAAATTAGTTTTTAGAAATACGGGTTTCGTAATACGATTTTAAATCTGTAAATAAAAATCAATTTGAATTACTTTCAAAAAAATAATATTAATAGGCACATGTTAAAAATATTATTAAAATCCAGTTTGAAGGTGATAGCAGCTTTACAACAAATTAGATACGGTTATAATCACTGTTATTATTTTTTTTTAAATATTTAAAAAATTACTAATTAGACAAAGAAAATAATAATCGTATAAATAACTTATAAAATAACAATTACACGGTTTAGTTTTAGTTTTATGTCTCAGTTTTGTTTTATGATTCAATGTTTAGTTTTATGATTCAATGTCTAGAAGTTTTCTGAAATCACGAATAATCGTATACTGATACAGGTAGTTTTATAAACTGTAATACAGACGAGAAAAGTATATTGAATTCATTATGTTTACAATCACTTCATGTATCTCTTCAAGGTTATTGGGTTAAACTTTCTTTCATAGCTATTTATCTAAAGCGGTTGTGTTTGAAGTTTAAAAATGTCTTTCGTGTTTATATATTTTGCAGTTCTCAGAATTGTAGATCTTCCTTACGCTGTTGGCAACGAATAGCGCGTTAGTGTTTTTAGCTTATCATAAATTTAAACCTTTTTATTGTTATAAAAAGGAAAAATTATTAACCGTTTTGTAATAGATTTTTAATTTTTATATTTGTATCAACCATTTGTATTTATCATTAAGGGAGTGAAAGAAATACTGCCAAAATAAATAGAGATCTTTTTTATATTTATGTTTTTATTAACTTCTCCAAAATATTTTCTTGTAACTGAACTTATTTTTCTAATTTTAAAAGTATAATCCTTCAAGGTTTCTAGATTTTCTTGTAGATCTTTTCTTGTTTTCTAGATTTCTTGTAATTTACTAATATACACACTTGTAAAAACAAAAATGAAAAGTTAACCTAATTAAAAAAAAAACAATGTTTGGCTTTGTCATAATTTTCATATTTAACAAAACCCAATTTCGTTGCCTTCACCTCAAAAAAAAAAAAACACTTTTGTGATGTTCTAGAAAATTGGGACATTAACCGTTGTCTGTACTTTTTGTGTTGAGTAAGGTTACAAACCGAAC
Source organism: Lycorma delicatula (assembly GCF_047948215.1). Lineage (NCBI taxonomy): Eukaryota > Metazoa > Arthropoda > Insecta > Hemiptera > Fulgoridae > Lycorma > Lycorma delicatula. The sequence continues at coordinate 174,660,096 of NC_134456.1, read as the reverse complement.
TTGTTGATTAAGATGGTGATGAAGCTTTGGTGTCTAGTTAACCGATTGCTGTAAGTCGTATCAACAAACAAACCGTTTTTCTTCTTTACTGTGATCAGTTATATCCTCGTTAAGTATTTTTTCTTTTTAAAGAAAAAAGCAAAGATTTTTCTAGGCAGAGGATTATATTTATACCAGTTAAAAATCAAAATTAAAACTATCAAAATTTTTTCTAGTGTTGAAACGGTTAATTATATTAAAAAGAAATAATAATTTTTCTTTTAAATCAGTTTGCCCCACTACTTTTCTATTAATTTTTTTTTCTACACAATAATACAGAACAATGCATTGATAAAAGGAGAATTGCTTCCGGGTGTTCAAAAATTGTACTTCAAATCACAATGGACTATATTTACTCTACTGTACAGGATCTAGTAATTTCATCACAACAGGTGCAGACAGAATAAGATACAATATTAAAAACATTATAGGCAAAAAAATGGTATTGATAAATCCCAATTTCATCACTATTTTTTTGCACAAGATGAAAAAAATTTATGACATCTCAAAATGTCATATTTTATTTGAATTGAAATTTAATTGTTGCCTTTTTTCTAAATATTACTTTCCTTCCTTCATCATTTACTAACCGTTTCAAAATGTAATTCTGTGCAAGACTTAAAATAGTCTTTCCTCAAAATTTCAGTAAAACGATCTAAATATCTAAACATTATGTGTGCATGATGTGTATGGTTATAAAAAAATATTTATTAGATTTCAGTAGTAAAAGGTTAGGAATTTCTTATTCTAAGTAACGGTATATTCTAGTTGTAGCCTTGACATCTCAACCTAACTAGATTTTTTTTTTATTGAGTGCAATTTAACTGAAAGTCTTTTTAAGATTAATATACAATTTATGAGAAGATTTATGTAATTTTGTGCTGTGCTTCAGTCGATGTTTGTAAAATGAACAATTTTGTAATGTAAATAGATAGATTTGTAGTTCAGAAATTTTGATTTTAATATTAAAGTCCTTACGAAATTTCATGTTAAGAAATCTGGATTTCTTACTGTTTATTAAGAAGAAAAAACATTTTTTTAATTACTATTGATTTGTTCCCGTTTCCGCAGTACGTATGAAGAAAGAAAAAATTTCACTTTTATATCTTACGAATTAATGAATAGAGAAAAATTAGTTCTTTATCTTGTTGAATAAATGTTACAAAGCGAATCAGTTTTACAAACAAGTACGAAGGACACTCTACGCTGATGTAAAATAACTATACTCATCTCTAAGAGACAGTTTTTACCAACAGTTTTTATAGAAAATCTTCTTTTTTATAAAACCACTTTTCCATATGTTTAATTAGTTTCTAATTTTTAATTAAGTTTTGAAATTATGTATGTATCCCTTTAGGGATGCGAAAACTGTAGTTAAGTGCAATAAAATGTTGATATCTTTACAGAGAACCGAAGTAGGAAATTTTATTTGAAATGGCCGCCATATTGAAATTTTTAAAAATCGTTTCTTAATGTTTAAAAAATGACGTTTTTGTATATAATGTAACATAATTTTTGTATAATAATCTATTAATGAAGTTTTAAAGTGAGAAATAGCTCTGAAGGGAAAACAGGTTAGGTTTAGATGCATTTTCAAGAAGAAAACCAAAAGGACAAAATATATTTCGAAATAAATTTATTTCATATAGTTTGAGTCCACCGGGCTGGTCTAGTGGTTAACACGTCGTCGCGAATCAGCTGTTTAATAGCCAATTTTCGATGTCGAGGGTTCTGAGGTTCAAATCTTAGTAAATATTAGTTGCTTTTATACAGATTTGAATACTAGACAGTGGATACCGGTATACTTTGGTGGTTGGAATCCACCTCACATCTCAGGAATGATCGGCCTAAGTCTGTGCAAGAGTACACCTCATTTACATATCATCCATCCTCATCTCATTGGTTCACATAGTGGTGCGGGGGGGGGGGTGTTGCTTATTGCTCAGTAGTTGAACAGATTACAACATACACATTAGGAAAATAAATAAAATAGTTTGAAAGAAATTACATTTCAAATGCAAGTTTTTTTCGTGAAGCATCTAACATTTCTTCAGGTTTTTTAGTAGAAGTATCAAATGTAATGAAATCTTACTCTTGATTACTTTTTTAACGTTTCATATTTTATTAACATAACTTTCCAAAATTCCTTTGAAACAAATCGGTAATTCAATTCTTAAAGATAAGCACAGAGAAATTCATATTGCATTTTGTAACGTACAAGTGAAAAATAACGATTAATTATACCATCGACGTAACATTATTACGTAGAATTAATAATTACGTAATTTTAGCAACTAGTAAAAACAAAAAAAAATAAATAACCAAGTTGATATTATCAAGATAAAAGCTATTCTAAACTAATCTAAATTAAACGAATAACCTACGGTATACAGGAGTTAAATGTAATTAAAGTAATATTTAGCAGAATGACTTTAGATTTAGCAGAATATACTTTTAGAATGTTGAAGGAATAGACTGTTTCATAAAACAGATTTGTTTAATTTTTTTTGTTTGTTTATTGTGTATTTTTGTTTATTACCATATTCTCATTTTGCCTGTTTCTAGCTACAAGTAACTAGCTTCATTCATCCTTTATATTTAACCGTTAAAGAGCTTACGTTTTACACAAAATGATTGTGTAAATGGAATTTTTGAAATTTATTTTCGGTTTGTTCGTAAAATTATATTAATATTTTTAATTGTATAAAGGTACTTCTAATTTTATTTACTCCTACTTAAAAAAATGTCGAAATAATCGCGTTATATCTTTACCGATTTGTTAAAATCTTTATTCACCCGCCTCAAATTAACAATAAAAAATAAATGTAGTTGTAATTTATTCCCCATCATGTTTATTTTAATTTTTGTGAATTTTCTTCAAATTATTTAAGGAACTAAAGAAAAGTAACCTTTTTAAATACACTTTTATCTAACTCGTACAAAAAAGTTCTAAAAACATTTCCTATTTATTACTTAATTCTCTCTATTTTGACCTGTTTATACCTATCAGGTTCTTGTGTCGACCATTTTTAGAGTAACAGCTGTTTGAATTAGGAATGTTTATTTCTAATTACTTAAAAATACCAATGTTTGCCTTTATAGGGATTTGAATACTAGCCAGTGGATACCATGGTTGGGGTTCAATTAATCATACGTCTCAGGAATGGTCGGCCTAAGTCTGTACAAGAATTACTACACCTCATTTACGTGTCATACATATTATCCTCTCTCCTTGGGCCCGGGGAGGGGGTTGCTTGTGGTTCACTCGTTGGTAGACTGCAACTTACACATTAGGAAAATAAACAAAAAAGTAAAAAATTGTTTATATTGATAAAATAAGAAGTTGCATATACGAAAAACAGCTGCTTTTACGTTGAAGATGAATTAATATGTATGAATAATCAATAGAATTTTTTGTATTGCCGATTTAGAGAAATTTTCGCTAATAAATGCCTACCAACACCTTATCTAATGAACAATAGTCTACTATTGATCGCGACAGTAATTTATTTTCGATCCACTTCAATCGGGACATTAGTCCCGATTATTTAAACGGAATATCCTTATTTTAAATACCTTTTCTTTCACGTCGTAGTAAATAATGATTATCTTTAATTACTACACGCATATGCTCTTATTCAGCTTCTAAAACAAACATAACGTTATGTACAAATACTATCCGGTCCGTTTAGCCAGAACCTGGACCTCAGGGCCCAGGTGAACCACGGAGCCAACTGAGAAGCCTCTCGGGGTCTCCCGGGGCCACGTGTTGCAGGGGGATGACCCCTTCGACACCTGCAGAGCTCATTTCGGTCGCCATTCCCGTCTAACCAGAGAGCTCCGTCCCCTGGACCCCCGCACTGTTCGTTATCCTCATAATTGTGAGAATAATACTGATAAATAACAATTAAAATATTCAGGCTTTACATAAACCTGAAAAGAAATTAAATTACAAAAGACAGAATAATAGTAGCTGTGGTAACTATAGTACATACACACCTTTGATGACGAAAAATTCATAATTTATTTCTTTGCCATGGAGGCAGAAATATAATAAAGTAAAGGATTAATCGTTTTTTTCTTCAATGAATATCTTTAATTTACAACTTCATCCTCCTTAGGGGTAAAGAAATAATTAATATTTTAACCTTCAACGCACTTAGGACCTCGATCGTGTGGGTTAAAACATTCCATGGTATAATACGAATGTATCCTGTAAATTTGAAAGCAATTTATCGGTTGCTTCTTCAAGATTTTTCTAGATGAAATATATTTAGAAACATGGATAAAAATTTGATATTGCCCATGGGTAAACATGATATTTTACCCATTGGGTAAAAGTGGATGTTATGCTTAGAAACATGGGTAAACATTTGGTTGCCACTGATTGAGTAGTTTTTTATTTATCCTGAACAAACAAAAACCTCCTTCTTGTTCATATAATGGTATAGATTTTATTTAACGTAAATTTAATTCTGTTATTTTTGTTGTATTATTCATGTCATTGATTCGAATCATGTAGTTCATATCCACCTCACACAATGATAGAGATTCATAATTCATTAATTCAATTCATTAAAGTTTGTGCTTCAGAGGTAAGTGTCCAATATTACACACACACACACACACAACACACACACACACACACACACACACAGATTTATATATATATATATATATATATATATATATATATATATACATAAATAATTATTTTTTCAGACTTTTCGAGATGACATATATCTAAAAACCTGTTCAGTTATGGCAAGAAACATGGGTAAAAAGTTTTTTGCGATTGATCGAGTAGTTTTTTGTTTATCCCTAAAAACATAAACTCTCTTCGTTGTTATTCATTATGCAATACTATATAATTACATTATGAATAGTATACTCTGTATAATTGTAAATATAAATAAATTAGCCATTCATGATTGAAATACCTGAAGTAAAAAATGATCGATAACCGGAAAGTAGTTAGTCCAAAACCGGCCAAATTGAGCGAAAACAGTAAGTTTAATTATTAGTAGTTAACAGAACATATTTTTAGAATTTATTTTTTGCGTTCACAAACGCTAGAATCAGAATAGAAATTACTCAAAAGTATAGGTTTTTAGCGTTAGGATTTTAAATGCATTATCAAGCGAGTTATACAGCTTTAAACTAACCGGCGAATATGAAATTAATTTTTTATATATTGATGTGAAATTTTTTTAGTCAATAAATTTCTTATTTTCATTGTTATTTTTATGCGGTACTTATGAAACTACATTAGCGTATCTAATTCAAGAATTCTTATTCAGAATTAAATACGCTAATTCTGATAACCGGTTTTTTAATCGTGGCCATGGCCATAGAATGTAAAATCCTGATGATCAAAAAACTGGAGAAAAACTTAAGAAATATTGTCTTTTAATTATTTGGCCATTGCGACTGGCCACAGCCATTCTTATTAATTTTGTTAATGCACTGCTCCTTTTTTGTTATTTTGCTCCTTTTATTTATTTAGGGTATGTACTCCTCTCTCACTTTCTATCTATCTCATAACTTCACGTCCTTGTATTTCCAGGATGTTATTGCCTGATATATTTCAGGTGTTTTCGGAACCATCAGATTTTAAAGAAATGTAATATACCTTTGTAATATACTCAGAATCCAAGAATCTAACATCACTTTGTTATTTTTAATATATTGAATAGTTTAGATAATTATTTTTCTAATTCTGATCAAAAAAGGATAAGAATCTCGGGCAGGCATGACATTTTTTACATGCTACAAAATTTAATTTCCATATTCCCATGTAGAAGCTTTGTAAGCTTCTATGATGAATTAATTCATCAAGAAAAATTCTTTCTTTTACAGCATTATACACCTTAAATATTTAGTCGGTATAAATAATAAAATACAATCTTTTCTTAACAGAGCATCGGATAGCTATGCGTTTAATTGTTAATTTATTAATACACGAAAACTAGAAATAAAAAAATGTCTAACATCGATTAAGTATTTTCAGATTGTTGATTACAATACATCCTTATATACCGACTTAATACAAGCGAAACTTAGATTCTAGGAAATGTAGTGTTTGTATTATAATAGGCGTAAAAGCATGAGAAGTAAGGAAAAGAAAGAAAGTAAAAAAGTTGTGCAAGCCAAGTTTAAAACCGGTTCCCGTAGTTCACAGAAATTAAGCAATTCTGAGTGCAGTTTTTCTTTGGTTGAATTACTATTCATGCTTTTAGCTAAGCCAATGTGGGCTACTGACAAATATAATAATATTTTTTACATTAATATATTATACTGTAGGCAATTTATTTTATTACGGTTGATTGCACTAAAAAGAAGAGAAGAATCCCGTTTTAATGTTTAGATAGTGTTTGTACAAATTATGTTAAAAAATTGGGTATATTTTAATATTCTTCTGAAGTTATATTAAAATCTATTATATTACGAGCGAAATATAAATTGATACAAAAAAGGGATTTTTTGCATTTATTATTTCTAAAACTCTAAGATATTAAATACAGTATTTTGAAAAATATATTGATCTACGCATAGACTAATAATACATTTGAAGGAATTCTGGGAAGTAGCCATGAAATACAATGCTGACATTACATACAGTTATATATTGCTCATTTTTTCTAATGCCATTAGATCCTGAGATGACTGATAAACTAATAGCGTTTTTTAGTAGAGCAGACATTAAATGTTTACAGCCTTAGAAATCGTAATTTCAAAAATCTGTAAATAAAATAATTAATCTCGTATATTTTAATGCAAAATTTCATATTTATTTATTTCACACAAATTATTTTATAACTATTTATTTTGAATGATTTGTATTTGTTCAGCGATTGTGTTCACAGTAATTTCAATTTTTTTCTCTTTGTTTTTAATTTAATTATTCGTGAAATAAAAAATTTTACTCATCCTGTTACTTTAACCACATTTTATTTTTTATTTTAGATGAAATTACTTGTAATTTTAGAACTCGTATTTTAGTAATAAAGTGCATTTTTGAAGTTTTTGTGTTTAGAATACATTATTGAGTAATATACTATAAATATAATGACTCATTTTTGTAAAACTCGATTTTGGTTTAAAAATATGTAACTATTTTTTGGTCATGACATACTTATTAATTTTTTTATATTTAAGTGAAACGTGTTTATCGAATTATTTAAAAAATCATTTATTGCGTAAGATGCTACAGGAGTAAGAAAAACATATTTTAGGGATAATGATTTTGTGTGTGTGTGTGTGTGTGTGTGTGTGTGTGTGTGTGTTATGACTGGACAATACCAACTGCTAAACTCTAATAATTGGATTTATAACTTTGTGGGACACTTTATCTCGAATAAAAAAAGATTAGGTGTAATTTAATTTGACAATAAAAAGTGACATAAAAAACTTTATTGTAGTATTAAATTCTAATTAAAGAAACGAAAATCGTGTATTTGTAGTGCATTCTGATGTTATGATTTTACAATCCAGCGTTTAATCGCTACTGTAATAACAGCATAGTATCTGCATCGTAGATAGTAGTTTATTATTTTACCGCACGAAGCAGCACTTATTTGTTTAATAGGCTTAGCAGTTGCTACAAACATCCGGTAGGTTTCGTGGTTGTACTTGTTCTGTAATTGTATTGTTTTTTAGTCTTGCATTATTGTTTCGGTCATGGTTGCAATAATTTTTATAAACGTTTTTATCTCTAGCGTTGTGAAACTTGATTAAAGTAAACAATTGAAACGCATTACTGTACTCGGTTTTTTTTTTCAGTTTATGTGCTGGCTTCTTATAAAGACTCGTTCCATACCTTAGCGTTAGTAAAATTCTACACTTAATTTTTTTCTGTAATTTTATTATCATAAATGTTATTCACTAATTCTTATTCGTAAAGCTGAAAATTTATATAACAATATAATGTAATATAACAACTGTGATTTGAGGATTTCTTTTCCTTCCACTGAAAATAAAATAAAAAAGGAACATAATTAATTTCGTTTTATCTTTCCAGCTGGAAAAAGTAGATAACAACGTTTAAAGTTATTATGCTGTAATGTTTTAAAGCATTCGTTCAATGTAGATGAATTATTAAAAAGCTGTATTCAGAAAAAAATTCAATTGAAAATTCCGATAAATATCGATTATTATCGATCTTCGTGTTTTTTTCATGGTAATATCATATTTTTTTATCTGCATAACAACTTCTAACTGCTAATCATTGCTTAACTTGACGCCTTTTTTATTCGTATCACTTACAACAAAAATGAAAGCTTTACTTGTTAAGTTTGCATCAAACACATTGTTGTGGTTCGTAATGGATAACTAATGCCACCTATCGGATTATTCTAGAGATTGAAGAGATATACATGTTTCTATAAAAACGCTCAGTTATTTTTAACGAGCGTTTCAGGTAATTAAATCAATTTCAGGTAATATTAAATTTTTTATGCTATTCTCCAATGTTTTCTTTTTTATGCAAACATTGCGTCGTTATTTGGGTATATACTCGTAAATTTCTTGGCATCTTTCTCCAATCCTGTATTAATTGTTTTGTAAAATTCTAATTCTACATTTCCTTTACAGATTTTACGCTGCTGTTCTTTACATAAAATTTTATTATCGAATTAACTAAACTTAAATGTATTAATTTAATACCAATCAACTTAGTATCTCATTAAAAATCTTGTGCTAAAAGTTTTATTCTTTCTGTTCACTGGTTCTACCAAGCTCAAATTTCAACAAACTACGTAAAATATCTGATTTGTTACGATATAATAATCTTTTTCTGATTTTATGCAGAATACTGTATTATAATATAAAAAAATAGAATATTGTAAATAATGTTTAATTCTAAATATGTATATATGTAGATTATATTTTGATAAAAATTATTGTATTAAGGTTTATGCCCCCACAGTAATATTAAGACAGAAAGAAAGAACTATTCTAAATGGTTAAGTAATAAAATTGTAATTAGAAAATTAGAAAACCTAAAAATTAGATGTGTTTCGATCATTAAATAATTATAGTCATTATATACAGGGAAATTTTAGAAGTAAATGTAAATATAAAAACAAATAAATAATGAGAAACTTATAATAAATAAATAAAACAATATAAAAGAAATATAAACAATGAAAAATAAATAAATAATAAATGAATTTGAAACACTGAAAAAACACTATATTTTAAATGTGTTAATCAAACAAAAAAAGTTATTATTTTTAAATTAAGATAAAATATATATTTTGCCTTTGTTATTCCAAAACTAAAATACGCTTCTAGTTTTAGATATTTTGTTAAAAACGTTTGGTCGATTCGTTTTACGGTTAATTAAATTATTTTATGTCGTTTACTTCTTGGGGCCAAACTTGCTTTTAATATGAACACAGCTTACAAGGAAAAAAATGCTAAAAAATTGAAAAAATAAGAAAATGCCTAAAAATAAAGAAAATTGTAATACTTTCCTAGGATTGGCTATTTATTTTATATATTGGAAAAATAATGATACATGAAAATAAAGAAACTAACAAAGGTTGTGAAAGTTTTAAAATATCGATTAATTGATGATTTTCTTTTGATCGGTTCCCCCACCAACAGCATTACCACCAAAGTATTTTTTTCTTTTGGGTCACTTGCACTATTATTATGCCTAGGAGGAAATAAAAAAATAGGTTAAAAAATATCAATTAAATTTTAGGCAGGGTTTCTCGATTTTTGGTGGAGGGGAAATTTTCCTTCAATTTTTTTTTTTAAATGTTAAGATAAGCATGCACGCATGTACTGAGCATAATATAAATTGGGATTATGTTTCAGAATATTGAGAAAATTGATCCTAAAAAATCTATTCCACCCCCAGAAGATATTGATCCCAAACTTAACAAATTGCGCCACATTCAGTCGCCGCCAAGTAACGGCGAGCTTGGAGTGGCGACGATTACTACACAACGTAAAAACATGTCCCTCGCTATTAGTATTCCCCCTTACCTAATAATTGTTCTATTTTTAAAATATGAATGCGACAATTTTGAAATTAAATACAGTCGGCTAATTCTGTACTTTACATTGTAGAATATAATAATGGATGAAAAAATATTATCTATTGCTAATTTCACGGTAAATATTGTAATAGATGGTTATTACTGTAACTTTAATTACTTATTGGAAGATTAATTATCCGTTTAATTTTTCAGTTAGAACACTCCCTCGTTGTCATCACTATTTTCAGCGTAATTTTCACTATTATCACTGTCACTACATAAAAAGACAATGAAAGATTCCGTCGGAGAATATATTAACGATACTTGACTCCAATATTTATCTCCAATTTTTCAACCTTTTCACAGTAAGGTTTCCAGCATTTGTCATTCATCGAATTCATTTTATCTTCGCACAGTGTCTGCATTTCCGACATCTTAAACGTTGTGTTGTGGCTTGTAACATGTAGTTTTACTTCTAACCATACCATCTCAACGTTTAAGCATTTGATATGAAAATGGAATATTGTTACTGTAGCCAAATAGTCTGTCTTGTTTCTTCTTTATAACAATGGAAGTTTTTCAGAAAGGGTATTATGATACGGAGCATTGTCAGTTACAACTACAGACTCAGGAGGAAGGTTAGGAACTGCTTTTTCTTCAGTCCATTTCAAATAGTTTTTGGTATTCTTGCTGTCATGGTAATCGCCATTTTTGATTTGGCTGTCCTAGTTAACGCTGTGATTTGAAAGCCCATATCACCTCCGGCATGAATTATAATTAAGCGTTCACCTTTATATGGGTAAACGAAGTCCTGCACCTCCGTCGTCAGCCCATGATTTTGCGGTTGAATGAGATAATAAAAAATAGGATTCATCTAAATATACGATTGCCCGGTTACATTTTCTAAAATCTTTGATTACCTGTAAATATGAAATCCTTCTTTGCCTAATGTCACGTTTTTCAACTAAGGTTTTCCTTTCGATTACTGTTTTGCGCCACTTAAAATCAAATTTTTTCAAAATCCTTCTTAAACTAGTTTCACTTCCGTTAAAATTAATTGTAATTTTTAATTCTTATAGAGTTTGTTAACTGTTGGCAGCTCCCCCGTCTTTGAGTGGAATTCATTCACAGTTCGTCTAACCACACCTTTATCAAAATCATGTAATCCGATAACTGGTATAGAACGTTTTCTTTTCTTTTTGGAGTGATGAACCAACATTCTGGCCTCTCGGACCGAAGAAGTTCTATTTTTTCTTTTCTTAGACTTTGAACTTGAATCCTGGAAATGTTACAGGTAGTAGCAGTTATCTCTTCACACTTCTATGTAGCAGTTGAAAGCTTGTCGTTTTTTAATTTTCCTACAGTTAAAAATTCTTTCTTCATGAAAACATACTCGCTGTTTTCAATTTCGTGCGCCTGTCTTCGACTTTTTTACCTTTTACTTAAATTCAGCCAAAACTATTCGCACGTGAACGAACTATTTTAACCATTTTGAACCGTAATCCACGATAAAAATTTTTTACAAAATATTGTATCGTACATTAATTGACTTATAAAAAAATACATGTCACATATCAAAGAACCGTACCGAGAGGCAGAACCACACACTGAACTTTATATACGTAAAAAAGCAAAAGGAAATAAAAATAAAATAAAATGAAAATAATTGTTTTGCATTTGAAACATGATGTCACTTTCTCAATACTGTAAACACATAAAAATACATTGATTCGTAAACAACAGTTGCATTATGAATATGCTATTAAGAGATGACTAATAGTGGTGTGCTAATGTTTCAGAGAACAATAGTATACCAGTGGCGTGTGGGCTGATCATTCAATATCGCCGTTACGTGGCGTCTACTACACACGAATCTCTGTGCAAAATTTCATGAAATCGGTTCATCTAGTTTAAACGCATTAAGCATGAAATACATGTAGACATTATTCCCATTTTTTTTTTTTGGCGGGGGGGGGGGAGATCCCTGAGTCATGAAACATCGAGAAATGCAAAAAAACCTTTCCTCATTTTTTGACTACCATACTTTCCTTCTTGCAGCGTAACACTAAAGCTATGATGCCAGGAAAGTGATATGGGGGATTTCATCCCTGTTCTTCCTCCGCGTTCTTTGTGTGGGTAATCCTGACCAACATCACTGATAACACAAGACTCATCCGTTCGGCCTGCAGCATAGTCCTGATGATGTTATCTGGGGTAAGTATGCCGAATTCTGTCAGGCATATTTCCCTGCGCTGCAAGAACCGATCGCATTCCAATACAGTAGTTCTCCGGTTTCCTACCTTCCGCAATAGACACATTCCGCAAAGTCGCATTGCCCGCGCGCACAGGTTTACGTCAAAACAACCGTGACGGTCCAGGAACTGGTGTACGAATTATCCCGTTCCTGACAGTCAGGTATTGGTCAACTCATAACCCAGTTCCCTGTGTTTGCAATCCAGCCATATCTGACAATCCGGGATCAGTGATTAGGTCCGTCACCCTTCGTTGACTGATCCCATCTCTCCTCCCATTTGCGGACCAGCGATGCTTCCACCTCCGCCTTACTTACCCTCTGATACATCACCTCCCTCTTCCGGACAATGAGGTTTAGGGGTGGAAGACCGTCGCCATCGCCCGAATCGGCCCTGTAAGCGCAGCATACCCGAAGGAAGACAGCCCTGTGCATTCGACTAAAAATATCAAAGGCTGTCCCCTTTTCCAAAGTCAAAGACCAGACTTCGTATAACTCCACCACCTGGGACATGTAATAATGAGCGAATCTCCGATATCGTTCATTATTCGACTGATTGCGGCTGCCGTTTTTTCGGCCTTCTCTAACACCTTGGCTTCTAGTACGTAGTGTTTTATCAATCCATATCCCCAGGTGCATCACTGCAATGAAAAGGTGGATTGCAGTGGTTCCGACCGTGAACGAAGTCGGGATCAGCTTTCGCCTACCCTAAGCCACACCACTTGGATGGTACTACAATATTAGTTCTATGTAACTTCTTATACTAGTTTTTACGGTAAGTTTTAGTTTCTATTGAAATGTTTCATTGTTTTTAGAATTTTAACATAGTATAATAATTATTTTATTTAGACAAGTATTTTGCATTTTTATTTATATTTATTTTTATTGGGTCACTAGTCCACCTCTTTACCGCAAATTGGTTTTTGTATCATTAATGTTTGGATGTTCTCCTGAGTTAAAAAAAAACATCTGAAATCTTTTCTTTTTTTTCTTTTTCTTCCACCTACTCCCCTGGGTCGGACCCACAGTTAAGTATAACATAGCCCAGGGGAGCGTCCACTACTCTAACGGACCTCCCCGTCTACTGGCTGAACGTCTGGCATGACAGGTCGGCCCGCCGGTCAAATCTTTTCTTCATGCTCTGCCTCTAACCTCCAGGGCGGGGTAACCAGACTCGAATATGTCGTTCCTGGGCCCTGCCCCGGAAGCCGGGACTCGGTCTTCTCAGTAGTTCCGGGGGTCCCGAGTCCTCATGTCTTATCACCTCCGCCCATCAGCGCAAGAACAGAGGAACGGAGGCTCCACAATCGGCTGTTCTTCACCCCCTCGCTTCTCCAACTTTAAGCTGGATCACCCTTGTTATGAATGCCGAGATTGTCGCATACTGTTCCGCCCCGGAGAGCATTTTTCCTATGACGTTGTCTGCAGTAAGAATCCTGGTTAGTCGTTCACAAATACTTTTCTCCGCCACCCATCGATGGCACTCAAATACTACATGCTCCGGGGAGTCATAGGAAAAACAGTATGTACAGTCGACATCATCTGCTCGTCGTCTCCCATGCAGGTACGACCGAAATGCCCCCTGGCCGATCAGGAATTGGGTAAGCCAATAGTTCAGCTTTCCGAATACCCTCTCGACCCTGGGCCCTATGTGGCGAATCAACCTGTGCGTCTAGCACTCGGAGCTGTGCCTCTAGCATTCGTTCAAAGAACTTACTGATGTTATTTAACATACAGATAGAAGAGTATGTTTCTTGAGAAGGATTAACCTGGATTTCTTCCATTATGTCGGTATATGCTCGTTATACGTAACGAGAATATACCGACATTCTGTTCATTATTGTCAAAATTTATGTTGGTACTTTTTCGACTAATATCCTGACGACTTCGACCGGAATGATGTCTGGCCCCGGGCCCTTATGGCATTTCATCCTCCGTCCTGCTTCTATTAGTTTACTAACGCTGAAAGGTTCAAACTCCCCTGATGCGATCTCCTCTCGGTAGGGTCTGTACGTTGAACCTGCTCTTCCGTGAGTACTGGCAACCTCCTCCTAGTCTGCCGGTGATTATGCGAAAGTCTTTTCCCCACGCATCAGCATCTAACTCCTCGCATAGCTTTTTTCAACAATTGGCTTTCGCTGCTTTATAGCGGCGTTGTATTCAGCTGTGGTTGCCGCATATGTTTGACGCGCGGCATTTCTACTATCCGAGGCTGACCTACCTCCTAGCCGTCCACGCCGTCTTCCGAAGGTGCTCCAACTCAGTCGAATGTTCTACCGCTGAGCTATACCCTCCTGTGCTCCACGCCGTCCACGCCGTCTTCCGAAGGTGCTCCAACTCAGTCGAATGTTCTACCGCTGAGCTATACCCTCCTGTGCTCCAACTCAGCAGTCCACCAGTAAAAATGCCTGCTCTTCGACGGATGCACCAATACCTGTGATTTCTCGTATTCGTCCCGTACGATATCCATCAGCTGAATGGGCGTTAGTTCCCTAGCCAGTCTGGAACAGATCTTGTCTGAACCGAGCATACCCCCTCTTGGAGATCAGCGTCCCTGCCGGCAAGCCACAGTCCACTTGATGGCCAACATGATGCTATATTTCGAAGGGAATAAATTTTATGAAATATTTTACTTGTACTTTGGTTTTTTTGCTTATCGACGAATAATTGATTAAAAATATTATTGGAATTGTTCCATTAAAAAAATAATTCACAACCTCTCACAAAATTTTATTTTGTAGACTTTTATAAATTGTTATTGTTCTTGACTTAGAAATTTTATAAAAAAACATTTCCTCAGAATGATCCGGTGTTAGGGTTGCGGATACATAATACAATTTTGTACAGGTTTAGGAGATCCATAATCCTGATTAGGGAGATTTTGGTGGATAATGTTTTGCCATTAAATTACTGCTTATTGTATTTTTTAAGTGTTGATGTTTACTCATATATATGTTTTGCATTATCTTTTTTTATGAATTCTTATGAGAGTGTAAATAGTTTTCAACCTTTAACAGCGAGGTAAAGGATAAATTTTTAGACATTTTTATAAAAATAATTTATGAAAATTTCCTAAAATACTGTCATCTACTTTATATAGTAAAACAATACCTTCACACAAGATTGAGCAAGTACTAATTTTATATAACTGGTTTAAAAAATCTGATGTGGACACCTACTTCCTTGTACACCTATTAAATTACATATATACATTTTTTTTTATATTAAACTTACATAAAATTTTATTTGATTAATAACTGCTGATATTTTTTCATTTTTTTATTTTTATAATTATTAGTAAATCAATATATTTAAATGTGCCTTCCCTTTGTAAGATCAAAATTAAAATCTTATTTGGCTATAACTTTGGAACTAATGAAAATAAGTATCACTTATGATATATCGCTGAAAATCTCTCAATGAGGGCTTATTATTGCTGTTAAGAGAAAGTTCAAAATCCACTTTTTTTAATTTTGGGCTTTTTTTGGACACTTTTGGTTCAGTTGATTGCAATCAAAAGGGAAGACGCACAACTAGATGTTACAACTGTCCTAAATCCAAAATTTCAACATTCTACGGCTAATCGTTTTCGAGTTATGTGAGATACATACGTACAGACGTCACGTGTCTGTACGCGAAACTACTAGTGAAAATGGATTCTTGAAAAAGAACGTTGAAATCTGAAAACTGAAATTTTTCGCAATTACAATAATTGCTTCCACTTCGTACAAGGAAGTAAAAATCATTAAAATATTTTAATTTTCTAGTACATATAATTTTCTTATATGACTTATTTTAATAACGGTTTACTTTGAAATCATGAAATCTTGTATGCTAACTTATAACATGTACGTTATCGAAACTGATTCTATTAGATTTTTGTAAAATCTGATTATGCACTGTAGTAATTAGGAGGTGGTTGGATTTGTAAAATTTTTACTTGTACGTGGTTATTAGATTATCAAATAAATAACATCGAACATACCGTATTCTTTTTTAAGTATTCACAAAAGTCACTCCACCACCTTAGAATTTATTTTTCTAAACTTTTGTAACTAATGTATCAATCTACTGATTTCATGTTTATTTATATTTATTATTTCACTCAATGAAGTTTTATCAGATGGTAACTCACATCGACTTGAGTTTAAAAAAAATTTTTTCCCTGAACGAAAGTCGCTATTTTGGAACCATTTTAGTCTTTATTACGGAGTAATAGGGTTGACTTTTCTTAAAATTTACTGTTTAATTTAAATAGTATAAAAAAATTATAATTTTACGTTTGGTGCCAGTATTTATCGGGATCTAATAAATTATTTCGTTAAGTACTTTCAATCATACCTTCCATATGTTATTGTAGTATTTAAATCGTTTTCTGACATTTAATTATGTTTTCCGCCGATTGACAGTGGCAATAAGTGTGTTACAGCTCGAGTATATCTGTGAAATAGTCGCTGGTGACGTTCTGCTGCCGTTGGGTGTTTGCTAAATATGAATCTAAACATTAGAAAACAATTGTAAAAGCACGCCTGTGTTATATTTCCGCCTCGTAAACATACTTTTATTAACTTCACTGTGAACTGTTTCCTCTTTTTCTTTAGCTGTTTCTACATTGTTGATATGCATGTCTTTGCAGTTGTTCCAGCTGGATTTTGGCCATCGATAATCATGAAACAGTTCAGTCCAGTTTTTTAAATAAATTTATTTATTGCAATAAATTATTACTCTATTAATCAAAATGCTGTGTTTAATAAAACATAGCTTTTTAATATTTTAAATGTGTTTAAATAAAGAACGCGGAAGTTCTTGCCTAAAATAACAAAGGAACAAAATTAATAACTGCTTCAATATATCTCTTTAATATATCTCTTTAAAACATCCGGATGATAATCTTCTTTAAGTAACAAAAGAAATTAATTTACTGACAATAAGCTCCAATTTTGTCGCATTATAACAAAAGATGATACACACGTTGTGTAGTTTTCTTTTTCATACCTACGCACAAACCATAATATATCCTAAGTAACAAAATATATTACTACGTTTTTAATTATTGTCATTAATATTATTATACACTTATATCTTCATGAAAATGAATTTATTTAAGTTTGTTTTTGTTGATAAAAGCATTTTAAAATACTAATATAAATAAGCATAATTAATTTGTAAAAGCTAATGCAGTAAATTCCATCAAACCTTGGGGTAAATTAAAAAATAGTATTTGCTAATCATCCTATTACCAAGCAAGCATAGAATTAAGGAAACTTCTAAAATTGAATGCGCGTTTCGAATGACAAATAATAATCATTATTATTTAATAAATGAATCAGTGAAAATAAATTTAAGTACAACAGATACAATATAAAAAAATTTCTGCATAGTTGAAAAATGAAACAAAAACATCAGCAATAATATAAATACGCTATGAGCAGTCCAAGTGAAAAGCAAATAATTAAGTTACAATGTATTGTATACCACATAACAGTTGAATAAACATGCCTGCCTTAGACTCGGCTAGTTATGAAGAGTTTAAAGAAACAGATTTTTTCTAATGTGAGCTACTATTTTAATTTCCGATTGGTCAACTCTTTTTTGTCTTTCTTTAAAAATACAAGTATTTTTTTGCATTGTAAGCATCTTTTGTTTTTTTTTTATTTACACTATTTTTACTAATTCGTTTGTAAGTACTGGAAATGATTGTATATCAGTGGAAATGCGTGATTTTATGAAAAATCTTTGGTTGGTTTTCCTCGTTCTTTTATTACATTTTATTTAGTTCGAATGTCTGTTTTGCACAAAAATTATCAGTTGCAATATCTGATGATATTTTTACTATAGTAATAATAATAATAATTATAGTTATTCATTTATTTATATATTTTATGTAGGGCTATTAGAAGAAATTTTAATCTTTGTACTATGTAAAACCAGTATGGTATATCATCCGATATTCTGTTTAATAATCGATAGTTTTTATAATAAAAAATAATCACTCAATTGATTTCATCTCACATTTTAGTATTAATAAAACATCATTACATAAATATATATATTTGGATTGTATCTAAATCTGATCCTTTTTAAGTAGATACTGCTGTGTTATTTTTAACGAAAAAGATAAATAGCTGAAAGTTTACAAGAGGACACGAAGTCACATATAATGTGTACGTGCTTTTATTAAAAAGGGTTATTCCGCAGTAATCCGTGGAAGAGATGAGATGATGTAACCTAACCTATTTGTAACATTCATCTTGGCTTAATTTATAATAGCACTGCGTCACACCTTCATAGTTTGATGATCTAAGAGATAAGACGGTAACAGCAGCTTGCAATTCGCTACCTTCTGGAAACATTGAATATCACAACTTAATGTTTGTCATTGTTAATAAAACCGTTAAGTAACATGTGAGTGAATGCGATTCGGTTGAAAAATTATGCTACATTTTCTCTGTAGCTCTAAAATTATTGCTAGATTAATACACTCTAAATTAAAGTATGACCAGAATTTCTTGGCGACGGTTAGGTGTGTGCACGCGACCTGCCTTGCGTCTTGGCAGGTCAGGGTGGGACGAATCCCCTACAGGTTGTTACACGCATAATATATTTCCTATAATTTCTGATTTAGGCGCAATTAGATGGGTTTCCCCCAATCGGTATATCACACAGTTTCTCTCCGGTCATGGTGATTTTCGGGCGAGTTTGGCTACCTTTTGTTTCGTGGATTCGAGTCAATGACCGGATTGTGGGTCTGATGATACAATGGACCACGTCGTCTATTTCTGTCCCCGATATGAGGTCGAACGTTCACGAGCTGTTATGAAACTTAAAATAATACATTCCTACTGGATCTCCGTATTAACTGGATGATCCGCTGTGAGTGGTCTATAGCGGTTGGTTTCCTTCGCACCCTTACGGTGCGTAGGCCTGCAGAGGGAGTTTAATCTAGATATTTGATCGTGGTAGAATCCCGGGTGGCTAGAGTTCCGGCCCAGGCATTGGATCTGTTGGAGGTAGGCGCATTGGCATCGTGCCACCAGTTATATTGGTATTGTTTTTTATTCGATTTGGGGCTTCCAGTGGCGGGGGGGCCGCGCTGCCGGGGTTCAGTCCCTGATTGTGACTTAGAAATGCCGCGCGAGACTCCATGTTGGGACCGGGTGGGAGTGCGGGGTTTGTCCCCGGCTCCTGCGTAGACTGCAATGGGGTTACGTTCCCCTTGTTAGGTGATCTAATTTAGTCGATTTATTTGGGTGTAGGTCTGAATTTCTATGTTGCGTAAAACATAATTTTGATTGGTATGAGTGTAGCACTAACAACTTATAACTCGTTCGTTTTATGTGGCATTTACAGTCACGAACGGTGTTGTCAAATTTAGACTAGGTGCGGGGTCCGCGGTCTCGGTTAGTTAGTTTGAGAGAATCATGTAGGTTGGATGTGAAGATGTCCGTTTGAGGCTTACGTGAAGGCAAAATTTGTATTTTACTGATGCAAATGTCTGGCGAGGCATTTACATCGGTGGCATTCCGACCGAGGCTTGGCTGATAACTGTGAGATTTAATCAGTTAGAGGGTCTAGACGACCTCCGGTAAAGCCCCTCAGGGCATGGAACGAAGGTGGTGGTGAGGCGACCGGTAACGTCACAAGGCGGGTGTCTTCCCCCTACGCGGTTGGGATGTACTTGTTCAAGGCAAGAGTCTTGAGCAAAAACAGTAACTCACAAATAAATTGTCGCCTAGTTAAAGGTTAGTGTTCTACACCCGCAGTATACAAAATACCTGTGGCAGGCGATTTCCGAAGTTATGCAATAAGGCAAACGTTAATTGTGATTGTGTACAAACCTCGTCCCTCATTCTGGTCGTATTATACAAGGCTCGGCTGATAAACTTTACACACTAGCGTGCTATATGGATACAAAAGGTGCTGTCAAGTTGGGTGTGGCAACACATGATAGCTAAAATCCCCCCCTACAAATCTGTGATAATGCGTTGAAACCCGTTTACCGGTTTGTTTTCAGTAGCAGTTTAAGTGAAGTCGAATGTGTTGACACATTGGTCGTACATTGGTTAAAGCAGTGCACATTGATCGCATTTTTAACAGCAGAAAATGTGAATCCAATGAATATTTTTCATCAAGCGGTTTACAGTAGCGAAACTGTTGGCAGGAGTACTGTGAATAGGTAGGCATTGAAATTTCGCGAATGTGAAGCTGTAAAGCGACAATTGAGAAAGCACCTCGCAGCGGACGACCAGTTTCTGTGACTGACATCGCTGTTCAGTTAGGCATATTTAAAGAAGGAATAGGCCATATTATCGAGCAATTGGGTTACCACAAAATCTTTGCACGATGGGTACTGCGCAAACTCTATGATGGCTCTCCGCAAGCTGAAGTTTGAGCCTATTCCGCATCCGCCATATTCGCTGGATTTGGCTCCGTGCGACTTACACTTCTTCCCACATCAAAAGTGGGATCTCAAAAGATTCCACCACTGATAATGAGGTGAAGGAAACTGTGGCCACTTGGATCCGAGAAAGACCGCCAGAGGTTTTCAGTGACCGAATGCAGAAACTTGTCACGCGTTTGGAAAACGTGTGTATCAGTGTAAACGGGGATTATATTCAAAAATAATACTGCATTTTGTAGCTAATGTATTGTATTTTTATTCATTTTTTATTTCTTTCCAATATCTCTTTTCATTCCCATGCTACGCATATATGTGCAAAATTTATCGGCCGAGCCTTATAGTAACTACTTCTAGTACCATATTATAGTACCTAGTCATATTATAGTAGGTAGTATAACTTACTTTCTTCTTGGAGGAATTTAACGTATAAATTTTTAAAATACTAGTAAACTTAGACCCGTATTTTAATATCATTATAGGATTATTTTTAAGCTTATAGCTTATTCAAGCTATGTTTGCCTTTAGTATCCACTTATTCAGTTCCTTTGACCGTCAGAAATTACAGTTGTTAGGAGGCTTAGAATTCAAAATGAATTTTTATGGACTAGTTTTCAGCATTTCCTGTAACAGTATTACACGTTTTACTTAATATAACATATAGTTATAATGCTATATTAAACTGGCTGGGTGAGGGCACGAAAATATTTTAACATAACAGTTAGTATAATGTAACGTAACATTTGAAGGATTTTAAACCATTTCAGTCGGTGGGAATTAAAACGTTATTAAAACTGACCTTTATAATCGCTAATTGTTATCGGTTCGTAACGTTTACCCTTAAACTCGCTAATAGTTTAGTATATCAATATAATATTTTCACGAATTTTTATTGAAAGTAATAATTAATTTTTTTTAATTTGTTTTTAATTTCATTCGATTTAATAACAAACTTTTCAGAAATCTTTTTCGATTCAATCAAAGTTTAAGGTGCGCACGTTTACTAAAACATTAGTAATAAATTATTTACGTTATAAATACATAATCTAATTTAGTAACTTGCTTACTAATATTTATTTTTAATTTTCAGATTGATTGATTTTTAAAGATTGTTTTAAATAAATTTTAATAAACTAAACTGTGGCTAAGAGTAGGTGTAGTGTTTAAAATAAGCTTAATAAGTTTGATTCTGAAGAATAAGTATTCTTACTCTGATATAAAGAGAAAATGATTGTTAAGATTTGTAGTGTTTTTGTTTTTTACCATAAATTTTAACAGTGGAAACTCCTGTATTTAACCGTAATTACGGTGGATTTTGACTTTCACACTAAATAAAATAATAGACTACTTAGAAAATGTAATATTTTATAATATAATAATAGATATTCTGCCTAGATTCTGTAAGCGCGCCAAATCTCTTTGTTTTTAACAGTTGAGGTGTACTTAACTCGTAAAGATAGAGTGTTCTTGTTTACAGTATGTGTTATAATGAACTCTTTATTTAAAAAAAAAAAACAAAAAAAAAACAGGGAGTAGTTTCTTTGAATTGCATACCTAGCTACATCTTTCCTCAGTAACGTAATTGTATATGCCAACATTTCACTAAATTTACTGCAGTTGCATTTTAATCTTATTTATTCTCAGATTTTTATCTATTTTATCTATTACCTACTTATGTACCGTTCTTTGTACGAGCAAACACTAAATTCTTTAAGTTACGGATATCATTTTTAACTGCTGAAGGATCGCTAATCAAAATAATTTATTACTTTTCTTGAAATCACTGTTAAGAGTGACGTTCCAAAAATTAAATTTTGATTATACACGAAATGAGATGAAATAAGTGATGAATATTTCGGTGAGGATTTACCATCTATATATTGAATGTCTTAGAAGGTCTCTGATATGCTTACAGATCTACTCCTCTGATTAAAACACAATTTCATAGGTTTAAATAATTTTAATTTAAAAGGTTAAAAACTAATATAAAATTAATTTAGCGATCACTTTCAATAAAATTGCACTAAAAGTAATGTTGTAGCCTAGTATAAAATGTTAAAATTGGATACGGTCTACCGCTTCAATTACGTAGTCAAGTTACGCCTGCCACCTTGATATCTTAATTTAAACTATAAAATTATTCCGTAGAAAAAATAAAATTTCATAAATAAAAGGATGAGTAAAGAAAGTATCCCTTAGCGATGTATCTTATTATTCAAAGCGAACATCCTAGTCAGGTTACAAGGTCTCGACAACCTTATTCAACCTTTTATTCCTTATCTCTTTGGAATTAATTTTAATCTCTTAATTTTATCCGTTAATCTTATCTCTTTGGAATTATGTAAGTTAAAATGATCTTTTCTATTTTTTTTTCTAAATATCACGGGAATAACTACGACAAATTTTTGGTTTCTCATATTCAGGAATTTAATTAATTAAGGGTTTGAGCGCATTACGATCCGTTAAGACTTCTTAACGGATTTTGTGTTTATTCATTTATCGTTTGCTTCAATCATACACATGTGTATAATTAAAGAAATAAAATGAAAATTAATCTTAACTCATACTGTTAAACATTGTTTTACTCTTCAACGTTCACCTTCTTAGTAATTAGATTAAATGGTTTTGTGTTAGGTCAGTAATTAAATCAGTTTGAAATAAACTGTACTTGCTAAAATATTTGATTGTAGAATTACTGTAGATTTAATCAAGAAACTATTGAATGATTTTGTTTTTATAAGTATTTATTACGCATCTATTCCACTTTGTTACTGGAAGCAATTATTTTATATTAAATAATTGCAATGAAACAAATAAAATTTATAAAAGATAGGGTAGAGTTTAAAATGCCTTCTTGTCATGTAATTTTTAAGCAACAATTTTTTATTTTATAAGGGAATGTTATAACATAAGGGAAATAAGCGATCCTGTCTTTCCTTAATTAAGGATTTTTGTATTTCTTTCTAAACGAATTTGTGTTTGAATTGGCGTTTCAGCTGCTCTTAAGGTAGCTTGGCGTTCAGCTTGCTCATCTAATCTTTCTTGTCTCTGAGAAGTTGTTTCACCAGCTCTCAAAGCACATTGTCGCCTCGCTTGTTGTTGTCGAGCAACTTTTGCCGCGCGGGCCCGTAATGAATCCCTGGACAGGTTAGACTTGCGCTTCCGAAGCATTTTAGAAAAAAAACAGAGTAAAAACTGAAAATAGCGTTAGAAGTAAAACAATAAACAGGCATCTAACCTCAAAAACACGGAAAGGTTTTAGTATTGCTTAGAAGTGACAGAAGAATAACAATAAATATAGAAGGATTCGAAACAGCAGAAGCATTATACTCAATTGAATAGTGACTTGACCGTCGGTATTACAGTGTTGGATTGGCACTTTATTTCATTTACTTACTGGAACGCCAGATGGCGTTGAACTTGGTCAAATTTTTTGTCGGACGATCATACCTACCAATATAAATTTTTACCCTCCCGAAAAAATATTGTTTTTTTTTTGCTAAAAAGTGTCCTGTGTCCTTCACAATACCTTTGAGAATATGTGTACGAAGTTTCATGATGATCGGTTGAATAGTTTCTGCGTGAAAGCGTAACAAACAAACAAACTCACATTCACATTTATAATATTAGTAAGGATTTGTTTAATTAAGAAAGTCCTTCACGAAAAGATGTTAAGTTAGCCCTTTATTACAATTTTAACATGGTTTATTTTTTCAGAATCTTTAATGCACTCCTTTTAAATAGAAAATGAAACCCCCACATCTTTTATTCTGGTAAAAGTTTGAAGTAAATTTAACTAATTAAAAGGTTTTTAAAAATCGATTATAAATCCGAAATTGCTAAAATTTTCGTTTTAAGTAAATAATAATTAAAATCAATATAAAAAAATCGGAAACATTTCGTATGTATATTAATACGGCAAAAAAAAAAAAGTTTAGTATACGCGTTTGACGTTACTGAGGAGTTTCTTTCTCATTAATCCAATCAATATTCGGTTGATATCAAGAATTTGTGTTGCGAAAACTTTTCGGCCGTAACTAATTTCTATATATATGTGTAGGTTAAGTGTAATGAAAATAATGAATTTATTTTCTTTGAAAGAATAGAAATCTGATGAGAACAGATGACGATGTTGGAAACGTCACCATCGAAAAATTCGTATTGTGTTGCAATACCGACACCCCCATATATATCTTTTCCTTACACTGAATTTTCCTACAAGAAGACTAAATTTTATAGTTTTAAAGTTAATCTCATTTCTAATATAATACTCGTATGTATGGTTTTTCTGTGTGAGTATAGAAACAATTCAGACGATTTCTTTAGCGATGTCTGCATTTCATTTATGGTTTCATTTTGAACCAGATAAAAATTATATTCGAAACACCATTAGAAATATAAATTTCTTATACAGAAACGTTTTTTAAGAAAAAATCTATCGTAATTTTTTCCACAAAAAAATAAATTTTTAATGGGAACAATAAATCTAATTAAAAGATTTTAATTATTTTTATCTAATCAAGACGTTATCAGGATGGGAGTTTTAAACTTTATCAGTTTTTATACAGTGAATTCATCTCCTATATATGTGAAAATGTTTCTGTTTTAATAAATCGATTTGAATCTTATTTTGTTATACTTTTTAAATGATTCGTTAAAATGGGTAAGGTATTTTAAATTTTTTCATAAAGGTAGAATCTGATATTAAAAGAAAAAAATTATAATCATAAAATGTTATTTTTTTATACATTTCATTTATTTTTTTATACATTAGACAGAATAGGGTTAAATTTGTACTTGTGGGTTAGATCTAGTAACTTAGGGAGCTAACCAACCGGTTCGCCCTGACATGGTTCCCCCTGACCGTCCCAGTTCGTAAATCTTAATTAAAACAATTTCTGAATTCTTGACAAAATGAGAAGGAGCCCCGTGGTTTTGAAAAATCACTTATTCTCTAATTAGATCGGATTTTTTTCTAAATGAGGCTAATTAATTTCTAAGAAATTTAAGTACATATTTCCCGTAATGAGATCTTCAAAAACAAATGCTCCAATAATATAATTGTAATAAGACTGACATAAAATGTGAGTTGTAAACTACTTCCTATTATGTTATGAATTTTTTAATCCCGATGATTATTTTGTGAATTATTAACTCCATATCTTAAAGAAATTCCTTCGGTAAATAAAGAACTTACTTTGTTACTGTTGTCTTAAAGTCAATTGCAGAAATTTAGACCTAGCGGAAAGTCTTCAGGTTGTAAATTATTTTGAATCTCCGGCAAATGTTATGGATAGAGATTTTCTTTACGAAGTATTCATCATACTACACTGTTAATTTAAATTCTTAAGGCACGCAGACAGTTCAGGAGAGCGGCCGTGTCCGAGCACGGCCATCTCCGGGACATCTGATGAGAAGACCGTACTCCACAGGTTATAATTAAACGGTCTCATGCCATATTAAACGAACCACGGTGAAGAGGCGATACAAGAGTCAAAAAATGACAAACCAGGCTTAGGAGCCTCTATATCGCGTAACCTATAAATGGAAACCGCGCGAAAATTCAGGCCGCGAAAGTGACCGTTTTCGCATTTAAATTTTGTTAAAACTATAAAAAACTAGACAACATCCCACACCGTCCCACGAAGAGACCACAATCTCATTTAGTCAGCATATGCGACTCCCTCCGGTGAACGAGGCGCATTTCTCCCTCCAAATAACTAGGGCCCCGGTAGGCGCATTCCTACTAGCCCATAGCTGCTGGTATCGAAAGGACTTCAGCGGATGGACTGAAGGGGAATCACACCGGGATTACTAGGCTCAAAAGTTTAGTCTCCCACGGTCAGAACCAGTAAATAAATTTCACGCTGGTCCATGCGGATAGAAACGCAAATTACCAAAGCCGTCCATAAATAACACTTAAAATTTATAACCGCCACTAAATAACCGATGAAACCCGCCCGATAATAGAAAGATACAGCAGCAAGGGACATTGTCCAGGCTCTGCGATCTGTTGAATGATCTGGTGAATGAGTTTTGTGGTGGAGAAGGGTTATATTTGTATATAAATACGGAGCAGTTGTTGGTTAGGGCATCCATTCTTTTCTTGGCAAGTAAGCGATCTATTACAAGAGTTAACGTCATCAAGACAACTTTCATCAAGGTGATGTGAGCGTGGGTACCTGGCGGTGTTAACGAAGCGTTTTTTGATTTAATGATATTGATAAAGAGTGTGGCTACCTTGCTGATGTAACGAAGTGTTTTTGAATTTAATGGTAGTAATAAGGAGCGTGGATACCTTGCGGTGGTAATGAATCGCTTTTGAGGGTAAGTTATTGCGATGCTACATTGATTAGCGTTACTGAACTTCAAATCTGTACTCTTTTTGAAAAGCCTGCACTGTTTTTTCAAAAGCCTGCAAAAGCCTAAAAATGCCTGCAAGGTTTTTAGGAGTTCTTACCTTGAAGAAAGCTGTATTGATGACGTTCACTCTATCATAGCTCGCTTACTTGCCAAGTGAAAATACATGCTCTAACCAACAATCGCTCCTTATTTTTACCCAAATATCCTCTCTCTACCGCTATACTCCCTCACTCTTAACCTGCCCCTGACCTTTGAACTTTGACCTCGTTATAGAACCACTCGATATACACGACGTCATTTTTATAACTGAAAAGGCATTTTTAGAAATTTTTAGATTTCTTTTAGGCATTTTAAAAATCTTAATCTAAATCACCTCGAGCACTGTAATTTTCTTAAATTTTGAAAACATACAAAACTATTCAAATGCAAATATTTATTTCAATTTCTGATACTGTCAACTTACATAACAAAAGATTTCACAATTAAACTTATGTAAATAAAAAAATGAAGTTCAGTTTTTTAATATTTTTAATGTAACAACAAAATTTTAAAAATCCTCTTTAACTAATGTCGAATTTTAGTATATCTTTTTAACGATTCATATCGTGTCTAGATATTTTCAATTTGAAATCATTCTTGTTTTGGTTTAATGTTATCTTAAACCCAATTTTTTTTCTATCATTATGTATCGAATTATTAAGCTTCAACTCGTCAGAAAAGATATAGTAGGGAAACTAGTACAACGTAAGTTTAATATTATATATCGCTTAGACAGACTAAGCCAGTCTCAGATAGACTCTAAACGTTAGATACACAGACATAGGCAAAGAGTGGAGAATTAAACGGAAATTTACAAGAGTTACGTAAATATCTCCTTGTAGAACGAAGAAAGGGGGAAGAGAGAATTGCTTGTCTTTTTCTGCCTCACCTTCTGTCTATCTTTCTATCCATCTCTTGTCTTTATCAATAAATGAAATACATCGTAAATGAATATCGTACTCTAAAATTGTGTTAGTAATTTATTCCGTAATATTTTCTCCTGTTAATTGGTTGTTTGATTATCTCCTGTACCAAAGGGTTTACTTCTTTTAAAGATTTATAGTCATGTAAAATATATGTTAATTTAAAAAAAAATTGTCTTCAAATCTCTTTTAACAGTCTGATAATACATTTCGGGCCTTTAAGAAATCACAATTTTGAAGTTCTATATTACATAATATATATATATATATATATATATATATATATATATATATTTATTCACACTCACTAATTAAGAGAGCTGTCCAGAATGTAACTTACGTTTTGGTATGAAAAAAACAACTGTTAGAAAAATATTTTATTTCATATAACTTGAAAATACATCCTTAAACTATTTTTCTACGTAAACAAATTGAGACACTTGTCATATCAGCGGATGAATTTTTCTTCACCAAAAAATTGTGCCGCCTGATTTTTTAGCCCCACTTTTTAGAACCCACCGGCTCAAAACTTAAGTAACCCAACTTTTTCGTCACAACCACGTGCAAAAGGCTAGGTGAAAGTTTTGAAAACTGAAATGAAAGCTCTGTAACAGTAAGGAACCGATTAAAAAAAATCTTTCTTCCACTTTCGCTACCAGTTCGTCAGACAGAGCAGAAGGCCGACCATAACGTTTTTCATCTTAAACATTTGATCGGCCACTTTTAAACATGATAGTTTATCACTGCCTCACAGCACCTTCACTCATCACATCTCTCTCATGCAATCATATAGTCCCCGATAATTCTCAGTGGGTTTGTAGGTTTTTGCCAAAGTAAATCTAATAACCGATCTCACTTCACAGTTGGGTTTTGTTATAGCGCCACACATTTTAAACACCTTGAAAAAATCAACAATCGAGTCTTTCACGTAGAGCAGCTCGATGCCTATCGAGTTAGACTGGCAGTAATCTCCAACATGGCCCCGCTACACACACTTCGCGAACAAGAAAACGTAAGTTACTATCTGTATAGCTCTCGTATCTTTAGTTACATGTTTTTTGAACAAATTTATTTAAACAATTATGAATGGGTTATTTTAACAAAACGAGGCTAGAAAGATTGCAAATCTCTGTAATTTTGGTTTCTAGGTTAACTATTAATTTAAGCATGCATAAGGATTTTTTTTTTGTAGGGGTCCATTTTCCAATTTTTTAGCTCCACTTGTTTTGCGCGAATATTTCTACTTTCCTTATCTGTAAAACACTTTTATCATAGCTCAATAAATCCCCATGCATTTTGTAACTGTTAAATTAACTTTTATTACTACCTCCAGTACTGTTACAACTGATTGAATTGTAGTCCAATACCTCAAAATAAGAACATGAAAATGAAAAAATTCAACTGTTCTTAGTTAAATAAGTCACTAAGAATAGCTCTTTTGAATATGCTAGAAAAACTTTTTTTATACATCTTATGTAGAAAATAAATTTTTGTATTGCACTCCTAATAAAATAATAATAATGAAACAGTGATTTTCATAAAACTTTATAAAATTAGTTAGATATTTCTCAGTAACTTGGCTCTTTAGAGAACGTTTCATGTCTAATTTTTTTTTAAGCATAAATTAAGAAGAGAGCTTTTTAATGATTTTATCCTTTCTTCTTATCTATAATCTCTGTGATATTACTGCAGAACGTTATAAAATCATGCCGTTTTAAAATAAAACTATAAAATTATTTTAAAAACTTTGTTTTAAGTATGTTACCCATATAATCGTTTGAGTATTGTTTTAACCATATAACTCAATACGAACAATGACTGTTTTTACTTCCTTTTACGAAGTAAGTATTGTGATCGCGAAAAATGTCGTTTTCCAGATTTCAATGGAAATATCCATTTTGACTAGTTTTGGCGTGACGTCTGTACTTGACCCAGCCAATGTACGACCTTGTGACGTCACGAGCAGACTGTGTATTACTACCCGACCTGAAAACATCAACTCGGCTTATCAAATGGAAGTATTATTTATTGTCATATTGTACGCGGTAATAACTATCATATTTACATATACTAATTGTAAACGTATTCGTAATTAATGCTGTTATGACCTTTATTTCAAAAAGCTTACTTGAATTTTCTTCATGCATCTAATTCAGACTTGTAGCAAGTTCACCATCCTCGCTAAACGAATCACTGTCACTTTCATTTTCACTTTCACTATCAGAGTGTCCACGTACAATATAACGTTTTGTCATTTAACCTATCAGTTTTCCATGCTCTTTTTCAAAATTTTTACATCATCTTCATCGTCATCTTCATGATCGCACAAAACCGCTATCCTCATATCTTCACTGAACACGATATAAAACTGGACTAAAGTTTATTTCTTTATACACACATTGTGTACTACTAATGACGAATCCAAATATAATCGTGATGAATGACATAATTTCTATCAGCATGTATACATCTCTATAAGCCTCTACATAACACCAATCAGAGCATTAGACATTGGTTAAAAAATTGTTGTTTAAAAGATTGAGTCAAGTCAGAGTGAGTTAAGATTGAGAAGAATTTTTTGACGTTAATAAACTCAGGTGGAAAGAATTGAACACATAACAACATAAATGTATTGTTTGGACGCCCGTATTGTTTGTAAGGCGAAAAAATAAATTAAAATAATAATTACGCGCAAAAGTAATATTTTGGAAAACAATAATATAATGAGATGTCAGCATGTGACGTCACAAGCTCGTAGATTCGCTGGGGCAACTATACGTACGTGTGTATGTATGAATCTATCTCGCATAATTAAAAAACGATTGATTAGCTGTAGGATGTTGAAATTTTGTATTTAGGACTGGTATAATATCCAGTTGTGCACTTCCCCTTTTGATTACAATCGACTGAACCAAAAGTGTCCAAAAAGCCCAAAATTGAATTTTGGATTTCTTAAGTAAGTAATAAGCCATCATTGAGAACTTTTCAACGATATATGATAAGCGGTACTTATTTTCATTGGTTCCATAGTTATACCCAAATATAATTTTAATTAATGAAATATTTGGATCTTACGGGAAGGCACATCGGTTCGAATCAGAATTCATCTCCCTTTTTTTTAGATTTAAATATATTATTTATTAATAATAGTTAACCTGTCATTACAAAGAAATTTTTACGATGAATAATAAATCAATAACAAAAAAAATAAATAAACAAAAAAAATAAAAATAAAAGATAAAAAAATATCAAAAGTTTTTAATGAAATAAAATTTATGTACTTTACATTTAAAAAAAAATGTGTAAATGTAATTTAATAGGCGTACAAGGAAATCATGTGTTGTCCATATCAGATATTTTTAACTTAATAAATGGTGTGATGATATATATATGTTTGGTTTTGAAGTTTTTATTCTTTAGATCAAAGAATGTTCTGTACGTGTGGAGGGCTGTGTTCGCATTCTGGAGATGTTTAAGGACGTTTTAGATGAGGCTGAGGAGCCTCAGGAATGAAAGTCTGTTCGGCCGAGTATGGTGGAAAAGCGACTCACACTTGCTTTATCATTTCGGACTTGTCAACTCAAACTCCATCCAAATGGGGGTCTTCAGCGGGCAGTAACATGGTCGGGTGATGACCTCCGACGAGCAGTGGTTGATGATGTGACCTCATCATATCTTGTGCAGCTATTTTTGAAGGGATGGCCCGAAGATCTATTCTTCCTTGTTGGAGGACATTGCAGGATTGGAGGAGGAACTGGTATCGCCTGGGTTGTCGACTTGGCGGCCGGGATTGATCATCCCCGCACCATCAGCAGATTTTCCGGAAAGCCCCTTGATCTGGGACTTGGCCCGTGAGGGCAAGTTGAAGGCGAGCTAAGTACTAGTGGAACAGTCGTCTATCCATGCCCTATCTGGATATGTCGATGGGTGTAAGATTGATCTTGGGCGTATAGACTACGACATTGTCATTGATTCGACGGCTGGGAATGGTGTGGTAGCCCCACCATTTGTATGTCAGTTCTGCAGGTCATAACGGACGGACAAAATAAGGTAGTTTATTTCTGGGGTCCGCTTGGGAGAGTTGGCTACATTTTGCGGCATATACAGTGGAATATGCCAGCCGCCGAGTTGGAAGGAAGCATTGTTAGGCGTTCGTCATCGATGCCGCAGGAGAAGAGCATTGACAAGAAACGGCCGGTAGGTCCAACGACAACTACAGTAGTAGTTAAGGCGGAGGGGAGGACCTATACTGACCTCCTCCTTTTTTTTCTCCTTCTCTCCCTAAAAGATGACTTGTAACCGGTTGATGCCGGGGTTTTCTCTCCGCGCGTAAGGGATCCGGAGAGGACCTACATATTCGGATGCGGGCTGCTGGTAGCGCTGTAGAGCAGCGGCGTCAGGAGATTTCTACGAAGGTGGAAGGCCCCACCACAGTTCTGTGTGGAGGGGGGATCGGAGGGTCCACATCCTGGTTAAGGATGTGGACGTGTTGACAATGAAAGAAGACTTCATTGCGGAATTTCGCAAAGTAACGGGGGAGTCTGTAACGGTAGACATCTTGTCCATGCGGCTGGCCTATGTGGTGACACAGATAGTCACGGTGGCGGTGCCGCCCATCCTTGCGGAGAAGTTGTTGTCAGATGGGCGGATATTGAATGGGTGGCCTGTAGTATCACTAGACCCACCTTCTGTGACCTGTGTTTCCGGTGCTGTAGTCCGAACCTTTGGCTCAGTTTGTGGCGGCCCAGATAGGAGTGGCCATTGTTTCGCCTGTGGAGAGGCCGGCCACTTGCGGAAGGACTGTAAGCGTGAGGCTCGCTGTCCTTCTTGCAAGTTGCATGGATATGCACACGGGGGTTGAGGTTGTAAGGCTTCACCCTTGTCATGAGTCGGTGGTGCCTGTCCTAGCGTGGTGTTTGCAGGAGACAGCCTCGTCTGGGAAACCCACGGGTTGGTCTAGTGGTTAACGCGTCTTCCCAAATCAGCTGATTTGGAAAGTCGAGAGTTACAGCGTTCAAGTCCGGGTAAAGCCAGTTATTTTTACAAGGATTTGAATACTAGATCGTGGATACCGGTGTTCTTTGGTGGTTGGGTTTCAATTAACCACACATCTCAGGAATGGTCGAACTGAGAATGTACAAGACTACACTTCATTTACATTCATACAAATCATCCTCATTCATCCTCTGAAGAATTATCTAAACGGTAGTTACCGGAGGCTAAACAGGAAAAAAAAAGAAAAAAGAAGAAGCCTCGTCTGGGAAGGGTGGGAGGCTTCGGTGTCCCACCATATATGATCGGGTGAGGACTCCCTTGTAGCACCTCTGGGGGGAATGTAAGATCGTAGTCCCGGTGGGGGATTTCTATGGGGGTTTCTCATTAGAGGGGAGGCGTAAAGATTGGAATCCCGGTGTGGGGAGCCCTCAGGGGTCTCCTCATCAGAGGCATGGCATGACAATAAACGACCGAGTCCCGGCTGCCTGGGTAGGGTTTTGTTTACCATTCAAAAATGTAAACGTTAAAGAAAATTGAAGACCTAAATGATATCTGAGATAATTTCCTTTTTTTATGTAGATTTTAAAAAACATATATTTATGGTGACCTTTTTAATGAAATAAAGGCTTTCGAAGTTAAACTCAATATCGTAATTTTTGTTCAAAGGATGAATAAATTTTGCACATAATTCCGATTAAGAAAACAAGTAAGTTCAATGTTAAACCTTTAAAGTTTTCTTGAAGGTGGGAAAAAATATTTTTAAATTATAAACTTTTCATATAAACTTTTATTATTTTTAAATTATAAACTTTTTTATCTTTAGTTTAATATTTATGAAAGAGAATTTTGAAACTTAATAAACATATAAAATACCTCTTTAGAGTAAAACTGGAAGATCTCTTTCCATTTTCGTATACATCAATCAAAGATGTATATAATACATCTGTATCTAATACAGATATAATCAAAGTGTATGTAAAAAACGGTTTCTCACCGTTTAAAAAAAAGTCTCTTACTACAAAAAAATTATCTTGACCTGTTCCTTTCTTCGGATCGAAAAAAGAGAAGGAAATAACTTATAAGACTGCCAAACACTGACTTCGTTCCTTTATTTTCTAGCATTACATACATCTGTATGCTAATGCTCCCCTAATATTCCCATAAATCTTTATGGGAAAGGTAGATGTAACTAGTTCATTTCATAACAAGTATTAGCCTAAACGACGGTAATCATTCCGTGGATTGAACGGTTCATATACTAAGGTCGGATACCTTCGTACGCTTCACAACTGTGAGTATATGATTGCCACCATAAAAAAGGGTATGGATGACTCAGATTCTTTCCAAGTATAAGATGAATTCCCCCTAATTGAAATGACCTTAAGTAACTCCTTTGGATAGGAGTTGCTCATCTCGTTTTTTAGTTACTGTACGGTAGGTTGATCATCTACTCCTTGGTCAACCCTTATTTTTCTGGGGCATCTGTATAGTTTGTTGGGGGTACCTATGAACCTATTTCTGAATTATATCCTATTCGATGGTTGTACAAAAAGCCAAGTTTGGAATTAATATGATTATCCTATTAATGATGGGTTTCTTTATCCTTATTAATACAACAAAATCCATTTGGATGTAATGAGGCTAAAACAATGCTTGACTGCCGTTAATTTTCTTCTCGAAAATATTGCATTTGCCGATTAGCTAAAGTTATTACGTTACAAAAGTGGTCTGTGCCGGATTCGAACCAGCAACGTTTGGATTAAATTTCAAATGATTTATCACCAAGCTATCCTAACTTTATTTGAAAAATTAATGTTTGAAATTTAATTATTTAAAAAAGTAATTGTGCCGGTTAGCGTTTATTTATGTACATGCCGTTTACTGTAATAAATACAAATGTTACTTCCATATTAATTTCTATTATTGTTTCATATTTGTATATTTATTTAAAATAAAATCGCTTCATAATATAGTTATTTGATGTTTAATTTTATTTCAGCATATTTATTATTACATGACTTCCCAAAAGGAGTGTTATGTATCTAGGTAATGTACACATACATGTTTGTTTCACTGTAGCAGCTCAACGGCTTAATCGATTTAGATGTATGACCCCGCGTTTGAATCCTTACGTTACCAGGAGTGTCGTAGGTGTGTATACGTATATATATATATATACTGTATACACAATTGTCACTTGTCACCTGCAAGTTCTTTAATTATCCTATATTAGTGATTATCCTTATTAATACAATGAAATCCAAGAACATTGTTTGTCAGCAATGCTTTTTATGGCAGTCATGTTTTTTAATTTTTAATATTTTTAAACGACTTGTATTATTTAGTATCCTAATTTTTCTAAATGGAGAGAAATTATAACTAATATATTTTTTTTAATTATTTACTATTCAGTATCATTACGCAAAATTATTATAAATTTAATGAAATAGATAAAAAATAAGGGTGATAAAATATTAAGGAGAAAGTGTATATAACTTTTATCTTTTACTATATTTCATTAATAAAGATTTCTTTTATTATC
This sequence comes from Lycorma delicatula, assembly GCF_047948215.1. Classification (NCBI taxonomy): domain Eukaryota; kingdom Metazoa; phylum Arthropoda; class Insecta; order Hemiptera; family Fulgoridae; genus Lycorma; species Lycorma delicatula. Next base: position 174,624,557 of record NC_134456.1, on the reverse strand, counting down.
TTTTAATATGTTAACTTACTTATTTTTTTCTCGTTAAAATTATGACGCTGTTTTATAAACTTTTAAGTATATGCATAAATGTCAGCCAGCTATACAATTATCTTTTATTACGTAATTTTCATTCATCTTCAAAAGCAGAATATATTAATGTATTGTTACTTATAATCATCTATGCATCTACTTAAGTTAGTGGGACTGACTTCAAAACAGTTTTACCAATTTTTACGAATAAAATATCTCTGTTTACATTTTTAAGTGAGATTGGGTTTGTGCCAATTTGTAAGAATTAAGAAGAAAAATACTGTACTGTTCAATCGTGATTATATCATACATTATAATTAGATAAGAAATTATAATGATAACGACGTTAATTAAAAAGTACCGTTCATTAACAATTACCTCTATAATAATATGATGAAATAAGTTTAACAAGAAGTTTTAAATGGTGTTCACCATTTTATTATATCGTACGTGTTTTGGCGGTTGTTTGAAAAGATAAGAATGATAATTTTATGGTAAAATGAAATGTATTTAATTTAAACAATAATAATAATGAAACAAACGTAAAAGAGTGGGATTTAAAATATAATGAAACGATTAATATTTCACCAATGTTTTACGTTATTCGGACTGTAATTCATTGTTCATTATTTATACAACACCCCATTTATCAGAGAATTGATGATGATACATTGAACCGAATGTTTTAACAAAGAATAATATTCGTTTACTAATAATATATAAAACTTTGTAAATATATGGTTGAGGTACATAAAATAGAAGATGTGACTTGTGTAACATATGGCTGATTCAGTGCGGTGCGGGGAGGGGTTTCCAGTATTTTTTAATTTCCTTTTTATTGATAAATTCAAAACGAAATAACAGTTTAACAAAACATTTGTTCATGAATTTTTATTGTATCCCTCAATCATTAATTGTTATTTTTTACCGTTTAGTAAACATCTAATGGTCATAAGGATACCAGTTGTGTCTTGTGTAGGTTAAGCATATTTTTATAAATATGAACCGGTAAACTGGTTCTACTGTCGTACAGGCGAGGCGGTCAAGATTATCCATGTCAAACAACTTGAGTTATAAATACTCGTCTTTTAATTTTCTCCAAGTTGTTTTTAATAATATTCGAAAATGGAAGTCAAGCGTTTCATTAAATTATTATCTAACACATTATATTTTATTATTTCATTCAGGTGTGCATTAAAACTACTAACTTAAGAAGAAAAGCTCTCTTTATTTTGAAGATCTGCTAATGAACATGGAAGCCAGTTTTTAAGTAGAAAATTCATGTTTCTCTGCTATGCTGCTTAATCTGAAATTTCGCGTTAGTATTAAAATATAAATTAAATTAAATGTTGTTGTAAGTACATTATGACCCCGCTGTAACGCGGATACTTTTATAACTAGGCAGAGGCATATTTCCCAAAAAAGAACTGTTATATATAAAAAAAAAAAAGTTTCCTACTCTTTAGTAGGAAACAAATACGTGTACGTATTTAATTATAAATTGATCAGAATAAATAAATTTGCCAGTGCATTTAGTTGTGTGAAATTGCACGTACCTTTAAAAAAATGTAAACTCCAAGTAAATTAAAATAACTTCCTATTTTTTCCAAATAATTGTCTTAAATCTAAGAGTTAAATTATATTCGTTAAGATTTATTGTATTAATACTCAATACTGTATTTTTATTTTTTTACATTTTATTTAATGTGTAATATTTTCATTTTTAACTGTTACATTAATAATTTTATTTAATATTTTATTTTTGTTACAATATTAACTCAATTGGCATTGTTTTTTTTCGTTTATCATCTTATCTTCGAAATAATACGGTTAGCCTTTAACGCAAGTATAACAGTTTTCTCCGGATGGCCGCGTTAATAGTGGGTCCGTATGTTGTAATATTTCTTTTAAAAATATTTTTTTATTTTCATGATTTTTTTACTTACTTTATGAACTGAGATTTTCATTTGAAAAATGATGTTATATACTTGTTAAATATACTGGAAAATTAAAATTTAATTCAGTCATGTTACTATTGCATTTTAATATTATGTCATACGGTTTTAGATAAACGAGGTAGTCCTAGGATGTCAGTATTTTCTGTCATCTGCTACAGAGAGCTGTTTATTATCACATATGTTTATAGAAGTGACAGATATGGGTTATGTAAAACACTCATTCACTTATACGAACTTATATAAATATGCGATGTCCATATAAATTTTATTTACTATGTACTGTATGTTCATATTCAGCAATGATAAATTGATAAATTATTTATTAAATTGTTCAGTTTTTAATAATAAAAAAATTAAAAAAAGGAACCGTATATTAATAGTACATTTTTTTTAGAACGACAGTAAAATTATTATGATTTAAAATAAATAAATTATTGGGTACCCTAAAGCAAAATGTGAAGAGTGTTTTTAAGTCAAGTAATTTATAAAAATGTTCATGAAAATTTGAAACTTGCTATTTTCTGAATTTATTCGAATACAGTAATCTCTTTGAAATAACAAACTCATAACTTTGTATAACAGTTGTTAATAAAACAAGTGCTCGATTTTTAGTCCAATTTTCAATTACAGTTGTATGTATTTCAGTTCACACAGGACGCCCAATTTCCAAAATAAAAAATACTTAAAGAGATAATCTCATATTTTTTTTTTAGTAATTCAAGTATCACTTAATGTGTAAGATTTATATTGTTGGAATTTACTTTATTTTTTAGTTGTTTGGACAGTGTAAGATCTAAGCTAGACTACATAACCTAGCAATTTAAGCGTTCCTATAGACCAGCTTCAGACTGGTCCATAGTTTTAAATAGCGTTCTTTGGTGGTTGGGTTTTTATTAACAACACATCTCAGGAATGGTCAACCTGAGACTGTACAAGACTACACTGCATTTATATACTGTATTCATACATATCATCCTCATTCATACTGTGCAGTAACTTACGGTCCTTTTGGTGGTTCTGGAGGCTAAATAGAAAAGGAAAGCTTCAGGTTGTTCATAATAGCAACCAGTCAGCAAATAGCAACTACGAAGCGGTAAATATAACAAACCACGCGCAGGTAAACAGAAAGAGAGAACCATTAAAACGTTACAAAAAAGATCCACGCAAGTCATTGTAAAGGAAGTTGATAAAGGGATGAGATCATAGAAAATATGAGTGATTCCTCAAAGTATAGTAGTGATTCTGATATTACAAACTCCATTACGGTCAGTTCGCCATCGCAAGGTATTACGCACATTAATGGTAACGTACACAATTCCTGAAAATGTTGTATCTCTTTCAGCTCGATTTGATCGGCTATCGATGGAGAAAACCAAAAGTACTGTTCTGCAAAAGAAAGAAATTAAACCTTATCCAATAATATTATACGAGATTTCGGGTATTAGGAAGCTATATAAGTTATTGGATACGATGGTGGACAAGTCAGAATGCAATGCGCGAATAATCAACAATTGACCACTTCGACTTCTGTTGAAAGATATTGAGAGCTACAAGAAAATAATTCCTGTGGTTCAAGAAAATAACTTTTTTCCCCTCCTCTGGACCCACAGCTAAGTATAACTCAGCCAAGGGGAGTGTCCTTTAACTCTAACAGGACCTCAAGAAAATAGCCTAATAGGACATACCTTCACAAAACAAGATGAGAGGGTGTTTTGGGTGGTGTTTCAGATTCTCACCATTCGATCCAACTTACTGTTATCAGGAGGAAATTGAAAGTCAGGGTTAGAAAGTTCGGAGTATCGTAAATGCTCGCCTGCGAGTAACAAAAAAGTCGTTGGCCACTTTTTTGTGAACCTGGAACGTAAGGATGATAATAGGGGTGTGTTCGGAATAAAGATTATAGTTAGCTGCTGTGTTCGATTTGAAAACCCAAAGAGAGCTTTAGGATTGGTAAAACGTACAGGTGTTAGCAGTACGGTCTCACTAGAAATAACTACATGAGATCATACCACTCTATGGAATGTGCAGGAGGTCACAGAACCGCTGACTGATAGAAGTACTATGGATATTTATGCTTTATGCCATAAGGATCAAAATGCATACTACATAGGTTGCAGGGTTTATAAAAAGATCCTAGATAGAAAAGAGAAAAAGAGGATAAGTTATGCTCCGATGAATACTCTTATGTGATCCCACGGTCGGAGAGACAAATCCCGCAGCTTAACCGATAGTGATTTTCCTTCTTTAGGACAGAGGACCACTAGAAATCCGAATAATAGTAACGATGACACTCAATAAATATTTCAATCCTCATCCCCTATCCTTTGCTGAAGCAGTGGTGGGAAACGATCGGAAGAATTCAGTTTCACTAGATAAATTTTATAAGCTAGAGAGTAGCATTGGGTTCTTGGTTCAGTCGATTGGGAACCTGCTGGGTCTGCTAACAAAGATAATTTATAAAATTTTTTAATTGGAGATTAAAAGTGTTTGAAGTAGTAGTTTGGAATATCAATGGTGTAATGAACCGAAAGGAGGAACTGGAGATTCTGATCTTCTGCGAACTGCTAGACCTCACCTTTGTATCAGAAACTCATTTTACTAACAGGAACTATTTGAAAATTAGAGCCTGTTCAGTGCACACAACCAACCACCCAGATGGCAGGGCACATGGGCGTACGATTGTGGTAAGAAATGAGCTACGGCCCAGTCAGCTCCCTTCATTCAGCATCGCCCACATTCAGGCAACCTTGATTGATATATTGGAGTGAATTATCAGCAATCTACTGTTCCCCTCTCACGTGGTAACCTGTGACAACAAACAAGGTAAATCTGATAAAGTCTAATCACGTAAAGTTCACGATGAGACGAAAAGATTGCCTTGAAGTTCATTTAAACGGTCTCAGAATATATCACGCCAGTAAGGTAAGGTAGACCCACCGGGTTGGTCTAGTGGTGAACAGTCATCGCAGATGAGCTTATTTCAAAGGTTCAAATTCTAGTAAAGGCAGTTACTTTTATACCGATTTGAATACTAGATCGTGTTCACCAGTGTTTTTTGGTGGTTGGGTTTCAATTAACCACACATTCAGGAAAACCTGAGACTGTACAAGACTACATTTCAATTACATTCGTACATATCATCCTCATTTACCCTCTGAAGTTTTTCTCTGTTTTTACCCTCCGGAACCTTACGGTGGTTCCAGAGGCTAAAAACAGAGGAAAAAAGTAATGTAAGATGTTTGGGCTTTTACATTGATCGCCGTTTAACTTGAAGAGATCATGTACGGGTGAAAATATGGCTGCTTGACATTAAATTTAAAAGGATCAATGATTCTTCCAGCTGTTGGTCGGAGCCTATGGACGAAAGTTTTTAAAATCTAGTTAAATTTTTTAATATGACTTTGATACCTAAAAAGCTAACAGCTGTTATCTCGAAAGTTGGTAATAGAATTTTTATAATCTCATATTATATTACGTGAAATTAAATTAGTCGAGAAAATAAATATAAATTGTTTAATACAAAATAATAATGTAATAATACAAATGAAATCATATATTTTATTTTTCATTTAAATAAATGTTAGTCTTTTTAATGTTTACTTAATGTATGTAGCAGTTATAATAAGTGTTTATCCGTTTATCCATTGAGATTTTGGTTATAGCCTACCCAATTAATATCCTATGGAAATTTATAACAACATTAACTAAAATCAGACTAAGCGTATTAAACTATAAATTAGTTAACAGTACAATTGGTGAGGTAATTAACTTATTATTTATTTAATTCATATGGTAACCTAGTAGAAGTTAATTTATTATCAAATTAATTTTCAATTTAGTCGTTAACAGGTATATCTAACTGTTAAACCAGAACTCAACGGATTGTAAAGTTTTGTAGTGATTTTAATTAATTTTCTACACAATTTATATGAGTGTGAGTGTATAACTAAATTTTTTCATACGGATTCGACGCGGTCCAGAGCAATGAAAGTCCGGTAGCTTATTGAGAGAAATAAGTGTGAAATATGAAATATAAAATATTGAAATCGTTTTTTATGTATATCTATATAAATAAAAATGTAAATATTCGTTTGTTAAAAATATTAAATCTCCGAAAGTTCTTCACCGATTGCTTTGAAATTATAATACAATATTGCATTTGAATACGCGCGTGTTTTTATATATCTACTATTTATATTCCTAAGATGTCACACCTGTGACAGGTAAAAATATGCTTTTTTGAAAAGCAGTGCTATCTGTTGGACGCAAAAGCAGCACACGCTGTACTAAATATTTTACGATTCTATTTTAATGTTTCCGATATGTTTGTCCGCTGTAGACGCGCGGGGAAAAAGGGAGAAAGGGAAAAATCAAAAAAAGGTAAAAGGGATGAAGTGGAAAATAGAAAAAGGGGAAACGGGGAAAAGGAAAACGGGAAAAAGGAAATGGAAAGGGGAATTAAGAAAAAGAAAAGGGGAAAGGGAAAAGAGGAAATTTAAATAAGGGAAAGATAAACAGAGGAAGGAAAGGGAACTGGGAAATGGGGGAAACGGAATATGGTAAAAAGGAAAAAAGAGAAATGTTAAATTTTGTGAAGTTCCGTAATATTCATTTTGTTAATGTTTTATCAGACTTTCAATTGTGTTCATTTAATCTATATATATACTCAAATCTAGCAATAAAGATGCATTGCCGGGTCTGCTAGTTAATAATAAATTCAGTGTTCACGTAATAATAAGATCAGTTTTAAGTTTTAAATAAGATAGGCCTATAAAATAGGGAATAGGTTTACCTACATCTTATGTATGGTGCTCTTCGATTTAAATTCAATCACGAAGTTTGTTAGAATTTTGCCGGTAAGAGTCCAGAGAACTGGAGGACACGACGAAGTACCAACATCTTTACAGTTCTAAACATGACCAAACCTAAAGTGAAATGAAAATGGGGAAAAAATAAAAAAAATAAGCATGCAAACATTATATTTCAGTTCAATTAGATTTATAATAAAGAATACTTTCAAAAAATACCTCGAGTTTTATTAGACAACGTTTCTTTCTTCCATTTGATGAAGCGCGGGACTCCAATATATTATCTTTTCTTCAAAAAGAGGGTTTACGAATCGCGCCGCTAGGTAAAGTACTTGATAGTACCAGGCAGACAAAAACTAGATAATGTACTTGAAATAATAAAATTTAAATGAAAATTTACTACAGTTTTAATAGTAAATGCTCTTATATAAATGAAAGTACTGAAGACGAAACAATTTTTTTTTAATTCCCATCACTTTAAAAAGATATAAAAATATTAGTTTACAAGAGATTGTAGCTGTTAATAAAATACAAAAAAACACGAACAGTGGGAAAGTGTTGCAAATATGGCAACAAAGATGACTTAAAACAGAAATAAATTCGATTGGTAAAATTTTTAATATACGAATATATTTATTCGTACAATTAGATGTATTTGAACGAATCGATGGAGAAATAAAAAAAAGTTCATTTAATAACAATATAAAAAGTGTGCCCACGGATACGATAAAAATCTAGGGTTCCATTTACAAGGTAATTAGTGCAATATTACATCACGGATTTTCGATTCGTGAAGGTAGTTTATTATACTAGTTTTATTAAAAAAGAAAAAATATGGTATGAAGTGAATGATGTGACTATCAATAAAAAAATTGGTTGAGAAATTCAAAAAAATTATATTTGTTTGTGCTAGAAAGGCGATAAATTTTAATAATAAATCCATAAGATAACAATCAGTAAATGATAAAAAAAAAGAATAATCTAACAAAACGCAATAATATCCAAAGAAAATTACAATGGAATTGTAAACCGTACAATCTTAACCAATCGGGTTGGTCTAGTGGTGAACGCGTCTTGCCAAATCAGCTGATTTGGAAGTCGAGAGTTCCAGCGTTCAAGTCCTTGTAAAGTCAGTTATTTTTACACGGATTTGAATACTTGATCGTGGATACTGGTATTCTTTAGTGGTTGGGTTTCAATTAATCACATATCTCAGGAATGGTCGAACTGTGAGATTGTACAAGACTACACATCATTTACACTCATACATATCATCCTCATTCATGCTCTGAAGTATTATCTGAACGGTAGTTACCAAAGGCTAAACAGGAAAAAGAAAAAAGTTAGCCCAATTTCATTTATTAAATAACGAATAATCATAAAATTTGTATTTCCGTAAATGTGATATGTACTATACATAAATGAAATCGGGCCGTTAAGAGTAATCTAATCTTTTTTTTCCTGTTTAGCTTTCGGGAATCACCGTCGTACTTCAGAGGATGAATGTGGATGATATGTATGAGTGTAAGTGAAGTGTAGTCTTGTACAGTCTCAGGTCGACCATTTCTGAGATGTGTGATTAATTGAAACCCAACCACCAAAGATCACCAGTATCCGCGTTCTACTTTTCAAATCCGTAAAAAAGTAACTCCTTTACCAGGATTTGAACGTTAGAACTATCGAAATCAGCTGATTTGGGAAGACGCATTCACCACTAGACTATCCCTGTGTGTTTAAGAATAATCTTTTTTTTTTCTTTTTTTTTTTCTCTACTCCCCTGGGCCGGACCGACTTGATGGTATTACGCCACCCAGGGGAGTGTCCGTTACTCTAATAGGCCCTCCCCGCCTACCGGCTATATACCGGCATGGCAGGTCAGGCCTACCGGTGGCTCTTTTGAGATTTTTTATTCTCTATTATGTCCTCTATGGAACCACATCATACCTACAAGTCGTGATGTGACCTCCGGATCTTTCATAATACTCTCTTGTCCCTACAGCACACCCCAAGGAGTCCTCAGCGGATCATTGAAACCAGCACACCTAAGCATGCTGGCTCTCACCGCTGAGGCTGTCCACCCAATCTAACATACTAGAAACCCATACTTCTTTCATCTTCATTCTTCTGTTTTAGTACTGTCTTTATATGATCAGCGACCTTCCTCCAGTTCTCCTTACTGCTGAGCATGAAATCCATGGTTTCCTTCGGCGTTTTTCCATGAATACCCGCGTCGTGTCTTAGTCTTATCCATTTATTACATACTAAAAACGTATGCTCAGAATCATCTTCCTGTTCGCAGTACACGTACGTGGGTTCATTCCTTCTTCCCACCTTATGGAGATAACCATTGAAACACCCATGTCCCGTCAGGAACTGGGTGATCCAATAGTCAGTTTCTTCATGCCGCCTGTTTATCCATCCTGTTAATTCTGGAATTAAGGTTGTTGTTCATCCAGCCACTCCAGCCTCCGCCCATCTCTCCTGCCAGATTCTATGTATGTTTTCCCTGACTTCATTTTCTGCTCTCCCTAAAAACCTGTCAGTTCTATATCTGGCGATAAGGTCAATCGGTAACATTCCCGAGAGCACACAGAGGGCCTCGTAAGAAACAGTTCTATAGGCAGATACTACTCCCAGTAGTATCCCCCTGTGTGCTCTCTTCAACCTGTCTCTATTTCTGCTAATAGTGAGAGCACAACTCCATATCGGCAAGGCATACATCATTGTTGACATTATGGTTGTCGCTAAAACTCTTCTTTTTGATGCCCGAGGAGCTCTCTACTTTGACAAAATTATATTTAGACATTTAGTCAGTTTCTCCGCACTCTGACAGACACTTAGTACCTGCTCAGTAAATCTGCAGTTTTTCTGTAAGATGACTCCAAGATATTTTAATGCTGTTAACTTCCTCAATATTATAGTCTCCAATTCGTATATCTACTGGCTGCAATACACGTTTTCCAGTGAATTTAATGTATTTACATTTTTCAAACGAAAACTGCAATCCCCTATCAATGAGCCATCTACCAACTGTCTCTAATGCAGCGTTTGCCTAGTTTTTAACTTCATCGATCGTTCTGGCCTGCACAAGGATTGCCAGATCATCTGCGTATGCTATAATTTGTACACCCTCAGGAAATGTTAGCCGAAGCACACCATCAAAGGCAATGACCAATAAAAGTGGTCCAAGGACTGAGCCCTGCGGTACTCCGGCGCTCATACTAAAGGATATCTCTTGCTCTTGCGCCTTGACTTTACTGCTACGACTTTTGAGGTATTCCTCTACTCGCCTTCTCAAGTACGGGCTAATTCCCTTTTCAACCATGGCCGCATTAATATGTTTCCATGCAATCGACCCGAAAGCATTCTTCACGTCTAAAGAGACAAGCAAAGAAATGTTTCTTGTCCGCCAAGTACCTCTTCTAGTTTCGTTAGCCCAACTAATCACCTTACTAATTGCCTGAACTGTTGACCTCCCTTTCCAAAAACCAAACTGATTAGCACTTATTTTCGCACCATCTTCCACCTCCTGCACTATGCGGCCAGCTAACATTTTTTCAACCACTTTTCCCATCGTGTTGAGGAGGCTCAACGGTCTATATGTCAATTGTCCTGTATCATTTGTGCCTTTAGGCAAAAACACAACTTTTGCCTCCTTCCAACACTTCGGGAAAGTCTTGTGAATCAGGTCGTAGCTGGCCACTCGAGTATCTCCCAAGGTGCTTTCTTGATGAGATTCTTAATTAATGCAGCTGGTATTTGGTCCGGTCCGGGGCTATTCTTAGTCGCAAGCATGCTGCCAGCACATTCGCATTCGCATTCAGTGAGGTTGCGCTTCTCAACAGTTATATGCGGGAAAAGACTAGATACTTGTGTTTCAGCCCAATCCTTGGAGAGTATCGGAAGCCTTCTGCCAAACCTCTTTGTAACTATTTTAAAAGCCATGCCCCATGGGTCACTGTCTAGTTCAGCACACAACCTCGACCAGTGTATTCTCTTCTCTTTCTTTATAGCTTTATTGACAGCTCTTCTAGTTGCTAACTGCCTCCTGATATCTCGAGTCACCCGCGGGTCTGAGCCTTTGCATTACACGTCTCCTGGTTTGTAGCGTCTGTCAAAGAAGCGCTATTTCACCTGTCCACCAATAGACCGTGTGTTTCCTGAGGCCATTGCGCGATTCTCTATCCATCTCTTGCATAACAATATTGGTCAAAGTTTTTGGCGTAAGATGTTCAGCCGCCTCTAGTCTTGTAGCCACTCTATTGGTAATTACTTCTATTTGGTACGCCGAAAATCTAATCAACGAGGGTTGTTCATTCGTCTTAAAACTGACATCGTTCAATGATATCATCGTGGCATAATGGTCGCTAGCTATATCATGTGGTATCACCTCCCAATACCACTGCTGACTCCTCCATCTATTGTCAAGTATGGTGAGATCAAGGATAGAGGTATGTCCCCTGACCTCAAATGTAGGCGTCTCATCATTAACGCAATGGCAGCCAACGGTCTCCATCAAGTCTGTTAATAATTTACCTCTCTTATTCGTACATCGACCGCCAGCCGCCACCAGCCTGCTGTTGAAATCTCCTACCATGATGATCTTCTTATCCGTGTTACTAATTAGCTCTTGTATCGTATCAAGGGTGCTATTGAATTCACTAAGTGCCACATTGGGAGATATATATACGCCAATTATCAATGTTTTGGACGTTTCTAGCGCCACTGTGCCTTTGCTTCTAAAATTTAATCTACTTGCCACTCTATTACTGACATATTTAATCACTACGTTACCCTCAGTGTCTGCATACCAACCAGACCTAGTTGCCTCATAAATATTTGGCTCGGTAATAACCAGTAAGGTTATTAAATATTTGGCTCGGTAAGAATAATCTTTCTTTTCTTGTTTAGCCTCCGGTAACTACCGTTCAGATAATACTTCAGAGGATGAATGAGGATGATATGTATGAGTGTAAATGAAGTGTAGTCTTGTACATTCTCAGTTCGACCGTTCCTGAGATGTGTGGTTAATTGAAACCCAACCACCAAAGAACACCGGTATCCACGATCTAGTATTCAAATCCGAGTAAAAATAACTGTCTTTACTAGGACTTGAACGCTGGAACTCTCGACTAGAGAGTTAGAATAATCTAATTTTCGTAAACCGTACGGTTTACAATTTCATTGAACTTTTTTTTGATATTTATTAATAATTATGCTGTCCGGTAAATTGTATTTCTTGTTTTAATTTATTACTAATTTCTTTTTGAGTTATGTTCGATTAAATTACTTCTTTTTTTAAGACGCATTTTGATGTTACATTCGATCCATTTTAAAAAATTGTTCCATTTTTTCCTAGATTAAATAACCAAAGGCTTTATATTTATAATCTTCCGAGTACCAAAAACTGAGTAAAATTTCAGGCTATTTATATTTACCTTATACTTTACACGTTAGTATACTTTCGATGCCTCAGATAATTATGGACATTAAAATTTTGTCTTTTGGAATTTCTTATCTTGTTTAGGGAAGATCTTTATTTTATCTTTGGGAAAGCTTCAAAATAAGGTTCTCCTTGGACGGTTATTAGGAAGAAGTATGATATCTGTGGACCATCCAGAAATCTGGTTTCTGTCCTATGTTCTTATAACAAGACTAAATAGACTGAAGTGCCTATCAAATAGCCCGATATCCTAAAATACAAGAAAAACTACAAGATGATGTTGAAAACGGATGGGCACTAACAAAAAGGTAAACAAAAAATGAAATTGAATTTCATAACCCAAAACAAAAAACGAAAGCTTTTAATGAGTGTAATATCATAATAAGAAAAAATATATTTATATGTATACGAAATAAATATCATGGATATTTTTCTTTATTTTATTTTTCTTTAAGAGCAGTAAGTTGTGTGTGTGTGTGTATGTGCGTGTCTATGTATTATCTGTACATACAAAGTAACTTGTCGTGACTTACTGACTGACTGACTGATTCATCAGCACCCAGCAAAAACTAATAATGATAAATTGATGAATATTTGTATACATGTTCTTACGGTGCAAGTACACTAAGAAAGGATTTTTAAAAATTCCGTATTAAAGACTTAAAAGTGGAGTAAAAATGAAATTTACTATTTTTTTTAATTTCTCAGTGACAAATTAATATATCAACCTGATTTTTGGTGTGTGTAATTTTAATTTAAATATCTATAAACCAATTTCTAGATTTTTCGAAATTCGACTTTGAAACGAATGAAGAAAAGTAATAAAGGTTTGAAAAATAATTGCAGCAAATGTTCCTCATTTTCTACTATATTAAAAGACATATTCATTAGATTGGGGCGTAGAATTACTCTTTAATATTTACTCTAATATTTTTAAGATGGTGGCTGACTGTTTTGAAGCTCAAAATTCTTAGATCACTCAGACCTGTATTGACCAAACTGTTGCTCTGAAGAAATTACAATACACATTGATATTTAAAAAAAAAATTGAACAGACTAATTTTTATTTGTCATTATTATTGTCACACGCATGATTTTAATGAACACAGCGAGGTCCAAGAGGCAGATCCCTCTGGCTAGACGAGAAGGGCAAGCGAAGTGAGCAATAACCGGCTAAATATCCCCTGACCGCGAAGGAAAACGCAACTAATCGAATAACACAGGCGAAGCTGCAACGGGGATGCTAGTTTTATATATATATGTAATAACATTTCCTGATTGACTGATAATCAACGCCCAGAAAAAACTGCTGAAGATAAATTGATGAAAATTTGTATACGCGTCCTTCTTACAGTGCAAATGCACACACTACTAGGAATTTTTTTAAATTCCGAGTTTAAAGGGCTAAAATGGAGTAACAATGAAATATTTATTATTATTTATCTGAAGTACGTTAACTGACCGGTTGTGACCTAAGATAAGTCACAATTTACTCTTGAAAACGCCATATATTTTCTAACGAATTTCCCACTCTTAGTAGCCAGGTTACCCGTTCTAGACTTAATAGAAAAATGAAGCTTACTAAAGCAAAAAGAAGTTTCTTGTTACCTTCTTCATTGAACCGAAGATACTGCTATATATCAATGTCGAGAGAACCAAAATGGATTTCTGCCCTGCAAGTACTCAGTTTACCAAAACAACTGGCTGTATATTAAACTTCGTTACTGTCTGAGAGAGTAAATCTTGAATGCAAATGTTTTTCACTCGTTACGTTACAACCATAAGAAAAAATTGGGTAATTAACGAACACGGAGAAAAAACGATGAGACTGCGACTAATACGACAAAAACATAATAAAACTAAAAAGAAATTATGGTATATTCCGATATTTTAATTTCTTAATAATTTGGTATGATTACGGTGTGCACCTTTGCAACAGTGTAAATCAGTCTGGATTATTTCAGCAGTAAAATTTTCTCAAAGTATATATAAAATCCTACAATACTAAATAATTCTTTTAGATTTCACTTTATAAACCTACCAGGTACTGGAAATTTGATAAATACTTTTTTTATTCTACTCTTTCGAATCGTAATCGAGTATAATTCAACCACACACATGTTAATGGTTTATTAATTCCTCTCCTTTTGAACTGTAATCTTTTGTATGGGAATTCGTGCTAAATTAGTGTTAGTTGTTCTAACCTATTAGATGGTGAGCACCAAACTAGTTTTGTAAGAGCGTTTATGCTACCGATCGGAATTTTCTGTTTGCAGTTTCAAACTGACAGTTGCCATCCATTATGTTATCAGTTAATCATTTGCTCAAAAAATTACTATGTATTAATAAAAATTAATACAGAAATTATAATTAATACAAAATGATTTTTCTAAAATATGTTTATTCTCCACAGAAAAGTATTTATTACTAGAAAAAGTATTAATCTATTGCGTTATACTATCTGTCTGTCTTTCTAATGGTTACGACACACGTGAAGCACCGGCACCGATCAGCGTTGCTTTATACGAGAATATTGTTCATTATATAGCACGTTCCTGTGGTGAACGGAGTGGAAGCATCATTCTAGAGTTGAATATTTCCTGTATTTCGGTGTGCTTTGCTTGTAATACCGAATACTGCATATCAGATTGTACAATAGAATATTCAACTCGGTGATGAAAGCAATCGGAAACCACTACAATTACCACTTTCCTAGTAATCCAGACATGTGAGTTCGATATTTTTTTGAAATAGCATGCGTTGTGGCTAGTATCTCATATTAAGTCCCTACAACCGTAATGTTATATCTTCTAAAATATATATGTAAATCGTTGGGAAGAGTTAGCCTTCTCCTAAATTTTACGACTCTGTAAACTCTATCATTGATTTTATTATCTAAATAATCATCCTTCTTGTTGTTAAGAAGTCGTATTGCTAGAATTTCAAAGTTTTATTAAAAACTTGAACTCTAATTTTAATGAAACTGATTCTTTCATTAACAAAAATGAAAAAATGACTTAATAACTTAAATTTGTTACGTAAAGGTTTAATAAAGTAAAGCTGAAATTTAGTTTTACATTGTACTATTTTTAGTTATAAGATTGTTTTTTATTATCTCTGTAGTAATTAGCGGTAGTACTACATAATTCATTGTTGGCTTATTCATTATATTATGCGGGTGCATGACTATACATGAAATGTGACGTAGGCCTATTATAGGGGGAGAGGTCACTGCTGTAGGCAACGATTTGCTACCTCAGCTGATACCTAGCGTCATAATCGTGATATAGGCCTGCATTATACCGATTTAACGCAACCTTATATCTGAATAATGTCAGAGTATTTTATGAAAAACACTTTATATTTTATTTTATTAAAACTTCTATTATACTACTTAGTTGTTGACTTCATAAACTTTTGTTCATGACCTGACGATATTTTTTTTATTTAGCTCAATATATATACACTTTTATAATACGATAACTAAAAATAGAAATTTTCTACTGGAAGAGTTTACATTTAGAATTTATGACGCAATCATACTGATTATTATTTATTGTATTATTTTTATTATTTATAAAGTTATACATATCTTTTCCAACAGGATTAGTTTGACTAATGCTTATTAGTCAGCAATATGTAAATGATTTAGTCAATAAGAATTCTGTAAAGTACATAATTTTTTATTAATTTATCAATAGTTAAATTATGTCTTTTCTTCTCTGCGAAACCTAAAGAAGAGACTGGGACCTGCAATCCATAACTGTTTGTCCATAACATCTTTTTAGTTCTGCCTTTGCTTTGTATGTCAATTGATTAACATCAGTTGGTAGTAAGGACCGGTTTAAAATCAGCCTTTGAACCGATGACTCTTATATGAACTTAATCTTAACCGTATGATCCGGGGTGCAATTCTGAGCCCATTGACTCTGTTCATCCTTAATAACTTACATACTTTAACCGCAAAGCGTATTAGAATGGAAAAATATCGATTATCAATTATGTTATCGATTATCGACATATATTAGTAATCTTCTTTCTTCTTTGCAATTCGTTTGCAATTCTTCGTTGCACGGCTTTCAGCCGTTTGCAACGGCTGAAGGCCGTTTAGCGCAACCCAAAGCACCATCGATGTAATATGACGATGGTGTTTAATTTGACAATTGTAATTTGCCAGCTCAAAGTCAGATCTTCGTAATTTGCTTCTTCTTTTTGTGCAAAAATTCGCTCATTTACGGAATTGTTGGGATGAACATCCACTATCTGTAAAGAGGTTTGGCTGTCCTCTGATTGAAATTTGTTGATTCGTACCCTTCCTTCAATTCTGCACCTTTTGTATCTTTTCTGTACCTTTTCTTATCGTCCATTCTTTTTCCTTATACTTAATCCCTTCGTCACGATATTGGGTGTATCCCAATCAAAGGTATACTATTTGGATTGTAAGGGCGGTTTATTGTTTTTACAATGATGGGGATTTATTAAAATACGAATACAGAACAATTTGGAATGCTGACTAGAGTAGTTGTCTTCGCCTATCAATTTATGTCAGTTTTGTTTCGTGATTTTTTAATTTTATTTTTTCTTTCTTCAAATTACCAAACAAACAGTATTATAAGTCAATATTTGTACCCTAAGTCTATTTTTTCAGAGTTTTTTTTGTATATTTTCAGAAATTGTCCTCGGAAATTTTAAAATAGCAACCATTAATTTCCCCATGGGTATTTTAATCGTTATTGAGATTGGAGAATTTGTTCGTTGCTTTTTTTTCACCTTTGATACTAATTGTCGTTATCTGCTGCTTTACTTCGAGTATATAAATGTATTAATGGCTACTTACGTTTTTTCTTTTTCGTGTGTATCTCTCTCACTCTCTCTCTCTGTGTGTGTGTGGTGTGTGTGTGTGTGCGTGGTGTATGTGTGGTGTGTGTGTGTGTGTGTGTGTGTGTGTGTGTGTGTGTGTGTGTGTGTGTGTGTGTGTGTGTGTGTGTATGTGTGTGTACTACAATAACTCTGAAAAAAAATCAATCGATTTAGTTTTAAAAATCAAACAATCGCATCATTTTAAGAATGGATTCACTGTACGAAAGGATATAATATGATATAGTCTTAGTTTTAAGAATTATTTTCATTAAATGGAATGGAACTGTTTAGATTATTACATTTAACCGCGCTCTGGCGCGACGCGGTCTGGCACCGTTTTAAAACCATACTTTGGTAGCACGGAGGGGATTCTTGATGTCCTACTGCGTCTAGAGACAAATACTGGTGGTGTATTTATAAATGGGTCAGTATAGTTTTATCCCACCATCTCTATGCTGTAATTCTTTTTTTTTCTATTGTTTAATAGTAATGTTTTTAAATATTTCAATACACTTTGTATTTTTCATTTGTGTTAAAAATAGTGGGTCTTTAAATTTTTAAATATAGTTTTTTTCCCGTAAAAATGCAAATATTATTAAATTTAAATACAATTAATTTTTTTCTACTCATTCTTCAGAATACTTTTGTAATCTTAAATTCAACTAAAAATGTAACAAATTAACTTATTTCTCATTTTAAGGCTGTCTTTTATTTAAAAATTGCACTACAACAGCCGAACCGGTTTTAACAAAGCTTCTTTTAACTCTATTAAAATCGTAGCCATATTTTAACATGAAATATTTATAGAATGATCTATGAAAAAAATTCTTTCTTGACAAAAATTAAAGTTTTATCGTTCATTTACGCAGAATTTACTTAAAAAAAAAAAATCGAAATATAAAAAATTAAACTTTATACATCATATAAAAATCTTTGAAAATAATTATTGAAAATTTTATACGGTTTGCAAATTCTTAATATTATGGAAGATTTTTTCCTGAATCGTTATGCATCTTAGCAAAATAAATCTAGAGAAAAATATGTTAAATTTGAAACAATTTTTGTGAATGATTTTTCAATTCTCTCTTCTCTTGGAAATTCAGATTTTGTGATTACAAATCTATTCGTATTTAAGAAAAATATTTTTGGGGGAAGAAATTAAATCTATTTTTTAAAAACTTTCTATAAAAAATAATTTCTATGGTTACTCCCAAAAGAAGCATTTAATGAAAAATTCTTAAGGGATAAATGGAAGTTAGAATGTTAAATAAAAAATAGAGTAAATAAATTTCACGAAATTTTTTTTTTGTTTGAAATTCAAACGAGGACTACATTTCTATTTGCTAATCGAGTTTCTGTGATTACTTGCTAGGAATGTATTTTCTCAAAATTTTTCAAGAGAATTAATGTAAATAAAAATTCAAACATGTGTAAAAGTTTATTAAATTTTGGGGGAAGGTTTCTTTTCGGGTGATGGGTAAAAACCGGAGAAAACGCTGGGTAATTCCATTAATTAGAATTATTTTAATGGATTTGACATATTTTAATAAAAAATCGTATTAAATATAAGTATATAATAATTAAGAATAATAGTCATACGATTGATTACCTGTCTTAAATCAAACATGAGTCAAACAGTAATTTGTTATATCTTAATCCAGAAGAGTAGTCGTCTTTGTCTAGTAAAAAGTTTAGAAGTTTTTAGTATAATTTTTCTCTTAGTAGAAAAGGAATTATTTTACTTTTTGAAATTATGAATTAATTTCCTTTTTTTTTAATTATGTTGGAGAATTTGGTATGACAGTAATATAGTGAATGCTGCTAATAGGTTATTATTATTTATATTGAAATATTCTGCAAATAAAATATTTTAATGATTTCTTTATAGTTTTAATGCAATTAACTTAGATTTTACCTTTAAAAAAGCAAAGTTATCTGCTTTTAAATATCAAATGAATCCGTTTTAGTTATATTTCATTGTTTGTTTCAATTTAATTTTGTTTTTACATAAGATTTAATTTAACTTGTGCATAGAGTAGTGGTCAATAGTTGCCAGTATTAATAACGTAGAACTGCGCAAAAGTAAAGCAATGAGCTTTGTCACAATTGAATGAAGTTTGCTTCTCGCCTGTTTCATTCTATGCAATTAAACGAATATCGTATTATCTCAACAAATATTACCAGGATTCTTTTACTAATATTTTTAGTTATTAAAGTTATTTATTTTTACTAAAGGGGAATTATGTTTTTGTAATGGTGTACAGTCTTCAGTATTGATTAACAAAAACCATCCTGTTCTGCATTCATGAAATTTCAATTGTTTGCCAAAATTTATATTTCATTAATTTCATCCCGCACATTTATTTTTCTTTGTAAATAAAATCAGTATAAATAAGTTACAAACTTATTTATATTATATTAATTAATGATATATACATTCCAATTAATTTATTAGTATTGTTTTGATGTACGTTACGAATATGTTGATCTAAATCATATAACACAATAATTATTTTATACCGAGTTTAATGATTAATATTAATAAATATACTATTCTGGAAGTCCTTAGTTGGATTTGAAGTATAGAATACCCAAGGGGGACTGAAGTTCCTAATGCACGTGTCTGTATAAAGGCAGAAACATACGTTTGCATCCTTCTTCCTCTGCTATTTTTGTAATTGGGTATGTGTATGTGTGCTCGCAGAAGATATGAGTGAACTGATTTGAGGAAATTTCGGGTGTTTTTCTTCCCTTCTACCGCTCTTTTGCCGTCTTTAAGTCTTTTAAGTCTGCACCCTTAAATTTATAACTTCATTATCTCGTGAATTATATATATACCGGGATAGAAAGCGTTGTTTATCTTTTAGCTTATCGGATTAAGAAATTCAACCCGTGAATAATATAGTAATTCTAAATAAGATAGTTGAACATTAATAAATATTGAATAATTATCTCTGTATTTCTCAGAATAACAGAAACCTTACTGTTTCTAATTATTTAATAGTACAAAATGTTTTATAGAAAAAGAAGGCATAAATTCTTTTTTTTTCTATGTACGATTAACTTCATAAATATCGAACAGAAGTGGATGCAGATTTGTCTGAATTTTGTTGCTAAAAAAGTTCTGCTTTTAAGGGTAAAATTGCATTACATAAGAATGAAGAAGACGCAATTAAGTCAAAATTTTGATTTATTTTAGATTTTTCGCATTTCGCACGACAATTGTCGTCCAAATTTTAATAAAGTTGTAGATTTAACTTAATTTTATATAAATCTTTATATAATCTCTGTAAATCTCTAAATGTGTATATTCTATATAATTACTTTGAAACTTTTTCCGTGAGATCGAGATTCGTCATTGTTCTTAACATACTTTATCACATTTACAAGTTTAGTTAGTGTTTAAGAAAAATTATTTTAGGTACGAAAAAAACTTTTTCTTATTTTGTTGGTAACATTTTTGAAATTACTAATTAAAACCCTGACTGTAGGTTTTGAACATTTTTTGTCTTCTCTGTCGAGACTAATTTATAACAAAAAAATTCAGCCGATTTAAAAATTAACATTCAGGTACTTTGCTATAATATTTGTTGAATTATATTAAAATTTTTTGTTGTGTAAAATAAAATAAATTTCTTTGGAAATATTTTTTAATGGTTTTGACCTTGTAAAGTTCTCTCGTGAGAATGTTTAAGGAGCTTACGTTTACTGTTGAAAGAGCAGGTGACATAAGCCCTAGTGAAATGTGAGGCGATGCTAGTAATTTATAAATTGTAAATTTAAAGTTATAATCGAATTAAGGCAAAACTTTTTTTGTTATAATCAGAATAATAATTATTAAATTCCTGTTTTATAATATAAAAAAGAAATGTAAAAATACGTCGCTAATGTAAGTAAAACTCATATATAGCAATTCCAATTTAACTGAAGAAACTTAATGGTAATGCGTATCTGAAGTTGTTACTTTTCTTTATCAATACTGTCTTTTGTATCGGCCTTTTGTCAACCGTCCAAATGTCCGAACGACTACGTAAACTACACCTTTTAGTTGTCGCTTGTCCAATTTGCCGCATCCAATTGACTTAGATCCAATTTCTTTTTTAGAGAAGCATAAATTCATCATTTTCACTTTTCAGTAGTCACTATGAATTTAATACTGGTTTTTTTTTGCTTCTGAAGTTGTACATACAAATTTAATATATATCTAACTCAAGTACGTTGATTATTTAGAATATTTATTTGTAATTAAGAAGTAAATATTTACTTCTAAAATAAAGTATATACTAATAAATTGGAATTAATTCGTTATATACTTAATATATAAATTAAGTAATTCATCTATTTTACAAGAATTTCTAGCTTATCAAGTTAACAGATCCCACGCATGAATAATAAGTTAATATAAAATTAAATAAATATTTAGATATTTTAGATTTAATGTTAAACTTTTATTAAATTTCCCACTAGCATGTATCCTGTATAAAATTACGCATTTAACGAATTTTTTTATTTTTTCTTTAAATTAAGGATGAAAATTTTGTAAGGTCCTTAGAGAATCTGCAGTATAGCTTTTTAAAGTAATTGCCGAGTTTTGTTTGAAATAATAAAAAGTTAAAATTTTAAACTAAAAAATAAAGTACTTCTAAACTTAACTACTTATACTAAAAGTAAAAGTTGTTTTTAAAGTAAAAGTTAAAGCAATGTAGGAAAAAAACAACTAATATATATATGAATTCTTGTTTATTTGTTCCGTATGCGTTCCTATACCATTCATGCGATTGTGATGAAACTAAGGTGTGTTGTGTACATGCTCGCGAAGGTTTCTGAATTAGTTTGGATCCGCTACATGACGCTGGGGTCGAGATATTTCGAAAAATTGTATTTATGGTCTGATTTGGCTCATATTCAGAATATATATTAGTTACGTGAAAATAAATATTTTTGAAAAAAAACTGTACCTGCTAGGTGGCGTCGGTGTCGAGATATTTAAACAAATATATAAACAGACTTTCTTCTTCTATATTTGTAAAAGTCAATGTTCGTACTGGTGTCCGCTATAAACTAAAAAAGCTACTGGACCGATTTATGGCGAGGAAAAAGGAGAAAGAAAAAACAAAAAAGGTAAAAATGGAAAAGAAGTAAAGGGAGAAAGGAAATAGGAGTAGGGGAAGAGTAAAGTGGGAAAAGGGAAAATATGGAAAATGGTAAAGGGGGAAGGGGAAAGGTTAAAAGGGGGAAAAGGGATAAAGTGAAAGGTTAAATTTTGTGAAATTCCGTAATGTTCAGTTTTTTAATGTTTTATCAAACTTTCAGTTGAGTTCATTTAATCTATATACATATACATATATATAAAATAATAACTAAACTCTATTCTTTGGTTAGACAAATATAACAGTTGAGTTCATTTAATCTATATACATATACATATATATCAAATAATAACTAAATTCTATTCTTTGGTTAGACAAATATAAAAAAACTAAATAAGTTAGAAAATTATCCAAATTAATAAAAAACTTTGTACTGCAATTCATTAGGTCAACAACCAACCAAACAAAATAACAAAAACAAAAGCAGAAAACCCCCCCAAAAATTCTTTCTTTTGGGTTTGATTCTTTTAGTTTTCTGCTTTTGGGTTCTGCTTGTTGTTGACCTAAATAATTGCATTAGAAAGTTTTCTTTTAATTTGGATAATTTTCTAACTTATTTAATTTATATATATATATATATATATATATATATATATGTATATATGAGTATATATATATATATATAGCAATATATATATATATATATATATATATATATGAGTATATATATCTAGCAATGGAGAAGCCGGTCAGCTAGTAAATACATAAAAATAACAGTTAAATAAAATTCAAGTGTTAAGGAATTTCGCTTTGAACAGATCAAATTGGAAGTAAAATATTAGTTTAAACGTGCACAACGTAAACAAATTCCTATCAGACTGGCTACCTTGACTTATTCCATTTCTATTACGTTAGACTGAACAAGATAAAAGATTATCTCAAAAAAGATAGATTATAGAAATATTCAACGTCATGAAAATATCTTCATACATTTTTTTTATTTTTTGTCTCCGTTCTTATTGATTTTTTTTTAATTTGTAAGGCAAAAAACGCTTTACTAATCATCCCCTGGAACAAACATAATGCAACATTACAAACAAAATATATTACAATAATTATTAAAAGTGGAATAAAAATGCACAGCCTTAAAATACAAGATATTCGGTAGCATCCTTATCATATTGTTTCCTAGAACATCTTGGATAGTAGCTACTAATTTAAACCTGCGACGCAACGCCGCGTAACACACACAGTCCAAAAGGATGTAGTGTATTGGCAGTCGCAGCGAACACAAACTGGTGCACCGGTTTGATTTATTGGAATCCTTGATCTGCGTGTCCTATTCGCAAACGGCAAATAACAACCTCCTCATAAAGAGTATTACTGCACGAAGAGTTCCATGGAAGCACAGTATTTTTTATGTGTCGGAATTTATTATTTTCTGTAGCAGTCCAGTCATATTGTCAATTTCCTTGAAGAGAGTGTGTTTAATAGAATTAATATAATCGGTAGTAGTAATTCGAGTGACGAAAGACAGTTGGCTACATGCCATGCTTTAGCTGCGGAATCCGCACTTTCATTACCCGGGGTTCCCACACGGCTAAGGATCCAGCAGAAACTCACTTGTGTGTTGCGACGATTCAACGCAGCGATTGCATTATGAATTTCGGTGACGTTAGGATGTCATTTAAATACAAATCTTCTAAAGCTTGGAGAACACTCCACGAATCGCTACAAATAAGGATGTGACGGTATTTTAGGTGAATGATATTCAAAGCCTTATTGATGGCTTTGATATAATACAGTTAGCTTTGTAGCCACTTGTAATACCAGGTCGACCGAACATGGAGGTTTTGTCATTTACAACAAAAGCACATCCAACGGTTTCATTCTGTTCCCACTCATCTGTGAATATTACTGCGTCTGGGTTTGTCTTGGAAAGCAATTGGTAAAACATTTGCTGAAAGATGATAGGAGTTGTTTGTTGATTTTATTATTTATTTTTTATTTTTTTTGTCTTCAGTCATTTGACTGGTTTGATGCAGCTCTCCAAGATTCCCTATCTAGTGCTAGTCGTTTCATTTCAGTATACCCTCTACATCCTACATCCCCAACAATTTGTTTTACATACTCCAAACGTGGCCTGCCTACACAATTTTTCCCTTCTACCTGTCCTTCCAATATTAAAGCGACTATTCCAGGATGCCTTAGTATGTGGCCTATAAGTCTGTCTCTTCTTTTAACTATATTTTTCCAAATGCTTCTTTCTTCATCTATTTGCCGCAATACCTCTTCATTTGTCACTTTATCCACCCATCTGATTTTTAACATTCTCCTATAGCACCACATTTCAAAAGCTTCTAATCTTTTCTTCTCAGATACTCCGATTGTCCAAGTTTCACTTCCATATAAAGCGACACTCCAAACATACACTTTCAAAAATCTTTTCCTGACATTTAAATTAATTTTTGATGTAAACAAATTATATTTCTTACTGAAGGCTCGTTTAGCTTGTGCTATTCGGCATTTTATATCGCTCCTGCTTCGTCCATCTTTAGTAATTCTACTTCCCAAATAACAAAATTCTTCTACCTCCATAATCTTTTCTCCTCCTATTTTCACATTCAGTGGTCCATCTTTGTTATTTCTACTACATTTCATTACTTTTTTGTTCTTGTTTATTTTCATGCGATAGTTCTTGCGTAGGACTTCATCTATGCCGTTCATTGTTTCTTCTAAATCCTTTTTACTCTCGGCTAGAATTACTATATCATCAGCAAATCGTAGCATCTTTATCTTTTCAGCTTGTACTGTTACTCCGAATCTAAATTGTTCTTTAACATCATTAACTGCTAGTTCCATGTAAAGATTAAAAAGTAACGGAGATAGGGAACATCCTTGTCGGACTCCCTTTCTTATTACGGCTTCTTTCTTATGTTCTTCAATTGTTACTGTTGCTGTTTGGTTCCTGTATATGTTAGCAATTGTTCTTCTATCTCTGTATTTGAACCCTAATTTTTTTTAAATGCTGAAAATTTTATTCCAGTCTACGTTATCGAAAGCCTTTTCTAGGTCTATAAACGCCAAGTATGTTGGTTTGTTTTTCTTTAATCTTCCTTCTACTATTAATCTGAGGCCTAAAATTGCTTCCCTTGTCCCTATACTTTTCCTGAAACCAAATTGGTCTTCTCCTAACACTTCTTCTTCCACTCTCCTCTGAATTCTTCTGTATAAAATTCTAGTTAAGATTTTTGATGCATGACTAGTTAAACTAATTGTTCTGTATTCTTCACATTTATCTGCCCCTGCTTTCTTTGGTATCATAACTATAACACTTTTTTGAAGTCTGATGGAAATTCGCCATTTTCATAAATATTACACACCAGTTTGTATAATCTATCAATCGCTTCCTCACCTGCACTACGCAGTAATTCTACAGGTATTCCGTCTATTCCAGGAGCCTTTCTGCCATTTAAATCTTTTAATGCTCTCTTAAATTCAGATCTCAGTATTTTATTATATATAGTGAAATCATAATTAAAATTTATGGGGTTGAGTATCCATGGAGGATACAAACAGGGGTAGGTTGGGAAAATAGAAGGCGTGACAATTTTTAAAATGTTGATTAATAATTGAAATGTATTTAGTTTCATATTGATTCATGCCGATCATTCTTCAGTGTTTTCTGGTAATTGATTTCAACAATCATTAAACATAGTTCATCGTTTGTATTTTTTATTCTTTAGAGATAAGTTTAGAATTTTTGTTTGCTTACTATAACAAACTGATTGGTCCTATCTATGTTATCTTCACCATTTTAAATGGAACCCAATACCGTATTCGATAAGGAATATAGGATTCGCTACATAGATTTTTAAAAGTACGTCAAGTGATTGAAAATCCTCTGTAAGTAATTTTTTTCCTGACTTTTCGAAGAAAAGTACGGTTATTACTTTCGTTCGCATTGTGAGAGTGGGGGGTGAAAATTAAATTTTCATTACGTTTTGAGGTATGAGGAGTACGAAAATACCATTCATTTAAATTGGGATTTCCTTATATATATATATATATATATGCCTGTGTAAAGAAGTTTGTGGCTCGAAACTGCAAGATCAATTTTATTGAAATTAAGATATGCAGTATTAGTGTATCTGAAGTTGTCCATGTGAAAATTTGATAAAGATTAGTTGAGTCGTCTTAAGTTCTCAATGTTGAAAAGATCTGAGCGGGACTAAGTTAGAAGCGTGGTTCATTATGATGCTACAAATTGGAGCGTTGACGTTTCTTTATATGCAGAATCTATTGTTAGCAGTATCGTCAATTATATTTTTTATTGTAGCGTGTTTTTGACGTTTAGATATTTTTTATCGATCAAAGATTTATTTTGCTAAAATTTAGATTAGAATGAATTGATACTTTTTCAAAAGGTAAAGAGATAAAATAACGACAAAGTCGGTCTTCTTACGCAGGCAAAAAAAAATTTTTTTAACTTACTACTAAACATGTAATAAGAACTAAACTTAAAACCGATAAAATCACTACAATAATTGTATGATAGGAGTTTTGAAATTTTTGGCCGAGGATCTGCTGCATTCAAAGCGTTAAGTCATTTTCTTATTCTTTCTGATCCTTTTTTTCTGGGCGCACGAGATGTCGTTATCAGCTTCCAGACACAGATTTACCATAGTAAATAATTAAAAATTTACAAATAAATTAACCATAAAAATTAAAACGATGTAAAATGCTAATGCGGAATGCTAAGTTCGAAATAAAACCAAAATAATAACAATAATAATAATAATTATAATAATCTTTATTCCACAAAATAAACAGGTTACAAATGAAAATAAAATTATTTACAGTTATAAATTCTTAATGCATTAGCTTAGTAGAATAAATAAAAGCAATATTAAAAATTTAACATAAAACCATAAAATTGCCAAACGTCAAAAGTTTGCCGAAACGTAATAGTTTTAAGATATATTTGAATCCAGAAGCACAGCCTTCAGAAATCGTAAGACATTAAACAACATCGATACATTGTTGTCTAAGATATTTCTTATATTAGGCCCTAGTTTAAAGTTCTGATGCAATACCGCATAACAGATGTCGTTCACAAAGGATGTGGTACACCGTTAGTTGGCAGCCGCATCGAACACAAACGAGTACATCAGTCTAAGTCATCGGACATCCGAGTGAGCCTAGTGTGCTCTATTCGCAAACGGCACATTATAACCTCCTCAGGACAGTTATGAAAGAGTTAGGACAGTTATGAAGAGATCCAGGTTGACACAACGCGATTAGTGAAAGGAGGCTGCAAAAAAGCCTCTTTTGCCGCACAATCTAATGCCTGAAATTCCAATATGGCTGGGGATCCAGCAGAAACTCGCAGTTGTATTACGTTGAGTCATTTCAAAGATGATGGATTGTATATCACAGACAACAAGGTGTCTGGATTAGGTATTACTAACGGCTTGCAAGGCACTCGTGGAATCTGAACAGACAAGTACGTGTCGGAATATTGGACTAAGAATATTTAAGGCCTTATTAATCGCAATCTGCTCAGCGACGAAAATACTTTCTGATCTAATAAACCCAATTAGAGAAAAGCAAATTTTAAGTAATATTCTCGTAAAGAAACCAAATTTTTTTTCGATAATTTGCTATGATACCTAATCCATTTGTCACGAAACGGTATAGCAGATATGAATATGAATTCAGCATGTATGAATTTATCTCAGTAGTTAAGGCTGAATCATTCTGTCACTTCCACTTGCAAGTATAATTATTGTTTTATGCGTTTAATAATGTATTGTTAGCTGTCATTTGTCTTGCGTCGTGAGATGTCGATGATAAGGAATTAAAAATTTTGTTTTGTCTTTGTTATTGATATTTAATAACGATAACATCGTTTCTAATGCTTCACACCATTATTCAGTTCAGTGAAAGAAGAAAGTATTTTAGCCTGTGTTATCGTGTTACGGTACAATACAGTTTTATAGTTAATTTTTGTAACAGTTTTAGTCAGTGTTATTTTCATTAATTTTAATTTATCCTGTGTTTTTTGTGCCAATCGGGTTTTAACAATGACTTATTCTGTCGTGAAACCTAATCTTGAAAACCCCTTAATAGGCTCCGATAAAAAATATCAGCAGCGTACATACAACCTGAAAATAGGATAATCCTGAACTAAAATCAGACACATTGTTGGGAAAGCAAGTAGTGTAACAGGCGTTAGCGGAAGAACAATTTGTAATATAATAAAGAAACACAAAATTGATGTAAACATGTTAGCCCTAAAAATACTCGAAAGCGTGTGAAAAAGATTGAAAAGTTGGACGATTTTACTATACCACTATCAGAAAAAAATTTCATTCGTTTTATTTTAATAACGAGCTTCTTAGCTTGAACAAAATATTACCGTGAATACCGATTCTTAACTGCTGATTTTTCTACAACTACATTACATTCTGTTTTAAAATCGATGAATTTTCATTTGAAAAAATAATTGATCAGACGTGAAGATATTATTTCGTGGTGTAGGGAATATTTAAGAGAAATTAAGCGAGTTCGTGGAGAGGGTAAGACAATTTATTATCTAGATAAAACTTGGATTAATGCGGGACATGTACAGTAAAAGTTATGGGTGGATAAAAAAGTAAAGAGCGCAAATGAGGCTTTTCAGAAAGGTTTGTCAACTTGGGTGAAAACCCGCTGGAAAAGGTAAACGATTAATAGTAACGCAATAAGAAGTGAAAATGGGTTTTTGAACGTTGGTTTATGGGTACTTGAATCGAGATCTTCCCAAGAGTATCACGATAAAATTAATGGTGGCATTTTATACAGTGGTTTAAAAACATCGTCGAAATTATTGTTGAAGGATTCGTCCTGCCTAAAACTGAAAAAATTCCAAACGCTTCGACCCGAAAACCGGAAATTACTACTGATTGTTTAAAATCGAAGAAAATCGCGTACATCTAAGACATGTTAAAATTAGAATTTATAAGATTAGTTAAATAAGTTAAACAAAAATATATTCATTATAAAGTAGATGAAGTAGCAAAATTAAAAAAAATTGTTTTGCGTTGCCTCCTCCATATCACTGCAATTTTAACCCGATAGAATTGATATCGGCACAAGTCAATGGCTTTATTGGGAGTAATAACATAACATTTAAAAGTTGAGTGTTGTAAAAAATCTATTGATGGAAGGTATTGATAGAGTAGACGCAAATGCTTGGAAAAATTGTATTTAACTTGTAATTAAAGAAGAAGAAAAATAATGGAAAGCGGACAGTTTGTGTGAAAATATGTGATAAATTTTGAAAACGATGGCAATAGTCAACAGACAGCAGCTTATCGGGTATTGAAGAATTACATTGAGGTAAAATATTTTACCTCAAGGTAATGTTTGAGGTAATGTTTTTTTTGTGGGATAGATTGCCCTAAATTAAAATATTACCTCAAACATTACCTGTATAGATTCTAGTTAAAATCTTAACTAGAATTCTATACAGAAGAATTGAGAGGAGAGTGGAGGAAGTGTTAGGAGAAGACCAATTTGGTTTCAGGAAAAGTATAGGGACAAGGGAAGCAATTTTAGGCCTCAGATTAATAGTAGAAGGAAGATTAAAGAAAAACAAACCAACATACTTGGCGTTTATAGACCTAGAAAAGGCATTCGATAACGTAGACTGGAATAAAATGTTCAGCATTTTAAAAAAATTAGGGTTCAAATACAGAGATAGAAGAACAATTGCTAACATGTACAGGAACCAAACAGCAACAGTAACAATTGAAGAACATAAGAAAGAAGCCGTAATAAGAAAGGGAGTCCGACAAGGATGTTCCCTATCTCCGTTACTTTTTAATCTTTACATGGAACTAGCAGTTAATGATGTTAAAGAACAATTTAGATTCGGAGTAACAGTACAAGGTGAAAAGATAAAGATGCTACGATTTGCTGATGATATAGTAATTCTAGCCGAGAGTAAAAAGGATTTAGAAGAAACAATGAACGGCATAGATGAAGTCCTGAGCAAGAACTATCGCATGAAAATAAACAAGAACAAAACAAAAGTAATGAAATGTAGTAGAAATAACAAAGATGGACCACTGAATGTGAAAATAGGAGGAGAAAAGATTATGGAGGCAGAAGAATTTTGTTATTTGGGAAGTAGAATTACTAAAGATGGACGAAGCAGGAGCGATATAAAATGCCGAATAGCACAAGCTAAACGAGCCTTCAGTAAGAAATATAATTTGTTTACATCAAAAATTAATTTAAATGTCAGGAAAAGATTTTTGAAAGTGTATGTTTGGAGTGTCGCTTTATATGGAAGTGAAACTTGGACAATCGGAGTATCTGAGAAGAAAAGGTTAGAAGCTTTTGAAATGTGGTGCTATAGGAGAATGTTAAAAATCAGATGGGTGGATAAAGTGACAAATGAGGAGGTATTGCGGCAAATAGATGAAGAAAGAAGCATTTGGAAAAATATAGTTAAAAGAAGAGACAGACTTATAGGCCACATACTAAGGCATCCTGGAATAGTCGCTTTAATATTGGAAGGACAGGTAGAAGGGAAAAATTGTGTAGGCAGGCCACGTTTGGAGTATGTAAAACAAATTGTTGGAGATGTAGGATGTAGAGGGTATACTGAAATGAAACGACTAGCACTAGATAGGGAATCTTGGAGAGCTGCATCAAACCAGTCAAATGACTGAAGACAAAAAAATTAAAATAGAATCATTTACTTTTATGTTTTGGTTTGCTGCACATTTTCGTGAAACAAATTAAAGGTTTATTTAATTCATTAATAGAACTGTCTGAAAATGGGGTTTAAGTATAAAAAAACAACGAAGATTCAGGTACGTCTAAATGGATATCTTTAAAAAAAGATCTGAGGTGTCAGATGTATTAAATATATTGGAATTAAAAATTAGGCTAGAAAAAACCAAATAGAACTAACAAATTATCGATTGAATGATATCTTTAACAAAGACATGGTAAGGGAAAATGAGGAAATTAAAGTTCATGCAATTTTAATAATACAAAAATATAAAACAAAAGTATATTTTTGAAACTTGGCTGATAAGTTTATTCTGATAATATACACTGAAATTATAGTTTTACTGGAAATTATTACCCACTGGTAATAATTGTTTAATCAACATTTACGTTTTACGGTATGATTATATCTAATTATTTATAATACATATTGTGAATTACTTCGAAAAATCTAGTTAAATATAACAATTCCAAATAGTCTTTTCAAGAAAAAGTTGACTGTCCTTGTTTCAAAATTACGATTGGTAAAATTTGTATGTACAATACATTGCGTGCACGCGTGCATTATAGACACTTTCATTTATTTATTTTTTATTTTTTTTTATTGATGATGTCGCCACATAAGCTTGAAACTTGTGCGTGGGATATTTCTATTTTAAATTTTGTTGTTTGTATACTTAACTATTAAAAAGGTTACGTAACCTTTTTGACATTTTAGATAAAATAAAATAGGTTTAATTAAAGAAAAAATTAAATGATAATTTCTTTTGTAATTTCAATTTTTCAAGGGAAAAATTAAAAATGTATTTTTTAATTTCTATTGTATAATTATTTTTGTTTTAAATTTAAAGTAATATGTAACTTGGAACATCTCCATTGCTTTCTCAGGGTCATTGATCAGTAGTTTTAAAGCTATTTTTAGAACAGTTTAAACAAGCAATAAAAACAAGCTTTACTATACGTTTTTCTCAGTTAGCAAATGACTTGATATAACACGCATGTTTAAAAAAATAACAATAGATTACTTTGGATATATTTCATTTATTATATTACCAAAATATTATAATTGTTTTTAATAAATGAATTAAAACTACTGTATATATTCTGTATTTCTGCACTGTTAAGTTGTATGATTAGTTTTTACCCCATTAAAAGCTACTTTTAATAAAGTTAAACGTTTTAGTATTGTGAAATTACGTGATCTTTTCTTAAAATTGTTGACTACGTGCATAATTACTGTTGTTACAGTAATTTTTTTTTTGTTTACTTGCTTAATGCGCTGTATAAAGATTGAAACTACTATAATTATGATGGATAATTCTTAACCTGTTCCAACAAAAAAGTGGTTTTCTTCATTCCATTCGTAAGCATTTATTTTTTTTTCATGTGTTTTCAAATAAAATCTTTCCATTCTTACGCTATAGACGGATTTCGAAATTTTTTTAAAATCTTTGTAGCAGAAATTTTTCATTTTCTAAATTTTTGATATAAAATTTTTCTTTTTTACTACATTAAATACCTGAAGACCATGCTGGAAGAAGAAGGCCTCTACTAATTCTTCCTCATCATCGGTGAAACCGCTATGCCACTAAAGTAACTTGTCGTTCAGATCCGCACTAATAAGAATTGGACTAGTACTAGAGAATCGAAGGGTATTATCCCAGATCTCAAGATGACGATAAGCAGGACCTCTATATTGAAAATATCAACTTCTAACATAAAGATGCAAGTTCAGTACATCAACACGGACCACAACGTGATGTTCATTTGAGAACTGACGAATGAAGACGCAATCAACCGTTCTTCTGCACCAAAAGGCGGACATACTATCTGAACCAAAATAAAACCTCTTCCAGCGAGAAAAACCTGGCCAAATACCAGATACAATGTATGGATGCTGTAACAGAAAAACAGCCAACCCTGGATGCAGCGATATCTCACCAAGCTCAAGTTGAACAACGTAGTCACCCTGTGCATTTAATTGACCAAATTTAACCGTTAAATATTGAGTTGTAATACATTTCAACAACTTTCAGATAGTGTCCACATTCATTACTACTGACGGGTGCTTGTGGTCTTTTTGAGAGCGCTTGCTATTAATGCAAGTCGGAT
Source organism: Lycorma delicatula (assembly GCF_047948215.1). Taxonomy (NCBI): domain Eukaryota; kingdom Metazoa; phylum Arthropoda; class Insecta; order Hemiptera; family Fulgoridae; genus Lycorma; species Lycorma delicatula. The sequence goes on along the minus strand of NC_134456.1, from coordinate 174,591,478 downwards.
CCTATGATGTCTTAGAATACTCGTCACGTTTGTGCTCTTCGCCTCCACAATGAGCAGATACTGCGGGATGATTAAAGAACTTAGTCCTGTGACCATATCTGCAGGACTTAAAACAACCCTGGACATCTAAATATTTCCTAATTCGACTAGAAGAGAAGTCTATAAACAACCTCTCCTCCTTAGTGAAGCTGTTAAATAAAGTATTACGTACCTCAAAGATAGCGTGGTAGCGCTTCGCCTCGCGCCTACCCGATTCAAACAATAACCGGCATTCAGACTTGAAAGAAGCCTCATCCATCTGAGTATTCTGTTCTCTAATGAGATTAATCATCTCATCCTCAGATAGTTGCTGATCTATATTATAATCTATGATTCCTGGGAGTCTCTTGTTCTTAGGGTCGACTGTCATATCGGACTTACCGACCTTTAGAGAGTCAGAAATAACCTTAATGGTTTCCTTGTGGCCAGCAATGACGACTAACCCCTTTTTTGTTTCTTAATGTTACGAATCTTCAAGCTCGACCTCTTTTGTTTAAGGACCACCTGAAATTCGTCCTTCATCTCCTTGCTGGATTTAGTGGTTGCCCCTTCCCTTACATTTATGAAGACTACTTCCGGCTATTTTCGAGACAGACTCGCCTCACGCTTTTCCCTCAAAATATCTGCGTATCGTTTACGCTGAGGAACTGTAATCGGCTGTTGAGCCGGACCAAACAGGAGCAGCCAAACGGGAGGTTGTAGTGAGGGAGACTCCCTCCCACAACCTCCCGAGTCTCACCGGCTTAGCAGCTAACCGTTCATAACCCTCAGTCAGGACAGTCATGATCAGCTTAAGCTCCTTTAATTTAGGATAATTTTTCCTCGTGCAGTCCGAGAGTTCTCTACAATCTTTAATAACTCATCAAAGCGTTCACTAAATGCTCCAGTGAGAACAATTGAACTTCTGACACCCCCAGCCATTCTCTCAAATTCTTGGATATAAACACTCTTGCCAGCCCGTACAGACGTTCCTGACTCCCCAGTATGCGGCTCCTCCTCTCCAGAAGAATAGCACAAATCGTCGAACTGCGCCTCAGCAACGACCTCACTGGGTTTACTCCGCCTGGGCCTACCCTGTGGTCTGCCTTCCTATTCGGACATGATATTAACACTAAAAACAAAAACAAAAACTCTTAAATACTAATAAAAAAACCTAAAACAAAAAAAAAACACCAATTACACAAATACCAATAAAACAAACAGCTGTGTTTTAAACAAACAGCTGTGACAAAAATAAATTAAATAAATCTTAATAAACTACACTATCGGCTGCACTATCGGTTCCGCTGCTATCCGTGGGGTCCTCACTCACCAAAATCCGAGAAGCACCAAAATCCCCTCCAACCGGTGGGGACGCGCCCTCGGACGATCTGGCTGGGTCATAGTCCAACAACAAAAAATAGATTAAAGAAAAGTAAATTGAAATGAAACAAAAGTAACAAACGAATGTAAACAAACTGAATAAATGTAAACAAGCTATTAGTAACGGGTAAACCCTTTAGCAACCGTAGGTAAAAACGCAAACTAACCTAAACGTAATATAAACGCAAACTAAACTAAATAAAACGAAACAAACATAAACGATATTTAATATAATATAAACAAACATAATATAAACGAAACGAATCACAACTAAAATAATAACGAACAAACACTAATGAAACAAAACAAGTAAAGAAACGCAACAAACACGGCATACAACTCGGAGCGAGAGGAGACACAACCGTACGCTACGGGATCTCAGCTGCGAATCCAAACTAGAATAATTAAATTAATTACGTCTTGAAACAACAATCAAGGACCCGGAAGGCAGTTCTGATAAATTACCAACCCAGGAGGGCAGTCTAAATAAATAAACTACCAACCAAATATATGGCATAAATAGCCTATTGGCTACCCAAGAAAAATAATAATAACTAATAAAAGTAAAATATACCCAGGAAACAGAACGACAATTAAACAACAAACACTTATACAACTTATCCAACAAACAAAAATATTGGTATAAAGTAATATACTAATTCTAAAATTCCATGTTCCGGAGCTCACATAAAATGAACCTATTGCTTTGACGTTGCGTTTTGAACTACTATAAATTAAAAGTTAGGATAGAAAAAAAACGAAATAAAGAACTTAATCAAATTATCGAATGAATGATACCTCTAACAAGCCATGATAATGAAAAATGAGGAAATTAAGTTCATGCAATGTCAATAATACTTTAAAAAAATAAGGTATTTAGCATCCCCATTGGAACAACTTAATTTAAAATATTTACCATTTTATTTAAATATATATATATTTTTTTTTATTTAATTCAATTATTCTAACTAAAGCGCGCGCACGTACCGTATTTCATTCACGTAGTGTGGCGGTACTAGCGGCCAATTTAAATACATTTTTACACTTTAAATATTATTAATTTATTTAAATCTACCCAAACATTTGACGTTATAACATAGCTGGTGCCGAAGGCTAACTCATCTACAATTTTTCCGAGTGGCTTTCACAGCTCTCTTTGAGGGTTTTGAAAATGTTACCTCAAAGCCTAAGAAAGTAACTACAGATCATAAACTGGCCTCAATGCAGCCGCGTAGGTATGCTGAGGTCGATAGGGGCGGACGTGAAACCGGACAGTCCAAGAAACCTGAGGTTGCGTTTATCAGCAGAGCGGAGGGCTCGACTGTATCCACCAGTCAGCTGAAGAAAGACCTCCAGGTTGCCCTTCGGGGAGACCAGAAGGGTCTTAAAATCAGAAATATCAAAGAGACCGGCAAAGGATTAGTTGTAGTAGCAGATGATACAAAGACCATTCAGGCAATTAGAGATTCGACTGCGGTTAAGTGATTGAATGTTAAAATAGACCCGAAGAGAATGCGTAGGCCCCGTTTTATAGTCTATAATATTGACTGTAGCCCCTCATTAGGGAGCAGAACACTGATTTGGACGAAGCCACCTTCCGGTGGGACTGCAGGCTGGTTTTTAAAACGGGTAAGCGTGATACCCAGAAATATCACGGAGTCTTTGAAGTGGTTTCTTGTCTCTTTCAAAAATTTACGTCTGCAGGCAGACTGTTTGTCGATTTAGGGTTCTTTCGAGTAAAAGTGTACGTGGATGTCTAAAGATGTTTCAAGTGCTGCAGATATGGTTACAGGGATAAATTTTGTAAGTTTGCCTTGGTGTGTGCCATTGTGGTGAGAAAGGTCACAAGCGTGATAATTATTTGCATAAGTCCGAGGCTCCGACCTGTGCTAACTGTAAGAGATATCACAAGAATCATGAGCACCCAGTTGTTAGTCAGGAGCACGTTACGTAAGGGCCGTATTTAATTCCTTAGATGGTTAGGTTCGGTTAACATAATGTCCAGGGTGCTTATGTAGTCCAGGTTGAGTTAGGTGTGGTTGTAGAGAGACGGAGCCTCGATGTTGTCCTTCTGCAGCACCCATATGTAATTAGGGGTGATCTGCCGGGCTTTTACAGCTGGAAAACATTTTGTGTAGGGCATACCTGTTTGTCTGCTATTCTGTGCAGGAAGTTGCTAAATAGTGTCTTTATACGATTGGTTTTTTGAGCGCGTCATGTTGTGGTCAGACTTACCATTCGTGGACAGAACCTTACAGTTGTTAGTTCATATTTCTAATACAGGCATTCCACTGAGGAACAACTAGCGAGATGGGATAGGACCCTTCGTATTGTGGTTAATGGTCCAATCCTCATTGGTGCCGATGTTAATGCGAAATCGGTTTTCTGGCAAAGTGGGATTACTGATCTTGGCGGTGGCTTAATTGATAGTTTCATCGCGCAGCATAATTTTGAGATCTTTAATGTTGCAGACCACTTGGCCACTTACGTCGGTATGGTTAACGGACGAAGGGCCTTTTCAGGTACAAATATTGACATCACCATTGGTAGGGACATTCCTGGCAGGATCCTTCACTGGTCTTGGTCGATGATTGTTCTGGCGATCATCGGTTATACTTTGTGAAACAGCGGATGAGCTGCGCGATGATGAGGGACACTTCCCTGTTTACTGGAGGCGCTTCCTGCATAGGAAGGCAAACTGGCCGAAATTCTCCTTTTCGTTAAAGTCCAGACTGGAAATTTTTTCTCGAGACCTTGACGGCCTGTCATTAGATGTCCTGGCAGAAAATTTCACTTCTGCGGTAGTGGCGGCGGCTGAAGCTGCCATTCCTAGAGGCACTGGAATTCCTAGAGGAATGTATGTTTGATTGGTGGTCTCGGAATCTGACAGCAATGAAGCAGTCTGTGAATCAATTCAGAAGGGCTGCGCAACGAGAGGGTGATCCCAATCGTCGTGCGGCCCTAACTTCGGATTACCGCACAAGGAGGGCTAGGTACTTTCATAGCATTAGATCCTCCAAGCGTAATTCCTGGCGTTCCTTCGTTCAGGACCAAAGGACTATAGACTCTTGGGGCGTTGTGTATAGAGCCCTTGGATATAAGCGCAGGAAAGATGTCCTCTTGACAGCTTTGTCGACCCGCGAGGTTGTAGTATGATAAGAACCAACACTATGGTGGGTGAAGTTTCACACCACCGGCGTGTCAGGCGGGAAGTCGCGGTTTTTGAGACCGACTCACAATCTTCTGAGATCACTGAGGCGGAAGTGCGTACAAGGAGCGCTACACTAGCGCTCCTTGTGGAAAGAGGGGGTACTAATTACACATTGTACCCACTTAACCACTAGTTTGTTTAGAGCATTTTTGGGGTGGGAGTCGATTTTGCAAAAATCGGTTTTCTGACATTTTTAATTACTAACAAAGGTTCCAAGAAAAATAAGACCTTAATTAGCGAAATCTCTAGATACTGGGGGTGGAACTTGCTTTACAGCCTCACCCCTTTGACCTTTTAAGTTGAAAATTTATTGGCATCGATGCCCCATATACAGAAGTAATCTGACCATGTTTGGTCTAAATCGGTCGAGTAGTTCTGGAGGTATAAAGTGATTTAGTAGCCAACACCCCGAACACACACACACGTACATACAAAGATCCGGAAAATTTTAATCGGTTTTTTGGGTTCCTTAGTGTCAAAACGTAAAAATCCGGTGAAACCGTGTATGCCCAAATTGGACCGATTACCATACTTCACCTTCTACAGCTCTGTTATAGCAATAGGCGAGAAAGTAAAAATAATTCTTTTTCACTCCAATTTTAAATTTTTTGATCTTATCGGTCGATTCTATTTCTTTGATTTAATCGATATCAAATATAAAACAAACAGTTGACAACAATTATTTACTGAACCTTTACTTTTACGCGGATTTCAAAAAACCCCACATCAAATAAAGATTAGAAAGGTTTTACAATTTTTGGTGCGTTTTTCATTTCCGTAAGAAATATATATGTTATATAATATTTTCTCTTTTTCATCGTTAAAATTAATCTCTAACTACGTTACTCAGTATACATTTACTTTTATTCAATTATTAAAAAAAAAATCTTTTATTAATTTTTGTAATTTTAGTACTTATTTTGTTTCATTCTTTAGATATTAATGTGATTAAATAAGTAGTCTCATTTAGTGATACCGTATGTAATAATTAAGATTATACCAAAAATTTATCGTTCTATAACATTATGCAAGTGTTAAGCAGCAATAAATCCCATTCCTAAAAACAGGACTTCTTTAACTTTTACGTTTTGGCTTTTGATATGAAATTTTTTTTATTATATTTTTCTAATGGAAGGGTTTACCGAGGTGGAAATAATCTTTAACCTTTATTATGGAGGTATGTTTTTAAAAATTACGAAAGTAAGATAATATTAATAATAGTTTTTAACCTTATTTCTGGAAGGATTGTTTCACGCACAAAATCAATGATTATTATTGCTCACCAACACCATTGACAAATTTTTATAAAATAAGTAATAATATTAAAAAGAAAAAAAAGTTTATTTTAATTTGATTTTTTACGTTTAATTATACATTAGGTAGATGATATTTTCATAGAAATATATTTATTCACTATTTTTAATTTTCACAGCATATTTATATATAAAAATATTTTTTCTGAATACCAGCTGAACTTTGTTAAAATATTGTGATAAAAATCCTAAAGCAGTTTTCTCTATCAGTAACGTTCATTTTTCTACGGTCCAACGAAGCGAATGAAGTTTAACTTAATATAAAATGAACACGAAATTGATCCAACGAGAGAGTCACTCACAGACTCAATAAAAAAAATAAACTGTCTTCTATTTAAAATAACTTAGGTGAATTTTATACTTTATTTCATACAATTTTTGTTTATTTTTTAAAATTTTATTTTATCTTAATTAATTTTTTTCAGAATAAAGTAATATTAATATCTTATTTATATTATAAACTCTAATTTTAATATATTTATTTATTATTTGGTAAATAACAGTATTTCAAAATTTAATTATTATGTATTAAATATTAAAGTATATAAGTAATAAAATATAAATATCTAAATAATTATGAAATATTAAGTTTTTTACATAAAATTTTTGTGCAATTAAAAATAGCTCACGAAATTACGTAATATAATACTGCATAGAGTCACGTTATAAATAAAAATTATATATATAATGTGACTATGTAACTATGTGTTACACACACACACACATATATATGTATAAATTAAGAACATATTTATGACGTGGAAAAAACCCTGTTTATTAGCCTTGTTCAATAACCGTTGTTATGATTAATGAATAAACATTAACTTAAAAACTGAAGAAAATTACTTCATCAGTCCTCGTAAGAAGTTATATTTTGTTAAATCAGCTGGCCTATTTAGTATACAATTTATATATCTTGCGATCTCGGTTGGAGGCTCGTATTTAGCCCCTTTCCAGTTTTTATATTTGTATCCAAATTGTGATTATGAAGCACGATTTTACCCGATATTTTGTTCAGCCGTCAAGTTCACTTCGGTCAGGAAAAACAGTCCCTGTGACAGTCTACAGGTAGCCTCCCCATCATTTCGAATCTTTTAGGTCGAATCTAATCCTGTAGGTCTAATTGAGTCCTTTCCCTATACGTCTCATCCATCATTCTCTGCAAAACTCAGAAGATTAAGACCTACAGCCTAGAACCGAAGATTAGTTAAGAAAAGGTTGAAGATAGGAAAAAGAAGTATCAGATGAGAATGAACTATTGAGACGTTATTGAAGTGGAGTTTACAATCAAATTTATCCAGTGGAAAGATCAAAAACCCCTTCTGGTAAAGAACACCCATCCACCCAACAATTTTCTTTGAGGTCGGTACATTTTTGCCCAAATGCGAGCCGGGAATTGTGCTTAATTCTGCAATGAATACAAATAATGAAATTGGAATAACTTTCTTTTCTAAATCTAGAAAGCCACCTTTGAAGCATTAGAGGATTTCTAAAGGAACAGTCTTCTCTATTCCGGAATTTCATATGCCATACTAGAAAGTACCTCGCGTATGGTCTATAAACCGTTTTGGCAGACTTTTCATTGAAGGCACCTAGATGTATAATAAAATACATCTCCTTTTGAGGTATACCACTCCATACTATTTCCCCAACCTTCACCCAATTAAAAAAATTAATTAGGTAGTCATAACTCATATAAAAAATCTGTTACATTATATTTAATAACTGCATATTAAACAGTTCAGAAATATAGAGCCTAATGGAGGCCAACATACGAATACAAACAGATACACACACACAAACACAAACAAACAAACATATTTTATTATCTTTATTCATAAATGTTTTCTTTTAAATAATTAATTTATTCAAACTGTAAGGGTTCATAAATTTGAAATCATAATGATTTGCATTGATTGAACCCTTATAAGTTTGTAAAACTAATACCAAATTAGTTATTTATTTTTTTTTAAATGTGTAAATAAAAGCATTTTGTATTATTAAATCATGAAATTTTAATCAGTAAGTTTCTTTTTGTGGGTATTCGTAAACAATTTAGATGTGTTTTTCGACATATTCTGCGAACTTTGATTGAGCTTCAATTTATTTGTTACCTGATTTGCTTAGAATGTGATAACGAAAGTTTGAAAAATATGAAGTGTATTTTACTTTATCACTTCTTAATAAAAATTAACTTTTTAAAAACCTTCTACCTGAAGTAACGTTCAATTAATTATCTTTTAAGGACAAAAACCTCATACAATTGTGAACTATGTTTTTCTGAAAAAACGTTTGAAATCTTATTTTTTAATGAGGCTTCTCCATTTTGACTTTAAATTAAAACTTCATACTTTATGCTAAACTTTACTTTAAACTTAATTTTTAAATTTGACATTACTTTAAAATGCATATATAAAAATTAGGTCATATTCTTCAACTTGAAAATGTAATGTTACGATATTTGCAAAGTTTCTTGTCTACATTTTTTACGTCATGATCGAAGAAATTCATTTTTTCATGAGATTTAATTTTTTTTTTTTAACTTATTTTTAACTCTAAATGGTAAACATAACATGCCAATGAGGTATGAAAGTTATGTTTTTAGCGAATTTTTTCTGCATAATTTACAAAACCTATTTATAAGAATGTACTGATAGTGACGAATAACACAATCTTCTAGATATTTTGTAACACAGGCACTAGTTACCAATAAAATCATTATTTGTAAATAATTGCGTTACGGATAATAAAAGAAAACATCTAAGTTTGTAAAAATTATAATTTTATAAAATAATCATTGTTACAAAATCATGTTACATAAAAAAGTAAAGAGACATTTTGAAGAATATTTTTTTAAAAAATTCATTGAATCGACGATCTGTTTTTTATATATATATATATTTTTATACCCAGAAAACATTATTTTTGCCGGTAATTTTTTATATAAAAAATTTATCGTATTGATAAAACTATTCCAAAAAAATATAAAGTCAAGATATGTTAAATTTTGACATTTTAGCTCTTCTACTCAGATTTCAAGTAAAAATTTCGTTGACTGAAGGAATTATATCGGAACGACTTTTCACAATAAATAACTTTTTTTTAAAGTAATTTTTAAATGTAGTCATTATAACTTGGGCGGTGTTTAGTACACAGAAGTTAATGAAAAAAGAAGTTCATTAAAAAAACTTTCAATCAATTGCTTACAGCGCCATAATGGCGTAGCTTAGTCGTGCCCAAACATTAAATTGTTAATGTTTCCCTTATAAATATACACTAGAATCACTAGAACATCTTTGGCATCATCATATATATATATACACATATAATATATATGTTTTGATACTTCAGACAAACATGAAAAATTTTCGGAATCCCCAAAATCTTTTTTTAATAATTTAATTATGCCTCTAATTTTAGTAATTTTTGTTTTAAAACTGTTTATTATGTGAAAAATACTTTCACTCTAATTTCTGAAGAAAACGTACTTGTTTTTAATAATATACTGAATAAAACAGTGAAATATGATGAGGGAAAAGATGAGAATGTTTTACTGAAATTACGGAACTTGGAATTTACCACAACAGAAAAATTAGTGTTTTCCTATTTTATTAAAAAAATACAATTACTACAATTGTAAAATACAATAATACAAAAATACAAAATAAAATACAATAACATTACAATTCTAATCGTTAAAAATAAATCTTTATTAATAATGTAGAAAATAATATACTTTAATTTCTTTAGGCATATGATGATATTTTACAACGGTACTTTTATACATTTGTAACAGCCAAGATTCAGGCGTTTCTTTCGTTAGCCAAACCACTATTTGTCAGTCAATTGCATATAATTTTTTTGTTAAATAAATTAAGAAAACAATACTTTCAATTAGTAAAGTAAATAAAAACATATATTTCTCTTGGATGGCTGTGTTTTTTTATTTTTTTATTTTTATTTAGTTTTTTTTTTGTGGTAGACATTTCAATTACTTATGTACATCCCACTGAATGTTAAAATATGACAAAAGTGTATTTAAATACAGACTAACTAAACATGAGATGTAACATATAAAAATGTAATTAAAGTATCCATCTTTTTAATTGTTTAAGTACCTTTTAATTGGGTACAAGAAATCCTATAGGAATTTAAATAGGGCTCTGAGAGGATTCAATTTATACAGTTTAATTTTATATTCTGTCCGTATTGTATTACAGGCCGTAAGATTGTATCAGTAACAACTGAAATGATGTGAGTAACTTTAACTCCGATGGAAGATAATAAAAATTTGAATTGGTGATCGAGCGGATGGAAGTGTTCCGTTCTGCATATTCTTAACTTATTAATGAATACAATAATGAATTTATAAAACCGAATCATGCTAAATAATAAGAACCTACGATAGCTACATGAAATTTAAATTAATTCAAGTTTCTTTAGTTGATCTAGTACGCGGTATAATATCAAGAAAGAATAGTTCACTTTAAAATTATCACCTCGGATTTTTGGTTGTCGATGTTTTGTTAGGTCAGTGTACTATGGTCGATGCAATCAATGCATGTTTAGATTTGTGTAGTTTTATGGTAATTAACGTTGTTTGCGTTTATTTTTCCTGTTTGTCTTCCATCCTCTTTATGTGTCCGTGGAATTTTGAATTTTCGTCTCATGATAGTTGAATAATATGTGTTCATATATATTTTTTGTGTGGACATTCTTCTGTAGCTGCTTCTGCTTTCAACAGTCCATATACGTATTATTCTTACTATTTTCTTTTCTATTTTCTGAAGAATTTTTGGTTCTATAGTTAGTGAGAGTGTTTCTGATCCATAGTGTTTCAGACCAGTATATTACTGGTGTGATGACTGCGGTGTAGTGCTTCAGTTTGGCTGCTCTTGAAAGGTTTTTCTTTTATAGGTTTCTAGCTATGTTCTTAGTTTTTCCACCTTCACCTTTCTATCCTGGTGTGTTGTTTTGTCTAGAACATTGACTGTTATTGTTTCTTCTAGGTATCGGAATTTTTTTGCGGTTTTGATTTTCCGTACTTTGTATATATTTTTCTGTGTTTTTGGCTACACTGATGTACATTATTTCTGTCTTTTGTAATGATATTTGCTAGTCGTGTCGTTTGAGGTATTCCACTTGTTTAATTGATTCGTTTTTTGTTTCAGCTAATAAAGCTATATGGTTCGCGAAAGCTAGACATGGGAAGTGCATTTTGTCCTTTTTAGGCCGTAATTTTATGTAACAACAAAAAGGATTTTCGAAAAATGTGTTAATAAATTAAAAATCTTGAATTAAATTTGAATTTATGTTTCTAAACAGTCATCATTGTCGCCAGCCAAAAACGAAATGGTAAAAATAAATGAAAACATGATGGTAGATTAATAAAAAAACGAAGAACAATAGTAGGGGACAAAAGAAAAGAAAACTTCTATGAATTAAAATTAATATTCCAATAATAAAATAAAACAAAAAATAAAAAAATAATATCCATCAACCTCGTTATGGACATTCTAAACAGAAAACAAAATGTTAGTTTGCAGTACGGCCTACAGTCATATCTTATTCAACTACCCTGAAGTAAAATGATAAATGATATAGAAATTTATCACAAGGAAGACCGATTACAAAATCTTTTAACCGTGTTGTTTAAACTTAAAACAAGATAAATCATTAGTTTTCATATGATTGAGTAACTTTAAATATATTTAGAAAATAAAATTTTTAATTCTAAAATGCAGTTCCCTATCCCATGTAGATCCCTATCGTTTAATGATGCGTATTCTTTATTATTGTCAATAAATTTAATTTCCCGACTGTGTAGCTCGTTTTTATTATGGACATTTTGTAAAAAGTTTAATAAAATTATTTTATAACTTAAATAATCAAAAATAAAGAACCAACCCGTTATGTTAAGGATCAAAATTGAATCGTGTCTGTACATCTGAATGTTTATCCTACTTAGCTTTAACTATCAAACACGCATAACTAGTCTCTGAGCACCGTTTTCTAACCCACTTTCCATCCACCAGTATCGTCATTTCATGAATCCCTCGGTATTGTCGTTTCATGAACTTTCGAATTCCTCAGACGTTTACTTACACAGGATAGATACCTGCTGTTATTTTAGAGTAGGAAAGAGTATACCGAGAGAGATTGATTGAATGGTTGGGACTATTAAGTTTACATTTCTCTCTTCATTGATTCATTCGTTGATACGCTTTAGTTTCCTTTACCTTCCTTTGCTGTAGTATTTAACAAGGGAAATTATTACTACCCGTCACAGAATAATCCATCTGGATTTTTATGTATCGTGACCTTTTGAGGTTTTCTGACTTCAAAAATACTAAACTCTAGATTATAAATTTTATTAGTTTGTACGTATGTATGTATGAATTTTGATTTCTAATTCATTTTTTGTCTCATTAACAAACTAATATATACTCATAAAATATTTATTAAAACTTTGTTAAATTTTATTAAATTAAAAAAGGGTTTCGTATGCTTCGGTTGTTTGTTGTGTTGTTGGCTTTTAACGTTTAAAATAAAATGAATAAATGACTTTCAATTGGTTTTGTCTACCGACTTTGAAATTTCTGTATTATTAGTTTCTTAAATGAGCCCCATTATAAAGGTGAAATATTTTTCAACCTTTATAACGGAGGTGAAGAGCTAAATTTTAAAGCTTACTAAGATTGATTTTTCACAAATAGTGCAATTTATTATAATTTTAATTACGTGTGCGTTTATATGAAAAATATTGTACAGTATATAAAAATAATATTAATGTAAGTATATTGATGATATATTCACACTATATTTGTATATACTATAATATGAATATACTTACAATAATATTATTTTTATATACTGTATAATATTTTTTATATATACTCAATACGTACATGTGTACAACCTCGTATATATACACATAGTATATATACACATTCCTGACACTAAATCTTGGAAGTTCGCAAATGATTGGGTAATAGCCACAGGACAAAGAACTTTTGAAGAACCAGAAGTCATCTTGAAGTCTGTCGACCTGTCGAGCTTGGAAGTATACTTTCGTAAATGGAGACAGAAACTAAATTCCACAAAGGCGGAGACGGTTTGTTTTCATCTTTGCAACAGGGCGGCAAAAGAAAACTCCGGGTTCATTTTGAGGGTAGCCTTCTCCATCAAAACACGTACCCGAAATACCTCGGTGTTACTCTAGACAAAATAATGTCCTGAAAGAGAAATCTGAAAACACTACTGCGAACTAGAAATAATATCATGGTTCCACACCATAAAATAATTGGAACAACTTGGGGTTCTTCTGCCGAAACCTTGCTCACTTCGGCGCTTGGGCTGGTCTACTCCACCGCAGAATACAGTGCTGCGGTCTGGCGCAACAGCGCACAACACAAAATGTTGACGTACAATAAAAGATAAATAACACCATGCGGAGTATCAGCTGAACATTAAGATCGACCCTCACCATACGGCTGCCTATATTGATTCACATTCCCCCTCCTGATCACCATCGTAAGGCAGCTCTCCTTCGAGAGCACACACGTATCCAGAGAAATCCTCGACTTCCCATACACCAAGATAGAGCCGATCTGAATAGAGATAGACTGCGATATAGTATACCGCCGCCTATGAGAACTGTTGAGGAGCTGCCTGCCAGCATTGGGGTCCAATTTGACAGGTTCTTGGGAAGTAACTCGCCCGGTTGTTCTAGTGGTGAACGCGTCTTCCCAAATCAGCCGATTTGGAAGTCGAGAGTTCCAACGTTCAAGTCCTAGTAAAGTCAGTTATTTTTACACGGATTTGAATACTAGATCGTGGATACCGGTGTTCTTTGGTGGTTCGGTTTCAATTAACCACACATCTCAGGCCTGGTCGAACTGAGACTGTTCAAGACTACACTTCATTTACGCTCATACATATCATCCTCATTCATCCTTTGAAGTATTATCTGAACGGCAATTACCGGAGGCTAAACAGGAAAAAGAAAGGAAGGTTCCTGGGAATGAAACTGGACAGAGATATGTCCTTCCCGATGCCGAAAACTTCCCTGAATAAGGGAGAAACCTTCCGCCTTCGAACATCCTCGTAGAATATGGACATCAATCAATAGAATCTGTACTAATCATGGCAGATGTGCAGACTCACTTCACAAGAGGGATAAAGCGCCGTCTCGAAGTTGTGATTGTGGAGCCGATAAGCAAACCTCCATCACATAGTCGCGGAATGTCCAAATAGAGCCTACGGAGGCAACTTCAATGACTTCCTGATGGCAACAGACGCTGCAATTGAATACGTTTTAAAACTGAATGTGTTTGTAATTTTAGTATTTATTGTTTGTCTAACCTGAACAATTATAATTCTTTATTACTCTTTTTTATAATTTGTATAGTTTTTATAATTCTTTATTTAATTTCCCTTTTTATTTTTTGTCTTTCTTTATCTTTAATATACATTGTGAAATCATGTGCATGTGCCACACGATAAATAAATAATAATATATACTCATGTATATATATAATTATTTTTTTAATGAGTACATAAGCATAGAATTTAATTAGTTTTTTTAACCTTGACACATTTAAATAAAACATTCTAAAGCATTTTTCTAGTATTTTATTTATTTAAAGAAAATTTTAAGAGATAAATGAAGTCGTAAAACGTATTAGTAATTTTTAACCGTATCATTTAGATAAGAATTAAATTTTTAGTTCGATGCTAATGCCAGAACAGTTCAATATGGTTGCTAGCTTTTATCATTTAGTTCATACTAAATTTTCTTCAATTTTAATATTTTCATTTTAGATTAATTTGTAGTAACATGCTCTCTCTCAACGAGTTTCGATTATAATTATTTAGTTTTCCGTTTTTGTGTTCCTTATAAATATAAGTGAGCTTTATATGGGCTTTGTAAGAGTTGTTTTTTATTGTTTATCTATTTTTGCACTTGCTTTTTTTCTAGTCCATTTAATTTTTACAATAATTAGAAACTATAAATTAGATATTTTATGTTAAAGTATGGACTGTTATTTTTGCTGTAATAAATTTCACGTCGCTTCTTCATTATTTCACCAATGGTAGACTTATTAAAATTATTAGTGTCTCTATTGCCAGACTTTTTTCCATTCTTATTTTTTGCGTTCCAAAAAATTATGTAATTTTTTGTATAACCTTCTATTTTTTTTTTTCAGTTCTGTAACCGTGCTCTGTAATTAAGTTTGGGAACTTAGAAATTCAAAATCGGAGTTAAAATAGTTATTTTCCTGTACAACATAAGTAATCTTTTAACACTACTTTTATTTTATTGTGGATGTATTTCTTAACCTTTCGTACATGTAAACGTAATATTTTAGAATTTAAAATGAGATTTGAATAGTTTTAAAATATTTTTTCTCAACAGCTTTGATGCTTGAAAGTGGAAAGGGAAGAGAATAGTGAATGCTATTGTCATATATCGACCTTTCTAATCTTGACACGTGTGTGTACTTTCATACACGTGTGTTGGCCTGATTACATTACAGTAGAGTAGCTGATTATTAGTTCATTTTACATCCGTTAGAGAATAACTAAAGCTCCGTTTTGGTATTGATTTTAGCAGTTATATTTAATTTATTATCAATTCAAACTAAATAAAAGTATGCATACATATATAAATTTCATTCTAAAATCAAATACTGCTTTACTATTATTAAAAATTAATAAAAAGTCTGTATTAATAGAATTTCAATTAAATTTCTACTGTGTAAAATTGCTGAATTAATTTTTTATCTTTGTTATATTAATTAAGTTCCTCTTTTTAGTTTTATTAATAATTAAAGCTGATATTAATTTTATATTAATCATAATTCAAAATGTATCTATTTATGCACATGAAGTAACAACGAGATTAGTAATATAAAACTCATGTTTACAACATACAGTAAAAAATATAACACAGTAGGCATATTCTAAGTAAGTTTACCTAATTTGCTGCAATCGATTGTACAGCTTTTAATTAAATTAAATAAATATATTGAATATTTGTCATTGTATCTAATACAGGATTAAATATTAATGGTACATTAATAACATTTAATATATGTTTTTAATGCAAGATTTTTTTTAATTTTATATACTTTTTTTATGAAATTTATGAGGGAATTTCCAATCTATAACACCGCACTTCATCATAATCCAAAAGCAGAATAACAACGTTATAATAGATATTTAGATTGGATTTCCTATTGTTTGATATAAATCCTCCCAAGTTGGCAAAATAATAATTGATTTGTTAATCAGTAAGTAAATTTACAACTCACCAAAAACCGTACAAACACAAATATATTGCAGTTCATGTAATTAAAACACACGAGATAAAATTTTGGATACATAAGGACATGAATTTTCTTTATACTAAAGTTACTGTATTAGAAATGGTCTATATGTATTACACCTACAAGGTACAATCGTTCATTGATTAGATAATACTAAAATTTTTCACACTCTTAATATAAAGAATTCAAATATTCAACTATTGTCCTTATATTACCGATAAAGACTAAAATTAATAATAGAGGACTCAAATTAGAAAATTGTAGAACCCAGGATCTCTCCAATAAATTTTCGTAAGAGTGTATTGTACGTTTTGTTTACGTAAATGTGTGCATTCACAATGAAGTTACTGTGAAAATTAATTGTATTTTTAAAACGTTAAAAAATTGTGGCTCTATAACATTTTGGTTTTTGTTTATAACTTTACTTCAATCATTGGTGGTTGGTGAACACCAACCACCAATGATTGGTTGTGAACAGGTGGTGAACAAGGTGGTTTGACGTATAGGGTTGAATATCAGCTTAATTTCGAATGGTCTTTCTTTTTTTCTGTTTAGTCTCACTAGATTATATACACACTAAGATTATATAACACACGAGTGAAAATCACTAGGGACGTAAATGTTTGCTTAAAATGTAGAAATTTAAACTTATTTTAAAAATGACCTTCCACTTTCAAGATAACCAAGCATCTCATGTCAGGATTACTTGGTAAAGGGAGGAATGATGGGGGTTTTTTTTTGCCCTCTTCACTGAGCCGAAGTAATATGCACGGCATTCTTCACGTGCACATTAAGCGTGCATATCAGCACCGCATACTCATAGATATACAAGTGATATTCCGAACAAGAAACGTATTATTATCTTCACCAAAGGAATTATATATTGTGTACATTAATACGCACAGAAAAAGTATCTTTGTCTTTCATCTCGCTTTGCAGGAGTCACGATGATAAGAAAGATTGATGCAGATAATACATAGCAACAAATTATTGTACTCTTCTCTGAAATGAATCAATATATTACGGCCTGGCCTGACTCAGAAGGATTGTTCATTCTTGTGGTTTAAAACGTTTGATGAATCGTTCAGACTATATGATCAGTTATTCATTTATATTCCATGAATAAAATATTAACATTTCGTCACTATTGAAATTAATTAGGTTTTAATTAACCGCGTATCCGTTTTTTTTTTTATTGTAGAAATTTTACTCTTTGTTAAATGTATAATTTGTTTAATCAGGCTATACAACGATGATCTATGTGGATAACGTATAACAACCAAAATTAATTGATTTAAATTTTAATTTTTACTGTCATTCTACCAAAAATTAATTAAGCCCGCTGAAGTTTTAAGTCCAGTTTTTTAATCCGATGTCAAGAAGTAGTTAAAGTTGTTGTTTATTGTTATTCACTGAATAAATTTAAAGAAACCAAACCCGTACCATGGTAAAGAATTTAAAAATATTAAAAGAAAATATTTTGCTGTACTCAGTAAAACAATTATTTAATTATAATTTTTCTTTGTTTAAAATGAGAATTATAGGGAAAAATAATACGAAATCGTTTCTCAGCAAGTTCATTAATTCCATCACAAATTTCGCTTTACTTATAACATGTGCATCTATAACTTGAGTCCGAATTATACTCTTACCAGACAATAGTTATTTAAATAACAATATATTATTTTGCTTTTATTCATTTTTGAAATATTAGATTCTTTATTATAAAACACTTCGAAACACGTAGTTAGAACAGATAGACCATTTTCATTTTATAATATATGGTACACAAGGAGTGATGTAGTTATTGTTTATCATCATGTCAATCCGCCTTTCATGCTCTAATTAGTCTCATTAGATGGAAAAATCTTAGAAGAATATATAAGTCAAATATTTCCGATCAAACCTTGAATTCTTATTTCACCCTTTAAATAGGGTTTGGATACCCTTTATACACAAAGGTTGTTTTTGAAAAAATAAACTTGAATTTAAATTTATTATTTTTTGTTGTTACTATAATTGGGCAAAAACTTTCTACAATGTTACATAAAATCTAAAATAACGAGGAAAAGCAATTTCGATTGTTAAGCAATTGCCTGTAGATCCTGAGGAAGTGGTATTAAAAAGAAAATGATATAATTTTAATAAATCAAAGAAATAAAAATAATAATTAATTAAAAAATAAACACTTACAAAACACTATAAATGGAGTATCTCTATTAGTTTACCAATAACAGGAAAAAAATCAGGGTGTTTTACTTAAAAGAGGTTCCATCCCTCAGTAGTTTATACTAAATGTATATTTTTATTAAAATGCATATTTTGTGTGAGATGGGTAAAATGATGTAAAAAGATGTTGGTACGACTGAAGCTGGAGTGGGGATGACTGTGTGTTGCATGCACATTTGAATACTGCCACTCTGCGTCGAAAACTGACTTTTGAATAAGGTTGTTCCATAATCGTGTGTTGTTGTTTGTTAAAATTCGATTAACTGTTGAAGAATGTATATTCGTGATGGGAACTTATTTAGAGACGAAATGCCATGTTGTATGTGGGCGAAAGTTTAGGGAGAAATTTGAAAAGAAAGTACTAGTAAAAAGCGTTATTCAGACGTTGGTTAAAATCTTCGTGAAACAGGTTTGGTGTTACACCAAAAAAGTGCTGGACACAGGCCATTTTTAACGGTGCAGGTCGTATAGGACATTAAAGCGGCAGTTATAGATCTCCTTATAAATCTTTGCGGAGACTGACCCAAAGAACATTTCACTAGATTCAGCCCTCACTGCAATGAGGAGAATACTGAAATGTTATCCGTACCGAATGTAGGTTTTCCTTGAGCTATCTAATGCTGATTATGCTAAAAGGATTCACTACTGACAGTGGTTCAAAAACTTCATTAGAGGCAACATTATAATTTTAGATCAAGTGTATTTCACAGATAAGCGTGGATTGACCTTGCTGGGTATGTTAATATTCAGAACTATAGGACCTGGGGTCCTCAAAACAGGCACATTTTTTTTTAATCTCCTCTATACCCGTAAAAAATAGGCACTTTGTGTGCGGTTTCAAGGCGATGAATAACTGGAACTCTTTTTTGAAAAAACTATGGATGCTGCCGTCTACCAAGAAATTATCCATCAGTTCATAGCCTTACTGCAAGAGGATGAGCGTGACTGCTGGTTGCAACAGGACAGTGCCACTTGCCAAACAGGTCGTTCTACTATGGAGATGCTACAGGATTTTTCGGTGGAAGAATCATTTCTAAAAGATTGTAGTTTCCAGGATCCCCTGATCTTTCTAGGCCAGACTTTTTTCTGTTTTTTTCACTTAAAATAAATTGTTTATAGAAGCAATCCACACACTCTGTAGCAATTGAAGACAAATATTACCAATGTCGTCCAGGAAATAGACAGGATACTGCTAAAGAGAATAATCAGAAAGTTAAACGTTGACAAGTGCATAGAAATGGATGGACGTAATTTTCAACACCTATAAATTAATATGTGTTTGCCAATCAACTATTATTTTTAGACTAAACTAAGTGATGGGGAGGCCTCTTTTAAGTTAAACACCTGTACTAACCAAGTTCGTTTTAGACGATCCTAATTAAATGTGTAAAGTTAGCTTACAAACATCTCAAGCACTGAAAACTTTCAATTCAGATTTTTTACATTTATTCTGTAAATCTTAGAAATACTCGTTTTAAAGAATTTCATAAGTATCTTTTTTTCACAATTTGTTACAGTTATTCATTAGTTACTATATATCTATTTTTTTTTAATTATCATTTTTTTATGTTATTTCCTAAATTCTTACTAATGACTGTTTTGAGATGAAATCTCTATCCTGAAATGGTCATCTGGTTTTATATTTTAAATAAAAACTTTTATAAAGCGTTTTTTTTTAGTGTTTTCTTATTTTAAAATTTACTTCGATAACAGTTTTTATAGTTCTTTCTTTGTATTTGTTAAATGATATTAACGTCAGTTAGACGTATATTGCACATAAGTGTTTTTTCTACCAAAATGTATTGTGATTTAAGTTTTAATTAAACTCATGGAAGCAGCTGTTGAAGTCATGTGTTTCTCAGTTATTTTTTTATACTCTTATATTTATTTATTTATTTTATTTTTTCAGGTATGTACAACGCAACAACTCTGATACATACTGAAATGTTTATTACAATTAAGTAAGTGTTTAATATATTCTATTACAATTTAATTAATTAAATCTTATTTATAAATATAACATGGTCAGGGTGAATGTTTTATAATTTGATTGAATAATTTATCAAGAGACACAATTTGATGAAGTTGTTTTAGAAACACTGTAACGTTTTTAGATGGCTTTTTGAATTATGAGTAAAAAACAGTTTTTAGTATCCTGAGTGTAATAAATTTTTTTAATCTCACCCGAAATCCTGAAAAATTTAAACCTTTCAGAATTTGGGATGAGCTTACCTTTTGGATGAGGTTATTTGTTTTCCATTTTGGTTCCTCCAAGAATAAGTAATCTTTTCTAACTCCATTTTTATATTCTTGATCCCTCCTCTCATTTTCAGTTCTGTAGGTCTGGATCTGATTTTGTATTACTCATACTGAGAATGCCGGGACTTGCAGAATTGTTCTGCAAGATCATGTAATAACTCGCATAATCTAGATACAAAAATACTTCCGAAACTTTAGATATATACTTTGTTGAATTGATAACTAGTTATCTGTTGCAATCCTATCACCCACTTCGCATATAGTAATAATAAAATTTTCAATAATTTAAATAATGTAACGTCAGTAGAGAATTTCTTTCTCACGTATATTTTGTTTGATATCTTCACATTTTTTTAATTTTGATTTCCCTAATTTGTTTTCCTCGCGCTTACAGCCGACCAAATAACTCCTAAGAATTTGTACATGTATGTTTCTGTTTTACTCTTTTTACGAATGTGTTGCTTTCTGTCAAAGTAATTATGTTTACCTTTCCGTTCAGATCTTGTGATTGTTAGGGTGAAATTATCACTCAAAGTACTAAATGACACCTGCATTTCGTTGGACATAACAAAGTTACAGCAGATAGTATAGCAGTTGCAGTATAATTGCTTGGCTTATTAAAGAAAATAACGGGAAATTATTTCACTCTTTACTTTTCCAAGTAAACCGCCTTGCTTAAGATGCTTGGTAACCCTGTGAATGTCGTCTACAGAGGGATGTCGTTTTGTCGTTTATAGAAGTGATTTTTTTCAGAACGTTACCTGCAACCGTTACACTTACTGCATGTAATGCTCATAATTTATGTACTGGATTTTAAATAGTACATTAAAAAAAATAATTGGTTTGTATAGATATTTTCATAGTTAATGCAAGAAAATCTATGTATGAATTTGTATAAGATATATTCACTTCCATTTCTGAGAGATTGTGGAATGAATATATATGAAAATCTTAAAAAGAATTCTATATTTTTCCTATAAAAAATTTCTCTTACATCTAAAGTGAAAGTTCAACTACTAAGGTAATGGATTTTAAGGTTATGATTTAAGCTCAGTGAATTGCGTGATTGTTCTGCTGAAAAGTCTCCTAATGTTTCAATTCCATGAGTAACAATGGATTAATTGTTGTACACATAATTAAACTGAAACTTTAACTACAAAATCAGGTCATCAGAGGTTATCATTAAAAAATCTGATTACTGTCACTGGCAAACGATGAATGATGAAGCGCAATTTTCACTCTCTGGTTATGTTAATCACCAAAAAAATTGATGTTAAAGTAAATAATTGTTTTATTATTTCTTTTCTATTTGTTGGTAACCTGGTTCTGTTAGTGAAATATGAGTAAGAATATTAGTTACTTAATATAAATCTTTTAAGATCTTTGAAGATTATAATACAATGTTTCAATGGGAAAACAATCAAAGATATATATGTATACCTAATTTTCGAAGAAAAGTACGATATTACTTTCTGTCGCACGGTGGTCTTGAGGGGTGAAATTAAATTTTCTTTACGTTTTGAGTTATGAGGATTACGAAAATACCATTCACGTAAAATTTTAATTTCATTATATGTATATTATATATAATTCATTATAATATATCATTATATGTATATCATTTTAATTATAATGTATATGCTTATGTGTAAAAATTTGTAGCATGAAATTTCCAAAACTAGATTCAATTAATTGAAATTTATATATTCTGTAGTAGTGTATTTCTGAAGTTGTGCATGTGAGAATTTGATGAAGATTGGTTTAGCAGTTCTTCATTTACGCTCAATTTAAGGTGAACAACAAGCAACATAACGTCAATTTTAGGTTATGTTGTCTTAGTATTCTATTTTTTATAAGCGATAAGCGCTTATGCAGTGTTGAATGAATTGAATTATGATATTTGGGTGTAGCTTCTACTCGCTACTTACGTATGTAGTGCGTTGTACTTTGAAAATAGTTTCTGACTTTTGAAAGTGCGTTTCTGACTAGCGAAGTAGCGGGGACGTCAGAAACAAATTGTCGGTTTTTTTTTTTGACAGCTGAATTAAATAATTCACCACAGAAACTTACACGTGGGAATATGAAAATATAAATTTCTGGCTTATGAAAAACTACATGTCTGAGCGGAGATTTAAATCCGGCACGGCTGATAGACGGGGCTGAGACATTACGTTTCCGCTAAGAAAATCAACAATTAATAATAAAAATAATAATTTTTTTCAGGAAGACAACGAACATTTTTAGAAAATGATCTTGTTACAACAAAAATAATTATACACGAGCAAGTTTTAGAACAGTTGTTATGTTTTACTCTTTTTATTTTACTACGTATTTCATGTTATTTTAAAAATAAAAATGTTGCGTAAAATAATTAATAATGTTTACAACATTATTAACGATTTTTTATTTAAGTTGTCAAAATTAGGTAAGACTCATAGAATCTTTTATTTTAATTTAAAAAAGAATAAAGTCTAATAAATGTCATGTTTGGTTTTTGTTTTTATTACAATTTTTTATTCGTTATAAATCAAGGTTTATAAGCAATTTTTAGCTGAAAATATAAAAACTAGTCTGATTAAGTAATAGTAATGCATATTACTATTATTATTATTATTATTATTATTATTATTATATATTAATTATTACGCTTTACATAGAAAAATAAATAAGAAAGGATACAGGTTTTTGTTCTATACAGTATACATACATATCTACAAATAAACATATATATATATATATATATATATATATATATATATATATAATTCAGTCACAATTTATAATAATCTCACTTGAATATAAATACACTTGAGTAATACTTCAGTAAAACCTAAAACATGAATCAGCACTTGAATAATAATGAATAATCAATCGCTAAGTGAATAATAACAATAACATCAGCCTAAGCTGAAATAAAAAGCGATTACTTTAATACTTGTACGACAAGCACAATCACTATTTCGTAATATTTAATAGCTGTATTTTCCAAAAAGTGTTTACAGAATTTTGATAAAATATTTTTAATATTTATTCTTATATCGTATTATTCTATTTCGCATAGCCTACTCTATAATTGCTAAAGCAATTTTCTCAAAATAATTGAACAAGAATTACTTTTTTTTTCAATTTAAAATTCCTTAATTTTGAGTTATTACTAAAACAGTCCGTTGAAAAATAATACTGCTTCACGAGTTGATACATACACTCTTATATTTGTTTACGCATACCAGGTTACAGGATAACAACAAGTGACAAGATGTCTACATTACTCTGCAGAGATCCTAAGGCATCTGTGCGTAGCCGGTAAATGTGTAGACTTGAATAGACTCAGGCCGACACACTCCGGAGACGTGTGGTTAATTGAAACCCAACCACCAAAAAACACCGTTATCCACTGTCTAGCATTCAAACCCATATAAAAGCAACTGCATTTACAAGGACTCGAACCTTAGAACTTTAGACTTCAAAAATCAGCTGATTTTGCGATAACGAGTTTAACTAATTCGGCTGGTTAAATTTATACAGAAACAATTTTATAAAATCTGAGTAGAGTAATAGTCAGCGGTCCGAAATGACTTTCATTTTGAATTAAAAATTAACTGTTTTCAAGAAAAAAATTTCCTTTTAAAAAATTCCTAAAATTTTGCTTAAGTGATCGAGTAAAATTGATAAACGAAGAGGGAAAAATGTAGCATCGGGTTTTAAATATAATTATTTGTATAATCACATAGATTTCTATAATATTTCATGAAGTTAACAAAGTTAAATTAGAAGTTTTAAGTTAAGTTTTATTGGAAAATGATGGCCTTTTTTAAGTACATTGTTTAATTATTACTTCAATTGTATTAAAAATAGGACTCAATAGATTGAAGCAGTAAATAACTACTGTAATTAACTTTTCAACTTAATGTAATAAGTGTAAATTAACATCAAATGGGGATGCATTTTATTAACTAGCATAATTTTATAACGAAAAGGGTTTGTTATATTCTATTAACGAAAGAGTTACAGTAGAATAAAATCTATCGTAAAGTTTTCAATATCTGCTAAAAATATTGTTGAAATTTCCTAGAATTTGTATAGAGCTTAAAATTTACCCTTCTACAGAAAACTTAAACATTTACTATCACCCTAGTTATTTTTTTAACAGTCATAATTAAAGAAAAAATGATTTTTAAAAAAGTTATAAAATAATTTCTTTAACCAGTAAAAGTTTAGTTCAAATTTATTCTTTTATTTATTCCATAAGCTTTCAAGGAGTCAAGGAGAAGACATTTAAAAATTACCTCAGTAATCTTCCACCTTCAAAAGTAGACAAGTACTCTTTGTAGAAGGCCACGAGGAAATTTCACGGCCATTCCCTCAGTTCCCTCCACTAAAGAAGTCAGAAGGGTTTTGGGCTAAAAGTGAAAATTAGAAGACCGACCTTTTTACTAGTCACATACGATCGGTCTTTCAACCACTATAACGCTGGTGAAGAGGAAATTTTGGATTTCTTAGAAAGCCCGATTCCGATGAATCTTCCGATTAAGCCTTTCTCTTCTAGGGATCGAAAAGTAACAGAACTCAAATAAAACTCATTTCTATGACTTGGTTACTAACAAAATCAGCTTTATGTTCCCATCTAATGCCGTAATTTACATAACTCAACTGTTTGATGGTGTCTTTTGAAGACGTATTACCCGTCAGAGTAGAAGGTTTCTAAAGTAGTGATGGTACCTAGGCCGGGTAAATTGTGAATGAAGTATCTTCGACCAGGTCAATGAGTATACTACCTATTACGTCTAAGGTATTAGAAAGGCTATTATTTCAGAGATTGTGAAATATTAGAGGAGAGACAAGTTATTCCTGACCATCAGTTCAGTTTTTGCGGTAGTCATTCCACCATTGAACAGACACAAAGGATCATTCGTGTCACTAACTGGTTGAAGAAAATAAATTTTGTTCGACTGCCTTTCTAGATATCCAGTAAGCATTCGATGAGGTCTGGCCGGCTGGTTTCCTCTACAAACTAAAAACAAATGTATCTCAACACGTTTATTTAATATTGCACAGTTATTTGGACGGACGCTTCTCCCAGGTTAAATACAAGAAGAAGTTATCTGAATTCTCTGAGCTTTCTTGGGTGTTCCTCAGGATTCAGTGTTGATGCCTATTCTCTACTCCATATTCACTGTGGACTTCCAGTACATACAATACCCTTATTGCATCGTTAACACATGGTAATCGTGACTGTCGATGATGAACCAACTCAAGCTTCGACTTAGCTGCAATCTGGGTTAGACCTTCTAGCCGAGTGTCTGAAGATCCACTCTCCGAGTAGTGAAGGTGGTTAAAGGGTGGTTAGAGAATGGAAAATAAAGACCAATCAAGCGAAATCAACTCGCATGACATTCGCGATGAGAAGAAGTGACTGTCCAGAATCCATTTAGATGGAGGTTACATCCCGCGAGCTGAAAGTGTATGATTTTTAGGTATTCACCTAGATCAATGCCTAACATGAAACGTTCGTATTAGAGAAAAAAGTAAAGCTAGATACCCAATTTAAGGAGCTATACTGATTATTAAGCAGAATATCGTAACTATTCTTATCTAACAAATTACTTTTGTACAAAGTGATTTTAAATCCGGTTTGGACATACTGATACCAACTCTGGGGTACGGCAAGAACCAGAAGTGAAGAAATTATTCAGCGTTTCCAGAATAAATTTGCGAGATTCATTAGACAGGCACCATGGTCGTACGGAACAACGAAATTCACGAGTATTTAGGGTTATCATGTATTCGAGAGGAGGTGGATCGATTTACATCTGAGTAAAAAATAAGAGTTAACGATTAAGTAAATTATCTAGCTGTCAACCTCTTAGACAACGGAGAATATATAAGGCGATTAAAACGGATACATGTATTGGACCTTGGAACCTAATAGTGATACTAGGACGAGACCTCTCTTCTTAAGTTAACCATCATCAAAGTATTTACGTATATTATCATTTATGTTTTATGTTATTTGTTCCTGCGTTTGTATTTTTTTATGTTGTGGTTTTATTCGAAGTACTGGACATTATTATGATTTCTGGTTCATTATTGGCCGGACTTTATCGATGCTATGCTATTTTTGATTTACTGTTGATGTTTAGAATGTATTCAATTAAGGTATTTCAAGGAAAACTCCTTTATAACTTGATTATTGTGTTGAAATTTACTTTTGTTTCTAATCTACAAACACCGATTATAAATACAATTTGAGGTATAGAAAAAAATTATTCTTGCAGTTTGTTAACTTGAGTTTAAAAGAGATAGTTTATCTAATTTATTTCTTCGGATTAACTTTTCAGATTTACTCACAGTTTTTTAGCTGTATAAATTAATTTATTAAAAGTTATATCAAAGCATGCTGAATTATTTGAATGAAAATGGATTCCTTCAGCTTTGTGAATTATTATGATAATAGAAAATTATATGTTATTATTCTCATATCTAGCACTACCTTGGCTAACATCATAACATAAGGAAAAGAGGTATATAATTTCAATGGTCATTCATTTGTACTTTACAATCTTATTAACAATAATTTTTCAATTAATTTAACGTGGGATATATATATATATATATATATATATATATATACATTTTTTTTAAATTTATCATAATTTTTCTCTTCGTACTAAAAACCCCAGTCTTGTTAAATAGAAAAAAGCAGTCACTTCTACACGGTCGAACCTAGAATCCACTGCATATCAAATATGATATTTGAAAGTTATGACTTTTTAAATTCTGTATATTTTATTTATTTAAT
This sequence comes from Lycorma delicatula, assembly GCF_047948215.1. Classification (NCBI taxonomy): domain Eukaryota; kingdom Metazoa; phylum Arthropoda; class Insecta; order Hemiptera; family Fulgoridae; genus Lycorma; species Lycorma delicatula. The sequence continues at coordinate 174,563,935 of NC_134456.1, read as the reverse complement.
AGTAATTCCGAAGCTAACAGATTGCTATAATAACCCAACTGACATTCAATAAATCTTTTAGCTTAATTTAATTACAACTAAAACAAAACTAAACTAGAAGGTAAATTAATAATATAACGGTTATAATTAATTATTCATTTGCCATGTGTAGAGAGCGATTATTGATGCAAATTTACTACGTGAGATAAACTATCATCAAATATATCAATAATCGGTCATTTAATTTGTCAACAAAAGACGAAACCCTTAAGATGTAAGAAGTAGAGTGATAGACCGTATTAGTTCCTGGAATAACGAACAACATATCGGGTCTATATCTATTTGGAGGCACAAAGAAACAAACTCGCTCCAGCAGCATCGGAAGCTCCACCAAGTGATTCTTAAATTTATAAAAAAGTACCGGTGAGGCCATTTCCCGCCTTACTTTTAACGATTCTATATTAAATATTTTTCTCAAATTCTGAGTGTGTTATCCCAAAGGATAAAAGGTTTTGAATTTATTGTAAGATAAGAATCTTAGAAATTTATTACGCACAATCTCGAATCGTAATGCATCTGTTGGAATGGATTGCAGACAACAGATCCGTATTCCAATAGTAGATAATCCGTTAATAGTAGATATCCGTCTGGACTATTCATTTCACAACTTATTTTATTTCATTCAAGACTGAATAAATAGGATAATACTTAAATTGATTGATTATCTCATCGGATTTCAGTAAAGCTACACTCAAGTTTCTGATTTTGCTATTAAACTATGTATGGTCGTTTATAAGTAATGTTGATGATTAAACAAAAATAGTAATTTATAACTAAAGAAAAACTTTGCAGGATCTCATATTATTACTAAATTGATACAAATTACAAGAAAATCAAACATCTTAAAATACTCTTTTAGAACGAATGAAGGAAATAATTACCTAAAGAATTTAAAATGTAATTTTCCACGAGAAGGAAGAAGTATCTGTAGTTGAATTTTAAAAGCTTTTCTTCCCTACTTAAGGCGGATAATGTCTCAGAAAAAAAATTAATAACACGTGGTTTTACTATTTGCTAAAAGAGTGAAACCAGCTGTAGGACTGAACGATTTATAGTTCAGTTGTATACTTCATGCCACACGTAATTATGGGAATGGATGAGGATTTTCATTACGCACTCTACATCTAATGTTTTGGCTAAGGGGAAAGCAATTTGATGAAGCATTTATTTGATCTACTTAACGTGTTGCTCAATAATATGGCTCTTACCATCCTAGATCGGAAACCAGATTTTTAAGTAATTTTAAGCGGAATGTGGACCCACTGGTTAGAGTATATTAAAATACGGCTTTCTATAGGTTAGTTTGTCTCATTTTGCGATCTATCTATGTGTCGACAGACCCTTTCTCTCTACCCAGTTTCTCTTAACTCTGATTAAATAACTTCTTAAACAGTATAGATTTGGCCAGCCTACCAGTGAATCAGAAAACATGGAGATGGAGATAATGGCTCTTTCTGTGTAACTAATCGGGGCGTCTTCTTTTCTCTAAGCTGGCTGTACAAATTACCAAATATAAGAAATCTAAAGAAAATCTCGCAACATTATGCGAAGTTAAGTCAAAATTTCTTGTACGCATTATGTCGTCTGCCAATATTGTACCCTTGTTTCTCCTAAGGGAAGAAATCACAAAATATACGATAAGACTTTCTTGGTGTTGTGTTTTGGGTTCCCATAGTAGGGTTTTCTCCTTCTACCTCAAACATAACGCCTCGCGACCTGTTGCGTCTACTGATTTAGTTCAAGCCATCTTCTACTAGGACATATTACATACAACCCCATCCTTTTCATATGGACAGTATTCCTTTAATTTGTCATAACCATTGTAAAATATATTCTTAATCAACGATATTAAATTTTTAGATTTTTTTATCTTTATATATAAAATAATTGCCTCTAGAATAAAAGTCAGATGTAAAAAAACGTACTATTTGATGTGAATCCTTGTGTCTTCTTTTTCCTGCGATATTATATATATGTATATCATTGAATAGTAGGATATTTTTTGTTTCATCATATTTATTTATTTACTTACTTTTCATTACATATCAACTTCATTAAATATAAACCGCACTTCAATTCTTTTTTTGGATTGAGTGGAATTTAATAATCACGTAGAAGTAGTCACAAATTAAAAAAAGTAAAATAAACACACTTAAAAGCTTAGGCATTATTTGAAATTAAGTTTTCTTCCCTTATACTCTTTTGAGGGGGGAGAAACTATCAATATTTGTTTATTTAATTAACTTCTTTTCGTGTTGGATTTTATAACGTGGTAAACTAAAAAAAAAAATAATTGAATTATGGTGCTTCATTTGTTTTTTTTCAATTAAGTCGTGTTAAATTTTTTAAATGCTTAGTGTTAAAATAGATTACATTTATTTTATCATAATGTCTAAAATGTATAATTGTGTTCCAATGATGAAAGGCAACGTATAACGCCTGTACGGCTCATTAATAAAACTAAAAGCGAGAGGAGGCTGTGCGTAACAAGAACTGCTTTTTACCTGCAGTTTAAACTCTCTTTCCGTGAAAAAAAAAACTTTTTTTGTCAGTGAAACTAAAAAAATATATAGGCTAAGTTTAAAATCTCTACGTGATGTTGACAACTATAGGGTGTCAAGTAGTTGTTGATATCACAGATCATTCACCTTTGTTTTATGTATACATTATGACATATACCAATTTATTAAATCTATATAACCGCTTAACGGGAGTATTATTCTGAGACGACAATTAAATCTTATCGTGTCGATAATTTTACCATGTCTATCAACCTAATATGAACTATGCTTAAGTTAAATTTATCACTTGTCAATGACTAGTTGTTAACATTAAAAGATTGAAAGCTTAAGTTGGGTAATTTGATATTTAATTTTCGTAGCTACTTGTTTATGATAATTCTCCAATTTCGTTTCTTGAATATTTCTAGTAGTCAAAAAATGGAAGTTTGTATTTTTTTCAGCTTATCTACATTCTACGTTATTAAGGCTAAAATTATAGACATATATGTCCAAAAATGCGTTATTTGGTTCCCGAGGATTGTCAGACAGACTAAGATTCTAAGTATGCCCCAGGAAGGGGCATTCTAAGTAAAGGGATTATTGCATCGTTTTATAAATACTTGAGTAAAATAATCCTGCCTCATTACACTCGTTTTCTGTATAACGTAATTACTTGATCCCTTCCTCGCTGTTGATCTTTTGTGATTTCAGTTAGACGCTCAATGGATCTATGCTAAAGTGGAGGGCTTTTAGTGTTATTGCATTTTTTAATTTTTTTTGGATTGGTAGGGTGTATACTCAGATCTTTCTGGAAACTCTTGTCAGTTGGCTTTACAAAAAGACCAATCTTGAGTTGCTAACAGGGTTAAGCCAGACCTCATAAGATTTCCTATCGTAATAAAACATGACTGTTATAAAATTTCTTCAAGCTTCTGTAAGAAGTCAACAATGAAATGACCACCGTGTGTGATGCAGTTGGACGACTATCTCTACCAAACATAGACACAAAATTGCATTTCTGTCTTCTATAACATGAATAAAGCTTTTTAAGAAAGCCTCCTTTATTTCAATTTGTTAATAGATTAATATCGATAATTGGTTATAGATATTCTTGAACTTTGGAGAAAATATAATATCCTTTATTCTTATACTTTATTCTTCTAAGTGTTGAGTGTGTAAAATGAATTATAAGAAAGTTGATTAAGCTTTTTTGAAATATCCATCTTATAAGTAAATCAAATTTTCAAAAATGTTAATAGTGCTCCTATTTTTAAAGTGAACCGTTATACCTAATTCCTATAAATAGTAGGATTACGAGTCGAGCTTACAAAGCATAAATGATTTCTTCGTTTGGTTATCACTATTTTTCATGATAAAATAACAAAAAAGACAATTTCTTGTAAAATAAAATAACCTTATATATTTCTAGTTTTTAATAGTTGTAACCATCTAATCTTTTTGTTTGCAAAAGTTTTTTATAATGAAATATATATTCCATAGATATATATTTTAAATAAAACAAATTATATTTATTACTTTAATTTAAATTGTTGGTGATTTTTTGTTGTGCTTTTTTTATCAACACTTAAAATTCAAAAATATTTTTTATGGAATATGTGTAAGTACCGATAACAAAATGAAATTGAAGAAAGGAATAGAACAAAAAATATATTTATATAAATATAAAAAAAACCTTTTTTACTATTTTTCATTCATTTATATTTAATTTCTTATACGCAATGGCAATTTAGGAGTCACAAAAAAACCTTTTTCTTTTTTTAAGCTTTCCTTCGAATTTGCTAGAAGTTTTAATTTATTTTCTCTATGAAGTGTCAATAATTGTGAAAAAATTGATTAAACTAATAAATACTTCAATTACATTTTTTTGACCTAATTAATGTCAAAATAAATAATTATAAAATAACTTTTTTTCTTTATTTTTAACTATTCATTTAACATTTAGTTAATCTTCATACGTACAGTTGTGTTTAGGAAGCATGTAACTTTTTAAGTAACAAATAGGAGCGTGCTGAAGAAACTGTCGTCGCTATAATTAGGGAGTTGCGGTAGGAGACATTATTTATCACAACACTACATCGGGAGAAAACGGCTGTTTTTCTAAATTACCTGGAAGAAATTCTTTTTATTCTTATAAATACATTTAATATAGACTGCTACTTTTGTATGTAAATTATATATTTTATTGCATGAGTTACATAACAGGCATAATTATTCATTCGGATAATGTTTCACGTGCTTTAATAGTATTATACTTGCACGTTAATTCTACTTACTCGCATGTGTTCCTTAAAAAATATATTTTACAGATAAATTATTTTCGTATTTATAATTTATGAATTTGTTTTATCTACTTCAGTTATTAATTATCGATAAAATTCTGATTATTTTTATTCACTTTTTATTGTTAATTAAAAATTTGAATTATTGAGTTGAGCACTAAAACTAAATAAACTAAATAAAAAGGATATAGATATTTCAAACAACATTTATTTAATTCCAATTATTAATTTATCCCTTCGTCAGTTAAATTGTATCATTCATTATGGTCTTAGTTTTATCCAGTTTTAATTTTCCGTACTTGAATTATTCCCAATATTGCAATATTAATTGCAAATTCACGGCTGTATATAACACAAAGCTTTCAAACATCAGATTAGGTGTAAAGATAAACTCCACCTTAAATAACAGAGATAATAATTTAGCCTTGCTGTTTAAAGTGATTGTAAATTTTCAGGGAAGTCCCATATGTAATTACTAACGTTGTTTCGTTTTTTTTTTTTTTTAAGTACTTTATTAAATTTTAAGCCTGAATAAATTCAAAAATTTACGGCGTTCATTATCTAGTCCTTATTTTTTATTATTATTTAGTTGTAAGTTTAATATTAATTACATATCTGCAATTAAAATGAAAAGAAAAATTGTAACTAGTATTATCATATAAATTGTGATTGTAGTTGTAAAATATAAATTTTTTTCTACGATAAAATATAAAAAATAAACAGAAATTAAATAAATAAAAAAATATTTATATTCTTTATTAAATTTTTACTTATAAAAAATCTGAAAAAATTAAAAACACGCGAAAATTAATTTCTCGAAAAACATAATAAAATTGAAATCTTTACGCCTAAAACCGATTCTGTGAAAGAACAAAAATGTGTTCGCTAGAAATGCAGAAGTGAGATATAAGCGTCTTTTTAGGAAAGAAATGAGGAAAAACGACAGAAATAGTGACTATTACTGTGCGTAATTTAAGGATTTGCTCGCGACAAAAACTTTATTTTTCACCATATGTTTTCCAAATAATCTTTTTAAAATCTTCGAATACAAATATTTTTAATGGCACAGTGAAATCATGACATACATCATTAACCTGTTACAGTTAAATAATGAGAAATTATAATGACATATTGAATCCCCATAGGGGAAAACACCCTCCCCTTGTGATGACTCCGGACTTCAGTCACTCCCTCTGTTCCTACCCCTGATGGACTTTACCGGAGTTCGTCTTTTAGACCCTCTAAATTTGGTAATACAATCATCAGTTTGGCCTCTTGTCGGATGCTACCGATGCAAATGACTTGGCAGACATTTTCGTAAGTGTACTTACACAATTTATTATCGTCTTCGTATGGCCTCTTCCAACCAAGACCACCAACCATAAGTTAAACCCTAAAACATCAAATTAACTGATTCACGGAAGCGCAATTACCGCGACTTCCTCTCACACTGAAGGTTTCAAACAAATCGTCTTCCTATATCTAACTTCAATTAGACCGTGCACTGAAATCATTACTTGATTGAGTTTTTAAACACCAAAAATACTATCCTCATACTACAGAACAAGTGTTGATCACAACAACTACAATTTTGTCCTATTAATTACTTCAATTTACTCAAACTTCTCTTGATTTACTTAAAAGTGAAAATCCACCAACTACCTGTATTCTTCTCACATCAGGAAAAACCTTGTGTATAACGGCCATCGGTCGATTCCATCCATCTGCCCTGCCATAAATGGAAACCTCACTCGTCTATTTCTTTTATGCGGCCATAGGTAAGTTGGTCTATCTTCTTAGCATCATAACGTGATTGGTGCTCAGTCGGAAGGATATCATTGGGGGCTTAATATCAGGAGGCCTTTACTGATATCAGATGCTTAACAAGGACCGCCTCTAGAGAGTCAGTCCTGCAGACACTAATAACAGATAAAAATAGGAGCCTTGGGGCTCTCAAAAAAATATTCCTATAACATAACCTCATTCGATGAGTCCAGAAAACAACCTGCTAGCTTGATAGAGCTGAGAAAAGAATATTTTTCTTGCACTTATGCCCTAGGACCCTATACACAACATTCCCAAAGATCCTTATTTCCTTTCTCTCTAACAAAAGAGTGCCAAAAATCCCTTTTTGATGTCCTGACCAAATGAAAATATTCAGACCTCTGTCTTCGATAATCGTCTACCAAAACCACTCACCGTTCAGGATCACTCACTCCCCCGCTCAGCAGCTCTCCTAAGACGGTTCACGGACATGTTTTAAGAAAAACAACAGTTATTCCATCAAGGGGCAATTCTCTCTCAACTCAAACCACAGAGAATTGAATTCTCAGCGGCATTGATGTAAGCCAGAGGAAATATTTCTGCCAGGACTTCAAAGTGAATATCATCCAGCCTTCGGTCTTAGACGTAGTTGTGTATTCTCAGAAAGAACATTTCGATTTATTTATTAACACATGTAGGTCAGTCGTCTTCCTGTGCAGGAAGCGCCACTGATGTATAGGGACATTGCATTTATAATCGTCTCAGTCTTACAACTTTCTAACCAACTCAAAGATAATTATTCGATGATTACTAGAACAATCATCATAAACAGACCAAACATCAACATACAATGGATATTTCTACCCACATAACATCAATAATCATTCCAGCAAACAATCTCCTTCCATCTACCATTCCAGCATACGTTGGTAAATTACCGAAAACATTAAAGACCTCTAATCCATTCTGCACAACAAAGCCTTCAACTAATTCACCACTATCACCTGTGACTCCACTATGCCAAAGAAGTGACCTAAAATTTACATAAGCATCTAGCACTACAGGACAGTTATTCTATCCCACTTCTCCAAATGTCCCTCAGCGGGATCTCTATAGTAAAGGTATGAACTAACAACACAGAAAAAAGACCATCAGTGACAAGTTTAATAATGACATGATGATTATCAGAAATCTGCCCCAAAAAGACGCAATACAATGTCCTCCTACATAGAACTTCAGACATACTGTTACATCCAGCATAAAATTTTTCCAACCCATAAAACCTGGCACCCTATTTCATATATATGTTGTTACAGTAGAATTACATCGAGGGACCTCCTTTTAACAGTTTTAACAGTTAGGAGGGACCTCCTCCTTTTTACAGTGAATTAGGTGCTCGATCTGAGCAGCTTGAGAATTTATCTGTCCAAACTTAACCTTGGAATGAATTAAAATACATCTCAAATAACAACTACAGTCCTTCTATCGACCGAGTGGTTGCAGCCTTGTGCAACCTTCTTCAATTTATACAAGTAAATTGAAGTGTCTCAGACTGTTTAGGACAATCTCACGTTTGTGTCCCTCATCACCACAATGCACACAGAGTGAAGCATATTGACAGAATTTAGCCCTGAGACCATATAACAATAATTAACTTTTAAGTATATAAGTAAACACAATTTTTCATTAAAAAAAAAAAAAAAATATGTAATTTATCTGAAAAAACTATTATGGAGTCATCAGAGGTTTTATACAACGTATATTTACTGTCAATCCATCCTGAACAAAAATCTTTCCTTAATAGAACAAAAAAATCTTCTGACTATATCCTTGTTTTCATTAGTAATCACTAAACAAAAAGTCTACATACTTCACTTTCCATCTTCAGAATAAAAGTAACTATTTACTAGAAATTGTTTATCAACAATTTTAAGAAAAACTGAAATGAAAATGTTGTATCCCAATCCTCTAACACTACTATAATGTGATTAAATTATAGTGAGGTTAGGGGTAATAACATGGTTAGTGGTAATAACATGCCACTGGTAAGTGGTGTGACTATTTGAGATTTCTGTCTTGACTGCTGTGTGGGTGTGTAACGCGTGGGTTTTGTGGATGTTGGAAGCTTGTCCTGTTTTCTGCAGGGTTCTTGTGTGATTTTGTCGTCGGTGTTTGTATTTGACGTGCTGTATGTGTTGCTTCTAATGGTGTTGTTTGTGTGGTATGTGACATTTGTTGGTAGTCCTAGGACGGTGGAAGCTATGGGTGGAGGTTTAGTCGGTAGTGCGCAGGTATACATACACCCTTGGTTATAACTGACTGAACCTGTTAGCGAGCCCGACACTGCTTAGGCGCCCGCAAATGGGATTTCTACACCTTTTTTTTTAAAAAAAAAGGGTTTATAACATTATAGTGAGGTATAATGTGATAACATTATAATGGGGTTATCACATTATAGTTTTCAGTGAATTATGAGGATCACGGCAAAGCGTTTAAGGACTGATTGGAAACTGGCGATAAACTTTGTATGTATGTATGTATGTATGTAGATTCTTCGTCACCCCAACTACTTACATGAGCGAATTCGTGAAATTCTAATATTGAAACTGAAGAAAGATTTCCATCAAGTGTTTAAAAATATCTCACTTTATCGTACCATCTGTTTGTTTGCAGCCTATATACTCATGTGGGTCATAAGGAAGAAAGAAGTATTCTTGAAAATATTACATTAATGTCGTTTAAAAGAAAAATTACGTTTTGATTTCTAAGCTATTCTTAATAATACCCATCATCTAAATAATGGAAGCGGTTTACACTCGATAAAACAAAGTGAAAAACACAAAACTTGAATCGTTACGTCAAAGTGGAATTGACTTTTTTTCAATACAGAAGTGACCAGGGAGCGATCTCTGACTTGAATATATCTCAGAGCTGATCAGGATGATGTAAAGAATATTAATGTAAAAAAAAAAAAAATAAAGTAAATATTTCCATGAGACTTGTTTTCAAAAATGTGTTAACGACTCGTAATTGGAAACCGTCTTGTTTCAGACATTTTTAATATCGTATCCTATAAAATTAATGGCTGTGAAACTCCTAGAGAACATGTCAACTATTGTCATGTCATAGTGACCTACCGATACATAAGATTATGTTAAATAAAGTTTTGGAGTTTTTTTATATACTATACTGTTCTTTACACGGTAACAAATGATTACTTTCCTCCTATACGTACATATTTATTTGTGCATACATGAATGTATATATGACATCTGGAAGATGTTATTCATAAATGAAAACTGCTAGAAATATGTACGATATAAAAATCTTTAAATAAGAATATTTAAATTTAAAATGCAACTACATGAACTGTGGTGTAGGCAAACAAATGATAATCAACATTGTAACAGCAGACAGTATATTGTACGGCCACAACGTGTTGGACGTGACTTATCAAGGTCGAAAGTTTCATAGCAATAATTTGTTTAACAAATACATACGCTCTGCGTGTTTTTCGTCTGGAGATAATAATTTTCCGGCTGATTTCTAAATAAATTTTAGCTTAGTAGCAATTTTTTGATCGCTATTAAATTGTTTTATAAAGACAACAGTGACCTTCATTGAAACACGTCCTTTTAAATACGAACAAAAACTATAATAATTTAGTTGTATTATTAGTACATTTTATTTAACTATTTTACACCTTTGTAAAGAGGTCCGTACAATGATTTAGGTTCCAGTGATATTTTACTCCATTTCTTTTTTTTACGTTTATTTAAAATATGAATTATGACGACTTTTTTAAACGTACTAAAGGTTTTAATAATTGTTGTTATTAAATAAACGCGAAATAAAGTATATAATAATATATATTATTATACTGTATAAATATATTCAGTTTTAAGCTAATTATTGCGTTAAATTTAATTCTTTCAACGTCTGTATACTTTGTTCTGAAAAAATTTTGTTCTATGAAGTTATAAATCTCTGAATTTATGTAAGTAACCTATACATAATTTTCTGTAATATGAACTATTATTTTTTTTAAGGGTGGAAAAGTGTTCATTCTTAGAAATTTGGTAGCCAATTACCCGTTAAAAATAATTTCCAAGCTGCTACGACCTAACTACAGATAAATCTCCCTTAAAGCGGTCTATTTTCCTCATTACTATTTAATTTAACTTTGAGCACAAACGATTTTCATTTCATTGGAAATTTTAAGGTTTCAAAGTGATTTATAAATCTTTTAAATGTGTATCGATTTCATAAATATTAATTTACTTCCAGCAGTCCGATCTAAACTTTAAAAAAAAAATCGTACTTATTCTAACGACAAGAAATTTTTCCCATTCATTGATGAATTTTCAGTTCAGAACGTTTAACCATTCATCATATTGCTGCTTTACAATAAGTAGAATGTTTTGCAACGACCTTTGAAAAAAAATTTCTCTCCGCCAATCCAACACAGTTTTAAAAAGAAGAACGATTATTTCGCTAAAAAGTATTCTTGTTTAATTTTGAAACAGATAATTTAACTAATTTAGATAAATTTCAGGAGAGAAAAAACAGGAAATTATTTCTCATTAAAAATTAATGAGTTTTATTTTTATTGAAGGATATATCTCCCTTATTATAAAAATATACATATTTTGATTGTTACATAGATCAATATCTATAAAAATTATACTGTATCAATCAGTATAATTCTAAATTATTATAGTTGATTGTTATATAGATATTGATACAGTATAATTTTAAATTATTATAGTATTAATTTCAAGTTCTATTTTATATAAATCCGCATTATATTAGGACAAGGAGATAAATTTGGTTATTTGGGCAAATTAGTTCGTATTAGGGAACAACGAAGATCCAGTGAACACTGGTGTCATAAGCACTATCATTTCTGGATTCTAGAACTTGTTCAATCTATGGGTCACATATGTCCAGCACATTCAGTTCGCACGCGAAGATTTTATCAAATAAAATTTTCTCTTGCACATATGAACATCGGTAGATAAATGAACGGATGAAAACTGAACAGATGCAAATAAAAGGCTAAGAATAAGAAAGTAAGCGAATATAGATAAATGTAAAATAAGAATACGACAAACAGTAGTAGAATTAAAATAACAACTGTACAAAGGTAGCAACAATGGAAATAAAGGATAGTAACAGAAACAAACAAATTCACAAGGTACAAAAATACCAAAAAAACAACATGAAAATATAGTCCTTCAACGACCATCACTAAGGTCCACCTCATAAACCCTTTTTAATCGCCTAATCTCAACACCGTTATCTTCTAACAGGTTCAAAGCAAGGGGATTTACGTAACTAATTAGCTTAACCATGTTTTTAGAACTGAAACGGTCAATCTCATCCCGAATATACGGGATCCCCAGGTATTAATATATTTCAGAATTCCTGACGAACCTCGGCGATTGGCGACTTTTCTCAACATCTTCTTCTGTGACCTTTGGATCGCTTTAGTTTTGCCGTTACCAGTCGTCTCGCAGAGCTTAATCCCACGTATCCATATAAGTTCCAAGAAGGTCTTATAAAGAAAGACCATGTTAGAGAGAGACAATTGAGAACTCCTATCCATTAGCTAATAATACGCTTGAATTTTTCATCAATTTCTTTCTTCTTATCCAGTACATGACCTCTCCACGTCATATGTCGAACTAGGTGTAAACCAAAGTATATCACAATAGTTATATGAGGAATTTCAATGTTATCCAAGTAGACTGGAGGGCAACCTCCTCTCCTAGTCGAAAACTTAACGTGGGTAGATTTCGCCGGACTGACTTTAATCTTCTATTTTGCAACCAAGTACTACTGATTGCATCTAACGTCGACTGAAGCTTCTCTGAGGCTACAATCTGATCACTGACAACTGCATAAATTAAGATAAGTTATAGTTGTGAAATAAAATTGCATATATCCGTATAAAAGCAAATATTGAATGATGCAAAACAACTCTCCATGTTTTACTATCATTATGTAGCTTCGAATTCATTGGTAAAGATTTAATCATCAAATAAAATATCCCAAAAAACTGACAATGTGCGGTAGGTATTGGGTATGACGTGGTTCAACTATTATGCGTTTGTTTATTAAAGCCGAATTATTTTTTTTATTTTATTTGTTAATTTTTTTTCTATTTGTATATAATTTAACATCTAAAAATTGTTCCTTTTTATTGACTGTCAGAAAATTTGAAATAAAACTAAAACATTTGATACAAATAAAAAACAGTCTTCTCTAGCCTAAGAAAATATAAAATCTGGCATATTTACAAAACGATATAAATCATTTATTAGTTAAAATGAAAGACAAACAGTATCATAACAATAAAAATTACTTTAAATTTGTATAAATAAAAAAATATTGTTATACATTATTTCTACCGTCAAAAAACCATTTGTTTTGAACTTTTTTTAGTTTTATACCGTGACTTTAAACTTGTATGAAGGCCATCCATTATTGCATCGGAACGTGATCTTATTTCACGTTATGTAACATTTCTATTTCTATTTCTACGTCTGTGCAAATTCCTAGTTAATAATGTAATTAACTTACTCGAACAAGTGTGTTTTATTGGCTTCCATACCTATTACATTTTTATGTGGTTAAATTTTTTTCAATGTGTAGGACCGCAAAAATTGTCCTCTACCCTCTATCTCTGTGTTTTACCTTCCTATCGTTAAATATTTATGTTTATGAAGCAGTTATTAATATTGTTGTTTTCTTAATTTTATTATATTAACTAATTGGAGAATTATAAGGATTACTATTATTCTCAAATCGAATGCTGTAATGATCTGAAATAAAACAGTTTCCTAATAAAAAATTATGCAGTACAAAGTTTGTCATAAACTCAGTTTCTTTTTGTAAATTAGCTTAAAGAACTAGAATGCTTAAATGCCTAAATTCCTAAACAGATTTACAACTTTTTGTTTAGTATAAACTCCAAGACCAAATTATTCAACAGTTTTGAGGAATATCCTTTTCTTTTACTAGTGAAGGTTAGATAAAGTGTATTTTGTTTTTTCTTGATAGTTATATTCTGTAATCGATAAATGCATACTTACAGCAACGGGACGGAATTACATGAATACGATAAACCTCGACAGAGACTTCTCCATTTGTAAATTGGAGAAATATATCAACATTTTAGAATAAAAAAAAAAAAATGTTATAGATAATTAAATATAAAAAATAATTAATAGAAAGTTAAAAGGTACTTGTTTTTAACACTTATCGTTAATAAAGCAGTGCTTGATTTCCTATCAAACAAATTTGAAACATGGTGTCGCCGCTTCATTCAGTTTTCTTACTTCGTTACTACTGGCTAGCAGATTTAGGGCTGGTTTGGGTTGTTGTTGAGCCGAAGTAATTTTATAATATCTCTCAATTTATTTCGGTAAGCAGGAGAAAATATTAGTAAATTTCTTTATTCCTTGCAAATCATGGAGCATTAGCATTGTTTTTCCAGATTTCTTGTTTTGAAATACTTATACTGTTTTAAGATTGTTGTTACATATAATTAAATTAGATTCTGAAAGAGGAATTGAAAGAAATATTATTTATCTTTGCACGCTGAATATATAACATCAGCTACGCTCACCATACGAACAAACAAGCCCATACGTACCTATGGGCTTGTTTCAACAAAGTTGTTCAAGATATCTGGAGATGCACGAAATACAATATAAATGCTAGGATTTCTGATACAAATATATTAATAGAAATGGCGTAATTTTTTGTTAATAAAAATGGTTTTATATATTTATAAAATGGCGTTTAGCTGCTTTCTGACTTATAGAAGAACCTCTACATAAAAATTAGAGTACCCAGAAAATCGCGTTCTTAGAAAATCCCGATTAACTTCTCCGTGTAGACATAAAGGATACCATTAGGACAAAGGTGGGGGCTAGGAATGTTCAGCCTGCGAGCGACCACTAAAATCTTTGAAAATCTGAGTAGTTGATCATACTTCTCAGGTCTTATTGAGAATATTATGTCTAGTGAATAATATTCAGTCGGTACGTAAACGATTGGTAATTTAATTCACTTGTATATACCCTGTCAATTCTATAAATTTAAAAAATACATATATATTTATTTTATTTTATTCCCAATTTTTACCGACTTTTAGAAGAAAAGTCGTTAAAAGAAAAATTGGTATAAGTTTCGGTCGCATGTTGGAAGTGGGGAGTGAAAATGAATTTGCTTTACGTTTTATGGTATATAGGCGTATGTATAAAATTTTGTGGATCGAAAATTTCCGAAACTACAAGATAGATTTTACTGAAATGTAGACATGCTGTAATAGTTTATCTGAAGTTGTGCATGTAAAAATTGAATGATTAATTCTGAGTTACCTCAATTTAAGGTTGAAAAAAATTAAACGGTCAAAGTTAGAAGCGTGGTTTGTTATGATACAGCAAGTTGGAACGCTGACATTTCTTTAACTGCTTTAACAATATAATCTATTGTTGGCAATATTAAAATAAATTAAATTAACGAAAAGTCGGTCAAATGTTTTTCTTTGTTAACGTTCAAAGCTATTTCTTTTAGAAAGTTGTTAAAAAAATTACACTTGTGAGATTTGAAAAAAAAATTAAATAAATCTGTTGACCGCCGTGGCAGAGCGTCCCGTCTCGGTCTTTTATCCGGTGGTCCCGGGTTCGAATCCCCGTCAGATATTGGCACTTTTCATACGCTACAAATTTCCATTTTCACATTCCCGCGTACAAGTTTCTTTGTAAGCCTATGTGATGAATTAATTCATCAATCAAAAGTTAAAAAATAGATATTTATTTCTTAACTAAATATATTTTTAATTTATTTAATTAAAATATATTTTGTAAAAATAAATTAATATTTTATGGTTTTCATATCAATAAGTATTTTTCGCTTGGGTTTTTCTATTTCCAGACCAAATTGCATATTAAATATCTTCAACAAATTGTAACTTTATTTTTATTTTTTTCTGAAAGTTATATAAAAGTTGTTTATCGATATTTTACTAATAAAAAATTAAAATTACATTTTTATATATATTTTCTCAATATAGTATTTCTGTCAAACCAGAAACAAAACAAAAAATGTAGGAAAAAAACCAAAACAAAAATAATTTGCAAAGAAAATAATTTTTGAACAAAATGAAACGTGATCACGTGTTTTTTTTTAAATAATCTTATATAAACCTATATCTATAGAAAGCAAAGTTTCTATAGATCGTGTAAACAATCTAAATTTTTAAAAAATCCTTGAGATTTTAGAGATTTATTTTATTTTAAATGTACGTACATCTCTAAACTAGTACTTATTCTTTAAATTAACAGAATTAAAACAACTTTAAACAAAATTAGTTTTTATAAATTCTTTAATAACAAGGGATTCTGTAACAGTAAACATTAATTAGCTTACTTATTCCGTTACGAATATATCTTGAGTACTTGAAAAACAAGTTTAAATTATTATATTTCTATGTTTGGAACAGAAAAGTTGTCTTTTAACCGTATAAAAATATTTTAGAGTTGCTACGTACTGACTAACTGATTAGCCTTGTAAATTATAAGGTTTCATGCATATTTTTATTTCATTTTTGAATTTTTTCATATAATACGATAATAAGTTTTTAAATTTATTTTTAAGAAAGAGAAATATTTAATTAAAAACCCGTTTTTATTGCTATATATAAATAAAATGAATGATAAGATGTAAAACAATGATAATTTTTTTTTATAAACTACAGCTAATTATCTGTGCAATAACAAAGAATTTTTTAAAGAGTTCTTTAACCTCATTACAAAACGACCACATAAAAATCACATCTCATACATTATTTAAAAGTCGTTTTCATCAAATAAACAGTGAAGAAGTAATTACCCTTAATTATTTTATTATTATTGATTGTTTTTTTAAAAGAAGTAATAATGATTTAAACGTATTTGGTATAAAATGAATGTTATAAATGGCTTAATTAGTCTAATGTAAAAATTATTATACAGCTTTATTTAAATTAAAAAAAAAGTGTTGTTAAAATCTGTCAAAACTTCCTTATCTTTCATAGGGGCAAACCAATTATAATTTGACTGAGAAAATGATTTAAAAATTTAGAAGACTGAGAAAATATAATTACATAATTTCTACGTATTAAAGATTATTCTGATAGGATACATTTAAAAAAAAAAAAAAACTTCCTGAATACATTTTAAAATATATGATAAACCAACTGGTAGTTTTTTTAAAAAAAGCTGAATTTCTAACATTTTCTGGGATTTACGTAGAAGTTAAATTAAAACCTCTTCCATCAGCGGTAATTGATTATTATTATTAGGTGTTTTCAGCGTAACACATTTTCTTATTTTATTTATTTCCTTATATTTAACAGATAAAAAAAAGGTAATGAATTCGATCTTTATATATAGCCTACATTTGTAATGTATGTTCAAACCCTGTGCTTTAAATAGACCGATTTCGATTACTCTTTCTTTATTTAAGAGGTAGTTACTCTCAGATTACTTTTAAGTTTTCCAGATGACTTAAATGGAACTTGAGGATATATTTCTTAGCTATCTTCATTATTGAGTATTAACTTAACTCATGTTACAACGAAATGATGTTGTCGTATTGACATATTTTTTTCTAAAATTAAATTAAATTAGCTGAAAAGCAGAGGTTAAAAAATTAATATATATTAATTACACATTGTAATTACATATTACAATGAAATGTAATATTTTCCATTACAAATTACGGTGAAGTATTTATAATGAATGTAATATTCTAATTTGTCAACAAAAGTATTTCTTTAAAAAAATATTACAACATGGATTTGAAGTAGACGGAAAGAATTTTTGTAAACATTGTAGGGTAATTAACAAAGAATTTTTTGGGGAAAATTAGGCGAAAAATTTAATATATTAGTGACAGTAAAATAAAAAAAAATTAGTTACACCATTGTTTCAAATAAAAATTAAATATTTATTGAAAGGCGGCAAAGTGATTTTAACTTGAGTAAAATAGAAGAATGCAACTGGATTGATTGCATAATGATTGAAAAATCATACGTAAAAACAAAAAGATTAGCATCGACCAGAGAGAGAATAGTAGGGGTAAACTTGTTACACTGACCTGCTCAAGGGCAATCATGTTCGTAGTGGGAGAAATAACTTCTCAGTCGTTATACTAAGTACCCTCTGTCTTATCGATTGCAGCCGGTATGTAAAGAAACATCTCTGTAAAAAATTTCGATTCGAATAATTTTTATTGTGAAGTTAAATGGAAAGGAAGTTAAGTATCAAAGGATTTGTAAAATATTAAACTTATTGTGATTTGTCTAACAAGAATAATCAAGAAATAATAATGAAAAATTTTGTTAAAATTGTCTCTATGCTTTGGCCTATTTTATTGAACTACAACATTGCGAAATATCAGACTACACTTTTCCGACGGTTATTGTATTTAACAGAAGGAAACTGTTAAATATGATTAATATTTTTTCTACTTCTTAATTTCAACTGAGTTAAAAAAAATTCACAAACCGTTATAAAATCATGAATATAATAAGTATGTACATTCACTTTGCTTTATATCATAATTTATCCTATTATTATGAAATTGAACAAACCCAGAAACGAATAATAATCACATATAAAATGTGATAATATATATTTTTAATTACCTAGGTAACCTATTTTTATTAAAAGTATACAGAATTTTACAAACAATACAGAAAAACTAGGAAAAATAGGAGGTAAAAATGATATATTACCTCCTATATAGGAGGTAATAGGAGGTAATATATTACCCAGGAAAAATATGAAAATAGGAAAAATAGGAGGTTTCAAGTCTTAGCTGGAGCGAAGAAAATTTAACAGGAGCTTTCAGGAAAATTAAGCATGGAATAGAGGAAAATATATATATATATTTTTTTTAATGGTGGGAAATAAATTTTAGGAAATGTCTTTTAAAAACATTCATTAAGCTTAACAAATTTGCTTAAGTAAAGTTTTCTCTAAATGAATGTTTTCCCTTCAGTAAAGGCTAAAATAAGAAAAAGAAAGTTTTCAAAAACTTTTCTGCATTTTAGGTCCGGGTTCAGCAATTTAAAAAGATTATAGAAATTTCTTGAAATAAATAATAAACATTCAAAAATTCTTTGATAAGTATCTGAACCGAAGGGAGACAGAGCAAAAGAACAAAAACTATATTTAAATTTTAAGAGGGGGGGTTTAATTTTTGAAATTTTTTGGTTATATATAAACGAATTATAGGTAATTGTATGAATTGTAGGTAACAAATTTTCTTTACCAAACTTTTCTCTAACATGTCTCTGAAGAACATCGAAGTTGGCTTTTTTCGTGATTCGACCACTAGCGAATTTTGTAAAAATCCAACAGAAATATTCGAGCCAATTAAAAGAAAATCGGTTTGGTCAATCCTGAGATAAAAGACCAAAAGTAGTGTGACACATACGTACGAAAACACATATATACATATGTTTTTTTTGTTGTAGATAAACTAGTTTTTACCTAAAAGGTAAAGATTTGCAAAAAACCCGATACCCCATTTTTGACATTAATCTTCTTTCCTCTTATTATAGCTATATTCGACGAGAAAGTAAAAATAAGACAACTTTTATACTTTTTTTGTGTGTGCGTGTGTGTGTGTGTGTGTGTGTGTGTGTGTGTGTGTGTGTGTTTTGTGAATATTTTATACTAAATGTTTCATATTTGCATTTTCTGTACAATGTTAATTTACACTTGTTAAATTTTAAGTGACGTAGCATTTAAATTTACGTCACTCATGTTCATATGTATTTATGATTACATTATGCTATTAAATTCTATTTCCCGGAAATTGTATATTCTCCGTTAAATATAGCAAAAGGTTTTAGTTCCTAATCATCGGTATTTTTTGTATTTTTTTGTTCTTTTTTTAAACTATTGCAGGAGAAAAAAAGCGAGTAAAACAATTTTCAACAAAGATAAATTAATTTATTAATTCTCTTTTGTAAAAATTAAAATCTCTTAACAGGTTTTTTCTTTTTTGTAAAAATTTATTATTTTATTACTTTGCAGTATTGTTCAAAAAATTGGTTTTATCATTTATTTTGAAAAATTTTCGTTAAAATTCTAATCTAAGCAATTAATAAGCAGTAAAACTTTCCTAAACGACAGTTTAGATTCTATAAACAAGAAAAAATCCTATTTTAAGGCATAATCTTTAACTGTAATCAAATTCATGGAACCGTGAATCAGTTCACGAGATTATATCAGAACATTTTTTTATAAATCGTGAAAAATTTCTGTGTGTACACAATAACAAAAAAAAATAAAAAATAATTTCAGTTAAAGAAGTGAAGTTCCGAAACTAAACTAATAGATATAAAGTAATTATTATCTCTGTGTAACTGATTGAGACCTTGAATATTATAGCGCTATCTTTTCACAATGTTACGCCTAAATTTTTCAAGGATTATTTATAAATTATAAAAGAATAAATATGTGAAATGTTTTTAAACGTAACTCTGTCAAAATAATAAAAAGCAAACGAAAAAATAACAGGATATTTTTAAATTTTGATAAGATGACTTAAAAGATTCAAAACTTAAAAGGTTCGAAATAGAAAAAAGTTAGTTAATTTTATAAACTATTATTATTACGTTTAAGAATTTTTATGGTAAATTCGTTAATTAGTTGCATGAACTTCTGCCTATTTATATTTAATTAATATTATATTTAATTTTTATTCTAATTAAACGATTGCTCGGACAACCTGTCTGTGTTACTAAATTTTAATGTCATTGTAATTATTGTTATATAGCCTATTTTAAAATGTATGATCTTGTTTTACGTTACGTAATACTGTAATACTTATTTAATACAATTTTATTTATAATGGTATATATAATTAAAACTGTCAATTATATTCTAATAAACTTTAAGAATGAACTTATATTCATATTCAAATGTATATTAAATTAATTAAATTTACTAAATTTGTGTATTTAATTTAATTCATTTGAAACTGTATATTAATTTCTGTGAGTAAATAGGAGTTTAAGTTATCTTGACAAATTAACAGCATACTTTGTAATTTAATTCAAATTTATTTTTAAGTTGTAGCATACTTTATTTATTTTCATGTTGTAATCGATTACTTACAACATACAAGCTACTTCATTAATAAAATTTCACAGTTTGTAATTTTACATATATTTTCTTGTTTCCAAGTTTATTTGCAATCAGTTACACTTACATTAGTAAACTGGATCACATCCAAATCACATGATAAAAGGTCCTGAGCGAAACTGCTCAAAACTACACACCATTATAGTAAAAACTTTTACGGCAACCACATTCAGTTAGCAATTATGAATTACACTCAGCACCAATAGAAAAATAGAAAGCAAAATAATATTTCATAATAAGAAAAGAATACGTAACAAATTTGAAACTAAGAGTCGAATAGATAACGCACAGTAGTCACATCCGAGGTTAATGTAGACAATTAACACACTATAGGGACACTTAGGTTTAAAACGTGCAGTCGTTCAACCTTCTAATATGATCCCCATTGTTTAGTAGGTTCACTGCCAAGTGATCTGAGTGGTAGTTAAGCCGAAGTTCGTACTTTGTACTGAAACATTGTATTTCCTCCCACACGGTCCGTAATCCTAACTAATACTGGATCTCATTGTTCCTTGTAAATCAAGGTGCCTGTGTTATACACTTCGCTAGTTTAATCTGAAACTGTTGTGGGATGTCGACAATTTATCCGCTCGCGGTGCCCAGTAGTTGGATTGCATAGGTTCAAATAGGTTTTAAGCTGTTGACTATACCAGCAGCTTATTAGACAAGAACAAACAAGAACGTCTGCCCAATAACCAGAACATTTCCTTGAACTTTATTTCAAGTTGCCATATCTTCTCCCTTATGAATTTCTCACCTACGTTTAGATCTAGATTTCTTATTCTTAGTTTGTGGAATTACAACGCCATCAAGGTGTTGTAATTTGGTGAGGAGACCTGAGGAAACTGTGAATGTCACACGGTTCTATTTTGCTTGGTAAACCCTAATTCTCCATGTACCCATGTATTTAACCACTGTTGATTAAATTTAGCTCAGTTTATAGGCTATGTAATGCTACAGTTGGGCTGGGATCAACTACCGAGGATTGCCATGACATCAGCAAAGGCATCATTTAGGAGGAGGAGTAATCTCGTCCAAAGTCGAAAGGTATTCACTAAAGATGTACTGTAACACGGGCTCCAAGACAAAGCCCTGAGGTACTCCCGACTTTATTTGAAGATCATGGACAACAACTACTTATATTTCACCTGAGTGAAACATTTCCAGATGATACATGGGACTGAGATGTATTACACTTACGCAAACCGGGCACAGTTTACCATGGTACAGGTGTTACATGCGGGCTTGTTGTAGGTTCGGTTTTGCTTTCATCAGATACATCAGACCTGATAAGTCTGCGTTGAGACTATTTTCTTGGATTTCTAATAGAAGTCGACAAGGATCCGCATTTTTTAGACGACGTTGCACCAGAACGGTGCAATGTCATCTAAAAAATCGTCGATCGGTTGTCGATCCTTTCTCATTGATGGGTATAGCCGAAGGCTGATCCATACTTGAAGTTCTTATCGGAGATACTAAGCTAACCCAAAGATCGATTTAACACGGAGAAAAATAAAATGTCTACCAGTTAATAGAAAGTAAATCTTTAAAATAGTACCTTTAAAATTCGTAAAATCCAATCAATTTCACCAGCTATTTTTAATGAATAAAAAATGTTGGTTATCCGAAATTGATGTTTTTATTTGAAAGCCACCATTTCGTTTCTAAAAATATGAGAATGTTGAAACTTTCACAGAACATTTTTAGAACCTTCGTTAAATGGTCTGTACAGTTTCAATAGATTGGGTGGGTAAATGGGCAAGTAAATCAAAAGCGTATATCTCTTTGAGGGACACATTATATATATGCGCGTGTGTGTGTACGTATTAGCCTCTAGTTATTTCAGGAACGGTTTAAAGTAGAATAACGAAACGTTGCGGTAGATTATGAATTTTTATGAGGAAAGTTTTTTAAAAATCCCAGGTTTTACCGTCTAAGTATTATTCTATTAGTAAGTTAACTGTAAGTGGATGTTTTAATAAATGACTCACTGACCTAGTTTTTCTCAAAAAAAAAAAGTTCTTTATTCTTAATAAAAATTAACTCACTTAATTTTAACATATCCCTGAAAAACCATAGATCAAAGGTCTCTACTTTTTTCTTTTCTGTTTTTCCTATTTTACATTTTTCGCTACCATAAAACGCTACTCTTCTCACAAATACTTTTATATTTTCTTGTACAGTCCGTACTCTACAGCATATTGTAAGAGGAGGATTTAGTCACCGAAATATTCTACCCGAGAGATAATTATCATCATACAATTTTATACTGAAGATATGTTACTATTAAAAATTTTTTAAATTCGAATCAGGATGTGAGGAAATACTAAGCTTACTATACCTCAAAAAAATAAATAGTCGATAATAAAAATTTTATTGCCGACTTTTCAAAGAAACGTTCTACCGAAAGTATATCATCTATTTATAGATATTTATTTAATTTTTTAGCAACTTTTTATAACAAAGTACGGTGTATTACTTCCGGCCGCACAGTGGGACTGGAGGTTTTAAAATTAAATTTTCTTTATGTTTTGAAATGTGAAGAGTACAAAAGTACATTCACTTAAAACATTATATTTTTTATATGTGTATATATAATCCTATGAATAAAATTTGTTGCTCGGAAACCTCCAAATTTACTTGATCAATTTCATAAAATTTAAAATAAGCTGTAAGAGTGTATTATAAGCTGTAATAGTGTATCCACGTTGTTAAGGACATGGTCGTACTCACTACGAAGGACGAGTTTCTAAAAGAACTTCGTCAAGTTACAGGGGAGTCGGTCTCATTAGATATACTATCCATGCGGCCGGCATTTGGGGCTATTTAGGCGGTCACCTTGGCAGTGCCACCCATCTTGGCGGACAAGCTTCTGTCCGATGGGCGAATTCTAATTGAGTGGGTGGCCTGCCGGGTGATGAGGCGCACCTTTGACGACTTATGTTTCCGGTGGTGGAAGACAGGCCAAAGGGCCAAATTGTGTCTTGGAACAGATCGCAGCGGCCACTGTTTTACCTGTGGCAAGCCTGGCCACTTGCGAAAAGACTATGCAAGAGCCTGGGTGTCTCATATGCAAATTGGATGGACATGCGCCTGGAGGCCGTGGATTTAAGGCGATTTCGCTCACGTCATGAACCCGCTGAAGTTTGTACAACGAAACTGCGGTGTCTGTTGGGGACAGCCCCATCCGGGAGGGGTGGGAGTCTCCGGTGTCCCACCACCAATGATCGGGTGGGGATTCCCTTGCAGGCGCCATTGGGGGGGAATGCAAGACCGGAGTCGCGGCTGGGGAATCCTTTCGGGGTTCCCCGCTAGAGGCATGACATGTAACACAAGACCGAGTCTCAGTTACCTGGGTGAGGCCTAGCGCCCTTCCGAAGTAGTTTGAGGTGAAGGCACTCCTCGGTGCAGAGTTTATGCTTAATTACGTATCTGGCTTCGGCGGCAGGGAGATTACAGACGAAAAAAAACACTTGATGTTATTTGAGAAAAGAAATGTTTTTTTATTTGTTTTAGCTTTTATATGTATTACACAATACAAAATATATTTTCAATATCTACATATAATTAATTACGTTTGTAAATCTAATTAAAAAACAAAATTATACTATTTTTTTTCCTTAATCAAATTCACTATTACTTCTATAATATAATTATTTACTTATATATTATGTAATTTATATGTTCTTTTTTATTTTACTATTTAAACCAATCTTCCTGAATTTATTTATTTTTTAATGAATCCATATCGAACGGAAACGTTTCAACCATTATCCTGTTGTGATAACGGTTGAAACGAGTGATAAGATTTACGTTCTACCTCTGTAGATAAAGGATAAATTTTTATTATTACTATTATTTTATTTAAAAAACCTCTTAATTTGACATTTTGTATCCGAAAATATTATTTGAGCGATTTTGATCTCATTAATGATATTTTATAGCAGAATTGTATTTCTGTGAATTTTTCTTGTTACAGATCATATAAATTGTTATAAAAGTTGTTTTATTGCTTTTCTTTTGATTATAAAATAACTAAAACCAAGATATTAATAATTTTCTACATCATCATTAAGGGAGTATTTGAATTTTGAGTCTTATAAAATTGACAAGAAAAATCAGCAATAACGTTATCAGCGTCTTTTGCTTTATCTTTTGTACGTAACTAAGCGATAGGATTAAATAAATATTATTTATTTTACAAAACGTATCTTAAACAAACTTCATTGAAAATAATATATTATTTGGAGTGGCGTATGAGTACATGAAAAGTGATGAATTAAACTTTCTAAATTATATTGACTTCCTGTTTAAAATATAAGTAAACTCTTTGTTTTGAAAGCAAGGGTAAAGAGAGACAAACGATTTTAGATGTTAAATTTTTCTGGCAGAGAAATCTCTGTACGGGATTCACGAATAGAAAAATTTAAATAAGAATTTACTATTTCTAATTTCAATTTTTCTTTTCAATCTGGCGTACACTTTTTCACAGGATATAGATTTATAATGTGCGATCTCTCATTTTTGAAAATTCAAAAATTATTAATTTTGTAAAATCTTTGTAACATTTATTAGTTTAATTTTGAAAAAGAGATCTTACTTTGGTTTTTTTTTTCAGTACTTCTCATTTCAAATTACTTTTTTAAAGCATTTCCAGTAATTCCACCACAATCATCATCATTTGTTCGGCTAAACACTAGGAATTCAGAATGTTCCAGCATCCTTTTTTCCTTCGGGAAATATAAAAAAAAAATATATTTATAATTTAATCCGTCTTATTCACTGCGATCTATCTTATGTAAGCTACTAGGCTTTCATGAAATATTATGCGCATCACCAAACCGAAAGAAAATTGGGCTTAGTATTGGCTTAAGTTCGATGACCTAATGAAAACAGAGACGTCGCTTCCGCTGCTGGAATCTTATTCTGAGTTTTTACCGTTTTATATTTCAGTAAGTTAGCCCTTGAGATGTTCCAGGTGCAGTGGAAAAAACCGGTCATTAAGGACAATGCGCCATCAAAAAAATATCGTTCAAGATTGAAATAAGTGTTCATAAAATATTTATTTCATTTTATTCAATTTTTTAAAGTTAATTATAAACATTATTCAAGTAAGAATTATACTTTTTCCTTGTATATGTGTTTTTTAAATATTTATAGAATTTAAAAGTAAGAGTGGAATGATAATCTGTTAATGAAACCTGAAGAATATTTTATGGCAGGTGCATCTGAACAGATTTAAAATAGATAATTTGATGCTGGTAGCAAGCTGCTCTTAATATAGCAGATGTTACTTTGACCTGTGGTCCAATGCACAAGCATTGGTCTTCTCACCTGCTCTTTATACTGCCACCCGGTTTATCAAGTCTACCACTAACTCACCCACCTCAAGATCAACGTTTTCTTTCATCATACAACCCAGAATTAACGTTGATTGACCGATAAAACTCCTTTTTTATATCCATTGATTTGTTTGCGATTTATTTTCTGCTTATATTATCCTGTAATTTTCCCATATATTGATTATAACATCGTTTTATCTCTTGTAATATTTCTCTTCTTACAATTTCTCTACAAAAATTTTCATATATTTTTCTCTTCTTAATACTAAAAATTCTGTTGTAGTTCGGAGTTTGTACACCGATTTGATATGGCATTTTTATGGCTAAAACGAATATTACTAGGCGACTTTAAATGAGACAGCATCATCCCTGAAAATAATACAGCCACTCACAAATAATAAATCCTGATTTATAGAGTAATTAGGTAAAGGAAGGTTTGAAGTGGTTACTCGTTGCCTTGTACACTGAAACGAGTATACTATTGTTGTCAACATGTACCTGGAACATCTGTAGGAATACAGTTCTACTGATAACATCATCATTATGTTTATCTGCACTGTCTGTGTAATAGATTTATTACCTCAGAGAAAGTAACTTTAAATATTGCTGCTTGAGCCTCAAAATGTACATATTTAGAGCATAGAAACATCATCCAGTATTTCGGTAGATTGATCTTCATATCAGTATAAGAAATTTCATATAAGCAACACAGATACGAAAGTACTTAGTTTTCGATTTGTATAAACATAGGTATAAACAAATAAATAGGTAATAGGTAAATATGTATAATAAATAGGTATAAATAACTTAATAAATTTTGGTGTATATTTTTATACCACACTTAAAAAAAAAAATATGGAAATTTCAAAACGGCATCTACGTAAATTGTTATAACACTAATATTAACAACGTGTTTTTTTCAGAACTCAGTTTCATTTGTCCAAAATTTTAAGGTTTTTTTCTTACCATACTGCCGGCTTGAAATCGCTGTTTCAGAAATAATTTAATCAGTTATTTATTTTTGTTGCTTTTTTATCAATACAACTATTTTGTAGTTTGAAATGTGATAATCCAATTTAATAATTTCTTCACAACTTCGTTGAATATTAGCATCTTATTTGAACAAATTACAAACATTTTATTCATAAAACGTCTCATGATTTTATAAAAATTATTGGGTTTCATAATAATAATAATTATATATTAATGCGAAAGTTTGTCTGCAACACCATCATGCGTCAACCAACCGACCGATTGCTTTCAAATTTTCAGGATACTTTCGTGTTATCCCAAGGAAGGTTTTATGCCACAGATTGAGTCCTAGTACTGGATAGGGCTGTGGCACCATGACAACAAAAATAAAATGAAGTAAAAGGATTAACTTTTTGTATTTAATGAATATCTGTTAAGAATCTAATATTCTCACAACTATGAAGATAACAAATACGTCAGGGGGTTCTGGTCAGACGGTCGAACGAGCGAACCGAGCCCCTATCGGCTAATGATAAAATAAATTGTTCATACTTTTTTTCTAATTCAGAGAGAATTACAGTTAGACATGTTTAACAATTGCTATGATAAGGTATAGTAAAACGGTATAAAACAAAATAGTATTGCATAATTCTTTCAATTTCGGCTTTGAAAAAGTCTGATTGCCATAAATTCGGTTCCGAATCCAAGGAATCAAAATTTATAGAAGAATTGAATAATAATATTTGTTGCGAGTTCTTTGATGGCATGTTTTATGCGTATTAATGTTTTTTAGTTTATTTTTATTTAATGTATATTGAACAAAAAAGCCTGACACGACGTTCTACTGAGTATAAATTAAGGCTGTCGGGAATGTATTTGTTTTATCTTAAATTTTACAAATAATTGTCTTGGAACTCGGGTTAAAATTATTTGAATACCCAGATGACATCAGATAATACGTAATTAGCCTACAATAATATTACACATCAATTTAAAATATGTCTAATAATTCTTCAGAATTTAATACAAATCTAGTTATGTATTTTGCGAGTTATAATCGCAGTTGATTATATATGGATTTGGATACTATACTGTGGATGCTGGTGTTCTTTGATGGTTGGATTTTAATTAACCAACACGTTGCAGGAGTGATCGACCTGAGTCTGTTCAGGACTACATGTTTTCCACTACATTCACACTTACATTTGCAGCTGTAGGCCTGACAAGCCAGTACTAGTAATTGCATTTGCCTATATATATACACCTAGTTCTGGCAGCAAGCTGGAAAAACTGGTTGAAATAAGGCTTTTTATTTGGATTTATCAAAAGAATTTCTTAAATGTCTGAAAATTTTTAAACAACGCAAAATATTTATGTATACCTTACGAAAATCTGAATACCTACTGCTGATATTAACATTTATCCTGAACTCATCCACAGCACAATGTTAAAATCAGTTAAATATTAACTTTCTTATAATAATCTCTATTTGAGATTACTATCTGTTTGTTAACTGACAAGGCCTTGCGGCTTATTAACATTCTAACCAAACAATTTGTACATTTTGTTAAAGGAAAACTGTGACAATTGTAATTTAAAATATTTAAACATCGCCTAATAGATGGCAAAGGTAATTGCGTGATCGCTTGCTAATATAAATTTGATTGACCATTGATGTTTCAAAAGCGCGTGCGCACACACACAACACACACGCATACACATACAAAAAATGATTGAGAGTCTTTCTTTTTCCTGTTTAGCCTCCGGTAATTACCTTTTAGATAATACTTCAAAGGATGATATGTATGAGTGTAAATGAAGTGTAGCCTTGTATAGTCTCAGTATGACCATTCCTGAGATGTGTGGTTAATTGAAATCTTACCACCAAACACCGGTATCCACGATCTAGTATTCAAATCCGTGTAAAAATAACTGACTTTACATGGACTTGAACGCTGGAACTCTCGACTTCCAAATCAGCTGATTTGGGAAGACGCGTTCACCACTAGAGCAACCCGGTGGGTTGAGGGAGAGAGTCTGTCTACTTTGTACCACACTACTTGGCGCTAACACCGTCTGATTTTTTAATTACAAATATCTAGTTTTTCTACCGTCTTAGTTCAATTCCCTGTAAATTCTGGAAAATTCCGCAGTATAGTAATCACTTTTTAACTATTTATTATCATAGACAGTGTTTTGAAATAAAAATCACATTTACTTTAATCTTTTTGTTTAACAATATTAATGTACTATCTTAGCCTTTAATCTGGAATTTAAATTGTGGTGAAACATTGATGATTTTTCATTCTACGAAAGTTATTTCTTTTATAAGATAAATGACTAATGGGGAACTCGACGTTCAACTATCTGAAAATTTTCTTAATTGTATTAAGTGATTAAAATATTGTTTTAATCATGTGAAGATTCGATATTTGTTTTATTATTGCAATTATTACTTAGTTTTAAAAACAGACCATGTATATAAATAAATTGCTTAATGAGTTTGATATTTCGTTTATCCATCCAGGATATTATCTGAATGTAAGCTGAAAAACGTAATGTATGTGTTGTAAATAAATTTAAAAAAATGAATGTCTATACTTTTAAATAAAAATTTTAAAATAGTAAGGAAATTGAAAAATATAATCGTGACTTGTCTAACGAAAAAGTAAAATAAATAATTTTTGTATAGTCCAATTTTAATATAAGAATCATATTTAATTTTCATTCCCAGAATATTGGTTTAAAATAATTTTTAAGTATAGAATTTTTTTTTTTTTTTACATTTTGAAGTAATTTATTTTTAAAATTAAGCCTAAAAAAAATTAGTCCGATCTAGAAAAATATTTTCTATTCTAAAAAATTGAAAAAAAAATTAATTTACCAAGTTATTAACGAAAATAATATAATGTTTCAGTTCAGAAAATTAATACGAAGCCGAATGGTTTTTATATAATTTTTTCTAATATTAAAGCGGTTAGAAAATCATCAGTATTTTACACAATCGAATATATTATTTTTAAAGGTGGACCTTGCTGGATCAACTTGTTTCCACCTGTAGATATTAGATGTCAGTGTTCTGACAACTTACCCGTATCATTTATAAGATTAATAATGTTGCTCGTATAACATTTACATGTGGATCGTTTTCATAAATATGTTGTTTTTATTTCATTAAACAAGTCGCGTTACATTTGTACCGGCAGATATAAATGACTGGTAATAACTCTTTGTAAGATTAGAATAATAATTCCAAGACGGTCTTATTTTATTTACTAAATTATTTCTGTTAAACTATGAAATTTTATTTCATTTTTGGAATTTTTCTTCAAAAAACTGAACAATAAATATAGATAAGTAGTTCTTTTGAGTACTTTTCAACCATGTGAAACCTTAAACCGTATGTTCGTATTGAAAAGCTGAATAATAATTGTAAGTAGTTACGAATAATAACCGTTATTATATAATGGATGATATTATGTTAGTAAACTTGATATTTGTATATCAATAAATTGATATGCATTTTATTAAATTTGTAATATGGTTAAGCATTTTGTGTCTATGCAGGCGATATACAGTTACTCTAGAAAAAAAAATACTAGTCTCCAATTGTTTATAACCAGCAGTTTACAATAGCAACTTTGTTGTCTACGTTATTAATTTATCGTTAAATCCTTCCTCTCCTTATTAGTTAATTATTTTAAAATAATCTTATTTTTATACAGCATTCCATGGCCCTCATAATAACGTTTTTATAATATAAATTCATCTTCTTATCCTCTTTTGTTATGATTTTTTTTTTCTTTTCGAATAGTCCATTTAGAGGGCACGCTTAATCAACTTTTTAGCCCATGCTTCCTTCATTTTTCTAGAGTGGTGTTCTTTGTCTTCTTCAGTCCATTTTCTCCCTCTTCTACAAGTGAGTTTTTCCTCTCCTGAAACTCTAATTCCTGTATTGTTTTTCTGAATGTTCCTCTGTCTTTTAATGTGTCTGAGTCTATTGGATTGTTTACTAGGTCATTGTCTATTTCATTAAGCCAGGTTATCTTGGTAGGATTTTATTTTATGTGATTATCATTTTTTTTATAATCTTCTCCAATGTACTTTTTTCCGTGAAAAAAAAAGTATTGCATTTTATAGCAAACTCCAGCAGCTACTCTAAAATGCAATTACTTTAGAGTGTGGCAAGCAAATATTTGTGAACAGAAAAAATATTCCTTGAATTGATTTAAGTTATATACTTTCTGGTTTGTTCAATATCTGTTTTCATTTAATAAAATCGCTGGGAATTGTTACAATGGTACAAACATGAAAATTTTTGTAATAATACATTTCAAAAATTATTCCTAATCAGCTATAGTATAAATTGAATTGTTGAATACGTGTAATAATACTGCTTTAAGGGGGGGGGGGGTATACGTTACAAATACAGAAAAAAAATTTTCATCAAACATTTTTTTCTGTAATTTTTCTCTGAAATTTCGTAAAAATGTTGTATATATATTTTTTTCTAAGTTACCTCTAAGAAAATTGAAAATTTTATGATAAATCTACATATCGTTACTGCCCAACCAGAGAGAAATCTTGGTGCTTTTGTAATAGAGCACGTGGTAAAACCCTGGGAGATATAAATATAATATTAAAACACCGATTAATTTGTTTGTTTGGAGTATATTGCCCCTGCATATGAAAAACTAACAGACAACCAACTGATTTCAAGATTCACCACAGGGCTAACCAAAAACGCTAATAAATGTTTGAACACTAGCTTAAGAAAAAGATGTAGAAAACACTGAAGTGTTTCTCAAAAAATCGTTGTGACGGCTGTGGCAGAAGGTATTGGTTAGTAAAAGTTTTGAAATATATCAATTTTATCAATGATGGACAGAGCTGGTGTTTCTCCAGGGCATTCATCCAGTATTCTTGGACGAAAAATAGATAGTAGAAGAAAACGGAGATTCACTAAAATTCAGTCGGACCGTACTATGAAAGGTAAAGAAGGTTTCGTTTAAAGAATTTAAAAAATGAAGAAAAACAAGTGCAGGAAGAAGGTGTAACATATAGAGCAGGGCAGTTCTGATTCAGAGTGAGCTCTAGTGTTTAATTACTGTTTATTTAGTTAATTTTATTTTGTCGCT
Source organism: Lycorma delicatula (assembly GCF_047948215.1). Classification (NCBI taxonomy): domain Eukaryota; kingdom Metazoa; phylum Arthropoda; class Insecta; order Hemiptera; family Fulgoridae; genus Lycorma; species Lycorma delicatula. The sequence goes on along the minus strand of NC_134456.1, from coordinate 174,531,666 downwards.
TTCCGCATATTTATTTTTTCCATGTTTTCATTTGCTAGATCAATCATATGTTTGGTTCTATATTAAGTAGAAACATATTTTTTTTCCAAGTATTCAGAATCATTATCTATGAAGTGGTAGAACCGTATATAGTGTTTTTGGTATAATGTTTTTTTTTTTTAATAGTTACATCAATAAACTTGACTTTTCAGTAAAACAAAAAAAAAAAAAATTAAACAGTTGCTTGGAAAGTATATATTTTTAATTTGTTCTTAGAATTCATAAAACCAAGTTAGGCCTGTAAAATGACTCTAGTTTTGCTGTTATAGGTTCAGTACCAATGAAATTATGATTTTTCTAGATACATTACTCATAACTGTTGTAAACTTATGACAAAAAATTGTAACCAGAAGTATAATATTAAAAAAATAATAGCTTTTAACGTATACTCCTCCCTTAAAACAATGGGATAAACTACAGAATTCTTAGTAGGTTTAAATGTGGGAAGATTAGAACGCTCAACTTTTTCATGCAAGCATCTTAATTTGGATTTTTGGTTCAACCCTCATAGAAAACAGAATCTCTGGATAGCCTCACCGGCAATATTACCTCCCACTCAATCAATCTCCATTAAAGAATCGGTTACTCCTTCAGGTGGTTGACGATCTCAAGACAGTACCCCATATGAAGCCACAGCGGCGACAGGATATTGTTCTTGAAGAATAGATGATGAATAAGCGGTGGTTTGAGGTTGAAACTGATCAATCCGTAGATATACTACTTCGGGAGGCGGGATAATTTACCGTCTCGCCCAAGACCAGACGTAGCCGACACTTTTTGCCTGCGGGCCGAATTGGTAAGAAAACTTTTTCACAGGCTGAACGAAATATTACATTTAAAAAATGTTAAATACAAAAACGATTCATTTAAGTAGACAAAATTTTATTATGGAATTTGTTATATTTTTATTTAGATTTATTAAATAAAAAGTTTGTTCACAAATGTAAGTTGAGCTGAAGATAAAATATTTCTTGGCAGATGTTTTTAAATTTCCGTATTTTCCATTATTCAGTTGTTTAAAAAAAAGTTAATATTGAAAATTTACCGCGGGCCGTATGTTGGCCATGCCTGCCCAAGACCATATAGAAACATCTGCAATTTAAACTACTCTAAAAGACGGATGTTCTACATCGACTATTGTATCCATTTTAAGGTACTTTATTTTGGGTGGAAAAGACAATTTCTTTCATATTAAAAAAATCACTATGCAAGAAGTGTTTTATTCTTTTTGCTAAAGTATTATTAAAGATATTTAGGATGATATGTAGATAATATTTAATCCATTAGATTTTATCAAAGTTTCATCATTACTGACCCTTTCATTATTATCTTTTTGTCGCATCTTTTCCAGTTACTGTTAGTGTAGAAATATTACAATACTAATATTGCATCCTTAATCTTCCTTGAATTCTTTATTCGTCATAAAAATATACATACAGGTTGTAACTAAATTTACCTATGTTATTATCATATGATAAAGTAAAAAAAAAAAAGTTAGTAACTTGTCAGGAATTTAGTGAATTAGTTTTAAATCTTTCATATTTTATTACCAGAATTAATAACTATGTATATTTTTTATCAGCCACTGTGCGTCACAGATCTAATTATTGAGCTCAAAGTCATTTATTTATCATTGTACCATAACGACTAGATATAAAATCCATAATGTTATTTGTATCTGAATCTGAGGAATGTTTTAAAATACATTAATATATTATTATTAATACTGCAATATTATTATTGACTTTGGCGATAAAAATAAATTAAGTTAAACTTTTGTTATAGGCTGTTTAAAACAGTGGAAATAATGAAAGTGGAATTATAAATTATAATATGTCAATGTATTCTTTATTAGGTGTGTGAAACAACATAACCTTACAATGACCTTTCGTGATGAAATGATTGCTTGTATTTCCTGTTAATGTATTTAATCGTTCTCATTTTGTCACTTCAGGTACGTTTTTTAAAACTGAGCTTGTTATGTTATTCACTTTAAATGTTGTTATTTTAAACTATGTAATGGGATGTTGTGTTATTGATCTGTTACGTGTTTATGTTCTATTTTCGGATAACGTCTCCTTTTTATTACGTCTTTGTCTTTCCGTTATTTTGTTTACGTACTTTTTATATCTGTTATTTCAGAATTTATTAAAAGTATATGTTTAATAATTATATAAAAATAACATTGAAGAAGGTTATTACGTATATGATTAAAATTATTATGTTTCAATTTTGTTTTCGTTTGACTAGTTGAAATATTTTCCTATTCTTTTGTATTTCTTTCCAATGTTTTAATCTGAACAAATCACTTACGTAACCTATTATCAGTTTCTGCTATTCCAATATTTGTCTTTCTTTGTTTATTTTATCCTCTACATTTACTTCTTAAACGTGATTCTTTAATATATGGGCTTCCATCTGTATTCCTCTTCTATATGAAAAGTTTTATTTTGCCAAACGTTTTTCTTCTCTAATTTATATTCAAATCTCTTCATTATCCTTTCTGTTAACTTATCTAATCTTGAAAATTCTTTTAAGACATAATTTTTCAGTAACATTTGTGTGTTTTTGGTTTTTCCATATTCTCCCCGTTTTACTGGCGTAAAATGCTACATTCCGTATATTTTAAAGAATTTATTTCGAATTTCTAAGTTTTTAATCTAATTACGGAAAATTTACTTTCTTAGATTGTTCCAATCAGATTTTAATATTCGTCCTGTACTGAGAAATATGACTTAAAACAAAAATTGTAATCTAATTAAAATTAAATTTCAACCTAAACAACAAAATTCTGAAATTTTTGGTACAATGTTTTTTTCCTATTTTAATATGGCTTCATATTATTTTACTTTTTATCGTATACTACCGGTAAAAGAGATATTTCTGGCATTTTAATACGTCTTACCATGCATCTATTTAACAATCACATATAATATGCTTTGAATTCTAAATTATCCATGAAAGTATGGTTCTATCCTCTTCATACTTTCTTGAAGCGATGTTAATCTCTTACGTTCCAGACCGATGATCGATTTTTATTTTTAAATATCAGTAGAGTAATTACCAATTAATATCAACCGAAGTCAGACAGAACGTTTTTTTTTTTTTAATAAATAGTTCAGAAATCTACTTGATCATATTCACATCAAACACAAGATGAAACTTGACTTAAGATACTAGGATACAGCAGGAATTAAGATAAAAGCGTTATACTAATCATGAGAAATTTTTAATAATACCGTTAAACAAAGTGAAAATTGCTTTGTATTTCATCCATTTTTCTGTTTACTTAAGTGATTTCATTACATTAATAAAATCTGAATTTAAAAAAATAAAAATTAGTTATTAGTAACGCTAGACTGTTCGTAGCTTTGTTCAAATCATCAAAACGTTATGAGATAATAAAGGAGTAATTTTTAACGTAAAAACGATAATCTGGAAAAATTTTCCTCCATGGAATACCATAAAACAAAATTTTAACGAATGAAAAATTTAAAACAGGTTTGAAAACAATTATAGAATTTCACTACAAAAATTATTAGTTTAACCGTTAATATAAATTCTTTCTATCTTTTCTGCGTAAATTCCTAACGTTTATTCCAAGGTATTATTTACGGTTCTTGGATGTGAGCCTAAGTAACATATTTAGTTAAATGGATAAAATATCTGTTTAAATGTCAGAAAATAAAAATTGTGAAGTACTTTTGTAGTAATAAAAGTTATTATAATATACAACTTAATTTACTTATGACTGTCATATTAAATTTGTTTTACATCGCAACAAAATCATGTCATATCTACTTATAGTAAGTAATGTAATAAAACGGCTTCGGAAACATTCTCCTTTGAAAGGTAAACAACATTATGTTAGTCGTATGAAATAGCTGTTACAATCATTGATATTGTTATGAAAGAAAGAATGAAGCGTAATGTAAATATAATTGATGTCCATCTACACATTTTGTTGTAACAGTATTAATAATAATACCACAAAAAAGTGATGGTGAATGTTGCTAAAACTACCGGTGCAGTACGTATTGAATTTGTGAGGACTTTCACTGGACGAACGTTTTCTAAAGTAACCCAATCTATTACTAAGAGGAGGACGTATACTGCTTCAGATAGTCACACTCTATTGAACAAGGATACCTGCCTCCTTTCCTATTATTACATGCCTACTCTAAAGTAATTTTGGTTCTTCCTTGCTATTAAACTTATTGTTGAACCTCTTATTTTATCTCTCTCACTCGCTCTGTCTCTCTCTCTCTTTATAGCTATCTGTTCTGTATTCAATCACTTACTTTTTTCTTCTTAGTGAAAATTTACTTTTTTTTCTTTTTTTTAATAAATAAAACAAGTCCTAAAAACTTTAAAGAACCCCCCTCCATCGTAGATAAAGAAAATAATAAAGTTGACTGAAGAATAAATCTAGGTTAAATTTGTAAGCATTATAGGTAACGCATTGCTTAATTTCTATCATGAAAGAAGTTTATCATTGGATAAAATGTACGATCAAATAAAAATATAAATAGAAAATAGGTTTAAAATTATTTTCATTATTAATTTTAAATAGCATAATGGTAACGGTAGTAGATAACCTGATATGAGTTACAATTAACTTCCACAAATAGAATGGCCATTTTTTACAATAACGATATCCTATAGTTATATACTAGGAAAAATATGAAATGAAAAGGTTTCTCTTTATCTTCTTCAGGGAGCTGAATGTACTGTTTTAATTGTCAGGATTCCAAGGCCAACCAAAATTCAGTAGATATTTATTCATGCATGTGACAGCACAGGGACTGGTTGAGTAATGTAATGTACATTATTATTTTCAGTGATAGCAGCTCTTACTTCTTGTCACTTTCTTGGTCCTCAACTCAATTTTTCTTTTTCTAACTCATCTGTCACATGCATAGAAGAATGACTCGGTCAAATAGTGTAAATTTAAGTGTTTTTCATTTCACAAATTTCTTAGATTTGTATTACACTTCTGTTTTAATTTTAGCAAGTTCTTTTTACAATTTCAATTTTATAATTTTTTTGATATTTTAATCATGTTACATTAACTTTCTTTGCGATAAATTAATTTCTTCTTTTGAATATTCTTCTATAATTCCTTTTATTAATATTTAACATGAATTTTTGACCTTTAATTATAATACTTTAAAATAGATGTCTGCATTTATTTTTACCATTAAAACGTTTTCTACAGAGAAGAAGTCTGGTCTAGGATACATAACAAAAGATGGGGTTTTTTAATAAATTTACCAATAAAAAAATAAAATTACAAGTTTTCATTTTATTTCTATTAAGTTTGACACGTAGCAGATACTAATATTTATGATTTTGAATTTTATTTTTCTGTAAAAGAAAAAAATGAAAGTAGTTTTTCTACCGAGAGAAATTTTGTGAGTAATTTTTTTCTCATATTATTCGAAATTTTATTTAAAATTTAAATTTCCTTTTATACTTTTAAATTGTTATTTTTAATTTCCTTACAAAATAAAGAAGTGTTAATGCATTATTTCATAACAGAAAAGCATACATTAATTTGTTGTTTTAAATTACATTATTTTTCCAAGCATTTGTTATGGCTTTGTCAAATGTAAACCACCAGAGGTGGCATGTTAGATGTCATGGATGTCATCTAACAAATAAACAACAAATTTTCTTCTCTTTAATTAAATTTTTAGGATATGTATTGATAAAAACTGTTACATTTTATGTGCAAAATTAATATCTTAATTGCACAAACTACGTACTTGTATAGTGCTGTAAATTCTTAATTTATATGACATTATTTATCTACAAATATTAATCTTTTAAAAAAAAAAACAAATTGATTTAAAACATTTTTCGTTAAACCTAACGTAAAATTTTCAAATAATTAAGATTTATAAATTTTTTGTAATTTGTAAAGTATAGTTTTTGTATCTACTCAAAGGTCAGCCCAAAATTGAGCCCTTTTTCAGATTGCAAGATTCTTTTTTTACAGAAATTGATTAGTAAAATTATTTAAAAAAATCGCACTTTTTAATTTAGAACTATTTCAAACACGTTTAATTTTTTTGTTAGTTGTAGTTTCTTGTAGGCTAATTTCCTATATCGGCAGCTAAAATTTAAACCATTGCACTTCGATATAATTTTAATTTCATAAAGAAGTTATTAATGAAATTATATTTTATGAACATTTCATTTAAAAAAAATATGTATATATAATTTACCAGGCGTAAAAGGAAGTCATATGGTGTCACATCAGATTTTTCTTTAGCAGATACGAAATCAACATTTTATCTATTCTGAATTCAGGCTGAACTTATTTGTTTATAATTTTATCATTTTGTAAACCTTTCTTTTGATCCTTGACAGAAATTTCGTGGTTTTTCTTGTCACTGAAAATAAGATGCGGTGAATATTGCTGCATGGTATTGGAAACAAATAAGTTTCATTATGTACTATTATTATATTGCACTCGGAAGTGCACTGGGCGTTCTAAAACTTTTTTCTATATTTCCAAATAGAAATAAATAAAAATTCAGTTTTATTTTTTCAATTATTTTATTATTCTAGGGTAAAAAGGATTACCTTACATCCGGTGGAAGACAATAATAATGTTATATTTTTTCACCTTATCTTTATAGATTAATAAAACAGTTTAGTTAAAACCATATAAATGACAGTTGAACAGATTACGGTTAGAATAGGTTTTGGTTTATCTAACCCCTGTCAGTCAGTTAACTTATTACAACCAAATGTTCATGACAGTAAGATGTTGAAAATAAAATCTTGATAATACACGAAAAAGGATTTCAATAATTTACTCCATGTGTTTTGAAACATAATTATCCCATTTTTGCAGTTACAGCTGGCCTAGTAGTATCAGTTGTTAGCAAACAGAAAATCTTTCGGGGAAATATTTTTTCCTTATTACAAAAAAAATTTCATTTTTCATTTGTTTTCTTTCTTAACTTTTCTCTCTATTAATTATTTTCAGAACATGGTGTGGTTACATCTACATCATAACTACGCGTAGTTAATAAACAAACTGCTTGTTTTTATACTAGAATTACTTTATCTCTATGATTTTCTCTTTGATGCTGTTAATGAGCATATTTGTGTTCAGACACCGTGTTCAGATGCGTGTAACAGTTGAATGACTATTTAAAGTTAACGTTGTTAATAAACGAGTTTTGTACATACGTTTTAAAGAAAACAAACTGAAAACGTTTTACAATGTTCTTTATAAATTACATGAAATTATTAATTTTAAATGTTTCTTTACCGTATTTAAAATTATTATTAGTTTTCAAGTAGAAAGACATCGTTATTGGTTGATAATTAAACAATAATATATTATTTGAACGATTATATAAATAACGAATCATTTACTCGATAAACATTAACTTATATGATGCTGACCTCCGTGGCTGTGTAGGTAGCGTCTCGGCATTTCGTTCGGAGGTCCCGGGCTCAAATCCCGGTCAGGCATGGCAACTTTTCATACGCTACCAATTTCATCCGGGCTAATGACCATAGCAAAAGATGCCCGCTCTTTCATTACAAAAAAAAAAAAAAAAAAAAACGTGATAATTGTGAGTAAAATGAATATTTATCACAAATAATTAATTAAATTCTTTGTGGGAATTAGGCTGGATACTTCCTTCCACATACCGCACAATTCTGAGGATGGGCAAGGAAGCTCCTTTACGAAACATAATCATGTTCTTAACTTATTCTTTTATTTCTGATTTTTTTTAAATTTATTGTAGCTCCTAATTTAGCTGAATAACTCAAAATCTTCAGTAATAAGTGTGTGTTGTTGATAAGTTATGCGATATTCCAATCCTGGGTAAAATATCCCGAGATAAATTAAAGGTGGGATGGGCTCCCATTACCTAGAGCAGCCCTTCAGCTACTGTTTGGGTCGGTTTGTTTTATCGAGATTCCTGTATAATAAATTCTCCTTTTTTAAATGTATCCATTTTTTTTTATCTTTGATCCGTTCTTCCTTATTTTAGGTTCTATGGGTGAGAGCTATGGTAGTTCTATGCTGAGGCAACGGCCTCCCTGGCACGAGTAGTAGTGTCTCGGCCTCTCATTCGGAGGTCCCGGGTTCGAATTCCGGTCAGGCATGGTATTTTTCACACAACATTGTGTCATCCATCTCATTCTCTGAAGCAATACCTAACGGTGGTCCCGGAGGTTAAAAGAAAAGGTCAATGCTGAGGCTGTCGATAACTACTCTCCTAGTTCTAGGTGATCTAGTAGAGGTTAGATCTGCATATGGACCGATAGGAGGACTCTTTTTATAGGGGTTCTTGGTTTTTAAGCATGATGAATATAGCCATTATGCTTGTCCATTAATGTTGTGTCTGTCTCCATGTACCTCTTTAAATATAAATTAGTCGGGAACTGTAATGTTAAATTGAAGCGTATGTTTGTTGAAACGTATGTGTTCTATCTAAAAGGATAGGAACATACTAGAATACTGATTAGTCGGCTGACTTTAAGGATAGAAGTAAACGTGTGTCATTTTCGTCCTACCAATATGTTACATCATTAATAAGTAAAATCTTGTAATCTGTTTTTCAAATGTGGAAAGGAATTGGAATTGTTTTTGTGAAATGAATACTAGCTTATTACACCACTTAGGGCTAACAAGGCTTTTTAAGCACCCATTAATTTATTGGTGATCGAACAGTGTTCGATCACAGATTCGATCCTTTCTCATACCGTTTTCTGTCTTTTGACTGCCTGCCTCTGTAACTATGATATCCTATAATCAATTATTAGGAATCAATATTTCTAACATTTCCGTTATGAGGTGTGTTCATAACGTTATGACTTGTAGCAGATCGTTTAATAGTCATAGCGGGCTTGTAGAGTAGAAAGAACGAAAAATTCAAAAATCGCATTTGTTTAATATTTTTTTTAAATTGTTGAACGAAGTTTAAGAAAAAATTGTAACATAAAAAAGCATTAGATTCTTCTATGCAATTGTTAGTTTATTTAATAAATAACTAATTATTAAATCTAACTCTATTCATAAACGTAACAAAGAAATAGCAGATTAAGAAAAGGTAGACGAAATGACCAGAGTCGTTAGAATCTTTTTACAGATTACGTAATAACAAGTTAAATATTTCTTTGTTTGTTTGTTTCACCTCCTTTTCTTGAAGAAAACGCTTATTACAAATATATCTGTTGTAAATGTACGTGTATATAATATATAAATAAATACAATATTACTGTGCAAAAATATGTGATTATCTGCATATTAACATTACAAAAGGTTGCAAATGATATTTTAAAAGAAAGGATTTCTAAATGAAAACAAATATTATAGTTATTTCGAATTGTTTACACGCTTTCTCATAGGGAAGAACCGTATAACTTAGCGATTTATAGAGAAAGTGTTCAAACAGTACAAAACATATACTCTGACTTCATTCGCTGTCTACAAGCCTATAAATAATTTAAATGTGGCTGTTTATTTGTGATAGTGTATTTTTTTTTGGTAGGAGAATTATATAACTTACTATTACAATTAAATATTTTTGATTACTTGGAAGAATTTCTTAGTAATTCAATAATTGTTGCTTATTGAATTTTCTAACCTTGAATTGTCTAATCCATATTGAATCTACTATCAATTTTTTATGTCATTTTTTCTTCTTTTCTTCTTCTTGTGCTTTATGCGCTCAACAAACGTTGGCTATCATAATTTTATTCACCCCTGTCCTAAAAACAGATGTACTCAACATTTCAAACCATTGTCTCAAATTTAATAGCCATAATATCCTCCGCCTGTTTGGATCACAACGTACTGGTATCTTTCTCTGAATAACTATATGTAACATGGAGTACTTATCTGGATGTCTCATGATATGGCCAAAATATGCAATTTCATCATTTTGACTGTTCGAACAATCTCTGGTTCCTTTTTCATACGGCTTAGAATCGTTTAATTTGTTACCTTGTCCGTTCATCTCACTTTCAGAAGTCGTCGGTTACAACTGGACAGAGAACATGTAGCTTTTGAGCAATCTTGTACGCAGTCCCAATGAAAGGTCTGGTGTCACGAGCACGTTCTTATGTCGGGAAAAGTTTAATTTGGTTTTTCAGTTCTGCTCTTTATATCCAGGCTCTGATCCCATCGTTCATCAGTACACATACTGTTTCACCTTTTCTAACGTCACAACCGCTGCCTGTAAAATGATCCACTCAACCCCATCCTTACCAACGACCATGTTCTTAGTCTTTTTGTTGTTCAAACTTAAGCCATACTTCTCACATCCCATAACAACTTGATCTAAGAGTATTTGCATAACCTCTTGATTCTCCGCCAATAATACTACATTCTCATCAGCATATTGAAGGTTGTTAACTTCGGATTACTGAAGGTCAATGGTATGAAGGAATGCCATTGACCTTTATATCTTCCCCTCGATCTAACAAGGGTTTTTTGAATATATTTTCGTTAGATATTAAAAATTTAACGGAGATAAGATACAACCCTGCCTCATCCCTCTTCTCATGCTTCACCCCTCTTCTTATATACATTACCATTGACTGAAACGCAAGTCTTTGATGCCAACAGTGGTTAGCTATAATGGGTTGATCTTTTTCATCTATTCCGGCAAATTTTAAAATCTGAATTATCTTATCTTGTCTAACTGATTCCTGTCGAAGGGCTTTCTTCAAGTCAATCAACAGTAAGAATCCTGTCACGTTTACGTGTCTGCATCTTTGCACAAGAATCTGCAGACTAAATAAAACTTTCCTTGTTTCCAATCCTTTCCGGGAACCAAACTGTCCAATCTTCGATATACTCTTTCTTAGATGATGTGCAAGAATGCTTCAAGCACGTGACTCATTAAACCTTTTGTGCGAAAGTCTGAGCATTTCTCTAAGTTTTCTCTCTGGTATAGCTATAAAATTTGACTTTAGCCAAACATTACGAATAATTCCATTTTCATATACAGCACTGAATAGTAGAATTGGAATTTAATTAATTACCCAATTTCGCGGTCCCTGTGTGGTTTTTTTCTCACTAACTATCTCTTTCACTTATCTTTGATTTTTCCGTCCGTGTGGTGTTCTACAGATGGAAGTACTACCTGAAGGATGCCTTACTTCTTTTCTGAAGAATACTTACCTTACTATGGGGTTCTTTTCTGTACTTCGGATCACCCAAGGGTAAATTTATTGTTTCTCATCTTATTTTAAACTTCATCCGTTCTTTTCCTTTTTCGGTTCGTTGGTATAGATTTGATTCTGCCTCTTCCAAGGTGAAGATGCCGGGTTCAGTAAAGCGAGATCATTCTTAGTTCTTCCGGTAGGGTTCTACCTATAAGCCGATCCTGAATTTCTGGCCCTTTAGCTACAACTTAGGCCCTCTTAAATATATCGCCTTCTAATGAATTACTGATTCATTAGAGATGAATTCAAGTACCATATCAGTGGCGTTCGCAAGGGGGGTTACCGGGTTTGAACCCCCCCCCCCTTGAAGGTTTAAGTACTTTTTAATATTAGGCCTATATAAAATAAACATACTATAAATTTACACATATATATTTGAGTATATTTTTAAAAATCCATCGTATTCTCTCTAATTTCTCACTGTCAGAGAAACATAATCTATCGGCATAAAATCCAGTCCGCCGTCCTTCCTTCTTCAGTAATTTAATCCCTGTACTCAGAGCTGCGGCATGTACAATAAATCACTCAAAGTGCAACACAGTAGCCATCATTCAGCATTCTGAGAAGGCGGCAGTGCTCTCACTGGCGCGGTGGGTGTCAAAACATATACCACTCCTTGTCTACTGAAAGAGAGGAAAGACCGTCAAAGCCGTTGACTGACTGCTTATTAAGAAGGTTCGATAATAAACCGACCTTGTAATAAAATAAGGCCGATACCATATAAACTTACTTGTTATGAAACATATTGTTGGGACAGCTCTGCGTATATGAAATATTGTACATTGTCAAGCGGTATTCACTCTTTAGTCTGAGTTTAGATTTTGTTGTGGAACGTTCCTTTAATGTGTTGTGCATTTCGTAGTTTATAGAAACTAGTAAATAGAAAGAAAGGAAATAGAAACTTCACATTATCGTTCCGTGTTCTTTGATATGTTTAAGCGACCTCAAAGTTCAATTTTACAAATTTTTAGAAAAAGGTCGTGTGACAGTGGTGATTCTTGCAACGTTAATGAAAATTTCACTTTGCCAAATATTTCTTCGCTGCCGCAACGTGACGATGCTGTCGCAAACGTTCTTCTCGAAACTAGTTTCACACCCTCTTTTGAAAACGCGGCTGGTATTGAATGTACATCGACATCACTCAATAATGTAGACGTTCCCGCTGAATCATTTAGAAGTGATGAGTGTATTGTTCTGGTTCCGGAAGCTTCAATATCTTCAAATTCCTGTGAACCCCACGCTTATAATATTTGTTCTTACGTAGGAAAGGGCTTAGCTAATGAAAAAAAAAAACTGGAGAGTCTTGAACTATATTTGGAAACCAAATCCAGGGTTTGTTTTTCCAACAAAAGGAAAGAGAAATCTGCGATCTCAGTTTAAGTGGCTTTACCACTGGAAGTAGTTTGCATATTCCGAATTTAAGGGAGGGAGTTTTTATAAACTTTGTGCACGCTTTGCTGCAAGAAATCGTGTTGGATCTGACAAGCAACCCTTAAGTCAACTTTATAGCGAGAAATTTGACAACTGGAAGGATGCCGTCGAGCGATTTTCAGAACATGAGAAGTGTCTTTATCACAAAGAAAGTTTGGAAGTACTTTGACCGAAATTCCATGTGGGAAGAAAAGGTCTATAGATGTGCTAATAGATACAGCAGCAACTCAAAAGAAACTGGCGAACAGGAAAAAACGTATTCCTATTATAGAGAGTATTTTGTTTTACGGGAAACAATCTATCGCTCTGCGAGGCCACAGGGATTCGGGACGAATAGAGGTCGAGGTCGACCACGAACCAGAAGAAAATGATGGCAATTTCAAGGCACTTCTTCGCTTTTGAAGTAAGACTGATACTGTATTAAAAAATATGTTGACGTGTAGTATTGGAAACAAGCAGTATACCAGTCCTAGGATACAGGATGAAATAATTAAAGTGAGCAACGACCTGATTGTTTGAAATCTCGTGAAAGAACTTAATGCCTCCAGTTATTTCTCTATTCTCGCCGATAAGACGTCAGACATATCAGGCTTAGAACAGTTATCACCGTGTGTTCTGACTGTGAAGGAAAACATTCTACAATTTGTGCCGTTATATGATGTGACCGGAAAATGAATCGCAACGGCGATATTGGACAACTTGCTTTCATTAAATGTAAACATAAATAAGATTCGTGGTTAAGTGTATGACAGAGCTACGTCCGTGTCAGGAAAAGTAAACGGAATCCAGGCATATGTAAAGGAAATAACTCTGTCAGCTTTATATGTCCACTGCTCAGCACACAGCCTCAACTTAGCTGTACCCAATGCTTGTGAAGTAACTGCCATTAAAGACTGTATGGTTACAATATCGAATCTGTACGAATTTTTTAATACCTCTAAAAGGCAATATATTTTAAAATCGGCGAAAAGTGAAATGGAAACTACAACTTCACACTGTGAAAACTTGTTCAACTGCACAACAAATTGATTGGAACACGTGATTCCGTGGCCGCGGTGGTGGAATCGTATGACCCTATTATTGCAACCCTTCAAAGCATATCAGAATGGAATGACAAAACTCGTCCTCACAAGCAAATTCACTTTTATGTGCTTTGACTGGCTGTCAATTTGTGATACCGCTTTTTGGTGTTGAGAGACTGTTGACACAATGGAAGACAGAGTCTTCCATTGTGTAAATTCCTGCAGAATTAAACTATTGATCTCGTGGAATCAGTAAACCTTGCTGAAGATATTAACAGTGAAATGAAAGGTATACGCAAAAATGTTGATGAAGAATTTTCTACAATTTTATTTGGTGCTTCTAAAGTCTTGAATTGTTTGGGGTCCTTCATTCAAATCCCTACCATGGCAGCGCGAGCAAAAAACCATGTAAACTTGGACTTATCATCAGTGATGCCAGGAACTTTACTTCTATGTCTCTACTTTTATCCCATTTCTGGATATCTTCATGTCCCAACTAGATTCATGTATCTTGAAACACAAGGAACTATTGAAAGGCTTTCACTGCCTTTTACATACGAACCCAGACCTTCTGCCCCTGCCATCCCAATGCTTTCACTTCGCTCACAGTATTCTACGCCAGTGACATAAGAAGCGGTTGCCAGGAATCTGAATAATGAATTAAAATTATAGTTCACAAAAATTGCACGTGTTGAGAAGGAAGACCAACCGAAAACGGCCGTATGGGTTAACTATGTGCATTTCCAACGTAATGCCAAATACTTTGTGACCATTTTGCGCCACTTTTCACATTTCACATTAATACATCCACTTTTTTTAGTTTCCACATGTACAAATGAACGAAATTTCTCAACATTACACCGTCTAAAAACATATTTGCATAATTCTACTGGAAATACACGATTGAATGGATTAGCACTCCTCAACATACATAGATACTGCACTCCTAGTGCAGAAGATGTGTTAAATGAACTAATGCAAAAAAAAAATTTCGTTTGGACATTGAATTGCGAATGCTGAAATTTCTGAATATGGTAAAATAATACATCGTAGGCTTTGTACATTATAAATACTATATTATTTTAACTACCAGTACTCTTTTTAAACAATGATTTTCAAAACAATAATACACTATTACTATAGTGTATCTCTACTGACAGTGTATCTCTACAGTACTCTACTGAGTACTGATTTGAACGTTTGAAACAACTGCATTCAATTATTTTTTCAAATTCCTTCATAGAATGTGGATTCATCAGTGCCAGTTTCATTCTTCAACCTGGGTGAGTTCCATATTGATATGATGTGTTTAATTAAATTTATTTCATTATATTTGATTGCTTCCATGGATTTTATATGTTATGTAAAGTGTCGTATTATCGTATAAAAATAAGCGTTGACTAATATATCTGATTATTGTATAGCCTAAGTCTAATAATGGTATGTGACACTGGTACAAGCATTTTTATTAAACAAAATGAAATAGATGATAAAAGTTGTTAAAAAAAATTTGTAGCCTAAGGTTGCGAGAAAAATACGTTATAGATTTTATTAGGGTATTTATCAATGTGTTATATTCAAATATTTAAAATAAATATACCGTAACATGATATAATAATAAAATAACACACAAAAATTAAAATACCCACCTCAATTGTAAACAATTTTATTAATGACCCCCTTAACAAAATTCTGCGTACTCCACTGTACCGTATCAATTAGTATTTTCATTTATCTGTATCAATTATCATTGAATAACATACGTTTTCCTTACACCTAGGCCTATTTTGCAACGGTAAGATAATTTAGATGTGTATCTTACACATGTATTTTCAGTAAAAAAATGTAATGTTTGTAAAAAAAAAAATATCTTTATCTGCATGCTAATTAATCGTTATTTGTTATAAATCTACTTACAGATTAGTGATGCTTAATTCACGATAGATCTAGGTAGAAAAACAATAACTAAAGTTAACAAAATTATTTTTCAAGCAAATGCAATCAGTTAAAAAGGATTAATAATATCCTGCCAAATTCTCTTTTAATTGTACCTCAGTTTGATATAGTTATTAGATTAGTTGTTGTCAAGGTTGGTTGTTAACTAGAACTAAAAAAAGAACAAATAAATATCTAGAAATTCACTACAAATTATATCGAAAAACATTAAAGCAGACATTGATAAATTAGGAGAGGAAAAACAGTGTTAGATGGACTACATTCAAATTATATTTTATTCATGTAGCCCAAACTCCAGTTCTAAAATTATTCAAATTAGATAGTGTTCAAAATTTATTCAAATTAATGTTCTTGATGAAGGTACGTTTTCAAGTGATGTACGTTTTGATGTACGTTTTCAAGTTTAAAGTTAAACATATAAATCTTATTTGATTTTACTTCATAGAAAAGAGTGCATTGATTTTTTTTTAAATTGTTTAAATTTTTCTTCACTGCATAGTTTTATCAGAGTAAGATATTTTTTAAATTGTTCATATTAAACAGTTTTACGATAAAATAAACCGTCCCACTTAAAAATAAAAAAATGAATTATCCAGTTTTTTAAGTTTTTCCACCTATTACCTTAAATTTTTTTTCCTAATTTTCAACGTAAATCATTATAAGAGTGGAATTATTTTTTAATAATTTGCATGTACATACAGGATCATATATTAAGTATTTAATGTTTTGTTGAACGTAAATTTATCTTTTGGTTAATTACAAAATATAATCTGATTTAAGATAGTTTAAATGTGCATTTTAAGATAAAGAAACCAAGTAGAGGAATTTGTACTAATTACATAAATAACAAATTAAAGTGATTTTTACATTTTTAATGTATAACTGAGTATAAATAAATAATAAAGGATGTGGCATCTTAAGGAAAATAATAAATTTCAATTTTTTTCACTTTTTATTTTTTTAAGGAAAGGATTTTATTTTAAGCTCATGGAAATTCCGAAAAAGCTTCATAACATCGTGGATAGATTTTTAAATTGTTCCATGGTTGTATATTATTTTATGTTGTAACTGTATAAATTAAATTAGATATCCTAACTAAATTATATATCTAAAAATACTGTACTATATGCATATAAATAGGACTGTATATGTTATATATATATATATATATATATATATATATATATATGTGTGTGTGTGTGTGTGTGTGTGTAAACTTATATGTTATGTATAATACATAATAGAATAATTTCTATTAAAAATGAAAAAAATTGTTCCCGTTATTTTAAATTAAATGCGCGATAATAAAACGAACAAGAGAATACAAATGATTTCCTTACAGCTTGATTAGTTGTTTTAAACTGCAGGACATAATCATAACCACTAAATTGTGGTTATGTACGGAGAATCATTCCATAAAAAATATTACTTTAATGACCGCCTCAGGATGATAATAAAACTTATTAAATTAATAGCCTACAAGAATATAATACAGTAAAAAATTATTTCAAAATTAAACCCTTTAGTTTAGATCAGATCTATATTTACCCTATTCACATACCTTTATTATTATATTAATTTAGAAATTTAAACTCACCTCCTTGATTTGTTTTCAAATTGGCAAACTGATAAGTCATATCAGTTGATAAAATTTATCAGTTGATAAAATTTATCAGTTGAAATACGTTTAAAACTAAAAGATTTAAATTTATTATTTCCATTATTTAAGATTTGTGACTGAATGTTAGTAGTTTAAAAAAAAAGAAGGAAAGTTATTTTAATTTATTCAATTGTGTTTTCTTCTTAGTTAATCAAGGACACGGAAGTGTTATTTATATAAGTATTTAAATATTTCCTTTTATAAATGCATTATAATAATTATTGTGAAACAAATTTATGCGGATAATGTTTATATTTCCTTTTTGTTTTTGATTTTACATTTAATGAAAATTAAACAGGCCATCAATATTCCGACAAACCCTGGTTTAAGAATATAAAGAATGGCGTGAATATATAGTGTATAGAATTTTTTTTCAAAAATAATACAAATAGGAATTATTTCCAAGAAGTGAACCACGTAATCATATTCAGAATTAAAAAATAATATTGCAAATCTCATCGTAGTTGTAGAAGTTCATTGTATATCATGATTGAGATGGTTAACATACCGTTGATTAATATTTTTACTTTAGTTTTTTCATTTCCTCTAAACGATATAATAAAGCAGATCAGAATAAATAAATTAAAATAAATATCATTAAAATAAATAGATTAAAATAAATAAAACAAATATCAGATTAAATAAAGCTACATGCAAAAAGGAAAGTATGGTAATCAGTAAAAAAATAGGGTAAGGGTTTTTACATTCCTTGACATTTCATGACGCAGGGATACCAAAAAACAAAAGAAAAGTGGGGCGTAATGTTCGTACGTACATATGTCCGTGGGTTGGCTTGTTTGAAGCTTAATAACCTTTGACTGGATAAACCAATTTTGATGAAATTTGGCACAAAGACCCATGTATATGGGGAAATTTCTTGGTAAAAGTTTGGGGTCAGTATTTTTAGCAAGTGGGTAGATAGTTTCTTTGGGATCAGTTTTCTCAAAATTTTGAAAACATACCCAATTTATTTATATAAAGCTTGAAGATAAGCTTGTACATGCGCATATGCTTAATTTACCATTTAAAAAAAAATTGCTCCAAATTCTTTCCTTCCCCCAAAATGTAAAAAAGCTATCTTTTTATTTGTTGTATGTTTTTTTACCGAATTTTTTTTATGTCTTCCTTCCTTGTTAGCAAGTGCAAGTGGCCAAAAAAAAAAAAAAAATACTTTGGAGCAATACTGGAGATGGGGAGCCGAAGGAAGTGTTAAAACATTAATTTTTGGAATTGTTTTTGAAACTTTTTTGGTTTATTTAAACTTTTAATAATAATATTACAATAAAGTGTCATATTTCACCCCAAAAAAAAAATAAATCTCAGGTAACTTTTTATTGGTTGTATATTTTTCTAAAATGAAATTTTAGAAAAATGAAATGAATTTTTAAAATTTTTTTTAAAATGAAATTTTATAAAATCTCTTTTATTCAACTTGATAAACGTAGATAAATCGAAAAAATTCTTGGGAGGTGATTTTAGGGATGGGAACAGAAAAAAGTAAATAAATATAGATTTTTTGGATATTTTAAACTTTTTTCATGTATCATTATTTTTCCACTACATGTGAATAAATAACCAATGATAGGAAAGTATAACAACTTTGATGTCAGCTCTTTTTTTTTTTAACTATGAAGCGCACATGAGCAATGTATATTGTATAAGGAAATATTAAGAGGCCATTGACTGCTTTTGTTTGACATTTCTACTTTTCCTCATTTATTACGATTCTTATTTATTTAAATTCGTATTATAAAAGATACAAAGTTGAATAGGAATTTCTACGAATTTTTTTGAAATATAAACTTGTTTGAACTACTCCAGTTTTAAAGAAGTTTTTACCTCCTTTTTAAAAAAGAGTAAATTGTACGCTCGTTTTTTCACGGTTAAAATTAAAAAAGTAAAAATTTTTTTTTTTTTAAATCTTCAAGTTTAAACAAATTATTTTCCTTCATTTCTTTTTATTTCATTTTTCATTTTTTTTTTTATTTCTTTTCATTTCATTATTCAACTTCTAAACTATCATTTTATGGGAAGAATTCTTAAGAAATCAGTAATTGTTTAAAAATACTTTTTTAATATATTAGTGTTATGTGAGTATATTTTAAATGAACTGAATGAATGATTTTTGTTATAAATAATCTAGTTTTATAAATAATCTATTAATAATTAAACTTGTTGAAATTCAAAGAATAATTTTCTTTTTAATCCATGTTTGATATTGGAATATGCGACCTATAAACAACAAACTAATCAATATTGCCTGATAATGTATTGTATATTTTAAAAATATGTCATATTTTTCGTGATAATTAAATAATCCCCATTCCCTTGTAATAGATAAATAAACAATATACCATTTTTCAATCTGTTTGTAAATATAAAAATTAATTATACTAAGTGGCAAACTCGTTTGAAAAAAAAATTGTACGTGTATAGCTTATTTTTATAGAGTTTTGAAGTAACTTTAACCTTTTAAAAAAACTATTAGGATGACTAATATCGATCAGATAATGCCATAAGATATTTGTGTGATATAATTTCTGTAGCCAATACACTATCGCGTACAGTCCGATCAGACGGTCATTTAAAAAACGCACTGCTTTTAAACTATATTCGTACAAGCAGATGAGACGTATATGACATACAAAGAGAGAGAAAAAATACGAAAGAGGAAGATAAACAGAGATGACAAGGGCTTTCTTTCCATTATTTAAGCTATAAATCCATGGGCGAAATGCCAGATAAGGATTATGGAGTTTGAATTTAATAATCTTCTTTTAAAGACGTTTACAACAATTAATTATATCATTTTTCTAAGGAAAAATTCAAGAAAAATCTCTTTAAATAAGTTTAAATAATACATGTCTAATAAATTTTACTATTAATTTATCTCTTATTTTATTCCACGTTGATTTTTATACTATATTATTTTTATTCTACACTTTTACATAATTTTAGATCTTTTTAAAAGGTTATTTTTCTTATAAGTTGTATTTAAAAATCAATATTTGTTATCATTTTATGGATTTATTTACAAATTTATTTCATAAATTTTAATAATTTTGTATTCGTAAAAAACTAGAAAGAACATTGATTTTTAACATTAAGCAAGTCAGCATTATTTTTATAGAGTAATTTTGTATTTATAATAAAATTTAATATTGTTATACAGTTCAAAATATTCTTTAAAGTTTGCAATACAGAACAGCATTAAAGTCTTTTAATTGAAGTAATAGGGTTAATTCAATATATTACTCGCTAATTTTAATACATGTTATGATGACAGAAATGTTACTTTTTAATAATGTTTTAATAATAACTTAATCATAAAATAATATAAGTATAGTATTATACATATATATAAATGCTTTATTAAAGAAAACTATTCATTCACTGTAGTCGTAGAGGTGTCATGAAAATGTTAAATTTGACTGGCACTCACTAAGCGTTTGTGTGCTACTTAAGGCAACATTCCTTCACGCCTTCTCCACGCGTTTAGCATTTATTTCATTCGTATATTTTTTTAATTCCGCCTTCTACCGAATTGAAATTTATGCTTAATTTTCAGTATATATAATGTAATACAATTTAATTCTTACCTAGCTTTGTAATAATACTTGTTTTATAATATTATTTCTATTTTAAGGATGCGTATAATAATAACTTAAAGATTAAAAGAGAAAGGGTTTTAAAATGTTAACAGTGTTATAAATAAAATTCAGTAACATTCATTGATACACTCGCTTAAATTACTTATATACGTTAGAGGATTTTTTTCTTTTACGCAATTATTCTTAGATTATAGAGTAAACTACTGTGCAATCTAGATAGCATGACAGCCAAATATCGCTCCTTTCACTGGACGTAAAAAAATTTGTATGTAAACTTAGTTCCTCTGGTATGTTTTTGATAATTAAAATTTTTTTTTACAATAACACTTCTGAGATGTGTGGTTAATTGAAACCTAACCACCAAAGAACAGGTAGTTGCAGATGGAGTTACACGCAGATCAGACGTGTTTCTACGATTCCTTACTAGTTTGTTTATTTTTTCGTTCTCTATCGTTTTCAGTTATTGTTATTGTGTTCTGTTGGTGTTTGGTTTGTTTTTCGAGTTCGTTAGTGTTTTTTTTTTTTTTTTTTTTTTTTTACTGGTTTAATTAAACATTAATTTCGTAGTCTTCGTTGGCTAAATTGTTTGCCACAGCAATCGAAGTTTCGGTTATTTTTTTTTACTACTTATATATACTTATACTTTTTTCTACTTATATATGTATATTTTGCTGTGAGGTGGGTGAATTGGTCACATTATTTTGTGTTATTTTTGACATATTCTAGTGTTTATTACTATTAAATTTAATAAAATGTAGTTTAAATCAGTTTGTCTGAAACAACTGATATTTTAAAAATTTTCTTGTCCGCAGTAGGACTTCGAATATTTTAATTACTCTTGAGATATTTCGATGTCCGATAAAGAGGATCTGAGAAGTGGTGTAGACTGTGATCCTGACTCTACAAAAGCTGACGGGTACTTACGAGGGCTGGAGTCCCTTCATCTTCCGGTGATTCGAGGTCTAGGTATTTCCTGCGAGTCACTGGACTAGAACGCATTGCTGATCCTTTTGCAGGATGATACCTGTTGTTTTGCTGACTTGGCTGGTGATCGACCTTGCGTAGGCCCGGGTCAGCTGTGTTCTGATGCTGCGGCTTGTGCTATGGTGGAGAGCAGCTTGAAGGTACCGAGACAAACTTCAGTCTCTCCGATGAATAGGCGATTTACTCTTATTATGACTCTTCTGGGCGGGACCGGCAGTCCTGAAGGTAATTTTGGCGTCTTTGATGAGGTTTCAGGAAGAGACATCTACACCATCGTTTATTCTTCCTGAGGGCAAAATTGGCCGTCCATTGGGAAGGATGGTACTGTATGTGTTTGGTCGGGCCGGGGTCTCGGTCGAGTCGTGGTCCCCCCTGATGTCTTGGGAAGTCAAGATAAGTCACAGTCATCTGTACTTCGTTCTACTTCGGCGATGGTAGAAAGTGCGTGCTGCAGGCCGTTCATATGCTGATTTATTGAAGGCTGTAAAGGAGATGGTACCTAAAGGAGAGGTGGGGGAGATTCTCTCCCTGCGTAAATGTGCTAGCGGAGAGCTTTGTATCCGTGTTAAAGGTGTAGATAAGGCGGCCTCCTTGAAGACCAGTCTACGGAACAGAGTTAAGGACTTAAAGTTGGATCTGAAGTCTCGAGATAGTAGACGCACGGTGATCCATCTGTATGGTATTGAAAGTGACACCAGTGTAGCGGATGTTGAAGTGGCTGTGAGAAGAGTGCTGGGGGAAGTTGTTGATCCCAGGGAGCCCTCCCACCGTCCATCTTTTAGGGCGACTCAAAATGCGACTGTGGTGACATCGTTTGGTGCGGCTTAGAAGCATGTAGCGAAGATGGTCCAGATTGATTGGGTTCATTGTCGAACCCGGATGCGTGACCCGGAAGATAGGTGCTTTCGATGTTGGGGACTGGGGTTAAATGTCCTCCTTCTGTCAAGGTCCGAATAGGTCTGCCCTATGCTTCAACTGTGGGCAATAGAGGCATAAACCGGCCCAATGCACCAACCCGAGGAGGTGTGCCATTTGTGGGACTGAGGGCCACAAGATTGAAGAATGCTCTTAGCGTTGAGAACATAGTTACCAAAATACTTTTGGACAGACGGCGTTTCGAGAAGATAGCCGAGTGGCATTTTGCAATGCGATGAGGTGGAGGCCAGGGCGTGAAGGATAGTCCCTCATGGAATCGCCGTTCGTCTGAGCTTGCTTGGATTGACTGTGGTGGTGAAGTGGTGGGGGGGGGGGGACTCTGGATCCCTTGTCCTTCTGACATCTCGGTAGGTCGCTGTGATCGGTGAGGAAATGAAAGTTCCGAACCGGTGGGGGAAGCCAGCAATAGTGTTCCCTCACACGAATGGGCGATTAAAGAAAAGACTCGAACCGGTGGGGAGAAGCCAGAAATGGTGTATCCCCGCTAGAGCGGGCAAAAATCAAAAGAAGAGATCCAACCAGCGACCCTCATTTGAGTTTCAAGGGCATGCCCCTGCGCTGAGCCATGCTTAACTGCTGATACAGTGCAGGGATGTAGGGAGAAAAAAATACACCAAAGAACACCGGTATCCACGGTCTAGTATTCAAATCCGTATAAAAGTAACTGCCTTTACTAGGATATTTGAACGTTGGTACTCTCGAATTGGAAATCAGCTGATTTGCGTAGACGCGTTCATCACTATGCCAACCCGAGGTTCTTACATTTTTATTTATGTTAAAATAAGTGTACGCTCAAGAATTCTTACATATTATAAACATCAAAAACTAAATGAGAATTTCAATTGTTATACTATCATTATTAGTAGGTGATATTTACAATAAAAACTACCTTGAAAAAAATAAATATCTGTATTTTTAAAAAAGAAATCCCTATAACTTTGCTATGAGAAGTTTAAGGGGGAAACAAAAAGTAAGCGTAATAATCAGTTAAATTTACAGAATTTCTTCCAGGAATTTACATTTGTATACTAAAAATTTAAGTTTCATCTAATTAGTAGATGAAACGGGCGATAAACCTGCATTACCGAAGACTTTGAAGTATTGAATTTTGGGAACTGATTACATGCAGTCTTTAAAATTGTGGATTTAATTTAACGCAAATTTATCATTAGAAGATTTTTTACTTTTTCTGTTAAAAATTTTGTTATAAATTTTTACAAGGTAAAAACCAACGAGTATAAAATAAACAGCGTAATACGGAAGTAAAAACAATAGGCTACGCTATGTTTCCAACGTAGGTCATCAACAACAATAAAGTGAAAATGGAATATACTCATTCTAACTTTTTCTTTATGTTGCAACGTTTTCTATAACCATGTTAACGTGTAATGTGTACTTCCCTTGAAAGAATTGTTTATTGTGAGTGGCTGGAATTCCGTAAACGAGTTTGATTTTAACCGTTTAAAAGAATTAATACACTATTCTGCAAGTGCAGAATATTAATTAATTAACAGTAATTATAATGATTTTTTAAATATAAAAATTAAATTAACTAAATTTTAATTCATAATGAAATAAAACAAAAAAAAATCTACTGGTATATTATTATACCACTATACCGGGTTTGGGTATTTTTCAGTACGTACGGGAATACATATTTACTAGCCGGACCGTCTAATATAGTATAATCTGGACCATCAGGGGCCAGATCGGTCCAGGCGAACCCGGGAGCCATCTCATAGGCTCCTCGTAGCCTCCCTGGGCCATGGGGCCTACGCCAGATCCGCAGAGCCTTGGAAACCCGCAGAGCTCGCTTCGGTCGCCATTCCCGTCTAACCTGAGGCCTCCACCCCCTGGACCCCCGCACTGTTCGTTATCCTCATGATTGTGAGAATACTGATGAATAACAATAAAGTATTCAGGATTTACCAAATTTGAAAAGGAAACTAAATTACAAAAGACAGAATAATAGAAGGTTTTTTCCTGCTTAGCCTCCGGGAATCACCGTCAGGTATTCACAGGACGATATGTATGAGTGTAAGTGAAGTGTAATCCTGTACAGTCTCATGTCGACCATTTCTAAGATATGTGGTTAATTGAATCCCAACCACGAAAGAACACCGTTATCCACGATCTAGTATTCAAATCCGTATAAATGTAATTGCCTTTACTAGGATTTGAACGTTGGAACTCTCAACTTCGAAATCAGCTGATTTTCGAAAACGCGTTCAATACTAGACCAACCCGGTGGATTAAAATAATAGTAGTTATGGTAAGTAAAATACACAGACCTTTGATAACGAAAAATGCATAACTTATTTCTTAGCCATGGAGACAAAACTATAATAATGAAGTAAAAGGATTAATATTTTTTTCCTTAATGAATGAAATATCTTTAATTTGCAACTTCACCCTCCGTGGAGGTGAAGAAATAATGAATATTAATACTTTAACTTTCAAGGACGCTAGGACTTTGGTCTGTGACTTAAAACCTTGCACGGTATTATATGAATATATACTGGAAGTTTGAAAGCAATCGATCGGTTGGTTCTTCGAAATTTTTCGAGATGAAATATATCTGAAAACCTTCTCAATTATTGCAAGAATAATGGGTAAAAATTTAGTTGCGATTGATGGAGTATTTTTTTTGTTTATCCCGAGCAAACTAAAACCCTCTTTGTCTTTATATAATAGTATAAATTGTTAAGAAAAGATTATATTTGATAAATATAAATTATACGGTATAAATAAATTAAAAATTCATATGAAAATAAAAATAGTACAAAATTTAAAACAGTTCTATTTGTAGCATGGTTTTAATCATTTGTTGGTATTTCACGAATTATGTATGTTTAATTTTCCATTTTTAGACTTTCGTGGTTCGCGATGTTGTTTAGAAACCCAGTAGCAACCACGATCACTAATGTTCTACAACTACAATAAGTAATTAAAAAGATCTTTTTTTACGTAATGTTACACAGCAAGTTAAAAATATCTTGAAGAAACTTCGAATAGTAACAAATTTTAATACTGTTCAAATTAACAAAATTTTCATTTATAAGTTTCAAGAGTGCATTATGCCTAATGGATTAACTAAATTTAAAAAAAAAATAAGAGCAGTAATAATAATTAAAATTCTATATAAAACAATAACACCTTGTTTTTTTATATGATGAATTTTATCGAATATCTGAAAAAATTATTACCATACTAGGTAAATTTCATTATATTAAATAAGTGACTAGCTTCTATGGAACAGCCGTTCTATCTTTATCCATCGATTACTCTAGGTAGTTAACGTTCACAACTCTGTTTAATTTAATGAATACTAGAAAAAAGGCTGGTCACAGGCCCTCCGCGAAAATGGTACACGATTTATGTTTGTTAAACTTGATTTTGTTAAATATTTTTGCCAATTGTAACTAAATAACGTTTATGAATTCAGCGTACTAACGACAAAAACCTTTCAACGAAAAGCTTCAAAATCCTGAACATTTTTAGCTGTTTCTTGAGTTGTGATTTTTTAACACATGAAACGCTTCATTCAAAATAAAAATGTGAGCACATACAGCAAACAAACCAATGCAACATGCTTCTTTATCTGGTTGATAATTTTAAGCATATGGATTACTTTTTTTTATTATTTATTTGTAACCTAGCCTATTTATTTGTAATTGCGTTGTGGACGTTTCGTAGAAAGCCTTTAAAATCTTAATTTCTTTAATATTTAGGTTTAATTTTTGTTTTCAACGTTCCTTAAAACAACGTAATTTATTGTTGCTTAGTGTCAACGTACCTTTTGGCATTTATATAGCTTATAACATATCTCACCTCATGAGGTATGTCAAAAGCTTTTATAATACGTTTTAATTTTCAGAATCAAAACAAATTATTGTTTATATTCATTTTTTTTCTCGAATATATTAAAATGTAATATATGTAACCAAACACCATGGTTATTTTGATAGCTGTAAAATGTAAATTACCTCTTTCTTAACTGAGTTAATAAATTACTACATTTTATTCTTTCAGTAGATAAAAATATACTGAACACAAAATTTAGTCATTTTACTATGATTTATACTATTTCGTTATGTAGTTTTATTTTCTGATTAACTTATGTTGAATCCATAATAACCAATCATAAGGTGATTTTATAAAAAAAAATGTTTCTTTTAATGTTATTATCGATACAGGATATTTCTGCTGACTGCTAAGTTGTGTGGATAGTCCTGTGAGAGAGGGTTGGCCAATAAAAGATCATGTAATTATTGGTGTGGTAGGTAGCGTTGGGTGACCAATTTTATTTATCGACAGGGTAAATGGGAATTGATTGGCGGTTGTAAAAGTGTGTGATCATCTGTTTCTCGTTTATATTTTTCTTATCACAATTATCCAAGTCAGACTGTTAAGATGATTTCACTACATAATATCCTTATTTCTGCTTTCAAAAATGAAAGGTATAACTATTATTTATAATTATATTTTACTTCTAAGATGGCTTGTAAGAGCGCCATTTAAATTCTTGGATGAAGGTTAAGCCAGTTTAACACTGAACTGGTCTATGTACAAGTATGTTTAAATTTTTATTATACAGCACAATATGGTATCCTTTAGTCGCATTATTTTTTATATGTTCACTTGAAACATAAAGGAAACTTACATAAATTATAAGCTACATGTTTGACGTTTATCGTTTGTTAAATGTTTTTCCTCT
This sequence comes from Lycorma delicatula, assembly GCF_047948215.1. Lineage (NCBI taxonomy): Eukaryota > Metazoa > Arthropoda > Insecta > Hemiptera > Fulgoridae > Lycorma > Lycorma delicatula. The sequence goes on along the minus strand of NC_134456.1, from coordinate 174,504,102 downwards.
GAAAAACTTAACTTAAAACTTAAAACTTTCTCAAAAACCGTGAAGGTTGTTAAATGCTACGTAATCTACTCGTATTTAAAGTTTTACTATTTCAATATTCTTTACACTTCCGAAGTTATGCGATTTTTTATTTTATTTTGTGTTATTTCCCGACAGAATTATATGTAGGATATTTAAAATCAATTTTTGTAATTAAATAATTTTAAATAATGTGTTTTGTTATACTGCGGGCGTTATTAATTATGGATTGTATACATGTATTTTATATTTATATAAATATTTATATATATATTTATATAATATAAATTATCTACAATCTGTTTGTATAATATTATTTTAAATAAATTGATACTTCTTAGTTTCTCTCTCTAATATTTACGTACCGATGAGTCACGGTTGTATATTTCTTACAATAAGTGTGAAAGGCATCATTTCAGATATCAAGTTGTTCACATTTTCAAGGAGATTTAGAGCTTCTCCATATCCTTTACTTTCTGGTAATTTTTGGTAAGATAAACTATTAGTTTAAGCTAATATTTTCTTCTAAGGAGAGTTAATACTCTCCTACACGTTAATACGTTTCTGTGCATTTTGGTGTCAGATATGTATTAGACGAGTTAGTGATAATTTGATGTATTCTGATTATAATATCTGAGGTACCTTAATTACTGTGATTTCATGTTTCCTAGAAGTTTGTGCCATATGTTCATAGTTTCAACAATTACTTTATAATTTTTTTATTGTTAGTGATAATTTACGTAAATAAAATTATTTGTTGTTTTTGAGCGTAAATTTAAGAATTCAATAAACGTAAAGTTATCACCTAAAATTATCTAGATATTCTGTGCTAATCGAGGTGATTTTTAATTTATTTTATTTTATGAGTCGAAGTTCAACTGCTATCTTATACTTAACTTGTACACCTAATTAATGCTGTCTCTGTTTTCTGCAACTGATGATATTCTACAGCGAAAAATGGTCTGCAACGATCCGCTAAAATTGAAACTATATAATAAATTTAATTTATTCATAAAAAAAAAACGTTATGATTTAACAAAACATACAGGTATTTGGCAATTCTTAAAAATAAATTTAAAAAGTATTTATTTGAAGTAAAAATTTAATTTACCACGTTATAGTTATTATCTCATTTTTGTATTTTCTATAAAAGTAAAACTCAGAAAAAAACAAATGTCTCGCTTCTACTCAGCAAGCAACAAAATTGCTTCGATACTACTATACTCTCGAGTAGAGTAATAGTAGTCAGCTTTTCTTGTAATCTCTATTCTCTTTCTTTCTTCTCATGAAGTGAAACTGAACACTACTGGTAAAATTGTATAGGTTACATTATCGGGAAAATGGTTGGAAATATTTTTTATTAAATTCCGAAAATTGATTTTTATAAGAGTGGATGTTCGTATGTTTTAAAAAGATTGAATTATTCACCATTGAAGTATTTCGAAGTAGAAACCTTTGGAAAAATTATATTTTTGCGTAAAAGCTGAATATATTTCTTGAATGTATGCAATCAAAATTGCATGCATTCAAGAAAATTTATCTGTTTGTATTTTTTTTTAATTGCTTGCTTTTTTTTGTCTTCAGTCATTTGACTGGTTTGATGCAGCTCTCCAAGATTCCCTATCTAGTGCTAGTCGTTTCATTTCAGTATACCCCCTACATCCTACATCCCTAATAATATTTTTTGCATATTCCAAACGTTGCCTACCTGCACAATTTTTCCCGTCTACCTGTTCCTCCAATATTAAAGCGACTATTCTAGGATGACTTAATATGTGGCCTATAAGTCTGTCTCTTCTTTTGACTATATATTTCCAAATGCTTCTTTCTTCATCTATTTGCCGCAACACCTCTTCATTTGTCACTTTATCCACCCATCTGATTTTTAACATTCTCCTGTAGCACCACATTTCAAAAGCTTCTAATCTTTTCTTCTCAAGTACTACGATCGTCCATGTTTAATTTCTATATAAAGCTACGCTCCAAATATATACTTTCAAATATGTTTTCCTGAGGTTTAAATTAATTTTTGATGTAAACAAATTATATGTCTGACTGAAGGCTCGTATCGCCTGTGCTATTCGACATTTTATATCGCTCCTGCTTTGTCCATCTTTAGTAATTCTACTTCCCAAATAACAAAATTCTTCTACCTCCATAATCTTTTCTCCTCCTATCTTCACATTCAGTGGTCCATCTTCGTTGTTTCTACTACATTTCATTACTTTCGTTTTGTTCTTGTTTATTTTCATGCGGTAGTTCTTGCGTAGGACTTCATCCATGCCGTTTATTGTTTCTTCTAAATCTTTTTTACTCCCAGCTAGAATTACTATACCATCAGCAAACGTAGCATCTTTATCTCTTCACCTTGTACTGTTACTTCGGATCTAAATTGTTCTTTAACATCATTTTTTTTGGCATTATTATATTTATGTAGTAACTTAATATAATATTATATTATATTACTTAATATATTATTTATTTAAATTAGATCAATTTATAGAAACTCATTTATACATATTGTTTTTATTATTAGTAATTTATTATTTACTTATTTTTAGTGTTATCTAGTGTTCAGTTATTTATTATTTCATATGATCATAGAATTTCGATTAAATACTTCTTCAAGGTACTTCTTTCTATACGCTTGGTTATATTATTTGTTCGCAACATTTTGAGTTTATATTTTTAATCGTTAACCTACTCTACTGTAAATTAGATATTACCATTTTATCAGGTATTGAGCTGTTCGTTTTAGAGTCAATTTGTTACATAACAATAAGTAGTTGAATGTTAATTAGACATTGTAGATGGTTTTAAAGTAATAGTTGGTTCATAATGTGCTTGGAGAGCAAGAATTAGGCAATTATACGGAGCTGGTGACTGTTGATACTTTTCTAATGCTACCTAGGCTTTCTATAGTATCTGATGATATGTAATATTTTGACAAAATTAATAAATCGACAAATAATCAATTATCAATTAATGAAACTAAAAGAATTAGAGATATTAAAAGAGTAACTTGCCCGAATCAACTGAAAAATGAAATCTCATTAATTTTCATTTGTCCTAACTTAGGTGTTAGCTAATTCGATAGAGTTAGAAAGGACAAAGTACAGGAACGATTAAAAATATTGAATGAACCAATGGAGCTAGTGGGGAATAAAACGGAAAAAATAAAAGAGGAGAAATAAATATACAGATTAAATAATGTATTGTTTAATAATAGAAAATATTTTTACCGACTTTTCTCAGGAAAGTACAATATTACTTTCGGTTGTATGATGGCAGTGTGGGGTGAAAATCTATTTTCTTTACGTTTTAAGGTATGAGGAGAAAGAAAATACAATTTAATCGAGTTCCCTTACATATATATTGTATTTTTATAATCAAAAACCTACTTGAACAACCCAAGTACAGAATTACAAAGTTAATGAAATGATGCTTACCTTATTTTTTTATTCCAAAAGCACTTTCGCGGGATCCCACATTACCAGTTGTATATAATTTATATTTCTATAAAATTACATATCAAACATATTTTTTTTTTTTAATTAAAAGATTAAAATTACAATCATATAAACAGAAACATATGAAATCAATTAAATAAAATAACAACATATATATAAATATGACATTATGATTATAACATTTTAAATTAAAGATTTTTAATTTTTTTAAGAGTAAAATTTCAGGTATAGATATAAATGGATAAAATTATAGAAAACAATTTTAATTATGAGAACGGTAGAGTCCGTTGCCAAGATAAATAAAATCTTGGCATAGATAGTTGTATGTTGTATGGGCTTTCATTTTTCATCCTTTAAAATTTGATAATGTTCAAACAAAACCATAAAATGTTTGAAAACTGTTTTTCGTTTAGAATAAGATGCAGATTTCACATATTTTTTAAATGCTATAAAGCCTATCTTTTCTTCTAGATAATCTCTTTATCTATATAAACTCTTTATCAGGCAAGGTTTCATTTAATATAGATTGGTCGTTAAAGAATAGTAGACAAAAAATTATGAAAAGTAATTTATTTATAATAATAATAACTTGACCTTTAAAACAAAGAATTTGTACATATAGACGCGACAATTTTTATTAAATAAATATAGATAAGGGACAATCTTTTAAAATTGTGAATTATTACAATAAAACAAAAATACTGATATTCTGAGAAACATGCTTCAGGTATTCTTTTACGTCATAAAAATATAATTCTAAAATCTATCAGACAAAAGATTACAACATCCCATTCAACAGTTCTTTCCGTCATCACTCGGTACTTTTTGAATTACGTCACCCTGTTTCACCTGATCATCCCTGATGACCTTCAGATTGAAGTGCTATTTTTAACCAGGCATCTCTGGGATTTTAGAATGTTTATTAATATTATACCACTTGCTGTTTTTTTTTAAATTTTTTGTTAGAAATCTTTTCTTAGAATCCTTCAAATATTAATAAAAATTAATTGTATTATCGTTATGTTTTTATTTTATTTTGATCTTAAAAACTAATTTTTATGTTAGAGACCAGTTGTATTAAAAATAAGTGGAAATAAAAAATAAAAAATTTTATTTATTAAAATCATAAAAATCTTTTCCTACTACTAAAATAATACAAAATTTCATATTAACAAAAAAAAAAAACAATTTAAATGATTAATTTGCATACAAAGATTTAAATTTGAAGTCATTTACTGTATAATTAATAATTTGTTTACTATTATCAAGTAATCATCACACAGGATGTAGCTGTAAATAGTTAGTGATTAGCCCTGACTTACATTGTGCAGGCTGTTTTTTTATCTATTCACTTTCAGTTTTAACTGCGTTATACAGTACAATCTTATCATAATGTGCAAATTAATGAAAGATATTTTAAGTAGACTTTGTGCGAATATTCGTTGTTAGAAATTTTTATGTGTTTATTTAACAAATTTAACAAAGTTATTTATGTCAAACATTAAAAAATAGGGTTTTTTACCTCAATTTATTGGTTTTTTATCCCAGATTTTTCAAAAGCTCTTGTAGATACGGTTCTGGAATCTATTTTATTCGATTTTTCAGGTCAAAAACTATACGAAATCACTACTTCTTCCCCTAAATTAACTTCCTAAAAATTTCAGTACGACCTCATTTCACCTGGGTAGGTGAAAAACGAAGCATTTTAGGAAACACGTTTATAATGAACATTTTCCATTATTTTCACGAGTAGAATAGGTTATGAAAGTCCTGGGAGAACTTTGTGTTTCTTCCCTCACTCTCTCTCTCTCTCTCGCTCTCTCTCTCTCTCTTTATATATATATATATATATATATCATGTCGCAAAGTAAATATACAAATAAAATTTGTAGGAAATACTTTAAAGTTTTTTTTAATTATTTTAAATATTTTTAACACGTAATTCTAATCGAGAATATAATATTTATGATAACAGCACTTTTTGAGAAATTAATTGCCGAGATGTCTTAGATACAAGGTTAAGATAAAGAAAGTTTGAATTCAGACGAGGGACTGCCCAATAATTCAAAGCTTGAATAATGGTTGCGGCAAGCGATATGATATAATTTTGCGAAATCTTTTTGTTAAAAAGTAAAATTTTCTCTATCTTTGTTTTCGATGTTATTGCATACATATTATGGATCACACTTATACTAATTATATGTAGATTTATTGAAATGTAATATTTCAAATTTTAATTAAAAAAAGACATTTTACATGTTTATGATATACTAAATATTAAGAAAAAACAATACATTAATAGAAATATTAAAATTTTATTTAAATTAAGAAAAAGTTACTGATAAGTCAATAAAACAACATTGAAATGTAAATAATTCTGTTTTTATACCAGTAAATATTGTTGAAATCATAATTTACCTGTTAAATTATAAGCAATTTCCTAAAAATAGAATCATCGCTTAAATAGAAAAATGGTTTTTCAAAACTTGTTAAACGTTATAATGAGGTTTTTTAAACTAAAAAAGGTTTTCCACTAAAATATAATGAAAGAAAGTTTTGCCTTTTTTCTATTGGCAAAAACCTTCAAAATTCAAAAATTACTTAAAAATTTTTCCAAAACGTTTTGAATTACCATTTATTTTTAAAAAAAATATTTTCTCTGAAACTATGTTTACTGATAAACACATTAATTTGTTTCATACCGTTGAAAGTTGGAGCTATTTAAGATTTGACATATCTTTTTATTAAAATATGTAAAAAAAAAATAATGTTACAATTTTTATTAGTTTCATTCCCTTGTACTTTCTCGAAAAGAATAAATAAAAGAAAGAAATTTAATTTCTTCATTTTAACCTACTTTTTCGCTGATTATATCAATATATTTAGCTCGATAAAGACGGCAACACACTACCACTTTATTCCGTACTTTTCCTAATATCAGATGTTTGATATTCTTTGGATATAGTTTTATTATTATAGTGACTTGAATCTCATGTTAGGTTGCTTACAACCGTTAATTTAAGCAATCTGACGTACTTATAATAAAACTAATTCAATAGTAATTTAAATTTTGAAGCACTTTATTTATAATTTTAACAAAGATTTACTAAATGTTATTTAAAAACTTTTAATATCAGTATATAATCTTTATAAATCAAAGTTATCTTTTTAATAAGTTAAATATTTTTGCTTGATATTGAATTTCAGTATTAAAAGGACATTAACTTTGAACTTTATAAGTAGAATAATAAGATGAAATTTAAATTATTCCTCGTTATTCTCGAAAGTAAAGAAAAGTTAAGGACTTTATATTTAGTCTCGAAGTTGCCATAGCAACTAAGGAAGCAATGACCCAAAACACCTCTTTCAGTAAAGACCTTTTAATATAACATAAAAGAATTAAAGTTGTTCTGCTAATTAATTATTTTATGTTTAAAATTACTTTATAAAGTATTTACTTATTAATGATTATTTCATTGCTCACCATTATTATTATTATTTATTTATTTTTAGTAAGATTTTAATAAAGTTCATCAAACGTTAATAATTTTGATTTAAACTAAGATGATTAGTACAACTAATAATGTTGTAGCATAGTAATAAAACCGCAATATTTTATGAGAGTGAAAGCTGTTCTGTTTATAAATGAATTTTCTAGGTAAATTATTACAAATCTCGTGGGTAATTTTTTTTTAGAGTCTTGAAATATTAAAAGTAAAAGAGACTAAAATTGTTCATTTTTGCTTGTATCTGTGATTCAGATACGTTATTTAAACCTCATTTCTTATTCGCCTTTATGTCTCCGGATTTTTTTATAATCATAATAATAACATAAACCCTAATAATAATGCAATGATTATTTTTTTTTGATGGGTAGAATTTTAATGCTTGTATAGGTTTAGTATACCTTTAAAGAAGATTGGAGTTTTATAAATGTTTCTAATCGAAAGATTACCTTTCTATTCCAACTTAGCCACTTGAATTAAAAAAAAATTGTACTTTAAATTAGCGATTATCAGAATACGAACAGTTTTATAACGTTAATAAAGAGAGAGGATTATAAAAAGTAAAAAAATAAAATTAAGCGTTAAAAGCTTGATAAGCTAGATTAAGCGTTACCTTGGTAGAAATAGCTTTTAACGTTTATCAGTGATGTAAAAGGTAATAGTTTGTACGATTTTTTTTTTTTTTAACTAGCGTGAAATATTGTAATTTTAGCGTTTATAACTTTCATGATACCATACGACTGAAAAATATATAGGTTTCTGTAATTTTTATTTTTATTAAAAAAATTAATTAATTTTAAAATAATTTTCAAGTTTGTCACTTGGAGAGAGCTTACAAATTAGTACGCATTATTATCTGAGCGTAAATTTTATGCAAATGCCGGGAAAAGTCAGCAACTTTGTTACAAGCTTATACAAGTATATACATATATTTTATTTGTTTAATTAAACATAAATTGCGTTGTGTAAATTTCTCTATATTTATTTATAATTGAAGCACTTTAATTGGTAATTATTAAATAATGAATTTACTGTTTACAGTGTGTTTGTTTGAATGTACTTCCTTTAAAATTGTCGTATATTTTCTAAGTAAATCTTATTTTATTTGCTCATAAGAATTGTACTTACGTGCCAAAACACTATTAAATACGTATAAAAATAAAATAATAATAAACTGTTTTTACATGAGAACATTTTTTTTTTTACACTTTACAGGGAAGTTATTTTCATTTATATCTATTAAAAATAAATGATAGGATTATAAAGTAATCCGGTTTTCTATCAATTCACATAAAAGTGATATTTAAAGTATGGAAACGGTTTCATATTTCAAAACTAAGAGATAATAGGTAGAAAACTAACAAAGGGTAAAAAACTAAGGGATAATAGGTGGTAGAAATAAGTGTGGATCTACATAGTTAGAAAAACTGCTATTTTTGGTGTTTGAAATTTTTATCCACTATCTCTGATCCGCCACATCGAATCAATTTCTTTTTTTTAACAGTAAGGTGGACCCTCATTACATAAAAATTATGTAAAAACATGATTTTAATGTAAGATTTTACGAGAAAAACGTCGGAAAAAATTGTTCTTCGATAAATGCCTTATAACAATCAAAGTTGCAAAAACTGAAAAATTCCAGTAATAATAAAACGAGGTAAAACATCCAGTAGTATCTTTTCTATTTCTTATTACATTCAGAATTACAACCAGTAAATACACATACCCCCTACACAGCAACACAACAATCTTGCACTTTATCTTCTTACACTTACAATCGATGGTGTTGAAACACCTTATGAAACGCAACCGTAACCCAAGGTGGAAACTATCGTACAGATGGTTGGATGGCTCTACGTAGAGAGTCTTGAACGAGTCCTCTGATCACCAGGGTGAACTCAGTTGTATGAAGCTCTTGCTCCAGTACGCGCGCGCCCTGCTGGAGTGGTTAGTTAAATGGCCGGTACTCGTGGGAACCGTATAGCAATCCCAAATAACAAAATTTGGTGGTTGTTGATCCACTTGAAAAAACTAACAAGGCGAAGAGTTTGAAAAGACTTTGATGACGTTGTTAGCCGAAAGTGTATCAGGGGATAAGGAAACAAGTAGTACTAAATTTTCTAGTGTACGGTTACTTATAGACAAGTATAACGGGGAAGGTTAATCCTTCTCGAAAGTTTCTCCGTTTGTAATAAATAAGTGTATTGTAATGGCTTGCGGCTCTTCTAAATCTATTAAAAAGCTTAGGAGTGGCGCCTTGATGAGTGAGATAATTGATGATTACCAAAGTGGGAACCCCTCCTAGCCCTTAGGAACGTAGGGAAGGACGGGATAATTACTATTATTCCGTCCTTCCCGACCCTCATAGTACACTAAATTCCAACAAGGAAGTGACTTGAATTCTTTTACCGTGACTTGGTATTGAATTATAAGAAATATCAGAAAAGCTATCCCCGCAATCAATCACTTTTGTACAGAGGATAAAGAGGAAGGAGAATGGTATTTATGTACCAACATCAACACTTATTTTAACATTTTCTACTCCCTTTGTCCCTGAGCGGATAAAAATTGGCTTTCTCTCTGTCCGTGTGCAATCATATATACCAAACCTGTGACGCTGCTTTTAGTGTCAGAGGTTTGGTCACAACAAAGTTGGTTCCACGAAGGAACAAGTTTGTGCACGTTGCAGACGTACGGTCATGATGATAGCACATGCGTTGAGGGAGAAATTTATTAATTGTTAAGGTCCACACTCGGCAAGGTCTCAAGAATGCACTCTTTGTAAGGAAGAAAAGACTAAACTGAAGATATGTACTGAGCAGAAAGTGTCCTTTCCTGTGGCTCGTCAGGTGTACAGAAAATACCTCAACATGAGGAGTCCAGTACAAAACGGTATTAGTTTTGTCCAAGCTCTCTCTAATAATACACAAAAAGAGAACGAATGCGCATCATGCAAAGAACTGACCAATACGGTGGAAGCTTTATCAGATCAAGTAAAGGTCACGGCTCACGGTTTCTATTGTGTCATTGAGTACTGGCAAGAAGGCAACTTCTGCTAGAAAGACCAATAGTGGTTTACCTAAAACTACTTCAGCCGGTACATCATCACATAAAGTTCCTGCTGTACTGGTTACACAGCAAACTACCAAGATCTCTGTAAAGAGATCTATTCAAACTTCATCGCCTAGTTCGGCATCTCCATCCTCCCAGGCTTCCAAATCTCCATCATCATCTCGAGGTCTCTACTAGCACATGATGGCGGATGAAGTGCCCGAAGAAGCAAAGAACTTCCTAAAAGTTATCAATAGCAAAAAGAAAAACCGAATTGTATTTGCCAAACATTAGCATGCAGTTTTGTATATAAAAGGAAAAGAATATTTTTATGGGTACCAATACTATTCATTGGAACGTTTGCGGCCCCCGTTCTCGCCATGAGGATATTGAAATCCTACTAAAGTAAGAAAATCCTTCAATACTGTCTGCAAGAGACTTGCCTCCGTCCCCAGGATGATGTGTTGTTTCGCGGATACGTCTGCAAAAGATGCAACTATCAATCTGAAGACGTGAAGGTGTGGCTGTTTTCCTGAAGGAAATCGTAATAGTCGCCCGTATTCCGCTAGGACAAACATCTCTGCTGTCTTGGTGAAGAAATTGGCGCCATTCATAAAGAATGTGTGCAACTTATACCTTCTTGCAAATTTCTATATCAGTGAGGATGATCTGCCCAGTCTATTTCCCCAGATTCATTTATTCTGCCTAATAATTGCTGATTTCATCACCTCACTATTCATTGGGTTTATCGTCATGTTCTTCCCGAGGCACTATAATTGGTCGACTGAGGCAGAACTTAGATCTCTGCTTATTGAACGATGGATCATACACGTTTTTATCTTCTTCATTAGATAAATTTTCGTGCATTGATGTCTCCTTATGTTGAATAACCCTACTCCCACTTTCTCCAAAAATGTCTTTGGAAGCAATCGTAGACGGTTGTTATCTCAATGGATAATAGTGATTTACCTCAAGAGTCAGCTACGCTGATGGGTGATTCAGAAAGCGGACTGAATTTGGTTCAAGGATTCCTTTGGCCAATATGACTTCCTTACATTGCAAAACTCATCAACTATGTTGTAGCGTGATCCACTAACTTGCGAAGTTTACACACCAAATTCTCGATAGTACGAATGAATTCATCACTTTAATATCTGGAAAGCCAAAGCGGCCTGCTGTTTCTTGGTGAGATGACTGCAAGCATGCACTATGGGATCGGCGCAGGGCTTTATGTAATTTCATTCGAAGACCTACGACTGAACTGCTATGCGTCTTCTGCAATGTGATTGTTTGCCGTCGTGTGTTTCGATATGCTAATCGAAAATCTTGGCTGAGATTGGCTTATGTAGATTCCATTTCTTGGAAAACACCATCATCTGTTGTATGGAGAAAATTTCGGGCTACATGCGGATCACGACAGTCTCCGCAGCCGATTGGACTGGAAAACGATTAGACATCCTAGTAGGGACGCCAATGGATTTGGCGAACACATTTTGAAACTTGTTTGTGGCAGTTTCACTGTTACATCATCATATTGTCCTAAATTTATCAAGTGAGTATAGAAAATGTGCCATTTGCTATCGGAGATTCGCAGAATGAATTGCCACATCATCGTATTGTCCTAAATTTGTCAAGTATAAATTGAGTATAGAAAATGTGCCATTTGTTATCGGAGATTTGAAAAAGGAACTTTTTTCTTTTGACGAGTTAAGGTATGCCTTGAGTAATTCTCGTGTCACTTCCCCTAGAAATGATAATATCAGATTATGATATCTCACCTCACGGATACTGCATTACGACACTTTTGTGTATCTATAATAGAATATTTTCTGAGCAGGTTTTTCCAGGACGAAAAATGCTTCCGGGTTATCACTACAGTAATTTAAATACTTGAATGTAAGCGGATGCCCTAAGAAACCGTAAAACTAAAGGTAGAAAGAAACATTTAATTATCTCCTAAAATGGTTTGTTTGTTAGGCCCTAGGTTAAACTTGCGACGCAATACCGTATGACAGATACAGTTCACAAAGATGCGGTGCACTATTAGTCGGCAGTTGCAGCGAGCACAAATTGGTGCATCTGTTTGAGTCATCAGATATCCATGAGTGAGCCTTGGGTGTCTTATTCGCAAACGGTAGCCTTCTCTAGACTTTTATTTCTGCATGAGGAGCTCCGCGATTAAACAGTGTTCTTAATTGGGTGAATTTTATTGTTTATGGTAGCATTCCAATCACTTTGTCATTCATCATAAACCACTAGCTTCAGAAAACAGACAAGATCGTTGAGTGGGATTCAATCGGTGAAAGGAGGCTAGAAACAAGCCTTCTTTGCTGCACTATCAGCGCGCTCATTGCCTGTAATTCCTATACGGCTGGGGATCTAGCAGAAGCTCAGATTTCTGGAGAGTGTGGTCCTTGATGAGTGGCAGAGTGAATGCTACAATCAATTATAAACTTCCACATGTTAAGGACACTGTCACCCTGAAGCTCTTCATGTAGGAATAACCGTCTTGAGGAGGTTATTATTTATCGTTTGCGAATTGGGCATACTAGGTTCATACATGGATATCTGATGACTCAGACTGATGTACCTGTTTGTATTCACTGCGACTGCCAAATGACAGTTCACCACATACTTGTGGACTATATCAGTTATGCGGCATTGCGTCGGAAGTTTAAACTAGGGACTAACACACATAGTATCTTAGGCAACAATGTATCGATATTGTCTAACGTCCGATCACTTCTAAATCACATCTGAATTAAAAAATTTGATTAATATTATAATATTCTTTAGTAATCATTAACTATAGTATTTTTGTGACCGAGCGCTGATAACCACATCTCGTTGTGCGCCCAGGAAAAAATGATTGTCAAAAAAAAATTGTAAAAGTTATACAGTCGTGTACTGATTGTTAAACCAGTAGATAGGTGACATATTAACACAGATTTACAAAGGAATCAAGCAAGTTTTTAAAAGTTTTAAATATTTATAAAATATTTTCAATTTATATAACAAATCAAGATATTTTTCCTCCAAATATGTTTCGTCATTCCTTGCAACAAACAAGCTCTAAGAGATAATTTCATCATTTTGAATTTAAACGTTAATGAAATATTTATTCAAATAGAAGTCTACACATAGGTATACGAGTATAAACAAAACTTTGTAACAAAGATTTCATTCTTTTTTTAAATCAGAATCATTACATTACGTTACGTAAATAATATTACATTAAATAATTCCCAAAGTAGTTTTAAGCTTGGTTATTTATTTATTAATTATTATTTATGATCAGGGGCCAATTACATTGTTATGAAGAAGCTTTATGTAAAAAAAAAAACGAAATTATTCGAAAATTTCATTTATATTTATATTTTGCAAAACGATAAAATACGAATACGTTTAATATTTATAACGTCGATAAGTGCAAAACTTCAGGTGAGTCATTTTGTGTCTGATTCGTATCATCAAGCATTATAACGACTGACTCATTCACAGTGAGAGTATATTTTTTATAAATGACCGATTCCATTAGTCTGCGGTGTATTTTATCAGCTGAGTAAATAGAATAGAAAAAAGTTATTTTTAATTTATGTATAACTATATACAATTTTTACAGGAAAATTAAATAATTTTTTTTTGTTTCAGGTATGAATGACTATGTCCTGTATAATTTTCATGTTAAAATGGTGATATTTTTTAACTTGTTGGCGTAAGTTGTTTTGATTTTTATATTTTCTTGACTAAAATTTTTACATTACTATCATCAAATCTCTTAAATTCCACTAGGTAAGATTATCTTTTCATAAAAATGTATCATAGAGAATAATTTTACAGTCGTTTACATTTGTACAAAAAAGTGTGATATAATTTAGAATTTCTCATTTAGTTAACGGTAAAATTCTTATACAAAATAATATTGTATGAGTTATATCCAGATGTTACTATTAAAGACTTTATAACAGGAGGAATAGTATCATCTTTGCAACGGTAATTGTCATATGAAGAGTTAATAATTGCTTATAAAATGGTTGCTAGTGAGACTTAAGTAGATATTGTTAGAATGCTGCAATCAGACTTTAAAATACTTCTTTTCATTCCTTTTTGTAACTCATTATTTTTTTAGTAGTAAACGTTCTCATGAAAACCTTGATTATCATAATACCCTTATTATATTGCATTTCGTTCATTGTATGTTGAAATTTTAAGTATTATCACGTTTCATCTTTATTCAACAAATTAGAACTGGTTGCGTAAATTTAAATAATTCCCAACGTAATTTTAAGCTTGGTTATTTATTTATGTATTACTATTTATGATCAGGGGCCAATTACATTATTATGAAGAAGCTTTATGTAAAAAAAAAACGAAATTATTCGAAAATTTCATTTATATTTGTAAAAATGTCTTAATTGGCTATTTATGTACATTTGCTTCAAACCAATTATATGTAAGATTTTAATGTATTTTATACTCTTTTTACCGGTACAAATTGATTTGTTTGGGTTCAATTAACTGGTTCAGTCTAGTTGGACACTAGACCAGAATGGTCCTTTTATATGTATTTTGTTCTTTGTCTAATATTTTGGTGTTGTTGAAATCGAACGAGTGTTCACCTTCTACTGTGTGTTTTGTGAACGCCGTCAGTTCGTTTTTTTCTTTATTTATGGGCTTCTATTCTTTTTTTAAGGTATTGAGATGTTTGTTCAATATAACAGCGTTACAATCTTTACACGAAATGCTGTATGCTAGTTGGCTTGTTGATATTTTTCTGTCGGCGATTTTAATTTAGAAAACATACTATTCAAATTGTTGTAGTTTTGATGGGCTATTGCGAAATACTTTTGTAGCAATTTTTTAATCTTTTCTGACAAATCTACGATATATGGTAATGTAACATAATTCTCACTCTTATTGTTTTTATTAAAATAGTTGGTTGATATATTATTATAGTGTATATGAATTGTATTTTTAAATATTCTATTTATGATATTTTCCAAATAATTATTATATATTAACAGATCTCTTTTGATTTTTTTTAATATATTCTGGTTTTTCCGGGTTTGTAAATTTTATTACTCTACAAGATTCTTGACTACTGAATTTTTTTGTGATGTTGGTTGTTTTGATAGAAAATTTAGGTATCTGCCTGAAGATGTTGGTTTTATATACCATTTTGTTGATATGTTTTTTCGAAATGAGTTGTTAAATACAGAAAGTTTATATTATTGTTAATTTCAAATTCGTTTGTAAATTGTATGTGTTCATTAAATAGGTTAAATTCTTTTAATATTAAATCAATATCATGTTCATGAAATGTGTATTGTCACCTGAGGAAGCTTAGAGTGAAACGTTAACCTAAACGTTAACCTAAGAAATTAATAAAGGTATACTTTTAAGTAAAATATCTCTTTTTTTATTTAATTCTATCCAATCAAGAGGAAAGTAACTTAAATAAATTACATTTAAGTTAATATTCATGTATAATATTATATATATATATATATATATATATATATATATATATATATATATATATATATATATATAATAACATGTCATAAATGATTCATAATCAACACCTAGCAAAAACTACTGAAGATAAATTGATGAAAATTTGTATTCACGATTTTCTTACGGTGTAAATGCACAATAGTAAAGGATTCTAAATTTCGAGTTTAAAGGGTTAAGATAGAGTAACAATGAAATTTACTATGTTTTTAAATTCTCTATAACAAATGAAAATATCAACTTAATTTTTGGTATGTGCAACCATCATGTGAATATATAAAGACCAATATCTAGATTTTGTGAAATTCTGTGTTTAAAGGGCTAAAATTTATTTTTGAAGTTTTTTTTGAAACCCGACTACTTTTTGAATCTCTCTGTAACCAATAAAAATATCAACTTGATTTTTGGTGTGTAATCGTCATGTGAATCCCTAAAAACCAATTTTAAAATTTTCCGAAATTCGACCTTGAAAGGGGTAAAGAAAGTTGGAAGAATTTTGAATAATGATTGCAAATTTTCCCAAACCCGACTAAACTAAACGAGATATTCACTAGATTTGGGCTTGCAAATACTCTTCAGATAAATATGTAATAACCATTTCCGAGTTTTTTTTTTTTCGATTTTTTAAGTGATACGACCGTGTACGAATTTCTTTTGCGATTTCTTTTTTACAAAAAAAATTGACCGTGACGGGAAACGCAAGCAACTATATAGGCAAGCGAACTGGCGACGGCGGATGCTAGACTAGTGCATAATATATATATATATATATATATATATATATATATATATATATATATATATATAAAATAACACATAATATATATGAAGAATTACATTAAAAAGAAATTATATTATCTCCTAGGGTCGCTTTGTATGATACAATTAATTTTTATGTTTAATATAAACTTTTATTTCGTAACTTTTTACAAAAGGTATGAACAGATTTGAAAGAACATTTGAAGATATTTTGCGTATCTAATTAACAAAGACGTTAACTAAATGATAAAGAAGTTAGCAAGCATCAAAACTTTATTGTTAAGTTAAATAATCATTAAGTGGAGAAAATTCGTTAAACTTTCAGAATTCTGAAAGGAAACACAGATTAAGTTGCGGGCACGTATATTTATATCGTTTTGGTTCCGTCCTCGTTTCCTACGGTTTTGGTGTTTACCCTGCAGATAGTGAATCATGTATCCTTGTGTGTTACGGCACATGTGTCGAGCCTGTTTTTTGTTAATAGGTCGTCAACGAGATTTCACTGGTCTAATAAATGTATTTAACAAATACATTTATTAGACTTCTATAGAAGGTATAGTATTTTTAAGTGAGATATTTTTGCTTAGATGCTTTTATCAGTTTGATGATGAGTTATTCTTGATCAAATCTAAGGAATGAATAAGATTTAGTTAGCAGAATTTAAACTTATTCATGATATAATGTATGAAAAATAATTGTAATCCGCTTGATCGAATTATAATTAAAAAAGCCGAATCTTTCTACATTTTTTGAATTAAAATGAAGTTTGAAAATACATATATAACTGGAAAGTAATGATCTTTGTTTAAAGATCAAGTCTACCTTTCTCAAGTCTACCTTTGGAAAAGGTTGTCATTATAGAAACTACAATTTGGGTATATATGTGGAATTTTTCCTGTTAAAACACAAGTTATTTTAACAACAGTCATTGTTAACAACGACTGTTGTTAACACTAAGGGGTTGTAAGTCAGTAGGTAATTTTTCATTTCACTAGTTTTGATAACTTACAGATTTACGAAAGACGATAAGGCGATGATTATTTTTTGTAATTTATTTACGAAACAAAAATGATAAACTTAAACTTTCTGTATTATCATTATTTGGAAATAAAGTAACTTTTATTAAAAAGTTTCTTTTCTTTCAATAACTTTGGAAGGGAGAAATTTCGAAGCTTAGTTTTTCATTAAACTAGTATTTTCAAAGCTTTGTTTATTTCTAGTTGTGTTTCTTCTCTATGTACGGAGTAATACGATTTTTTTTTTTTCATAATTTCACTTTTTTTTATTATCAACTTGTTAAAAACAGGTGGACAAGCTTCAAAAAAATTGTACTAGACAATTAGGAACAAGCTGGTTGGTTTTTTGTTAATTTTTAATTCATTGCATTATACGAAAATCAACTGTTATGAAAGCTGTTTTAGAAATAGTTGTCCTAAATCAGGGCAAGAGTAACTTAAATTAGGCTGTTAAAGCCACAACAAGCTACAACAACATTACAACAAATGTTATATATTAAAATAAAATTAGTTTCTAATTTCAATTATAATTTGTGTTATAATTCGGTTTTTCACGATAGGTATTGTAATTTGTTATACTCTTACACATTAAAAACACAAAATTCCTCTATTTTCATTAATTTTAAGATGCCTTGGTAAAAAAAAAAACATCGTGAAAAAGATAATGCTGGCCGAGTGAAGTGACCTGTACTCGTGAACAGACGGATATTTAACCTATTGATTGATATTTCGTTAATTTGTTTGATTTGTTCTGTATCTGTAGTTGCAGGCAAATACGTTTTCCAAATTTTTGTAAAATTTTGCATTATGGTTGAGAAAGATTAAACCAACTGCTAGCCTTTATTAATTTCATTAATATTTCACTCTTTCTTTCAACGTTCCATTAAGATTATAAATGGGTTACATTGAATATTTTTTTGCAAATTGGTTTACTATTGAAAAAAAAAATCTGTATGATTCCTGACGATGGAGGAAACATTATTTATTTTAACACCACCCATCGAAATATTCATTGAAATGGCCTGAGATTTGATGAGGGTAAAAGATAAATTGTGCAAATCTAAGCAATTCTTAACTACATTCTCGGAAAAAGTATTTTTTTTTTTACGTTACAGAACTCGTAAATTGCGTGTATTACTAAAAAGAGGAAACAAAACTCTGAAAAAATCCTACAACTTTTCTGCATAGCGGGGTTTTCTAAAAATGTAAATGAAGCATTTCTTGCTGTTTAAACTACTTCTTAATGAAAAACTGTAAAAAAAGAGGTTTTAATTTTTTGTAATTTTTTCTGACTGTTAAAAAGTTACAAAGCGAATGACCTCAAGTTCTTCCGTTCATCCGGTCTATATTCAGGGAAAAATTTCTTCTTTTTGTTACTATTAAATTCTTGCGTTAAAAAAAGTTGTTAAAAAATGAGATAATTACAGAAATATGTTTTGTGTTATGGTAGGTCAACAAAATACGTGGTTGGATTAAAATAAATTACAATAAACTTTTTAATATTAGTCGTGTTTCATACATTAGCTATGTAGACTGAATATTTAATAATATTATCAAAATATTTTTTTAGCTGCAAAAAATTCCACATTGTTTTTTAATTACCGTTTCAGCGTGTTCCAAGTAAAATTGCAAAATACTCTGTTTTATACATTAAATTTTGATTTTAATATTTTTTTACGCGTGTTTAATTACCCATAATGAGGTTATCATTCTGTTCAAACATGGGACAAATTTATCCATGTAAACTAGTTATCCATACCATACCGAGATTAACTGAGGGAAGCAAATTTTTGGCTATATTATATGATAGTGATGCAGTTTTCGGCCAAACGCGATTTATATGAAATATTTGCAGTAATGTAACTTGCTATTAAAAGGGATGACATATATGAATAATATTTTTCATAAAACTTTTCATTTCAATACGTGCGTGATTAAATAGAGAATAATACAGCTCTAGTTTTATAATTTGAAAGTTAACGGCTTAGAAAGTAATCTGATAAAATTTTGTAGTAATATTCCGGTGGAAAGGAAGTTTCCGTCGTCAATCTGTCGCTGCTGTTGATCGAACGCATCCCGGCTAGACCTTGGTTACTGCTTTCCTTGGACAGTATGTATATAGCTCAGTACTCGCACCGCAACTTACTGTGATCTAGATAGCGCTAGCATTTTGGCTTTCAATCTTATCAATTTTCTGTTTTGCGTTACCCGACTATGCGATATCGTGAGCTTATACTCGCAATAAAGTTACATCTTATTATAAAACTTCCTTTGTGGGGTGTTCCTCTTGACGATTTATTTATTTTATACGTTACCTCTCTCAAATTTTTGAAAGGACTTTAAAGGACGTAGATGGAAGCTCATAAATACGGTAAATATATTATTAATTTAAAAATAGAAATATTGTTCTACACCTACTGGTTGCATTTTGGTGGCCAGTACAAACCAAACGAGCTAAGTGAAGTTTTTTTTAACTTGGTAATAATATGGACTGCGGTCCATAACTAGGAATGTTCGGCGAGTAAACGAGTAAAGAGGGAAATGCTGGAATTGACAGTAACATTTTTTTTTTTTTTAATTATTGCAATGCGGTATGCCTTATCTATATATCTCAATACATGAGACTGTCTTTAAAATCATCCATTTTTAAACCCTTTTCTTTATACCTTAAAGTTAATTTTTAATATTTTCTTTTTCAGAAAAGAAAAATAGTTTAGGAAAATTCATAACCTCTCTCGAGTAGTCATCTCCATGAAGTCTCCGTTACTATATGTGTGTGCATGTTACTTGTGTATTTTTTCCGGTCGTGAAGCTACACTGAATCTAATATTGTTTCGTATTTGTATATCAATTCTGAAAAATGCAACAGATACATTCATTCAGTTCATAATAAGGACTAGTTGTGTATTAAGTATCATTACTATCAGAGAAAGCTTTTAAAACTATTCTTATAAATCGGTTGCTTTAGATAAATTTACAGTAAAGACTAGAAAAGGTACTACAAAACAAAAATTTAATATACTTCATTCTATTAGGATACAGATAATTATATCTAATGTATCAAATTCTGAGGTTGTACAATAAAATTATTTATGATATTAAAAACCAAAGTCGATATTTAGTTATGTAGTCGTCATGTAAAGTCGATATAAAGTTGTAAAGTCGTCACGTAGTTATGATACTTTTTTTATGAAAAAAAAAACTAAAATAGTGTCAAAAGTAATGGTATTTTTTTTTAATATGAAATTTTGAAAATAGTCATGTTATCATTAAATCGGCTTAGAATGTCGTAAAAAATTAAATTAATCATAAAAATAATCATTATATTACATCTTCAATTTTATTATCTTGTGTATTATTTTCTATATTGTTACATTATTTTTAGTAGTAGATAACACATACTGTTTACTAATTTTTGTACTAATGTTTGGTTTTGTACTAATTGAACCTTTATGATGCCAGTTTAAGATATTTTATTTATATTAGCTGGGAAACTAGCGTGTAAATGTATTTTTAGATAATTGTTGAGAAGTATTTTTTTTCTTTTTAGCAAATTTATTCTGGACGCACAGCTTTTATTCCGTAATGCTTGATTCAGCACATTTACCTTGCCTCAACGAGCCTTGCTCAAGGTCCTAGCCTTGAACACCACAGTACTATGCTTAGTTATTGTAGTAATTTCAACGATGTCTTAAACTGACTTCGAAAATTTTAACCTTAAAACAGGGAATGAGTTAAAATAAAAACCTTCAGTTAATTTCATGTTTCACAGACACGTAACTGAATTTTTACAACTTAACCTTCATTTTATTTAACTGAAGATCCTATTTTAAAAAAATGTATGAAAAAGAAATTGTTCTAATTTACCAGTAAATCGATCTAATTAATTTCTAAATTTACCTAGTTTTTGTGAATTCTTTTTCATCTTCGTTCTTAAACTGACCAGTTAATTTTTATAACCTCGCTAATTAATTGTATAAATCGTAAGTTCATAGTTTACAAAAAATAAATAAATATAATAATAATAAAATTGTTGTATTTACATACATGTATATTCATCGACAGTTTTGTACTAATTTTTGTTTTATATTATAAGTAATTAATTTCTAAAGAACTATCTCGTGATTAATTTTTTCCATAATTATTTTTGGTTAACATCATCCGGTTCGCCTAATTAATAAGGCAGCGTATTAGGTGATTCATCGTTTTACGGAAAAAATGTGGTACATTTTTGTTTGATTATGGACTGGTTAGTTGTTGGTAAAAATTCAGTTAAATTTATCCGAATATTCTAGAAGAAATAATTGTTTTTTGTTTGTACCTTTGTATTATCAGAATTATTGCGATTATCTTTATTAAACGACATCATATGATTTTTTATCACATGAATACAATGGGTGTTTGAAAATTAGAAAGGCAACTGTCTAAACGGCTTAACGATCCGATTTCTCATGATCAGAAATATTATTTTTAATAAACAGTTAATTAAAACGCACACAATTTTACGATCATAAAATACTTAATAAACCTGTTTAAAATATGTTTTCATTTTCCCCGTTTAGCTTATTCCAGAGGACATATACTATACTGAATGCAATATAATTATTTTAACTCGTCTAAAATACTTATTTAGTATTACTTTTTTTAACAGATACAGGAGTTTGCTATAAAATTTATATGTAAAACCTTTCAACAAATATGATTTGATTTTGTCGAAGACAACACCCATCATTACATTTCATTACTGCACGTATATAATTACTTAAAACTGAAGTTTGTCTAATTTTATGGAAGATGTTGATAGATTAATTTTTAATCGGCAAGGGAATTCAATTATTTACAATTTTTATCTATGAATATCTTAAAAGTTGCCTTGGATATTGGTTGTTAATGATTGCTGATGTATTACGTTTTTAAATATTAGAACTATTGAATACGTCTCACCGGTAATTTCTACTTTTATCGTAACAGTTATAAGATCATAGGGTAATGTTTGGTTTATATATATCAGGAACGTTAATACATCATATAAACAACGATGTAGAAAAAAATCATTTTTTCCTATTTTTGTATTATACATCGTGTAAGTTAAATTTATATATCACTTAAAAAGTGACGCAGTTATTTTGTTAAATGTTTCCACTAAATTCTAATTTTTTTTTGTTCTCTTGCTTCCCTAGGCCGGTTCAACAATCAAGTATTACTCAGTCCAGGGTAGTGTCCTTGCGACTCTAATGAGCCTCCCCACCTACCGGCAGTACGTCCAGCATGGCAGGTCGGCTCACCGGTTCCGGATCTTTTCCTTATTTTCATCTTGCCTCTGCCTCTACCGCTAAGGCCAGGCACGGGTCCGGCTATGCCGTTCCCGGGCCCTGCCGCAGCAGCCGGGTCTCGGTCATTTTTTTTTTTTTTAGTAATTCCTCCCACTTCTTGTAATCCACTTTCTTTGCTCGTATAACCTCAGCCACGAATCTCTCTATTGTCAGCTATTCCTCTTTACCTCTCAGTATATACTTTGTTGTAGTTTTCGGAGTAATGTCTTGTATGTTATATCTTGCTTTTAGATCCTCCCAACGTGCACATTCAAAAAAGGTGTGGCAGGGAGTGTCCTCTTGACCGCAGTACACACAATTTGGGACTAAATTGTAATTGGTCTCTTTGAAAGCAATGACTTCCGCTAAACAACCAGTCTCTGAGTTAAATAGAATGGTGGTGTCATAAACGGAGCTTTATAATCACATTCGATTTGCTGGGCTTCTAGTTGATTAAGACATGATCTTAAGCATTTTGACTGAAAAAGTTAAGTTTTTCAAAGGTAAATTGAGACGATCATTTCTCTGAAACAAGAATAAGAATTTATTCCAATACGTCCAGATTGGACAGGTCGACATTATTATTAAACTAGTATTTTCTTAAACGTGCAGCGATTTATTGCCAGCTAGCCAACAGTCTTTTAAATATAAAATAAAATATTTATTATAAAATAACAGTAAATAGAAGACTGTATGATTTCATAGAATAGTTTTTGTACTCCGGTAATAAATATTGATGTTATACACTAAAAAAATTTATGAACGCTTTTTAATATATAAACAGAAGAATGTGAAAATTTAAAAAAACATGTTTACGTATTTATTTTAATTTTTGTTTATTTTTTTGTTGCTAATCTCGAATTATTTTGAAATCCCAAATAGTTTTCCCCTCATTCAAAAATGTTCCCTTATATTAATATTTAGATTTATTACATTATTGAGTGATTTTCAAATTTATTGTAATTATTATTGCTAATAATTTCGTAATTATTTCATGGAAATTGAAATCTGCTTTCTTTGAGAGAAAGAAGTTCATTATCATGTACACCCAACCCTCCAGTGAACACTGTAAGGAATCGTTTGTAGGATTGAATACAATCTGTATTTAATTTCATTGAGAGTTAACATATTCATGGTAATTGGTTCAGATATAAACTGCATTAAATAAAATTTATAATTTTCGCACCATTGCATCATTATACCATTGTATCATCATTATGTCATTGACATCATTATTATACCACTGTCACACGTGATACATCGTTCAACACGATATTCCATGAATATTATTACTTTTAATGTACATTTTTTCTATGAAAATATTAGTATCTTAATTTCAGTTTATATATCATTATTCGAATATAATGATATTAAATAATATCATTATATTTAAAAAAATTTAATGAAAAAATTCAGTAATTAGTTTGTTTTAGTGTGTGATTTGGTTTCTTTTTTATTACTTTTGGTTGGTTTTAATGATGGTTTAAGAAGTTTTACTAAAACATATTGTAATATTTGAATCGTATCTCCTGTTTAATTGTATTACTGATTAATTATAATTATTAAATTGAGGGAGAAGAGGAACATATCTAGGTTTAATTAAGCCTGTAATTTACTTGTCACTTGAATTCTCTCTAAGCATGCATTTGCCATTGTTGAATATGTAATATTAATTATGCAATATGATATGCATACGGAGTACGTACATGTTCTGTATAAGACTGCAATAACTAAACATTTCAATTGGCTGTTACTAACTATAGAGTGTTCGTGATGCCCATGGATATGTACGAGTGGCTATAAATATCCTATATTTGTTATTTTTCTAAATACCATATTATTATTCATATTTGATTAAAAGTTATTAGGAAAACTATTCAGTTGTAAATTTTACTCAATTTTATACCAATAAATAAAAAGAATGTAAATTCTTTTACATTATTTTGTTTTTATTTATTTACGCATTGTAAAAATTTTAAGTTTTTTTTCCGCAGTGTTTAATTAAAATCGATTCCAATATACCTGAACAATAAGTAAATTTGAATAAAAAAAAAAAATGACATGCAAAGAGGGCTTTCCATTGAAATCCCTCAAAGAACGGTTTATATATATATATATATCTTATACAGTATACATTAATATATTTAAAAAATAAATAAATGCCTTCAAAGATGAGTCCAAAGAACATTGATCAAAGTCCAAAATTCTGAACATAGAATGCAAAGAAAATACCAAAAACTAATCTGATCAATCACACAAAAAATAACTAATCAAACAATGAAACAGTAAAATAAATTTAAAAAACCAACAAAATTAAGTGGCGAAACGAAATGAAGAATTTTGACTATGGTGATGCACCTCAAATCTCAGAGAACTTACAAACCTAATTTATGCAGTCGCTTTAGGCGCCTAACTTCCTCGCTGTTATCAATTTCAAAAAAGAAGGAGATTATTAGTTCGATTTTTTTTGTACATTTAAGCCTTAATACATTTTGTTGAGGAAATGTATCTCAAAATACAAATTCTGTTATAGGTTGTTACCATTAACAACTCGTATCCAAGTTCCGGGTGAATAACTGTTTTGATTTAAAGTAAATCTCATCTTTTTAACTGAAATACACCTTTAAATATATGTCAACTGAACGACAGTAAAAGTAAAAAAAAGCCATTTAATTTGATCAGAAAGTGAATAATTAAAATTAATAATTACAAATTCCAAGTCATGGACTTTAAAAGTATCCACTGCTATATAAACTAGAAACGTTTTCTCGTTCGTAAGAAGAAAAGGATGTACGGTCTGGTGTTCAATCGAATGGCGGTGAAATAAAAGTTCATTCGATACTAACCTACGTGTATGAAAGTTAAAAAATATAATATATTTTGATTTTTCAGTTCTATTACGGTCCCTCTTAGGTGAAAAAAGAGATGATGAATGTGATGTTACTAGGTTTTCCTTGGATTCTCTCATCGCAAGACCTCTATTGTTCATTTTTGTGACGCTACTGTTCCTGTCTTTCCTTTTCACTAAATATAAGTTTCACTTGTTGAAAAGTATTACTTTCCTCCCAACAGTAGACAAGATCGTAAAATGTATTCATAAAATCCCATTTTTTAACGAATTTCTAGAAGAAAAGTAAACTAATTTAAATAAATATTAATAAAGTAGTCGATGTTTGGTGTCGTAGAAAAATTAAATACTTGTGATAAAAATAAAAGTCGAAGAAAGTTGAGCTGTAATGCAAAAGTTATTACATCAATGATGATAATCAATCACTTATCAGCGTTTAATTTAATGGAAAAAATAAAAAAAAATATTTTTTAAAAAAGTTTTTATTTAACTAATATTAATATTAACATTAATAAAAGAAGGAAACAAATTAGAAAAACCCTCTAAAAAGTAAAAAATAAGAATTAAATCACATTGACAATTTATAAAAAATATATATATATAATATATTAACAAATATAAAAATGCACTGAAAAATAAAAAATAAATTATATAAATATCTTATAAATAACCAATAAATAAAAAAATGTAGTAATTATTAAATTTTAAAATTAAAAGTAATGAAGATATTTAGTTAAATAAAAGCGTGGCGCAGTTTTTATTATAACAATGTTTTCGAATAAGTATTTATAGACATTTGCTGTATTTTAAAATATATTTTTTGTTTAATGAGGTTGTTTAGTATATGTATATACTTTACTTATCTGTAATAAAATAACTCAAGTGTTATTTCTTTGATGGTTCAAATTTGCACCGAGATGACCTTTAAGGGTGAATAAGATTAAAAATAAAAATTAAATTTAGAAGTCTTGCACAAAGTTATTAAAATTTTTAATCTGAAAAATTATTAATTACTATCATTATTATAATTGTAATCGTAATTATGAATTCATTAAATAAAAATTCATAATTAACTAAAATGAAACTTTTAGCGGAAAGAGTGCGTTCAATTTGGCTTAGATTACAAGCAGAATTCGAAGATGAACTTCAACTATGTGAGAACACATACAAAGAAAGCGAGTGGGTGCATTTTCCCAGATTGTTACTTGTAGCTAATCAGTCTCAACTGGAGAGGTTGCAGCAGACCTTTCCGCCTCCTCGCGTCGTTATTGAAAATGAAAATGAAGATTAATTGTTGTAAAAATAAATGTTGTGTTCTTTTAAATAAATTATAAAAACTGCGCCACGCTTTTATTTAACTAAACATTTTCATTACTTTTAATTAAAAAAATTAATAATTATAACATTTATTTATTGGTTATTTATTAGATATGTATATAATTTATTTTTTACTTTTCAGTGCATTTTTATATTTATTAATATATTATATTTTTTTGTTTAAAATTCTCAATTTGATTTAATTCTTATTTCTTACTTTTACGAGGGGTTTTCTAATTTGTTCCCTTTTTTTATTAATGTTAATATTAATATTTGTTAAATAAAAACTTTTTTTTTTTAAATAATTTTTTATATGTAATCAATTATATTTTTGTAATTTTTTTGTATTATTTTTTTTTATTTTTACTTTTTAGTCTTAATGAACAATAAACTTTTTACATCCAAAAAAAATATTCTTAATAATATTTATATCTGAATATTATTGTTTTTTCAAGTTTGTTTGTTTATTAAGACTAAAAAGTAAAAATATTTATTTTTACGCATCGAAGTTACATACATATACCAAATTTCATTACGATAGATCAAAAGATATAGCAGTTGCAAGATTTGATTATAACTAAAGCAAGTTAAATAAAAGCTTATAACGCTAATTAATATTAATTATTAATATACAATTTCTATCAAACAATTTCGTCCCAACATCAGTAGTAGTTCTTTAGCTATCATGAAATGAAAGATTAAGATGCTCGTCATTTTAAAATGTATACATATAAATTTTCTATATTTTTTTATTTAATAGGTAATTTAGATTTCATAAAAATTATTCAATCCGTCCTGAGGGTATAAATTTCTGTTTTAAAAACACAAAATGGTGGGTAGGCGAATGAAAAGGCGTTTCCAGATCTAGATTTACAGGAATTCGTTTTCCGGCATTGTCGTAACGAACACAGCACCGAAATATTGGATTACCTCTTTTTATATGTCCTGTATTTTACGAGTTAAATTGAATTAAATGGATTATCCTGTTTTTTCTCGGCTTATTGTTAGTAAATTGTCCGACATTTTTACGCTAAGCTATGCAATAGAAAAGTTTCTGGAGCGCATAGAACATTTTTAACTGCGATAATGATAAGCTAACTTGCTTCTAAGCCAGCTGGATTCGTCGGATTCAATTTCCAACAAGGTGACCAATCCAAATTAGATATTTGAATTTGTCTTACTTTTATGCTTTTCGAATTTATGGTTCATTTTTTCCAATAATAAAAAAACAATTATAAGGAAATATAGTAAAACTTGGTTATAACGAGATTCAAGGGCCGATCAAATATGCGCGTTACAGCCGGGTGTTCGGTACTTCCGAGCTGCCACCTCGTAACCGTAAATTCTTACGCCGTCGTTATCTATTATAATCATGATTACTGAATTTACCAGTGGTGGTAGAACGGGTAAAACTTATCTTTAACCACGCCCCTCCTCAGACTTTCACATAAATAGTTTGAAATATGCTATACAGTTCGATGAACGTGTTTGGACGGATCGTTGTTTGGACCCAGTCTTTCCTGGAATTTTGCAAACAGAAAAACCCGATTAATTAAAATAACTACCAGCTTTTGTAATACCGCAACGGAACTTTTACTGTACGTACTGTTCAACGTTCTGTTATAAACCTTTTATTCACCCTTCAGACCTGACGTGAACAAGTCAAAATAAAAGTCACAATCTTTACATACAAATCGTAATTGTAATTTCATAAATGAAGAAATTGAATTTCCCTTTCGTTGAGATTATTTGTTTGTTATTTAACGTTTTTTGAATTACAGTATTTAAAAAAATGAAAATGTTCGTAATAAAGAAGTTTATGATGCGTCGGTACCTCGCTAAAAGAAAGTTAATTTATCATTAATGAGATAGGAAACCAAACAAATCTCGGAATTTTGCTCGTTATTAGCTTGTTTCACTGTATTGGACACTTATGCTAGCTCACATTTTTTCCCCACAAATTGACCAAACTGAGATTGAAAATTATTCCAGCAGGACGTCTTCATAATTTACTTTTTTCAGTTACAGATTGCAGATGAATTGAATGATATATTCTCTAATTTAACGAACGGAGGAGGGATATCTTGCCACAACTGGATGGCAAATGTCTTGTTTTGTGATGATCCACCGCAAAGTATACCTAGAAAAATCTCATAACATAAAAACATTCATGTTGTTATTCAAGATGTTATTGAATATACTTTTACTGAAACTGTATATCGGTTTGATCACTAGATGTAAAATTAACACATATCAAGCGTTAATAACTATGGTGTATAAAAATAGCACTTACTGGTTTTCTTAATTTTTTTGGAAAAAATTATACTATCATAAAAGTAGTCTTATGAATCTAATCAATATTTCTCATCGTTTGCACTGCGTAATATATCGACATTAGATTAAATAATTATAAAGAATTCTTTTTATTTGATTTAAACAAAGAAATTGTATTGAATCTCCTTCTATGAAATATTAATTATAATATAAAATAAAAAAATAAAATATTTTTAAACTGAAGTACAAAAACATTTTTGGCAGGATTTTCTTAAAAAACTAGTTTTGTAGGTCATTTTTTAAGACATGTTGGGCTAATTAATTTAGTTTTAGAATCATTAAAAATATAGAAACTTAATTATTAGAATGAAAAATTGTAAGGAAGAAGAAATAATATAATACATAAAAACATAATTTAGTAATGTAGAACGTATTAAAGAATTTGAGTTCAGTGAATTAGCGTGAACAGGAAAGAATGAAAAATTGGAGTAAACTAGTAATGTGGCAAAAAAAAAGGTTTTTGGTTAATGCTCGTACTATTATATAATAAGTACGTCATAGTACACCAAA
The DNA here is from genome assembly GCF_047948215.1 of Lycorma delicatula. Classification (NCBI taxonomy): domain Eukaryota; kingdom Metazoa; phylum Arthropoda; class Insecta; order Hemiptera; family Fulgoridae; genus Lycorma; species Lycorma delicatula. The sequence goes on along the minus strand of NC_134456.1, from coordinate 174,474,447 downwards.
TCTGGTTAAATCACAGAAGTAGTAAAATAATGTTAATTCGTATCAAAATTTAGGTATTAAACTAATAAAAAGTTACGTAAACTGGTTGTCATAGATAAAAAAATTTCTAAGGTCGTCTTTTCTATTTCCGTCAACCTTCTGATCCAAGTTCTATTTTTTGTTTTATTTTAATTTTAATAATAACAATATTACCAATTAATACTTTGTTGTTCAGATGTTTATCTAGAATTTCCTTATAGAAATTTGGAAGTAGTTATTTACCTTTTTTTTAGTTTATGTAATTATAAATCGTACTTGTATTAATTATATAAAGAGTACTTGTACTTGTAGCACAATCAATTATCTTTCTTGGTTCATTTAATCTTGCAATCCTGTGCGTAGTCTTTTTTTACCTTTGTTTATTATTTTTTTTTAATGAAAACTTTTTAATGTTTCAAGATATTAATGTATTTTGGTTTCCGTCAATATTTCTGACGTAATCTGTAGGTTATTGTCACAAAAACGTTTTACAGCAAATGTGTTTTTGTAAGTTACCAACCGCCTTAAAGATTAAAACTATTTTAGAGAAACAGTTGCTTCAAACAAAACTTGTTTCCCTTAGTAGGGAAAAAATGAAGCATTAATTGTCGGTTATGTGGACGTGTTTTTTATATCCCTTACCTGGAGTTCTCTGATCGCAAGAGATGTTTCATCACAATTAAAATTCTACATTCACTTATCAGATTCTGTAGAAATTACGCAACAAATATTATTTATAACTGCAATCTAAACTATTTTGATTTTATTAGTTTTTCAAATGTTAGTATTGAGCGAAGAAAATAACAAATTAAGAAATTTTCAGGTGAAGAATTAACGTAAAAAGTAGTTTGGAAATGATGGTGTTTTCTACTTGCTATATCAGGTAATGTTGATTATCTGATTTAACGCAACAACAACAAGTGATACTAATTATCGATCTGAATTAGATAAATGGACTAAAGCTATCGCTATGACGAAAAGGCAAGCTGTGCTATCGCAACAATTATAAGAGTTGGTGTTTACAGCACTACAGCAAATGATGTTAGAAGTAAATCACATTAGATTTATCAAAATTAGAAAATTTTTATTTTTTGAAAGTTTAGTTTTATTTCTTTAATTTTTTTTAAAATAAATTTTCATATCCCACGCATAAGCTACAAACTTATGTGGCGATACATCAAGAAAAAAGAAATTTGAGTCTCGATGTGGAAGTAAGAGAATTAAATGGATATCGTTTCCAACTTAAAAGCAATTTTTCTAGTTTTGAATTAACTTTTCTTTTACTAAGAAAAGATGAGGTAAAGGCGAGATTTCAATTATTCAACGAAATATTGATAACTCACATTCAGTTTGACTATCAAATAAGTAAATACTGATTGGACAACGAAATTTTGTAATAAGGACGTTCACAATTAAAAGAGTGATGAAAGATTGGACTAAGATATTTAATCACTGTACCGTATTATCCAAAGCAACATACTGTTGCAGAGGTAGAAAATAAAATTCTCTGTGAGATGGCTTGGTCTTTGCTTCAAATCGCATCTTACTTACCTTGTAAAGCAAAGCAACAGTCACAACGAGCCACACATTGAATTGAACCACACCGTCTTAGGTTAAAGAAATAAAATCGTGGAATTATTATTCAAGTTCAGAAATTGTTTTGGACATCTCAAGATTGATTAAGACAGATTAAGGTTATTAATTTCAAACCTATTTCTTTGCTAGATCTTCAGGAAGTTGGATGAAAACTCCTCAAAAAAAGGGTACGTGACCGTATGTTGTTTGTGCCTTCCTGAAATAAAGCCTATTTATATTTGTAGTCATAAAACATTTTCATATGAAATTCTAAAACCTCTATAAATATTGTTGTGAAGGAATTGAATATTACAAATGAAAATGGAATTGAAAATGATTTTGCACATATTAATGATTAAGCAAACGTCTGGAATAAATACTCAGAACATTGTATGTAACGAAGGTGTGTTCATCAAAATGTCAGTGATGAGATGTAGATGTCCATGAGGAGACCACGGTAAGGGAATCAGTATTTACTAGAAGGAGAATAGGATTTAAAACACTAACACGTTTTCTTAATGAACCGGTTCAAAACCAACGCTTTAGAGCAATGTTACTTAATGAAGCTCAAAAGGATTCGACAGAGCCGTGTAGCCTGAAAATGCTTATGCTTCACAATAAAAAGCTGCACCAGATGAAGAGATGGATTCACAGATAAACTGGAAAAAATAAATAATTCACTGATTAATGCCTTCAGCAGTGCAAACCACGCTAGTGATAATTTACCCGACATTTCACGAATGGTATTCTAATGAAGTATAGTATATCTAAGTTTTGAAAGCTTAATTTTCGGGCTGGTTGGAAGGGGTATTTTTTATGTAAGTGATGGGCAGGTGAGGGAACGGCGCTGATACAGCGTAAGTGTTAGGTGATCATGTGACACCTGAATGTGTCTTTCTGCAGGTAGTAGAAAAGGCACATCATTCTATATAAATCATATATATATCTCATTTCCCTCCCCAACCTATATACTACCACTACATCACTCCCATTTTTCTGTTTAGACTCCGGATCCACCGTTAGGTATGACTTCAGAGGATCATATGGATGAATGTAAATGTAATGTAGTCTTGTACAGTCTCAGATCAACCCATTCCTGAGATGTGTGGTTAATTGAAACCCAACCACCAAAGAACAACGGTATCGATGATCGTGAATTCAAATCCGTATAAAAGTATACGGATTTCAAAACCTTTCTAGGATTTAAACTTTAGAACTCTCGACTTCGAAGTCAGCAGATTTGCGATGACGAGTTCACCACTAGACTAACTCGGTGGGTTTCTACTATTACTACTACCACTATATCTTACCAACATCAACACAACACCAAAAGGCTTGCAAAATGATTTACTGTCCATCAACCAATTACGCTTAATCTTTCTTTACTCTACTTTAGTTCATCAAAACAAGCGGTGTAATGTGAAAAATCAAAGTACGATTATGTTTGGTATTACCATTGATGAGCCGGCCTCCGTGGCGGGAGTGGCAGCGTCTCAGCCTTTCATTCTGAGAGGTTCCGGGTTTGAATCTCGATCAAACATAACATTTTCAGTCTCTACAAAATCACCATCTCATCTCATCCTCTGAAGCAATACCTAACAGGAGTCCGGGAGGCTAAAAAAAAATAAAATTAACATTGATGAAAGAGGTGAGCTTGTTTTTAATGACAACGCCACACATTTTTATATTATTTGAATATGTCCATTTGGACAATATCTTTATTGTAAATTCTTGTTATTGTGGTTGATTGTTATTGTTACTTTTTTGTATTGTTAATAACTATAATAATTATGAAAAACTTTAAACTGCGATGTTTATTTTCCTACTAAAAATAAACCAGCTTTTCTCCGATTTTCTTTTTATTTAATTTTAAACCTATTAAATGAACTTTTATAGCATTAATAGTAAAATTTTAAAATGTTTTTAAGTCAAACTTTGTAGTGTTTTAGGTATGAAAAATGTTTTGTTTCTTTCACACATAAACAAGTTATAAAAAAAGTAGTATAAAAATTAAAATGTTACAAACAAATTGGACGAAAATTACCGCAACTTGCTAAAATCAATACCAGCTTTCAAATCTATGAATAGTCTCCATAGAAACGATCGTTGCTTCCAACGTTATGTATTATGAAAAATTAAGTGTGGAATGTGTCGTCACATCCCACACCTAACTATTTAACAATTAACTTATATACAGTTAATTAACTGTTTACAATTATCATAAAATAGTCTACTCGTTAAAACTGCTACTTTTTCGTTAGATATTTTTGTCGTTTAGTTAGTTCTGTATAGTTATTATTATAATCTGTATTTGATTTAATTGTTTATTTTCTTTAGAAAATTATAGTGGTGCAAAAATATTGTTCAAGCAACAAAAATAGCTACTTCCCGGTGTAGATTTTTTAGAAAAATGTTTTTCCTCTACAATTATTTATCAAATTTAAAATCATACTGATATGCTTTTTAAGTATGTTCGGTAGACAGTGTTGCCACACAACACTGTTTCCATTCCATTTAAACTGTAAAAATTATTCTAATTTTAATAATGTTATGGTTTCTGCTACTGAATGAAAACAGTGTTGGTCAAAAGAAAATGATTCAATAAAGGTTTTTTAAATGTTAATTTAATGTGGGTCTTATTGGTGTTATTTCTCTCGGATTTCTTGTAGCTGTGTCCAATAGAGCTTCCAAGGTACAAGAGGATTTTTTTAATGTATTTACCTCGGTCGATAATGTATTTAAACCTAATTCGAATTAGGTTTAAAAGGAATCAAACCGGGGTATATTTCTGACGTCTTTCTTTCGTCTTATGTAGAAGATTTTTGAGGAATGAGATAAAATTGTATATATTAACAAAAATTTTGGAAACAAAATATGACCACCGTTGATTTTATACCGACATTATGAAACAAGTTATTATTTAACTTTCAATTCCATCCTCAAAGATTTTGCAATTTATATAAAATGTTTAATGCAATTAAAAAAAAAAATACATTTTTGTTAATCGCCTACATTCATGAACTATGTTTTTTTTTTGTACGCTAGACTTATCTTTAACTTTCCGATTTTTAACAAAAGATGTATTTTCTAACAAAACATTTATGTTGTTTATTTATAAACAAAGAACCAGTAAAGTAAAAATAGACGAGAAATATTATCATAGAAGAACCAATAACGAGTTATATTTTATGCTGTTGCAACTGAAAACAGTAATAATTATTATAGCCGCAACTCTGAAGGTCATGTTTTATTTATTTATCTTTAAATTTTCAGTGGTTGTTCACAATGCAAGACTACGCATTAATGATTTTATTTATCATTATAGTTCATTTACAGATAATATGTTTTGCATTAAAACAAATTTTATTTTAGCACTTTTAAGAGAAAAATAATCGTACGTTACATGCGTTTAACCGTATCACTTTAAAATGATACGAAATCAAGAATACCGGATGTCTGTTTTAGTATTGGTACGTGATGATAAACTACATTGTTGAATATCAGAACTCGCTTCCTTATGATAGATGCAAAACAATTTTATTGCAATAGAAATAGAAAGAAAGGAGATTAAAGTTAAAAATTCCTTAAATACTTTAATCAGATTATGCAAATAATTATTTGCGTATGTTTTATTAGTAATACTCGTATTTTTTTCCAATCCTAGTGAAGTACAAAGTAATTTAAAAATTTTATTACCATAAGTAATACTCTTTTGCATTTCAGTCATGTTTTTTATAATTTATGTTATGACCGATCATCATATTACGGAAAGTGACCTTAAATTGCAAAACTTTATATTATAACATATTATATTTGTGTCCTTGAACAAAGAAAACTTATTAAAACGGTTAATAAAGTTTTTAACTATAACACGAATAACACAATACGTAAGAAGGTTGACACGAAATGTTATTCAGGTCTCGACCGACTGGTATTTTACAATTAATAACCTGTGCATACATCATGAGCGTTTTATCTGAAAAATACATTAACACGAAAAATCGTTGTTAGTATTTTTTACTGACCTTTTCATAGCTTTCTTATTAATGTCGAATCCTTGTAATTGCCACCCTAATCTTTAACCTTTACACCCCCAAATATAATAACTACTTTTAACTGTCATTCCCTAATACAGTACGAATCTTCTAATTACAGTTTAAAAAAAATCCTTAATATTCCAGATACTTTAAGTTTCTTATACTCGTAGGCATTGAAAAACATGTCAATATGGTGGAAATATACAAGCTATCTGCATTGTAAGCAATGTTCCTGATGAAATCGCTAATAAAGGTAAAATTTAAAGAGTTCTACCGCTGCCAATATGGTCTCTGGCTGAGTCGTCGATATTCTGGTTCCAGCTCTGAAGTAAAGTGCTGGCGTAGAAATCAAAAAGAACAGTTTGTATAACATAAAGTAGTTCAAAGTTCTGTATAAAAGAAAGTATCAAAGTATGTTTAATAGTTTAAAGAAAAATTAAATAATAGGCTAAATTAACCAAAAAAACAAACTGTTTTCTAAATTTTAGATAGATAAACCAATAAAATGAAAAACAGTTAATAAAATGAAAACAGAAAATAATTTTTTTATTTAATGTATATTTCTCTTTCTAAGTTCACTTTGTTTATTGCAGTAATTTAATGTACAATTTTATTAATATGTATTCCGGGCAGTCTCTCAGTCTCTTTATCTCGTTTACTCTCCGATTTCTTTTTCTCTGTTTTTATTTTTTTTTAATTTTCTTTATCCCATCTTTTTTATTCATCATTAAAATTATAATTACTTTTTGTGACGCGATAGGTCTTTCAAGATCTAGGTATAAATAGAAATCTGATCAGTCTCTCCCCTCTCTTTCTTTTTTCTCTCATATTATTCCACATGTTATCTACTCTTTTTCCTTACTTAAGACGAAATGTAATATATATCTGCGAACACATTTCTAGAACAGCTAAATTAGTTTTTAGCATTTTTGTGAATTTATAATAAAATGAAAACAATGTCCATTTAAAAAAGGTTTTGCAATTTTTATATCTGTTTAAATCCGATTAACATTGTGAATTTGCATTACAATAAACAACAAAATAAAAACAGTCCATCACTTTTTGTGTAAAATCAGAGTCATTATAGTTTTTTTCTGGTTGCGTACATTAAGATTGAACTTTCCTTTTAAGAAAAAAAAAAAATCAAAAGTATAAATAATAAGTTAATCATATTACCTTAATACTAAAATTAAACAGCCTAGTTTTGTCTCATTTACACCGTTCAGATGGATTTTCACAAGAGGTTTCTGGTGACAAAAACAAAATTAAAAAAAAAAATTAACTTTTTTTTTAGAAGTTTTTTCCCTGAATCTTCATGATGAGAGTAATTGTTAATAAGGTTATTTGTTTGTTTTTGCCGCTGTATCCCTAGAATGTTTGTACTAAATTTCTTCTCAGAAACTACTAATTAATTAATAAAACCAAATTAATTAATTAATTTCTTTAGATTCTTTTCACTCATACGATTATTATACATAATATAAGAATTTAAGGAAAACAAAGACGAATGCCATTTTCTTTAGTAAAGAATTAGTAAAATATTACTTACTCCCTTCCTCGATAGTACAATGTTCTACGGTGGGGAGGGGAAATGCATATGTATATATATATATATATTTCATTTACTTATCATAGGGCTCTACACAAATATTGCATAACGTCAGTATTAAGGTAACCATGATTTTTTTTGTATCACACTTCTTCCTCTTGGCAATTAAACTTTGGTAAAGGCCTGCTGAACATCCAAGAAGGCCGATGAGCAGAACCTCTTTTCTTGCAGGCATTTGGGGATGAAATTCACAGCCCTATGCGGTTGTTCAACGGAAGAATGTCGTCCACTTCTGAAATCAAATTGATGATCTCGAATAATATTTTCATGCTCTAGGTTGGCCACGATCTTCTAAAAAACAGCTTTCAAAGAACAATTAGGATAGCGTTCATAGAAGGCTTATCAGTTTGTAGGAAAAAACATCCAGAAGCAAGGTTTACCTTGCTTCGGAAATATCACAAATTGAGACAACTTCCACTCCGATCGGAAGTATGTCGTCCAAAGGATGCCATTGAAAATGTATGTTACGTACTGATTGTCTTGAATGGGAGCATAACCAACATTTTACGTGTAACTAAGCCAAAGTCTTTGGCTTTGAACGTGTAACTAAGGCTTTGAACGCTCAAAGCCTTCTTTGAGCGTTCCTCTGCTTGACTACTTGCAGCATATCCAGCGTTGAAAAGGGCCCAATCGGAATGCTTAGAGGCATTGAGACGTCCAAGAAATCATTTATTTGCTCTTTATTAGCATCCCCTCCGTCATGTGGGAGAAAAGACTTACTCAGTTGCGTAGAAAATAGCTCGGTTTTTGCCCATCGCTCCTAGCCCACAACCCATCGATGCTTTCAATGGAGGTAGTAATAGTGTAGGTAGCTGAACATGTTCTGTTCACGGCTGTCCACAATATTTATTTATCTCTATCCAAGTGGGAAAGATTCTCAAGAGAATTTTTTAACATTTCATTCCTAAAGGCCTTCAGCAGGCCTTTGTTTACTTGTTTTACTTTTTTTGGTGTTAATTAATTACCATTTTTTAGGTTACTGTTGTTGTGTTTACGATTCGGAATTGTCTGAAACTGAAGTAAATAAGGGTAAGTCCAAGCGGGCTTAACCTCGCGAAGCGATTACGGAGACGATTGAGATTAAACTCGACGACTCTTTATCCGCTTCTGGGAATGAGGGGCGCGAGCAACTGCTTCCGGTTCTTCGCGGGCTGGGAAGAGTACTGATCAATTACTGATTGAGAAGTTTGCTGAAGGTAATGGCAGGGCTGGAGATTCGGTCCCGTTAGTGCAGGTATTTGAAGAGAAGTACGAGTTTTTGATTCAATGATTGGAGAACCCAAGAGGTGCTAAGGCTAAGGTGCTAGGTAAGATCCTCCCTAAGATCTGGGAACTCAAATCCTTCGTTGAGGCCTTGGCTCAAGAGTATGACAGCTACTATCCCTGAGGTGAGGGAGATAGTTTACGTCTCTCCCATGCTTCATAAGATAAGCACGGGAGGCTAGTCCAGCCCGTAGGCAGTCAGAGGTTGTATTTGTCAACCTAAAAGAGGGGGCAACTACTAAAACAACTAAGATGATGAAGGATAAGTTTCAGGCCGTCCTTCGAGATAAGAGGCAGAACCTGAGAATTCATAATGTTAGAGAGACGAAGAAGGGTTTAGTCGTCATTGCTGCCGACATAGAAACTGTGCGGGTCATCTCTGACTCCTTTAAAGTCGGAAAGTTCGACATAAAGTCGACTCTAAAGGCAGAGGCGTCCTAAAGTGATTGTTTATGATATAGATCGACGGCTGTCTGAGAAAGAATTAATGGCTCTCATTAGGGAGCAAAATACTCAGATGGATGAGGCTACATTCAAGTCTGAATGTCGATTATTATTGTAATCGGGTAGGCGCGAGGCGGAGCGCTATCATGGGATATTTGAGGTTAGTCCTAACTTTTCGGCAGCTTTACTGCAGAAGGCAGTAAAGTTTGTAGACTTCTCTTCGTGTAAGGTCAAGGAGTACTTAGATGTCCAGCGCTGTTTTAAGTGCTGCAGGTTTGGTCACAGGGCTAAGTTCTGTGATCATCCTGCAGTTTGCGCTCATTGTGGTGATGAAGGACACATGCGTGAGGAGTGTACAAAGAAGTCGGAGGGTCCGACTTGTATTAATTGCAAACTTCTTCGGAAGGATTATATACACTCTGTGAACAGTAAAGACTGTGGGTGTTATCAGAAAGCTCTCGATATGTACTATAATTATATTTCATTAAATGATTAGATTTGATCAGTTGAATCCTCAGAGTGCTTACATTGCTTAAGTTGAGTTTGGAAAGATGCATTACGTAGAGGTTTGAATGTTGTTTTGTTGCAGCATTCATATATTGTGTCCGATGTTCTGCGAGGTTTTTCTCGTTGGAAGAGATTCTATTGTGGTTGTTAAAGCATGTCCGCTGTTTTGTGTAGAAGGGAACTTGATTGTATCTTTATTCGACAGCACTCGGATAATCATCATGTCGTTGTCCGTGTGAACTGCATCACACGGACAACGACCGTGTGACCGTGTTGTCGGTGGGTGTCGTTGTCAGAACTTGCATCTGTATGTTGCTGGTTCATATTTCCGGTATAGACATCCTGCTGATCGTCATCTTGAGGTCTGGGATAAAATCCTACGATTCTCTGACACTGGTCCAATCCGTGTAGGTGCGAATGTGAATGTGAATCCCTGCCAATGTTTGTAATTGGAAGGTAGATTGCTCGAGCGATCATTGATTGATTGTCTATGAGATTGCTGGTGGCTTTAGTGAGCGCTACCGATGCAACGTTCCGGTTCAACCGGGTCGTTTACTACACAGGCATGCATACTGGAAGAAATTTGTTGATTTACTTTCCACTAGGCTCCGATTTTTGGATCGGAGTCTGGATGTCTTGGATTTCGAAGATCTGGCAGTTGGTTTGTCGGCGGCTTTTCTTGATGCCGCTGAGTGTTCAATTCCCCGAAATTCCGGTCGAGAGAGACCATTATGGAATAGGGAGCTGTGCGGAATGAAAAGGGCGGTTTGTCGTTTGCGACGAACTTCTCAACGTGTGGGTGATCCGGAACGACGGCCGTCCTTGATGCTGAATACAGGACCCTGAGGTGTCATTACTTTCATAAAGTCTGGACTGCGAAAAGGGACTCCTGGCGTTCCTTTGTTCATGAGCAGGGGAACAGGAATCTGTTCCCCTGCTCATGGCGTAGTATATAGGGTCTTGGGAAATAAACGACGAAAGGACGTTCGTCTGTCTACTCTCTCTATCAGGTTTGTTGTAATTTCGGATACTTATGAGATTTTACACAAATTACTAGACGATTTACTGTCTGATGATAGTGAAGCTGGAGAGACCGTATACCATCTGCGAGTGCGGCGAGAGGTTGCTCAGTTCTGCGGGGGTGCAGTGTCTTTGGAGATCACCGAGGCTGAGGTGCGTCATGTTATTTGCAGTATAAGTAGAGGTAAGGCTCCAAGCTTTGATAGAATAACGGTGGAACTTCTTGTTAGCTCGTTTGGGATTTGTGTGAGAGTTGTCAATCGTGTATTTAATAAATTGTTGTTTGGAGGATACTTCCTGTGTTAAAGAAGGGGATTGTGAAATTGTTGTTTAAAGGTGGGGACAAGGAACCTGCTGTTAGTTCGTCGTGTAGGCCTCTGACATTACTTTCGGTTATTGGTAAGGTCTTTGAAAAGTTTCTGTATGTGGGTATAAATGGGAGGTTAACCTCGCAAAGATTGCTGATAGAAAATCAGTTCGGGTTTCGTCCCGGAAAGGGTACGGAGGACGCCGTACTCCGTGTGATGAGTGTGGTAACAACCACTGGGATGGAATATGTCCAGGGGATTTTCCTGGACATTTCCGGAACATTTGATAATCTATGATGGGCTTCTGATATTTACCAACTCCAAAAAAAAGAATATACTGTATGTGAATTGCAAGTTATGCAAAGTTATTTCAGTCATCGGGATATGCTGCTCCGCGAGGGCGGCCATGAGGTTGGAAAGACGACATCTCCAAGGGATGTCCCCAGAGCAGCGTGTTAGGTCTATCATTGTGGGTGGTGGAGTTTGATTCTCTCCTGCGGCTGAGGTGGCTCGACTGGTGTTGCATTGTGGCTTATGCTGACGATGGGCTCCTGTTGGTCGAAGGAAGCTCGCGGAGGGAGGTTGAATTGAGCCACTCGGCCTTGCAGGGTGCTTGAGCTGTAGGTCATCAACCCAAGATGACGTTTAGCCTGGGAAAGACCACGATAATGCTCCTCAAAGGCTGTTTGGCAGTGGGTCGGCGTGTCTGTGTTTCGATGGCAGGCCAGCGTATAAAGTATGTTCAGGCTCAAAAGTACCTCGGGTTGTTTCTTGATGAGAAACTGCAATTTAAAAAAGCACGTTCAATATGTCGCAGAGAGGGCCTGCAATACATTCTTCGGTATTCGATGTGGTCAATTCTGATTGGGATCTTAACTTTAAGACCATGAGCATCCTGTATAAAGGCGTGTACGAGGCTATTACGCTATACGGGGCGCCTGTTTGGGCGGATATGCTAAAATGTAAAAGTTATCGGGACATATTATTAAGGGCTCAACGCCTAATATTGTTAATGGAAACGATTGGTTACCGTATTGTTTCACGGGAGGCAGTCTTGGTGATTGCAGTCGTGAAACCGATAGACTTGATGCGTCTGAGAAGCAGTTGCAGCAGCGGTATGTTGCTAAGACGTCCGGTGAGTTGACTTCGGATAAAGTTCGAAAAATTGAACAACATGGTAATACCTCGTGGCAGGCCAGTGGGCGATGTACACATGATTTCTCTCCAAATGTTGTTGGTTTGCGGGACGCCTCTTGGATGCACCCTAATAAATATGAGACCCAATTTCTCTCTTGCCATGGTGCTGTTAGGGACAGACTGCAGAAATTCGGCCTGGTAGATTCTCGAATGTGTCCTCAGTCTGGACAATTGGACGATACCTACCATTTTTTTTTTATGAGTGCCATCAGTACCATTTTTTTATGAGTACCATTAACTCAAAATACGAGTTAATGCATACGAAGACCATCTATCGGCTTGATCTTATCGGGTCGGCGTTGGATCACCGTGTAAACTGGAGGAGTCAGGCCGAATGAGCAATAGTGGAGAGTTTTGTAGTGTATTTTGCAAAGAAAAGGATTACTGAGGGGATCAAGAGCTCTGCTTGGATTTCTCTTTTATTCTATTTTTGTTGATGTTTTGTTTTATAAATAAGGTTTTGTTGTTGTTCATGTCCTTTGTTTTGTTTCAATGTTACTGTGTTGTTATTGTTCCGTGTAATACTTTTATGTTTTGTGTTGTGTTTTGAACTCACTTTTACCTTCTCCTGGTAGGTAGTTCAAGGTTATTTAATCTATTCAAAAAAAGAGTAAGTAATCAGAGGCATTTTTCAGGGTAAGAAGCACCCTAGGTTCACGGGATACAGGCATAGTCTGCCACGGAAAGGAACTCGGTTGCGAGTCTATATCATCATCTTCATTATTACTTTCTGAGTCCTCAGCTAAAATGGCAACAATGTTCCCTCTAATCTGCTTCCTGCGAGATTTCCTAGGGTCCCTGCTTGAGTACGTCAGAGACCCACGTTTCCGAGAAGTCTGTAAACAACTCCCGCAGGGCGATGTCTCACCATCATCATTTAGATCAGCTGAGAGCTGATCTATGTTTATATTCAACTATGCCTCTAGATTAATCCGGCAAAACGATTAATCAGAAAGACTTAAATTACATATAAATAAAAATACCTCACAATATTTTTCTCGTTAAAATTTTACTATGAGGCCAACGATAATCTTGCACACAACCTTTTCTTTTACAAATATATTAAATAAACAATAGCACTAAAATAAACACTGTTAAACGTAAAAAAAAACTGCTGATTATATGAAAATAATAGCTTAAATTATTAAAATAGATTTGAAGATCATTTACAAGCAAATAAAAATGAGAATTAATTAAAGTATATAACTTATAATTTTATTTAAATTGAAATACAAAATAATGAAGTGTTAGAAAAATAATTCGAATTTAGTATAGAGTAACATAACAAAAGACTATATTTTAATACTTATACTAATATAATCGTATTTATCCTAAATATTGCTAAAATATTATTTTAAAGCATTTAAGAAAAATTAAGGTATCAGACCCTTCGGCTACTTCCTGTAATATAAATTTGATTCATGCCAACTTAAAAAAGTGTTAAATTTAAAATTATTTTGGAATTTCAATCGTAATTTATCCCGCTCTTTGCAAAACACCCGTCTTCGTGATTTATTAACCCAGTGTGCACGTTAGCATAAAATTTCAATGGACAAAAGTTAAAGAAATGGGTAAAAACCTATTAAACAACTTTACTTACAAAAGTAATTTCAAAATACTGACTGAGCTCTCTCCCTTCTTGGCAGAAGGTAATGAAAATTTTATGAACAAAGACACAGTTTAATTCAACTAACCTCAGAAATACTTATTAAACTTAATTTTAGAAAAGATTTGAATAAAGTTATTTTAAAATAATGCAAATTATGAAATTAGTTATAAGTATTTATTCAAATAATATTTCACACAAAATTTATTAATTAAAGTTAATAACGAAGTCCCGGCAGTATTGATGATGCTTCACTCGACGTGATAGCTCCAGAATATCTGTTACATATTTATGTCATACTTTAGTAGTGGTGTGTAACTCCTGAATTTGCAATTAATTTATAAATAATATTTTGTATTAATATTCAAACAATCTGGAACATACATGTATTGTCGTAAAATTATATTGTAATCGTAGATAAATTTCTAGTAACATTTAACATATATGGTATAAGTAAAGTACTTGATTTCTCCCATCGCTAGTACGTGTTTGTATTTGCAATCACTCACGTTCGTTTACCTTGTAAAGAAACGAGTTACATCGTCTATCTTTCATGATAGTGTTTTTTTATTACTATTTTACAAATTGAATCACTATCAATAACATTTTAAGTGTTGAATTATTTTACATATAAATTTAACTAACGTATTATTAAACTAACGAAAATAAAACGCTGTAAGATCTTTTTACACTTGATTCTTATTTTAAATTATACATTTATTCTTATATAATTTTATTTAATATAGTATATTTATATTAAATGTTATATAATCACCGTATTTCAGTTTTGTAAAAAAAAAAAGTAGTAATAATATTTATTTATTCTTTGGATGGTATTAAGTCATTCTAAATATGGTATATTCCACAATGGAAAGGAGAGTAGTAATCTGTTTAAGCTCTGTCTTAATATTTTCTATGAATGCTACTCATGCAGGTTATTTAATGTAGGGGGGAATGAGTCAGTTGCTTTTCCTGACGGTAATAATGTTCACTATAAAATTAGTCCCTCTTAATATCTCATAGAACTGCATTCTACTAATTTGGTGTTTTGATCTGAAACAGAATGTTTTACTGGATTAAGCGGGTACGAAAAACTATTTTATTTCTCACTTTCCTCTAGTAAACCTGATACGGGATGCTTGTTATTTTTTAAAAGACCTATGCCGTTTGCGGGGGTAATTTGTGCCTAATGAAGGTAATTTACAAAAATATCTTTGTAATAACACATGATGTATACACTGATTTTATTTTAAGAAACATATACATATCTGTATGTTGCTTTTTATATTTACTTATTCTTTATTTAAAATTTTTCGCGCTTATTTGTTAGTCTTTACTCTTTTCCATCTCAAAGAAAAGTTATTTACAAAAAGAAATACATTAAAATAAATGGATGGTCGTATTTTATTTTTAAGAATTTTGTTTAACGTAAATACAAATTTAATGTTATCTTTCCGTTTTAACATACTTCTTATTCTTTTTTTACTCAGTTCTCTTCTTTTTTTATTGCTTCCCAATATTAAAGAGAAAATAATAAATTGGTTTCTAAAAAAACATCTGTGTGAACTTGCTCAGAAATAAAGACTAAGATAGACTAAGTCGAGTTGTGGACATCGCTGTGAACAGACGTGTTGTGTACCGCTCCGCGCTTTTTAGTGTTTTAGATTGGTTTTTTGGTTTATATTTCGGAAACGGCATTTAGGAACTAAAGTGATAAGGATAACGGACAAGGATAGTAAGTTTTTTTTGAATTCGGTGACGGACTAAAAAAGTTATTAGAGTTTTTTCAGCTTTATTAGTGAGCTGTGGATATTGTGTTTTTTACCTTCTAAAACTGAAGATTTATAACAGGTGAATGAGTTTTTACGTTTCTAGTGCATCGTAGTTTTATTGGACGTTACTTTAAGTACGATCAAGTGAATTAAAACTACTTTTTTAATAAGTTATATAGTGAATTTGAGGTTAGAATTATTCAATTCTTAGCGAAATTTTTCTAAGTTAATACACAGGCTCATACAGACGTGTTTATTGTAGTAAACAAGGACTTGTAATTATTCTCTCGTATTACCGTCGTATTGGTAGAGTTTTTTCTAAGTCCTCAGAGCTGTTTTATTAGGGAATTACATTTCTACTAATATCTCGAGAACTACCCACTCGATTTCCTTCCTACCTGGACATAAATTCGTCCCAAAACCTTCCCTAACCCCCTACCACCACGACCCCCCCAAAATTTTTGACCCCATTTTCGGTCACATACATTTTTCTTACCCCCCTCAACCGCCCCCCAAAAAAAAAATGTTTTGGGACCCCTCCCCCGAGTGGGTATTCGTAGAACTTGGGACGGCCCCCTGAGTACAGTACTACATCATGCGAAGACGTGGTTCACTCCCTATGGATGGGACATCTGCCCAAAGTAGAAGCAGCATGACAAAATCGGCGACGGACAAGAAAACCGATCTAAAAGGGAAGAAGAGGCTCCGTCAAGGATCTTCCGAGGAGGACGAAGAGGCACCTGATACAGTGAGCAGTCTAGCATACCAATTGGGTCTGATACTGATATCGTTGAAACAGCATTTAGGCCCAGGTTTGAATAAGTACATTGCGACCCATGAACAGGATCTAAGGCAAGTGTACGAGGGACTGAATGCGCTTTCCGAGCTGTCCTCTCCAGACACAAAGACTTCCCAAGCTACCCTTGGTACTGACCTTGGTTACTGACCTGGTTACTGACCTTCCACCTGAAGTCAAAGACACTTGTACTCTTAGAGATTTAAGGAGAGCAGGTGAGCAGGATATGGGTAACAAACTCGCAGCTGGTGACATCATAAAAGACGAAATAACTCTAATAGGAGACCAAACCGTTGAAGAAAAGAAGAAGAAATTTAAGATACATTATGAATCGGGAGCCCCGGAAAAGGAAAACCTTTCTTGTTTATTGAAGGCGTTCAAAAAGATAGCAATACAGTCACCAAATTCAGCGTACATACTGCCTTCGGGCAGTATGGGAAATTTTGCCAAGAAGATCATATCCTATATCTTCAGAGCAAGGGAAACACCTGTATATGTGTTAACTCTCCAATGGTGGGACCAGGCACATCGGTAATAATCAAATCAAATCAAGTGATTGTTAAGGCAGAAGGAAAAACGTACGCGGAGCCCCTCCGGTCCATGAAGGATGCTGTCACCAGCGAGGAGGCAAATAACGTCATCTCATTGCGAAAGGGCCGTAACGAGGAGCTCCACGTTAAGATACAGGGTGCAGAGAAAGCGGAACAATTTACATCTATCCTGAGGGACAAGGCTGCCGACCTTCACGTTGATATAAAAAGCAGAGCTGGAAGGAGAACTGTTGTGCACATCCGAGATGTCGAGCATGACACCACAGAGCAAGAGATTATGGCCGCCATTATAAATCGCGTGGGTTCTGGCGAGGAAGTCAAGATAACATCCATGAGGAAAGGTTTTGGCGAGACACAAAATATTACGGTCATGACCTCTTACAGAGCGGCATGCAAACTGGTCGAGGAAAGAATAAGAATCGGATGGATTAGTTGCCGGGCGTACATCCGGGAAGATGAAGACAGGTGCTACCGTTGTTGGGGCACGGGCCATAGAAGGCACGAATGTAAGGGCCCAGGTAGGCTCGATTTGTGCTTCAACTGCGGTAGCAGAGGTCACAAGATAGCGGATTGTCTTGAACCTAAGCAATGCCTCGATTGTAAGACCGGTGAACACAGGACTGGAGCATGGCAATGTAAGAAAAAAATGCATGATTAGGACTACGTTAGCGAATGCCAATAGGAGTATTCTCGCTCACGACTTAATTAGTCGTGTTGTTGCAGACAAGAACGTAGACCTCCTTGTGGTCACCGAACCCAATAAATATGAAGCTGCCAAACTTGGATGGGAGATGTTGCCATTATGGACGTAAGTCATAGTATACAATGGAATTTCAAGTTTAGAGGTAGTGGTGTGGTGTCTGTTGAGACCGAAACAACTCTATTCGTGGGTGTGTACATTTCGCCCAACATTGCGATCGCGGACTTTACTAACTTCATCGACACTTTACAAGGTGTGATTACCAATTCAACCAAGAGGATCGTAATGTTGGGTGATTTTAACAGCAAAATGGTGGCGGCTGGCAGTCGACACACCAACAGGAGGGGACAGATCCTTGCCGATCTCCTGGAAACTGCCGGCTGCATCTGCATTAATGACGATACGCCCACGTACTTAGCGAGAGGTCATCGGTCGGTGCTTGACCTCACCATCCTGGACTGTAGGTGGAGGAGGAATCAGTACCGGTGGATGGTTCTCTCAGAAGATATAGCGAGCGATCACCGCGTCTCTATCTTGGATCTGAAAGACGTAGATTTCAGGCGTGAAGTGCACTCCCCCTCACCGAGATTCTCATCAGTACAAATAGAGCAAATCGTCAATAGGACTGCAAGTAGACTGTCTGATAGACATCAACAATCACCTGAGGCTTTATCTAATATAATAAAGCAGGAAATGGACAGAATGGCAGCTAACAATACAAGGAGGCGCTCCGTATATTGGTGGACTGCTGAAATTGAAGCAATGAGACAAGAGCTCCAGTCCCTTAGGAGAAGGAAACAACGTATTCTTAGAAATAACAGAGAAGGGTACCAGGAAATAGCCAATAGATACCTCGAGGCAAGAAGAACGCTCAATAAGGCTATTAAGAGACGTAAAAAGGACTGCTGGATCAGGCTCTGCGAAGAGCTTGACAGCAATCCCTGGAGCCAGGCATATCGTATTGTGACCAAAAAGTTCGGGAGACGTATGCCTATCCTCAATAAGACCAGTGTTGCAAGGGCGGTAGCCAGGTTGTTCCCGCATACAGTGCCTGATATCGTGAGATCCACGCCTTGCGACAATAGAAGATTCACCATGAAAGAGCTACAACTTGCGGCGAGGAGTTTGGCAACCAAAAAGAGCCCTGGCCCGGACAAGATTCCCGCGGCAGTGATCAAGGGGCTGGTTCAGAAGGCTCCCTGGGAGATGCTCGAGATTTCCAGCCACGGCATAGAGAACGGAGACTTCCCCAACTGCTGGAAGGAGGCCAGAGTGGTATTCCTACCTAAAGGCACCTCTTTGGAGGAATATATAACCTATAGACCCCTGAGCCTCCTTAACATGATGGGGAAGCTAGTAGAAAAGATGCTGGCTGGCCGCATCATCAAAGAACTAGAAGAGGGAGCCGGAATCAGTCCTAACCAGTACGGGTTTATGCGGGGGCGATCCACCGTGCAGGCTATCTGCCGAATTTCGGGATTGGCCGACGAGGTGAAGAGAGGCACTTGGCGAACCAGGAGAATTCCACTGATGCTGTCACTAGACATAAAAAACGCGTTCGGGGCTATTGGTTGGGGTCACATTAATGACGCAATTGCGGCTAGGGGCCTCAGCCCGTACCTGTGTAGGCAAATTGAATGTTACTTGTCTAACAGAGGATGTCTGGTAGAAGCACAGGAAGAAACAGTACATTTTCAAATGCACGGTGGAGTTCCGCAGGGCTCTGTTCTGGGGCCGTTGTTGTGACTGGTGATTATAGATAAACTCCTTCAGAAGGAGTTTCCTGTCGGCATCCAGGTCCTGGCTTATGCAGATGACCTTGCAGTCCTCGTAGAGGGAAGGGCAGTCTTGGAGGTGCGGGAGAGGGTGTTTGCGGCCATCGACACTATACAGGAGTGGTTGAGATCCAGGGGTCTGCAACTGTCTACAGAAAAATGCCGGTGTATTGCCTTTACGGGTAGAAGAGTGCTAGAACCGTTCAATATTTCCATCAACGGTCATGCTATAGAAGAAGCGAATAACATCAAGTACTTAGGAGTTATCCTCCTGAAAAACGTAGATACACCGAGCACATAGTCAATGTATGCAACAAGGCAGAAAGGATGATAAAAAGTCTAAACATCATTATGTCATCGCAGAATGCCCCTCGGGCCTCAAAGCGCCGTTTACTGGCGACCACCGTCGTGTCTTCGCTTATGTATGCCGTTCCGGCCTGGTGGCGCTCTCGCCATCAGGCGCAACAAAGAGAGACTGGCGAGGACGCACAGGTGTGTGCTCCTAGGTGTTGTGTCCGCATACAGGACAGTGTCCTATGCCGCCCTGTGCGTGTTATCGGGTACACCTCCTATTGACCTAATCGCAAAAAAGAGGGTGGAGAGGGCACAAGGCAAGCCAGAACAAGAGGTCAGGGATGCCGTTTATAATATCTGGCAGGAAAGATGGTCGCAGGAAGCTGTGGGTCGATGGACGAGAACCCTCATCCCCAACATGCATGACAGCCATGGTTGTCGAGAAGATTTGGTGAGGTTGATCATCACCTATCGCAGTTTTTTACAGGACATGGTTCCTTCAATAACTACCTGCACAAAATAGCCAAGAGAGAAGAGCCAATTTGCAACTACTGCATCGAGATAGATGATGCTGAGCACACCTTTTTTGAGTGCAATAGGTGTGACACACTTAGACATAGTAAGGCACTCACAGGTATAACTCCAGAGACAACAATAGACTACATGCTAAGAAGCGAGTCAAACTGGAATAATTTTGCTAGTTTTGTTAGACAAGTTGTTCTACAGAAATACTCCGATGAGAGAAGACAAGGTGTTGGCTAGAATAGGACCGGGTGGACAGCCTTGCTGGTGAGGTCCAGCATGCTGCGGTGTGTTGGCACTGATGAGCCACCAAGGACTCCACGGGTAACAGTCAAGTAACAGCACACTGAATACTGAAGGGACCCGGCGCCGCGTCGCGGCGAACTGGGTATGGCGTGGTGTCCAAAAGGGCAATATTAATAAAGAACTCTCAAAAAGAGCTAACCGGTAGGCCGACCTGCCATGCCGGTATATAGAGGGTAGGTGGGGAGGCCTATTTGAGTTTAAAGACACTCCCCTGGGCGGCGTAATACCAACAAGTCGGTCCGGCCCAGTGGAGCTGAGGCAAAAAAAAAAAAAAAAAAAAAAAAGACAGATATATGTTTACTTTTTTCATTTTTAATGCGATCTCTAAATTATATAATTAAAGCTTGTTGGAAAAAAAAATGATTCTTGTCTTTTATTATAATTATTATAAAGTTAACAATTTTATACGATTAATTATGATTCGCTTCCTGTTTGAGACTGGCACTTTGCGTTTTTCTTATTAATTAATATGCGTTTTGTTTTTATTTTATTAAATCCAAAACAATTAATCAACAACTGAGGTTTAATGATTAAATTTATTAAATGGCTAAAGAAAAGCAACATGATTCCATCAATACATATTGCAAATAAGTATGATTATTTTACAAGTTACAAATTATTATTGTATTTAGCAAAAGTAAGTGTTTTTTTTTGCATCTAAATTATTTTAATAGATTCACTGTATTGCAAAATTTAAGAGAAGTAACTTTAGGAAATAAAATATTGAACGTTAAGAACTTTCTTGTTTGTATTTATACAAAACTTCTACTAATTTAATTGAAAAATAAGTAATTATTTCTATCATTAGTTAGTGAAAACAAAACCAAAATTTATATCTGCATAATTTTTGTGATCCACTTTAACAGTTTCAATCATATCTCAACAGTTTTTATTAAATGACCTGTCACTTTGTTCACAATAAAAGCCTTAACATTTATCTAACATAATTCTATAAAACTAATATTTAGGGAAATATTTATGATTAAAATATTTTAATGCCATCGTTTTGGAATGTTTAAAAGTAGCATTCTCATATTTATTTTTTAGGTGTTCATGGGTATATGAGTAGATATGTACATCTACTCATATAGAGTTCATGATACCATGAATCCTACAGGTGGGTACGTGTGTTGTGTTATTGGGTAGATGTTATACAATAAATTTTATTGATGACGGTCAGAGGGAAAATGAAGATGTCCGTATGAGTTATTTGTTTTTTATGATTTTTATATGCTTTTTCGTCATTACCTCCCGGGACACTTTGAAAGTACGTATAAGTCCAGGAATTATCAAATAAGTCCTCAGCCCAGGTTTAATTTGATAGTGTAAGATATAGTATTTTAGAAAATACGATATACCATGGTGTTAAGGCGTCATTATGATTTAAAGCTGCCAGAAATCCACTTTGTAGTCGGCGGCTGCCGATTAAAGTTGGATTTAAAAATAAATACGTAAGAGTACAAAAAGGTCCTAAACTGTTTCTTTTTAATGGTCGGATAAGCATACACACGTATATACTGATCTTAATCTAAAAATATTATTTTCCCCGTGGAGATATTGCCCCAAAATATTGCCAACAAATTGTCCCTTATACACGAGTCTCTGTAAAAATGTCATAAAAATCGGTTTATCCAGTCAAAAGTTATTAAGCTTCTAACACGCCAACACACGTATATACTGTGTGGGTACGTGTGGTCGTACGAACATTACCCCCCACTTTTGTTTTCTTGGGATCTGGGTCATGAAACGTCGAGAAATATAAAAACGTTATACCTAATTTTTTGACTGGTTAATATGCTCTCCTTCTTGCAACATTAAAATATTGTTATATTCGTTTTGAAAAGTTGGATAAAAAATATACATAGGAATTGGAAATAATGATTATTTATCATGACAATAATTAAATGGTACATTTAAGAAGGAAAAAAAATCAAAATAATTACTACGTTAATTATTGCAGAGAGGCAAAGTTCTGTAACGATCGATTACAAAACGATTTCTTTAATTACAAAGCGATTCCGCTATACACTGCTATTAGGAATGCTGCTAGAAAAATTGTGCGTCGACTAATAATTTTTTTACGAGAATCACTTGCACTGGCGCAAAATATTTAATCACTTTTTTATTAAGAAATATTAATATAAAGACGAATCTGTACAATTTAATATAAAAGTAGAAGGTGATAAAATAAAACCTTTCTCGAGTTTTAATCTTAATTATGAATATAGTAAATACGTTTCAAACTTATTGAAAAAGTTACGCTACTAGCATAATTTAAGATATAATTTTGGAAAAAAACATTTTAACGATTATAAGTAACATGAAAATTACAAAGGTTGCAAGAGGTAACATAGTACGTGGAAAATTTCATTTTCAACATTAAGAAGTCATGCACGTAATTTGCTATAACCGTAACTGTTGCAGGCGACTGAAATGAATCATCACAAGTAAGTCCCAGAACGACATATCTGTTACAAAAATTACCAAAATCCAACACTAGGCGTATTAAGGAAAAAGAGGAATTTTAAATGTTTCCCGTTCACCTACCCAAAGGTACTGTTACATACCAGCAAGCCAAATAAACCAGATGGGACTACGAGGGGATAAGGAATAGCTCTCTGCTGAGCTGCCATTCGTTTGTGCGTGCACAGATGGATGGCAGTGATGAGGCACGGGGACTTTCTTGTCGTTTTGTGGGGAAAGAAAAGACCATAGTCCCGACAGAAATACGCTTTCGGGTGTTTTCGTTAGAGGCAAGATGGCATAAAGACAGAGTCCCGGCTCCTGGTGTGAGGGAACAGGAACGACATAGTCAGGCTTGGTAACCCTAGTCCGAGAGTTAGAGGCAGGCAATAAATTAAGATCCGACCGCCGAGCCGACCTGTCATGCCGGACGTACTGTCGGTAGGCGGGGAGTCTCGTTAGAGTGAAAGGACACTCCCCCGGACTGTTATGCATCATTGTGGTATCCGGTCCGGTAGTGAGGGGAGAAAACCATAATGCAGATAAAATATAAGTCATACCTTCACTTTACTTGACTCAGAGATCGGTTGTATTACGAACATCATTACTGTCAAAGAAAAAACTCTGACTGATACTTATTGTACCTGCGTCGCTTTACATGCATCAGAGCCTGACACATTTCTTTTGTCTGAGACAGAAAGCGTAAAGTAATAAAATAATTTATTCCTCTGTTGTAAAAAAGATGCAATAAAGATTTTTTTTTTTTCTATACTGAGAGGCTTTTTAAATAAAGCAACATGCATAAAGGGACGCATGACGCTTAAACTTTGATCATGCTTAAAATAAGTTTATTCCAAGGTTTTGTTTAAATCGGTTCAGCTAATACTGTATGTCAAGGAGAGAAAAAATATTACACACGATAATTTTTTAATTAATTATTTTAAATATTAATCGATAAAATGTGAAAAAAGGTATATTGAACAATTACAGACAAAATATTATTATTATGTATATACTACTACTATTACTATTAAAACCATAACTCCATTTTCATATTAAAAGCGATTACACATAGTATTTTTATTGAAATTTAATGACTCAATCATTCTTACTAAGATATGTTTGCAGTGAACTCAATTAGCAGCACGTCGTTTATTCACTATTACTTGCTTAAGTTGCGTGGATTTTTGCTTATCGTTATTCTTTCGTCCTCTTAGTACTGCATTTTATTAAATTCTGTTTGACTGTATTACTCAATATAAAAAATTACGTATAAAATCGATTAATTTTTTATGGTTTTAAATAATTTCTGGAGATCAAAATTGTGGGAAAATATCTAAGTATTAAAAAAAAAAAAGAATGATTGTGATTTGCCTGTTATGACGTAATGGGTTAAGCAGAAGCAAAGGAAATAGGGCCTTTTTAATAAAACCAATGTACTTTTTTTTCCACGTATTAGTCATGTATATATTTGTTTCGCACTTCATTAACAATTTGACATATAACAGTATCCGTTTTTTTTAAACCTGGTATTCTGTGATCTGTTAAAATTTTTATTTTGGATAAAATTGGAAAAAATAAGTAAATCTTACTATTGTTATTAAGGAGAACATTATTAAAGATCACTTTGACCTTATTATTTTAAGAATATTACTATTTTATTTTGCGAATTGAGGTTATGACGTGACTTAATTTATTGGTTTATTTTCGTATCGTTTATTTAAATACAGTATATAAAAGACCTTGCCAACAAAATACACTATTAATATAACTTAGTTTTTATTTACGCTAGATTAGCTATATTATCTAATATTTACTTTATTTTATTATTATTATTAAGTTACATAAGGTAGATTAAAATGATAATTTTTCTCATAATTACATTTTTGTATGTGTGTCTCGCATGGCGCATGTACATGCGTAAGACACTATTTTAACTTTCATGTTTCCAAGGAAATTAAATAATATTGTTATCGTCTGCCTCGAAAAATTTGAAGCTGGAATAAGGTCAGATTCATAATTTAATAAATTTATAAACGACAAAATTCAGTTTTAGCGTAATATCCACACTGGTTTTACCGCAAGAGAACAATAGCAACAATTCCCCTTTTTTTTTTACTGTTACCATTTATTCTAGATACCACAATCAACCTGTTAAAATACGAGTAGCAAATACCAAAATAGTATGAATGAAATATCTATTACCTTGTTTTAATAAATTTCAGTTCACGATTTAAAAATTTGATTATTGATCTTTACTACAACAAATGATTATGACAATTGTGGATTAATAATAACAATATTAATTGTAGATTCTTATTTCAATGATAATTTTAATAACACTGTTTTTTAACATAGTGAAAATAATAATAAATAGGTTAAGACGATGGCCAATTTCTTGATCCACCTTCGAATATCGATAAGTCTTTCTTTTCATTTTTATAATGCGGTTTCTTCTAATGATTTTTCACTAAGGGATAAAATTCTAATGAATTAAAAAATATAGATTAAAGTCATTGAATTAGTTTTTAAATTTGTGATTAAAAATTTTATGGATGAATAAAAATTATTTTATAATTAGATTGAATAGATTGGTATATAATAATATATTATTATATAAAAATAGGTAATGTGAATAGGTAGAGTTTTATTTCTTGGACAATCGAAAGGGATCTAGTCCAGCATTTATGAATTTATCTGGAAGGTTCAAGGTACGTCCAAGAAAACTTTGATCAGAACAACAAAACGATTAATATTAAGTGGTTTTAGTAGATATTATTAATAAAAATCTGCAAGAATATTCCTATTACCGGAATATTCATATAGCTTCACATTTTGATCTTCCACTCAGTGACACAGTTGAACCAAATCTGGCTAATGACTTAAATGAAGAAATTAATTTTAGAGTTCCCCAGTTTCTTGTGTACATGTAAAAACTTATAAAAATTATATAATATGATCGAGTGTTTGCAACTCGACCAGGATATTGAGAGACTAACAAACCAAAAATTTCTTATAAATACAATTTATTACTCTAAAAACTATAAAATAAAATAAATAATAATAATAATATTTGTAATAAAAACAACAACAACAACAACAACAATAATAATAATAATAATAATAATAATAATAATAATAATAATAATAATAATAATAATAATAATAATAACAATAATAAAAGTAAGTATATAACATACAAAATAGTAATTCAGATAAGGACAAGATTTGTTTAAAAATAATGAAATTATAAAAACTAGAATAAGTCTAATTTAGTAAGAACTTTATTATGACCGGTATTATATTTACCACAAGGTAACATTAGACAAGTCTAAAATTCATACAGTTCAATTCTTTGCAAATATTATTAATTTTACTGGAAAATGAAACTACCCTACACTTTATAAATTTTTTTTTGCTCAATAACAATTATAATTACAATCGGCTCTCCTGCGGAGCCATAAGTAAGTTTCATGACAAAAGCACGTGATAAGAAGGTACTTAAGGAACCCCCAAAATAAATAGTTCACAGTAAACAGTTTTAACCAAACTTAAAGTCAAATATGAAATTTCAAGCTCACTCATAAATCACAAACCAATAATTTCAACACCATATAGTCCACAAAACAAACTTTAATAACAAATAAAAAAGAAAAAGAAAGAGAAGTAACAAGAAATTAGATACGACACCACTAAATTTGACGGTATTAGATTCCAAATTGTTACGCAGACCCTAAGTCGAGTACATGAGTTCGTTTCAATCGTCGGACGTCTCTGCTATTATCGAGTAGATTAATTGCACTTTTTAAATGAATATAATACTGTAACATTCGCTACTGTTTACCAAAAACTCATCGAACAACTTCATGCATTCAACCACTTTCCGCACTGGAATGCTTGTGACGTACTCTTCACTACTCGTAGCATTACACATTGTTAACACAACTACGCCGAACAGGCCTCGAAGAACAACTCGCAGCACTAGACGCAGAATTACTCGCTTAACTACTGACTATTCCCGCTGGTCCCCTGGCAGTATTTATATCCTGTGGTCTGCAGATCCAGTCCCCGCCTCATCACCTAACTGTTGAAGCGTAATAATTCTCATCGTCCGCGCCCTTGCATGTTCCCGTAAATCCTTATTCCGGTAACCATTCTCGTTGGACAAAAGTACTACTGAGACAAAAGACAAACGTTGTACTTTTTGTACAAAATATGTATTTAATTGTCTTACTTTCAATCATCTGTTGTATTCAGATTATTTTCAATTGTTTAGTAATATTATATCATCAAGAACACTACCATTCTGACGAAATTCTTTACTAACCTCTAAAAAATATTACTAATAAAATTTTCATGAAGTCCATCCTATTTCTACACTGCGATCTGGATTAAAAACCTTTGGAAAATATGACCTTTGAACATTTATTGTAAATCAGTTCATCTCATAAAATACCCTATCAATAGTAAGTACACTGACATCGTAAAATTTTATTTAGTAAATTCCGGGCATGGGTCTCATCTATTTTCAAACACAGTTTAATGCCTTTAATTTCTAATCGACATCCAAAAACGTGAGAAGACTTCAAATTTAACAAGTCAGTGTTTATGGTGAAGCCGTCTTCTATTTACTATATAAGCCGATTTCGACGTTTATTTTTATTTTTTATTTTTTCTGAATTTTTGTGGGCATCGACTGCTAAGGTCATTAGCCCTCGTCACATTCTTTAAAAGAAATTATTATCTCCATCAGGATCGTCATATGTAAGGGTGTAAAGGGCCCTTACATTTTATTTAAAAACACAAACTTCACAATAAACATTAAAACATAAAAGACAAGGACAATCACAAACACTTACGGGGTGTAAAGGGCCCCAATATTAAAATTTGAGATAAGGTTCTAAAAAGACCATGAAATTAAAATTTCAACTTATCAATACTATTTCTTTCTTTATATATATATAAAACTACCGCTTAGAGATTCTTTTATCACAGCTTTAAACTTTCATTTTACAGACTTTTAAGAAGTCCACTGGCGTGTAAAAATGCAACTATATTTTCTTCATTTCCATTATCCAGATCAGCACTAATATTATTTCTAAGACGGAACCTCTTTCTGAGGTCCTCATATATGGTACACTCTTCTATTAGATGCTTGATTGTCAGTGTTTTATTACAAACACCGCAGATTGGTCTCACTTCGCCGGTTGACATATATAAATTTGTTAACCGCCTGTGACCGATTCTAAGTCTGGTCACCGCTACTTGTTCACGGCGAGTCAACTTAAAGTCGATTTTCCATTTATAAGGAGAAGTTTTTACCGAGTTTAATTTAGTATTTCAAATTCCTCCATTCAGCATTCCACTTGTTTCTTACTATGTTTGTTAGACGGTTTTTAACATCTGCCACTCTTACAGGAAATGCATCCAAATCATCGCAGACTGTTGCCTTTCTGGCAGCTTCGTCTGCGATTTCATTACCTGTAATACCAGCATGCCCCGGAGTCCATACAAATACACATCGCTGTCCTCGTTGTTTTAGAACGTATAAAATGGACAGGATGTTTGCAATTTGGACATCCTTAATGTTCTTGTTCTGAATTGCGACAAGTGCACTTAAAGAATCGGAACATATTAACACTCTCTCTTCGCAATAGTGTTCAGTGTAGCGAAGAGCTTGCTGAATTGCAGTGAGTTCTGCCGTGTAGACACTGGCCACATCTGACAGTTACCAAAAGTGGGCTTCTCCATTTACATATATTGAGCATCCAACACCATGTTCGGTTTTAGAACCGTCAGTATAGATTCTGATACGTTCTTCGTAACTACTGACGGTTGCCAAAAATTCCTGTTGGACGATCACTGCTGGTTTCTTTTTGATTTATCGTTGAGAGAGATCCAAGCTTGTATTTACCGCTGGCAAGAGCCATGGCGGTATTTCTCTAGTAGAAATTGCCAATGTATCTGGAATGGCAATTTCATATTTACTTCTTAATTCGTGGTACCTAATTCCGACTGGTCTGGAATAGGTAGCACGACTTTCGTGTAATGCAGCTATAGGATGATTCGTAAACAATTTATTATTTATATGAGCAGGGAAAGCCCATACATTTGCTGCATATCTTAACAAGAGGATCTCTCTTCTATAATGTAGTGGCATTATTCCGGCTTCAGACATCAGACTAACCGCCGGACTTGTGCGGAAAGCACCGGTTGCACATCTTAATCCGCTATTATGAACTACGTCTAACATTTTTAAATGCGACTATCTAGCGGATGGATATACGTTACATCCGTAGTCTAGTTTAGATTGAACCAATGCTTTATACAATATCAATAATGTCTCTTTGTCTGAGCCCCAATTTAAGTTCGATAAACATTTTATAATGTTTAGGGCTCTTTTGCATCTATCACTCAAGTCCTGTATATGTAATCCCCATGTAAGGGATTTATCCAATACTAGTCCTAAATATCTTACATTGTCTTTATATTGTATTGGATTATCATCAATTGTCAACGCAGGACTTTGATGAGGAATTCTCTTCCTACAAAAGTGTACACAGCACGTTTTTTCTGGTGAGAATTGGAATCCGTTATTCTTTGCAACTTCATTTAGAGCATTGATTGCTCGTTGCAATTTGTACCTCACCATAGCAGTCTTGTTGCTGGCCTATACAATTGCCAGATCATCAACATAGACGCTTTTGCTGATTTCTGCTGGAATGGCTAATATCAATTTATTAATGGCAATGGTAAACAAGGTACCGCTCAACGGCGAACCTTGTGGTATGCCATTTTCCAAATTTCTTACAGATGAATATTATCTACTGACTCGTACTTGGAATTCATATAGTCATTCATATAGTTGCTCAGTAAGACTGGCAGGTTGCCACGAATGCCCCATTCATGTATCTGGAGCATTATACCATGACGCCAGGTCATATCGAAAGCCTTCCGAAGATCAAAGAAGACTCCGACACAATGTTTCCTTTTAATGAAGCTGTTATATATAACGTCCTCTAAGCTGATCATTTGATCAGTGGTAGAATGGTATTGCCGAAAACCTGCTTGATACGGTGATACAGGGTTTCTTTTTCCAAAACCCAGACGAGTCGATTATTAATCATTTTTTCCAGTATTTTTCCCATAGCACACGTCAAAGAAATAGGACGATAGCTATTGGGGGTTTTCTTTGGTACTGGAACAACATGAGCTTTTTTCCACTGCTGCGGGTACGTTCCATCCCGCCATATTTTATTATAAAGTTCTAATAATCTACGCTTTGCTATGGTAATCAGCTGCCTGATCATATTATAGTGGATTTCATCCGGACCAGCAGCTGATTTTTCCAACGCTTTCGCGAATTCTTCCATTTTAAAAGGTACATTATATGAGTAATTATACTCAGTTCTGAAGTTTAGTAGACCTTCAAGTTGTTCTTTTTTAGTACGAAAATCTTCTTCGTAGTTGGCCGTTCTGCTGGCCTTTTCGAAGTGATTGGATAACAGTTCTACAATTTCATATGGAGTGTCTTTTATTTCATCTTCATCTTGAAGGCTAGTTATGGGAGCAAAATCATTACGCCCACAAATCGCCTTCACTTTCCTCCAAACATCTGATGCAGTAGTAGTTTTGTCGATGGATGACACGTATTGCTGCCAGGATCGTTTTTTCGAGTCTATCATAAGACGTTTTGCATACGCCCTGTATTTCTTAAAGACAACAAGATTTTCTATACTAGGACGCTTCTTAAAGGCGTTATACGCCCTTTTCTTTCTTTTTATAGATTCACTTATTTCATTGTTCCACCATGGAACGGGTTTCTTCATAAGTTTCCCAGATGTTTTGGGAATATATCTCGATGCTGACTCAATTATTGCATTTGTTATGGCGTCGACATCGTCTCCGATAACTGCAGTTGTTTCTGGGAGTATCGTTCTAGCTGTGAAGCTCGTCCAGTCTGCCTTTTCAAATAACAATCTTTTAGGGATGGGATATATTGTTCTTGTAACATCAGTTACAATTTGCACCGGGAAATGATCGCTTCCATGCAGATCGTCTATGACATGGAAGCTGTACCTCGGTGCTATCGATCCGCTTATAAGTGCAAGATCTATACAGGACGTCGATCAATCTCTGGCATTGAAAAACGTTCCTGATCCGTCATATAAAATAATAAGTTCTGAATTCATGAGGAACCCTTCCAGTTCTCTTCCACGGGGATCTACTCGATCCGATCCCCAAAGAGAATTATGAGCGTTAAAGTCACCCACCAGTAAAACAGGTGGGGGAAGCTCGGAAATTAGTCTTACTATGTCATCCTTATTCCTATCAAAATTCGGCAAGTATATGCTGCAAACAGTGATCCGAAGCGGACGCTTCATTCTAACGGCGACTGCTTGTAGGTTTGTGTTTAGAACAACCGCTTCGGTGGTAGCTCTAGTCGATGTTAATATAGCTACTCCACCTCTAACTCTTACATTTGGCGGTTGATCTCGCCGAAATATATCGAATCCGTTTAATTTAAAATTTCCATTTCGGCGGAAATGCGTTTCTTGCAGACATATACAAATCGGGTCTACGTCATGTACCAAGCGTTGGAGCTCATGGATGTTTAAAAAGCATCCATTGATGTTCCATTGTACAATCGACTCGCTAATTTTTAATTAAATTATTGTCTGGGTTTGCCTTTCGGCCATCCTTTTTTTCTTTCTTCTCCATCCTACGAACAGCATCGTGTTCGCGGTGAAGGTCGTCGCCTGTAATGCTTCCGGTCTCCGTATCGGAGACCACCGAAGCCTCCGACGACGATGGGCATGGATCGGCACCGGTTATAGGCGCCGATTGTGGTGCGGCAACTTGGCCGACCCCAGACACGGGGGTCGCACCGTTCACCGCCTGTGGAAGGGGGGACACTCGTCCCTCCTGTGAAATTTTTTGTGGCCTCTGAGGCTTAGAGGCCACTTCAGTTACAGGAGGCTTGGGAGCCTCCATAACAGTCTCTGTAGGTATTACCTTTTTCTTGTCATCAAGAATCTCACTGAGACGGACTTGGCATTCTGCTTTGGCGTCCGTTTTCTTCAGAACAAGAGCAACTTTCGATGTTTTATTTTTTTAACGTTATTTTTTTAACGCAACTTTCGACGTTTATTTTTTTATTTCATAGAGGAAGTTCATTTTAAGTTTGAGGAGTGATTTTGAATTTTTCTTCCAAATAACTTAGTGGAATATTGTTTTAACAAAAAATTACATTATCTAACAAAAACGATTTGAGATTATTTATGGGTTTTTTCTTCATCGATTGCTCACAATTGGGATTTTATAGGACAAAGATACATACCCTAATATTGTTTTAATAATCAAAGTACTATCATCTGTAAAACCAAGAAAATTACTCAGCGCAGTCTCATTTCGTGGTTTTCGGTATTCCTTTTCTAATTTTTAACAAGACGAGTCTCTTGGGTTTATGATTCTCCCAAGTGGTTTTTGAATTACACTCTACTCATGTCAAGAAGCTATTTTTTTGAAACAGGCAGAATTTTATAGGCTTATCCGTACTTTAAAAAATATATTAAAAAACACGAAATGAAATAAATTTTAAAATATTAATAAAACTGACTAAAAGACTACCTGAAAATGAAAAAAATATTAATTTATTATTAATTAGTTTGTTAAGTTAATTCGAATGACGTTTTAAAATTCCTAGACATTTAATTACCTGTTCTCTAACTCTCTCTTTCTCGTTAGAGACCAAGACCAATTTATTATTAATTAACGACAAGTAAGTTTGTTGTTAGAGTTTTTAATTTGAAACTTACTTCCAAAGTCAACATTTAAAGAAGAAATAAAGTATAATAATCTTTTAGTGTTTTTACATCAGCTTCATTTTTGTTTTAAGTTTATATTAAGAAACGTAATTTAATTTTTTATTCTTTTATAGTCCCATTATTTTGTTTCATCCAAGGTAATTATAATGGTGTATTTTAATCAATTATAGTACTTTTTATTATAATTATTTATATACAGAGTGATTCCAAATTGCTCGGCAATCTGCCGGGAGATGATTCTGTAGCAAAATATAAGAAAAAAGTTCATATAAACACAAACGGTTCATTAGCAAGTTTCGGCTCGCGAAACACTTAGCCCTGCTTTCTGCTTCCTTTGTGAAATTAAACCGTACTAAATATCTTGTACAAATCGAGGTGTAAATTTGGTGCTTCCTTATGGCTTTTGATTTACGAAATTCAATAAAAGTGGTCTCAGACCTCTATCCCAGTTAGGTTTTGAAAAAAACTGGATAAAACACGAAAACGTTTTGTCGAAAATACACTTTTTTAGGTTTGGAATAAGATAACTTTGTTAATATTCTAATAAAGAAATAACAATTTTTAATTAACTTTGTAGGGAATTTAATTCTGAGAAAATTGGTTTAAATAACGTCTATTAAAATTAAACAGATTTAAGAAATTCAACTTTAATTAGGAACAAACACAAATTTATTTCTTAGATCAAAAAACATAAGGATCAAATTTACCCCTCAATTTGTATCCCAAGAATTTTAGTATGCTTGAATTTCACAGAGGGAGCAGAAAGCAGAACTAAATGTTTTACGAGCCGAACTCGCTAACCAACCGTTTTCTGACCTGTGTTTATTTGAGCTTTTTTCTTATTTTTAGCTACGGAATTATCTCCCGAGAGATATCCGTGCAATTTGGAATCACTCTGTATATTTACGTAAAATAACTAAAATTTAAACGTTATTATTCAAATACAAAAACGTATATTTTATTAATTAAATATATATATATATATTTACTTATCAAGGTAAAAACTAATGTTACCATTATTTTATTAACATGGAAAGAAATTATTGAATGCAACATTATAAGAGGTATGTGATATGTGAAAGTTTATTAACATAGCGTGACGGCAGCATTTGCTGTTGCTTGGTGTTAGTATACTATACTATAGAGTACAGTAATTGCAGCTGGGGGCGAGGACCCGGGCGTCGCGTCGAGACGACTAGTCGGTAGAGCACTTGTCGCCAGATCAATGCACTTGTACGCATTTATACAGCACTGCTGACAATACTGTCACGTATTCTGTTATATACCGGATAAATATTCCCAGCTGTAATTGATTGTTAATGTTATCAGTTCCCTCTATTATCGATAACTAAAATTACACATTGCACCACTGCATCCATAATGGTTTGTCCATTTTATTACTTACCGTTATCAGTTCTATATAAGGAAAGTTGAATGATTGTTATTTATTTTATTATATTAGTTATTATCGTAATAAAAGTATTTAGGTAATGAATCAATAATAAAATTCTTACCGTTATTCTAATCTCTAGTTTTAAAGTAAAACTGTTTATTTCTTAAAATTATTATTACTATTTACACACTAATAATTATGGTCGTTACACATTTGGGTGAAGTAATAAATACGGCTTGAAATTTTCAGATAGTTAAATTCAACTCACGTTTATTCTGATTAGTTTAACCCTGTTAGAAATAGAATAGGAGATTAACTGTATCGCAATGTTTATGAAGTCTTATCAGTATTATCCATCAAACAAATGAAGGAAGGATAAGAACATATCTGTTTCTGGACTGTTATACAAATATAATCTGACTTTTTTTATAGTTTACGGTTTATCATATGATATTATTTTTTCTTCCTATAGTACAATCAAAAAAAAAAAAAAAAAAAAAACCTATTAAGTGTTTCTGTTATTTGCCATTGTAGATATTGGTATTTATTTCACAAATGTGAAATGAAATCATTATCATGTAAAAAAAAAACCGATAGAACGCAGTAAATAATTAAAACATTTAAAAATATTATACGAAGTCTATTCATCTTTTTTTTTTACGTAAATCAGAATCTACCTATTTACACTTATATAACAGGAATCCCTAGACTGATCTTAATAATTTTTTTTACCACACTACATACACTGAGAAAGGTTGTAACTGTAAATTTATTTATTAAACTGCGTAACTGAGTTAGTAGTAATACTTTTATTGTATTTCATATAGTATTATTTGTAGCCGATAGATGATACAAATTTTGCGACATGGATCCCGCAAATAACATACAGAAAATGGACAACATTTTATTTCCGTATTTCATTTACAAAAACAGATTACTATTCTTGAAATATCATCGATTAGGTAGAAAATTATACTATTACTCATATTCATTTTTAGGAAAGGATTTAAATTTTGCTAACTAATAAAACATAGTAGAATATCAGCTTATTCAAAACTTCATAAAAGTTTCTTTTTTAGGAAGAATATTTAAAGATCTATGGTAAATAAAAATTGTATATATTATTTTTTTAAATTACGCCCGTAACTTATGAGATAAAATCTATAATTGGTTGAACTTAAGTTGTAAATTAAGAGCATGTCGGATTTTACAACAACATTTTAATGAATATTTAATTGAATTTGAGTCACTGAATAAATCATGAAATAGAATGGTTCTCGTAAATGATATTTAAAAATGAACTGAAAATGATTGAAAAAGTGAATACAGCTAGGTAGTAGAATCCATAAAAAGTCCAATAATACGAATAAAACTACTAGGTAAAAGAAAAGTAATATAAGAACAAATGACACAAGAAGCATAAACAAACACACTAACAACATAAATCCGCTTAATTAGATGATACACAATTCAAGAATATCACTGATTATCACTGTTAGTTTCATATGTCTAATATATATAGCCGCTTTAACCGTCTAATATCTTTGCCATTGCTCAAGTGGTTAACAGCTAGATGATTCACTGGGTCATTAAACTTTATTCTGTACTTGACTGTCAATTGATTGACTTCTTTCCGAACGTGTGGTTACCCAAGTACTTATGGATTTCGGCGTTCCGAACGAACAATGGCGTTATACATTAGCAAATTTACTCTGGAAGCGCTGAATAATCTCTATTTTATTAGTTCTTGCCGTACCC
The DNA here is from genome assembly GCF_047948215.1 of Lycorma delicatula. NCBI lineage: Eukaryota > Metazoa > Arthropoda > Insecta > Hemiptera > Fulgoridae > Lycorma > Lycorma delicatula. Next base: position 174,438,706 of record NC_134456.1, on the reverse strand, counting down.
CGAAGTTGGATTCCGTAGGTTCAAATCGATTTTATGGTTGCTTTGTACAACAGCAGCTTGTTAGATATGGAAAATTCCGATTTCCTGCCTATTAACCAGTTCAGCTACGTAAATTTGATATCTACCTGCTTTCTTTTTTCTGTAATTTGAACCTTCCACGTTAGACGACGATCTAGTTGAATAGCTAAATTATCGTACACTCTCAGCTCGCGGAATGTAACCACATCTAAATGGATTCTGTACAGTCACCCCTTCTCATTGAGAAAGTCATATGAGTGGACTTCGCTTGATTCACCTGTTTTTTTTCCATTTCCTCAACCACTCAAGGCTACAAGGACTAATCCCGACTGCGACCTAGCTGAGGCTTAAGTTGAGTCATCATCGATGGTTGTGATTGCTGTGTCTTCGGCAAACAATGCAATATCGTCGGTAACAATAATTTCCACAGTGAAGACGGAGTAGAGGATAGGCCTCAAAAATGAGCCCCGGGTAAATCCCGAGGTAGTGTCAAAAAAATTAGATAACATCTCTTCATATTTAGTCTGGGAAAAGTGACCATCCAGTTAACTACGCAATACCTGATAGAATGGTTGAGGTAGACCTCAACCATTTAGTTTGTATAGCAGACCAGCATATCGAACGCTTACTGGAAATTATCCTCTTAGGGTTGGGCAGAATACAAACGATCCTGTGTAACTGTTCAATGGTTTAATGACTTCTGCGAAAACTGAACTGGTAGTCAGAAATAACTTGTTCCTCTAAAACTGGCCACAACATCAGAAGGAATATCCTTTCGAATGCCTTGGAAATTTTAGGTAATAGGCTTATTGGTCTGTACGAAGACACCTTATGGTATCCCATGTAGGGAAAAAAATTATTGGGAATACGTATTCCAAGTACAGAAGTTTAAGATAATTAGGGTTCTGCTTTCGTAAGTGTAATGAAAACAGAAATTTTTTGATGAAGAAGTCTGATATTGATCCGGCTCGGGTAAAATTTAAAAAAAAATGCACGAAATTAGACAAAATTTATTCCTCGACCAATAATTTACAAAATTAAAACGTGGGTAAACCAGAAAAATCCAGGAAATACATCTGGCAGAATTGTACAAGCAGTAGTGGCCTTAAGATTTCGGTTGGGAAAGGATCCCGTTTAATTATATGCCGCGCTGGTTGCTACAAACTTGTTTTTATAAAAGATTGTGCTCTTGTTTTTTTAGTCGAAGCGTACGGGAGACTTCAACCAAGAAATGAACGGTGATATATTCCGAGAATGGTCATAAATCTGTTGCGATCTTTGGAAGAATGCTCTGTTATTGTAATGGATAAAGCCATATCATAATGGATAAAGGTATCATTCTGAGCTAAAAGAGAAAGTGCCAGTGATCAACACAAAAAAGCAGAAATTGTTACATGATTAGAAGAGAAGAAAATACCACACAGTCCTTCGAACTCAATTCCCAAATTACTGCTTTTGTTAATGAACACAGAGAAAAACACGTAAAAACTTTTTTGGAAGATGCCGTAAACCGCGTAACATTAGATGACTGGAGAAAATGCGGTAGACATGTAGAAAACCTTCAAGTAGAAAATTTTTATAAAGAAGGATTGCGGTACGACCACTTATGGAGTACAACGCATTTTCTTCTTGTAAGTTCACTTACAAGAAGATGACTATTTCGGAAATACGACAGATTTATCGGGTGATTACGACTTATAATTTATTTCAGGTGATTAACTATCAGATTGTAATTTATTCAAATTTTGTGTAAAATTTACTAATTTTTCAGTTTCGAAGTCCTTATTTAAATTTATTCGTAATATTTCCAAATTTTTGAACATGTGGGAAAATTGGCAAATATTTTTTATGTGAAATAAAAAGTTTCAAATGTGGGATAGTAGCTTATTATGCGCACCAGACTAATGCAATAAATATTTTGCTAGCAAATGCGTAAGATGAGGTAACGAAACGTTGACCTGTAAAGAGAAAAGGAACAATTTAGTATTGTATTTTTAACGTGGTGTATGTTGAATGAGAAGCACCTTAAGCAGTGGAAGGGAAAAGACCGCGTGACCTTCACCCGCAAGATGATTTCAAATCTATAATAGATGAAGAGCTTGCAACGTACACATTAAGAAAAAGAAAAAAAAATTGTAGCTGTTTAATAGTTTAAGAGATTATTTTGGAACGTTTGTTTATTTATTTTTTTAATTCTATGAAAAATTATAACTTTTAACTTTATCACTAAGGGAAGAATGAAATGTTTAGTTCTTGGCAATGACGGGAAATTTAAACAAATATGCTTGAATTTGCCATCTTTTTTACGGAAAAAGAAAAAATCTAACGTAAATTTTGATATTAACACATGATTTCTATTGTTTAATAAACGTCAAAATATTATTTATGAATCTCTCCGATTTTTAAATTTTACTATAATTTTAAATAAACAGTATGCAGAACTATTTCATAACAGTGTGAATATTAGTTTATAACTTTATTAGTTTTTAATCATCCTTTTCCTTTCGTAAAAAAATTAAAAACTGTAATTTTATTTATTTCATAAATAATTATTCCCACCCATATAACCAAATAAGTATTTAATAATGTTCCAGGAAAAAATGTGGTTTTTCTTTACTGTCTTGCTCGGAAACAGAAATCCTTTTTTAATACAGGCTGTGTGGTTTTGAGATTGTAATTATATTTAGGTTATTAAATACGATTAATTATTATTAATGTTATATATTTCTTTCTTGGCATTAATATAAATTGGTTTTCTGTTTCTTGTTATTTTATATTTAACTACCGTGAATTGCTAATACATATGTATATATGTATGTAAGAAGGCTTTTGTTATTTATTCTGGCAAATTGCCTCGGCTGAATTAATTGTAATTGCAATATTATTATTATTATTAGTTTCCTGTAACTGAAAATACAGATATACTAAAATTTTAACTTGCTTCATGAATTTATAAATCGGGCTGAAACTATCCAGTGCATCGTGAAAAATAAATTCAGTCCAAAAATATGTAGAGTCGCTAAATTTCTTATTACATAAATTCTTAAATTACATGATAATTCATTTACATTGGATAGATTTTAATTATTTAAGATTTTTGAACATCCAAGAAAGATTCATGCGATCTCTTGTTATAATGTTTATTTTCTTGACTATTTATGACACTAAATTACAAGAACTGCCCTTGAAGTAAATGTATAGAGTCTGGATTTGCAACTTTTTAAGTAACCTTGATATTAATGGCTCGTTTTATTTCTATTAAATTTCCTGAAATGAGTTTTTTCAACGTAATTGATACAAGTTTAAAGTATTATATTCTTTCATTTTTATTCTAATTATTAATTATAATAAAAAGCACAAACAAGAATTAACCGATGTTATAACCTTATTTAGATCTATGCATTTTTTTTTTTTTTTGTATTTAGGTACACATCTATGCAAACCTGTTGATGCAATCTTAGATTATGTTTGAAAAAAATATTTTTCTGAATACTTCCTCCCATATATATTTATTATGTATATATATTTCCATTTTGAGTTATCTATTACAGCTAATAATATTATTTATTAATTTGTAATTGAGTAGCCTGTTAAAATTTTTTAGGTTATAATTTTTTTTTTGCGAGATTAATAAAATTATCAACTATTTGTGTAACAGGCCAGAACGTCTTCACCAATTTTAACAAAAGTTGCTTATTGAATTCATTTCAACCCTTCTTGGAACCATAGTTATCATAAGTAAATCACAGAATCAAAGTCTAAATCTTATGAACGGGAACAATTGTGATGCTAGTGGAGCACACTGATTTTAAAACTCGTAGCGCGTAAGAGGTGAATGAGGTAACGTCACGCCTAATTGATTTTAAGGGGGAAGAAAACCTAAATGTAATATCGCACTATATATTGCCATAGTGCTAGTAGAAAGCGATATGAATACAAAACATTTGTCTTTGTTTATTACAAATCTTAAACGTACAAGGATTATTTTGAAAGTGATGACCGTTGATTAATCTTTATTCTAGAGGTCAAATAAAATTCAAGGATTCGAGGTCGACCGGTTGATTGACGTTATTTGCAGCTCCACCATGTCGACAGTTCTCTGTATTTATTTACACGCGATTTTAAAAACTTTTGAAATTAATCCTGCTCAGGTGTTCGATTCTTAGTTATATAAATCAGTCAAGTCCAAAATGACCCAATTTGACGATGAAATTTTAAAATTTTCCCTTTTTAACAATTTTATCTTTAATTGCTCCTATTACGTAAGTTATTATTATTATTTAAGTCAATTACAATATGACATTTCTAGAAATGATAGTAATTACATTACAACATACTGTATGAGAGTTTTAATTATTACTCAAGTGGAATTTTTTTTTATGAAAAATTGTGAACTATGAAAATTCATTGGAGAATATGCAGATTAAAAAATATTGAAATTTAATAAATATATTGAAATTATTGTCTTATCCAAACTACCATCTGTATAGTTCATCTGCAATTAGCTTCATTTTATTTTGATAAAACTGTAGAAAAATGATTTACTGACTCCATCATGAAGAATATTAAAACTATGACAATAACCTTGCAAGAAATTGTTATTTCGTAGCAATATCAAAATCATGATTCAAGTTTAAAAAAACTCGAGCATTCATAGATGTATGTATATGTATAGGTAGAACGTAAGAATGAATGAATGTACCTTCTCAGAAGTGAATTTTTCAGTTTTATAAATTTACAAACTACTTATGCATATATTACAGATTTCAGGTAATGACATTTGTTTTCAAAACTTAACACATTTCGATTACATCATAGGTTTATGTCGTTAGTTTTGCACATAAATATTATCTACCTCTTTCTCTTTGTTATTGTTCGGACCTAGGTTTCTTTAATTTTTAAATATTCTTTACATATTTATATTTTGTTATCGTTTAAATGTTGGAGCCTTAATGTATTTAATAGGATTTTTGAATTTAAATATCTTCGGCTTCGGTCGGATTCATTCGGTATTTACAGTACACTCGGCTCCTTTCGTGTGAATTCGGCTGCTGACGATTCAGTTTCTCCTTACACGTCACTCGGCTCTTTTCGGAGGCACTCAACTTCTGAAGACATAACTCGGTTCCTGGCAGTTCACGCGGCTCATTTCGGATACACTCTGCTCCTGATGAAGCAGCGGCTTCAGCAATATTGTTTTAGCAAATCCATCGTCATTCGTGTGGTCATTCATTATTCATTCTTCAGTTGTCACTCTTGTTCAGTTCCAGCCAGTCGCAGTTACAGCCACTCGCCTACAAACGGCAATCGCATTACTTTTGTACAATCGCATTCAGTAATTCAATTATAATAAAAATTTAATAATATATATTCATTTAATATTTCAAGTATATTAAACATTTAGTTTATACATACACGTATTTCCAAATATAATAAATAATTGATAGTAACTATCAACTTATTACTTTAATTATTTAAGAATCAGCGCCGAACTACATCTGTTCATACATCACAGTTATATCAACATTTTTCCCCTTTGAATTGCGTGGAACCTATCAGGAAAGGCATTTCTTGATGGTGATACCTCTTATAAAAGCCAGTTGGTTTTCTTGATACAAGGTGGATGAATTGCCGTACGTGGTCTTTTAGGGTGATTTTTTGATCTAGAACTCCTCTCAGGCCCTGACTTTCTATCTGTACATCTGGTAAAGTTTTTTCTAAATGTGGCTGAATACTTCACACGTAACTAGTGACACTGATAAAGCTGAAATAGTTCCTTTTTTATTTGTAGGTTAGCACGTTAATTCTTTTCCCCAACATATAATAAATGTACAGGTCTGGAATATATGAATTTATTTATCTGGAAACTCAGACTTGGTTGAGTTGTAAATTGCCACTTAACAATAAATTGGTGTATGAATAACTAAATCGGATGATATATTTATATATAATTATTATTATTCCCGTAAAGTTGTGTGTACAGAAACTGATATTTGATAAAAGTATATTTATAATTAATATGTTATTATTAATGATACAAATTTTCATTTTTCATCTCATTATTCTTTTCAATTAATTTTAATACACTATTCACGTTTAGTAAACGAATTAAATTAAAAAAAAAAATTGTTTTACGAGAGTTCCATACAACACATCATCGAAAAATGCATATGAGTATAAAGAGAGAAAAACTGAGTTAGAGAACATAGATAATACTCTTGTGTAAAGAGTAATGTATTTATATTTTATCATAATTACTAAAGATAAATTAAAAGATAAACAATCGTTCCTTTATTTTAAAGCTTGGTAAGCAGGTTTGATTGTTTACTTTTTATGCCACTCTATTAACAGTAATATTCTACGCGTAGAGCTCAGTTTTGAGATATAACTTATATAATTAAAATTTCTATAGCCCTGATAACACAAATAAAAAAATTAGAATAAAAGTAAAAATTCATTCTTTACTAAGAGTTAAACCAGTTTTTCTGTTTATTTTGAAAACTAGTATTTGATTGTATTTATTTGTTAATCAGGATTTTTCTCTTTACCATTACTGCACACGTATCTCTCTCACACACACATACACATATATATATAAATAAAGTGTAGGTTCAGAAAATCGTTCTTTTATTCTATGGTTGTCAAAGACATCGCAATTTTATAATCTAATGTACTTTACTGTTTTCGCCGAATACATATTTCATTAAATCCATATTAATTCGTGGAATTACGTATCTCAAATGAACTTTGTTTTGAAATTATTGTACTGTAAGACAGTGATAATTTTGAAGTTACTGTAAGGGATTCTTCGAGAAAACTAAATTTTTTCCGAACCATATTATCAGTATGGTTGTACGCAAAATTGCATTAAGAAATATAATAGCATTACTTTATATATAATATGCGCCTCATAATGAAATTTAAAAATTGTATACGTTTTAAAAGTTCGAACAATAATTGTGCAGTCAAAGATCACTTGAACAGATAACAGAATCATAATTATATTACAATAGGAAATATAATATAATATTAAAAATGAATATTATATTTAATATAATTAAAAATTATAACCCAAGTATTTTCAGATTTAAAATTAAGACTAAATTCTATTTAATAAGTAATAAAAAAGAAACCTTTTACATTATTATTCTGAAACAATCAGTCCTTACGCTAGCCTAGAAATTTTAGAATTTTTTTTTCTGTTTTTATGCTGTTTGGTTTATTTTTCAAGAATAGTTTAACTTATAATAATGTCGTAATTTATGGGATTTACAGTGACTGATTTTATTTATTTATTTATTTTATTGCATTAAGAGTAAGAAAATATTTAGGGTCTAAATCTCCAAGGGGTTGATTTTATGAAAATTTTACTTTGCAACACTTAGATTTTATAAATACTACTATAACACTGTTAATACTTGCACTAAAGTGTTTTGTTTGCTTTTTTTTAATAATAAATAAATATCTCTCGCTTTTAAAAATCCAATTTTTCTCTTTTTTTATGTTATTTAACACACAAAATATTTACAACTCTAAACAGAGAATTAAAGAATAAATAATTATCATTCTTTAAAACAGGATTTCTATGTTGTAAGTTCTATCCCATTATATTTATAGTATATTGTTATACTATCCCATCATATTTTTAAACCATAAAAGTAGTATATTGACCAGAAATTAAAAAAAAAATGTTCTTTTAATGTCGCGTTTTTAGGGGAGAATAGTTTTCTAATAAAACTAAATAATTTTTTTTATTGATTATTGTTTCAACCATCAATTAAAATTTTTTAAATAATTTTTCTATTTCAAATTAAGCAATTTTTTACTTTACAATCATATTGGAAGTAGTTTCTAAGTTTTATAAAATCGAAAATGGTAGAGTTAAATTTTATAACTTTGAAGAAAAAGTGTTTTTGTTGAAGTAGCTAAACACATTAACATTGGAAAGGTTTTTTTACGATATTTATGGTACTCGTTTTATGATATTTTTGGTTCAAGACTTAATGCAGTTTTGAGTTTCCTAAATTCTATTATATATTCCTTTAACAAATAATTTATAACTTTTTTTTTATAAGTAATAAAGTCGAAAAGATAATAATAATAATTGTAATTTCTTTTAACTAAATTTTTTAATTTATCTATCGTATGATACATTGATGTGCATAATAAAAAATTTATTTTAACTTTTTTATTTACCATTACTTTTGTCATGCTACAGTCTTACGTAGAGTTTCGTGTAAGTCAATTCCAACGGAAGTAGCATATGCTCATTAGATTTTTCTCGATGGCTATTTGTGAGCAATGTTTGATAAAATGTTCTATTGTTTGAATTGAGGGCTAACCAGTGGTAAACATTATTATCCCATAACGCGTAAGGAGAAGACATTAATAAATATATTTCAGTGACCGTTTAACAGTTATTTGTTTTTATTGTTATCTTAAGGAATTTGCTTCGATTTGGCTCAAATGTTAATCCTTCAACTTAAAACCTTTGAGCCCCTTTTCGAGCAGATGTTCACAATGATGATGAGATCGTTATCCTGTGTGCTTGTTAAAATTCTAGTTGATGGACAGCGTTGGATCGGGAGTTTTCTTCCTCAGCGTCAGGAAAATCATTTCAGTGTTTCAGAACGTCTCAGATTAGTGGAGGTGTTTTGATCAGCACTGATGCCCACCACAGGGTGTGAATGAGGCAGCATTAGTAATCTTATTCTCATAGTATTGTTCAGCTAGGAGTCCGCTTTATTATTATGGTTGCTATTTTTCTATTGGTTGTACAATAAATAACCATACAAGGCTGAACATACAAAGGCTAATATGTACTAATATGTACAGTTCATTTGCATCAGCTTTCCAGGAACTTTCGTCTACCTTAAGGAATAATTGCTCCGAGTTGATACTTTTCCTATGAAGTTATGGGAATTAACCAATGAGAAGCTGTATTTCCTATGTTTTTCCCAAATCTAACAAGATTTAAATTTTAAGCTCTACTACGTAAACGTTGGGAAAAATCATAAATTAACTGCCTTAATTTTTTCCATTATCGTCAAATCAGTGTTGCCTAACTATATATATATATATATATATATATATATATATATATATATAACTATATATATATATATATATATATATATATATATATATATATATATATATATATATATATATATATATAATACCTATGTGGTTATAGTATATATAACTAGATATAACGGTTTACAACAATTTAAAAATAATAATAAAATGAATAACTAATTTAATTATAATTGATCCCCATATCATTTACTGAAATTTGAAGTTTAAAATTAGATTTCCACCTTTCGTAGAGTGCCTATTTCAAAACAAACTTGTCGCTGTGTAACTAACGAGAAAATTTGGACAATAGTGGTTTCAACGTCTTTTTAGTCGAGGCTTCCGTAAAGTCCATGCTGTTCTTATACGCCCCTCATAGTATAAATTAATCTAGATAGGTTACTCAGTGATGAAATGCAGGAAAATGCTGATAAAACCAGACCAAATCACAGACTAAAATTTTATTCATTAAATTTTAGTTTAATTACGAAGGAAATTTTTTTTCAATTTGAATTTAATTATGCCATAGCAGGATCTACCAGAAGTACCTAATGACTGAACTAATCGCTAAGTTATCTTTCGGATACTACTGAATATAGTACGGTTTTTCGTGGCAACCTCTTTTATCGGTAAAAGCAAATAGATTATTACTTTTTCCTACTTTCAGCGACGGAACCAGTTTGTACACCATGTTCACAAATGATCGCTTGGGTGTCAGATATATAATATTCTACGTACTACAAAGTCTAGATTTATGTCTAATAATAATTTTATTATTGCTAGATTTTTTTTCAAGGGTTTTTATTCATAATTCCTACGGGATAATCTTATAAAATGAATGGCTGGAAAGAATTACGATTATTGCAGATCAGTAGAGCTTAGGATAAAGGGCTTCCTTTTCTGTGATCTGAAAATTATCCTTTTTCAATCCATTCTCTGACAACCATAACCCAGTAGTGACCTATCAGGCTCTTCTAGTGCGCGCTGTCTACGCACTGTGAGCGGTTTATTTCTATACACGCATCTGTTTCATTTTATCGTTGAAAAAGGAAAAAATAAAATAAGATTCACTTTCCTCTAAAATGTCTTCGGTTTCTAGCTCTCTTTCTTATTCTGTATCTCTGATTCTTCAACTGTATATTTTTCTTAATTATTTTCAATTCTTGAAAAGTGTTACTCAGTAACACTTTTTAAGAAGAAATAAATTTATATTTTTAATTTTTTTGTGTTTCAACTTTTTTCTTGTTGATGAAGAATAGACTTAACTTACCTATTTAAAGGTGGTTGTTACCTTTACGGTAACACCCACCTTTAGCCAGTGTTCGGGTCACACTTACGCGAAATCTATTATGACTATTTTTTTTTTTTTTTTAATGAAAGGTCATTAGCTCGGTGGAAATTGGAAACCATTCAAATGTAAATACGATTGTTTATGGAGATATATAGTTGCGGCCTAGGAACGAAACTCAGCAACCTCAAATCTCTTTCACTTTATGCAGCAACGCAATAATACTATTTCATGAATGAAATACTTTATTCTATCGAATACAGAATGTCTCCTAGACAACTTCGGTTATAATTGAGTTAGAAGTTTTAATGACCTTTAGCAGTTTTTGTTATAATTAAATACTTCAATATTATTCTACTCATGAGGACCATCAGTCAAACACATAAATAATCGCATGAGGCCGATTATACCAGCCACCCGATATCGCTTATTAGTAATAACAATAATTATCTTCTGTTATTAAATTGCTATATTAAGTTTTAAAGGTATGAATGGCTCACTATGATTAACTAACTGGATCATTATTAACTGGATGTTGATAAAGATATTATGTTATAAGGAAAGAGATCTTTACAATCTGTGAGAGCTCAGTTCTCCCTAGATATCTCAGGGTTCCTAGGTTAAGATGCCCTGTAGGGATTAATCCTCAGTCTTCCTGGGAATTGATATAATCCTAGCAGGAGAAAACTACATAACTTATCCTATTTATAATTTCGTAACCAACACGTATTTTCATAGACATAGCAAAAACAATTACTCATTCAAGAATAAACACTTATGAATTTTATAGTAGTAAAAGTTCAGACATATATTGCGTTCAATTAGAATTTTTTCAGCGTTTGCCGTATTCGTTGTAATCGTTTTTCTTATAAAACAATTTTAAAATCTTTCTGATTACGAAGTTTCACAATCTGAGTTGAACCACGAATATCTTGGGTTTTTAAATAAGTAACCTAAAAACACCGGATAAAGGAATGACAGACAACAATCGTTGCTCTTCTCTATAAATAGTTTTTTTATTTCATTTAATTGTCAATTAAATTAACTTTGCTTCTTGATATATTATATTTATTTCTTTGTGGTTACAATTAATTTTTGTGTAATGAAAATGACAGATTTAATATATCGTATTTTTTGTGTATTCTTTTCTTTATTTATTTATTTTTACATGTGAACTGTCTTATATAACATTGTTTTTTATTTTTCTTCTTCAAACCTGAGGTATCATAGTTTTATTCTGTACGATTCATCTATTACACGATATTCTTTCTCTTTTATAAGTATTTTACTACAATCTCCCGGTCAACCATGTTTTCATTTTCCCGTGGATGGACACCAATCACCTTTCTTTTTCCTGTTTAGCCTCCGGTAATTACCTTTCAGATAATACTTCAGAAGATGATATGTATGAGTGTAAATGAAGTGTAAGTCTTGTACAGTTTCAGTTCTACCATTCCTGAGATATGTGGTTAATTGAAACCCAAATACCAAAGAACACCGTTATACACGTTCTAGTATTCAAATCCGTGTAAAAATAAATGACTTTACTAGGACTTGAACGCTGGAACTCTCGACTTATCACGACTTACCACGATTGTGTCTTCCCACAATCAACAAATCAGTTGATTATGGGAAGACGCGTTCACTACTAGACCAAGCCGGTGGGTTAGACACCAATCAACTACTCTCCCAGTTTATCACAACCGTCATTCTTGTGCTATGCTCATTTCAAAAAAAGTTTCTCAAACTTAAAATTTTATAGAACTAATAAGAACGTTGATAAAACTGAGAATTAATTAATTTGTTATTTTAGAATAATGATGTTGGTTTATTTTTTAAAGAAAATAAAAACATAAGTGGGTGTATAAATTTGGCTTATATTGGTTACTTCGAATCATTCGTTTGACAGAAATTTAAATAAATGGCGTTCTGTTGTATTTTATTTTCAATATTATCTCACTAACAATAAATTAGAAGCGATTACATTATTTTAATTAACTTTTTTTTTTGTACTGCAGCAAGATTGATATTACAACAAAAGTTGAAATAATGATTTTTGGAAAAAGTAATTTAGTAGTAATTGGTGAACCCGTAGAATTTACAACGCATTCGAGTTGCATGACTGAATGGACATTCCCCAAGCTGACATTCCCATCATTGCATGTGACTCATACAAGTGTTTTAACAACAATTGACACGCGAGTTTTTTGCCAGTCTATTTATTGATCGATGTAGTGCACAATCAGCTTTAAATAAAGATGTAAAATACATTCACTTCATAGAAATATGAAATAATAATGTGACACTTCATATCAGTAAAATATGATCCGAGATAAAATACGATACAATCGTGAAAATGGCGCAACCATCAAACGGTAGATGTTTAGCCAACCACGTATACAATCTATGTTCACTTCTGTATCTTAAAAGCGAAATTACTCTCAAGGAAAGCAACTTTGATTGGTATCTCGGATTCACACCTGTTAGAAAGACAGATCAATAATGTAAAGGATCAACTTAATTCGCTTAATTGTGATACTATACTGTATATTCACGGCCTGGACTCGATAAATTAATATCCTTGGTTTTGTCGAGTGAAGTTTTTGTTTATTGCCTTATTATTGTTTAAAACAAGTACTCTACTTTGGTGATACTAACAAACCAAATTTTTTTCTTTTAAATTACAATTGCATCGTTGATCTATCTCTAATTTTACCGTTTTCTCATACGAGTAATAACAGAATAAGGTGTTCTGAGATTTAAAAAGAATTTTTTCCTTTGTTCGTGTGGAATAAGGTATGATATGTTTCTAAATAATCTATGAGCCAATAGGATGTTATGAATAAAAAATCAATATCATGACAAAAAAGAAATAGTAGGTAGAGACAGTTCTCACGACAGTAATAATGTTTGTAAATTTTATTCGGAAAACTAACAAAATTTATGCGAAAACTTCTGGTTGAGACCTATTTCCCTAGTGTCAAAAGAACCAATTTACACATTCTTCCACTACGTAAGTAAAAATACTCTGCACCGATCTACTTAAATTAGTTTAGATTGTGCATGGATGTGTTTGTTTTATAATTTACTAATTTTGAGAATGAATTTTAAAGATTACGTTAACATCCTTTGTTTTTAGGATTATTAAAACCATGATATCCCTTTGACTAATATTTCTACATTAATTGTAACTGATAGTCATATGTGCTTTTAAGTGAAAGTAATTTTTTTCATTTTCTTATTTTACCTTTAAGTTTTTTAAATGAACGGTAAAGTTAAAAAAACAATGTATAAACCAGCTACGGATCACTCCTTCCATTATAAATGATGTTTAGTTGCCTCCATGTATTCAAATAATAAATAAATTATTTGTATTATAGAAAAAGAGAAAGTATTATGGAGTATGTGTATGAGTTTTGGTTTTTAAATAAAAGAAAAGGTTATTGAAATATACCTAGTGTTACTCTTAAAATGCAGGTGAAGTGTTTGACACGTATTTACGCAAATTAATTAAATATTGTCTTATTTATTAATTTGTAGCATGTGATTTCCTTCCTAATTCTCTTTTCGGTAACTTAAAAAAATATACGGATGTTATTCAAACCATCTGAAAATAAGCTTTTTTTTTTAGTATGATTCTAATATCATTCATAAATAAATGCATTGATTTCAATGATTTTATTTATTTTAAAAGTTTTCTGTCTTAAACCCCCTAAAAAAATTCTGGATGGAAACCAACGTTTTGATATAAATAAAAAAAGTGATACCAAGAAACGCTGTATCGGGACTGTTACCGAGTATGAGCTGAGGCATACACTTTTTGTTAACTTTTCATTCGAAAATTCTTTGGTTATCCAAGTGACATCAGGTTGCATATAGTTACATATAGTTATATTCTATTTTTTTTTTTTTTGTAAAACAAGTACTTAAGATACCATTAATTTATTCGTTTATTTACAAAACCTGGTCCGCTTATTAATTTTATTTTTTCATTGGCAGTTAATTTATTTTATAATTTTTTAATTTTTGTTTATTATTATTTTCTTTTAAAATATTCTTGATTATTTCTTATAATTTATTTACTAGATAAATTTTAAAATATTTTTCTGGTATATTATTTATTTTGATAAAAAAATAATAAATATAGATTAGATTAATGTGAAGTAGGAACTACTTTTATTTAGACAAAGATTATATTTATTTCTGTATTCAATGAACGTAATGAAAAATAAAGGATTCCTAAGTTATTTAATTTTTACACTTTTACTTTAGTAAGATATGATTTCTTTTTTTTAATTATTTAATAATTTCTTTTCAAATAATAAAATAAAATTATAAAACCGAATTTTTATAGTAAAAAAGTAAAAGAAGTAAAAAATAACAGTAAAAATAAAACTGAATTTTAATTCATTTAACATTTTAATTCATTAAACAAAAACAAATTCCGCAGAAAATTTACGATCATTTATTTATGGAGAACCAATGGATGAATTATGAAAACGCATTTATAGCTTGTACGTTCTACAATGTTTTAAGAATGTTTTAACAATACAGAGATTGGAATTTATCGGTGTGTTTTAGTTGATAAATCTAGTTTTATATCTTTGTTATCTCATTTTATTCATTTTTTAAAAATAAATTGAATTATTGAATTGTGAACTAGATGATTTTCTGTACAAACAAGACAGTTTTTCCTTACAAATATTTCTGTATTAAATTTTTTTATCATTGTTAATATTTGTTTCAGTTTTTTTTTGAAACGAGACATTTTTGTACAAGATTGACAAATATTATATATTATAATTATATTTATATAATATATAATTATATATATATTATATTTATATTATATTTATATAGTATTATTATATTTTGTATTAGATTGGCAATATTATATATTGCACAAGAATGGCACACTGATTGAAATTATTTTTTTCTTTTTTAGAAATACTATAAAGAATTTGATTTCTTTATTTTACAGATACAATGACAATTTCAAGTTCACTGTACGTATTTTTCAAATTAATAGTTTATTAATTTTGCTCCATGATTAAATTACGTATATTAAAATTACTTTTGGTATTCATATTTTGAATTTCTCATAAATTGTTAACTCTATGAACAAAGAAAATGAGATGAAAGTATATATTTATTATCGTCAACATTATAAAAATAGTTTTTTTATAACTACTCTGCTCTTCTCTCACCAGACGAACAAGTGCGTATCCAGTTACTACGCGAGATTAACTTTGTTGACTACACCTAATTATGAATTAAGAACACTGATTAAGAATATTTTTTTATTGCATAAGAAATTTTTATACAAAACATAAATTTTAACTTTCAGTATTGGATGTACGAGTATCATGACATAATATTATTACTGAACAAATTGTTTGGCTTACTATTACCATTATTATTATTATTATTATTATTACCATTACTATTATTATTTGTCGATCTTCATGATGACATAGTGATGAGAAAATCTCTGGGTTTAAACCTGAATTCATTTCTCGTGCAAAAAAAGTAAAGCGGCTGTAGCAGGGGATTAGAGCCTGTAGTTGCGGTAGTTCATGGATAAAAATTCAATTTTATTTTTCATGGTTTCAATAAGTTTTGTTACAAAATTAATTAAAAATTGGATTAATTAAGCTTCATCCGTCGGTTTATATCTTTTAATTACATTACAAGAATTTTATGAATTCATCCACTTTTTACGGCTTATTTTTTTAAATGTTGGTAATTGACTCTATTTTTCACGTTAGTCTTGATTTTTGTTATGAAATTCTTCCGTCATTAATAAGAATATTAAATTAAACATTAAATAAATATGTACAATACTTTTTTCTTATAATATATTCTAAAATTACGAAAATCGCCATGTTTTAATCGTATTAAACTAGAAGAAGATAAAAATTAAGATGATTAATTGCGTGAAAATTATGATTTAGACTCAAAAAACTATGTACAATTTCTATAACTTTTTTAAATATTTAAGAATAAAATAATTAAAAATCATCTTTAGAAATAAAAACCAGATTGGTTAGTAGATCTGTAGGATTTTGTAGATGTGTATTAATAACGTTTTACTACAACACCGTTTATACAACAAGATTAATTACTCGATGTTCCTTCGTGTAACCGACTTTATTTATTACCCAGAGTCATTTCATATTGGCATAGCGGTTCATAACATTTAAGTGAACGAAGGTGCACACACATGTTTAAGTAGACATTCCAATTTATAATTATTTCCGGATACAATTGTTTTTCTGAGCCTTTACTAGAAAATTTTGAGATTCGATCACTTATAATTTCGGATTCTAGAGAAAAAATTATTGCTTCTAGGTCAGTTATACTGGGATCACTGAAAATATTCTTAAAGAATTTATTTATTCCTACTCTTCGACCGGCTTCTCTGAAATCTAGGTTTGTTGAGAAATATTGATTATATGTGATTTAGCAGAAAAAAATGTTAAACTCCAAATTTCAAGCAAATTTAATTTTTTTCCATTTTGTTCATTTATTCCCGGTTTGAAGTATAGTATAATTCTATAATGTATTTACATTAAAGTATGCAAATCCGTTATAACTGAACTCGTTAAATTTTGAATAATTTCTTCATTACTTTGTTTTACTCAACAACATATATACAAAAAAACTTACTGTTTTGTATTTTCCAAATTGTAAGATTTTACAATCGTATAAGAATTTTGCTTTGTTTATTTACCGTGTAAGAAATTAAGAAATATATGAATCGCGGTAAAATCAATTCATATTTATTTATTTCGGAAAAACCTTTAAAAAACCAAGCTGAAAACAGAACGGTCTGATTCAGTTTAAAATTTGTAAAATATTATGTAATCCATATTAAAGAACCATTTCCGTTAATCAAATATGTTTATTTGGGTTCATCACCATGATTGTTGTGCGCATGCGCACAATGGAAGCTGCACGCGAGGCTGTGAGGGAGAGAGAGAGCACTGTCGCTCCCGCAGTGCCGACACTGGCGTCATGGTGGAAGGTAGGTTTTTTTTACTCCCCATGTGTATGGTACGTTCCTTGTTTTTTCCCTTTTCTAGTTTATTCGGTGGAAGGAATATGAAAGTGGTTTGGTTGTTTTTTTTCGGTAGTGATCAGAAAATGGCGGAAAGCAAGGGCTATTTGACTGCCAAATCTGTCCAAAAACACGTTGGAAGGACGAAAGGGAAAGTAATTACTAAAAACAAATTATGTATTTGTGTCTGTGTACATAGAAATTTAAATTAATCACCATTGGACTGTAGTGTTTTTAAGCGAATATTTTATTAAGTTATCTAATAATACTAAGACATATTACGTATATTGGCATTTTATTATTTATTCGGTTAAACCGAGTACGGGTTTTAAGCACAATGTGCTTAAATACCGTGTGCAATATTCTTCAATGTGATAAGATGTAGAATTAGATTATTAAGATTATTATCCTGCTTCTAGCAATTCTATTTGTTTCATCTTTTCGGTTCTTTTATTTTACAGAAAACTTTAATCATGGCTTTGAAAAGCCCCAGAAATTATTTTCTGAAGCAGCACTCTCACTAATTTTAGCTACCAGCCCCCACTGGATACGAGTCTTAATATTCCTGGAAAGTCAAAGGCATTAATTAATAATAATAAATCTCCTATGCCAGGCTTATTTAGGAACGTGAGGATGAAGTGGTTTTCCAAGTGATTTCTTTTCTGAAAATAATAAAGCTCTACTTATTTACGAGCAAGCCCACGGAAAGGCAGGGCAGCTCACAGAGTCTGACTGTATGCCATTTAGATGTTAAATATTCGTTGGTAATATTATTTCTTCTTAACTAGTATGAGTTAAGAGAGGTAAAAACTTTTTAGAAATCGTTTCGTAGTGTAACTGAAGTACGTTGAGAACTACATAGATTCATTCCAACCCCGTAGGAGAAGACACCCACCTTGTGACGCTTCCGGTCGCCACACCTGCCCCTCGCCGTTCATAGCCCTGATGGGCTTTAACGAGTGTCGTCTTTTGCCCTCTAACTTTTTACATCTCATAGTAATAAGCTAGGCCTCGTTGGGATGTCACCGATGTAAATGCCTCGGTAGACGTTTACATCGGTGATTTTTGAACTCAGCTTTTGCCTTCGCTGTAGGCCTCGTTTCTACATAGATTCAATTCGAAATAAAGAAATTTTAAGAACAGTTGAAGTAGAGAGAAATCTGTGGTAATGTCTTTTAAAAATAAAAAAAGGTTGTGAGCCAAAAAGGATTAAAGTTTTAAAACACTCAGGAATTTTTAAATTGGTTCTGAAATGAAGTTGCGAAAGTAAAATCACTAAAGGTAGATAAAAATTAGAATTGTAAAACATGTAAGAGAAGATGTAGGATGTAGGAAGTATTTTGAAGGTAAGAAGTACGCATAAAATAGAAACGAAGATAAGAGTGTATCGAATTAATCACAATACTGAAGAAAAAATAAATCGATCGATTAATGTAAATAGGGTGAAGTAGACTAGGGCTCAACTGTGGATGGGATGAACTGTAAAGAAGTTGAATAAATTACTAAGAATTGGAGCTAAAAGCTGAAAACAGGATGGTTTTAAATAAATTATAATGCGAAGATCTGCTCGAGGATAGAATACAAATATGATAATACGAGAAAATATTTTTATACATTCCTTTTTGTATGTATATAAATAAAGTTACAGTGAAACATAAACGCTGCGCCAGGGCTGAATCTTTTTGAGTAAACAGCAATGTACATTCTATTTTATATTCATGTAAAAATAAACATAATAAAATATTCTACTGCCCTTTCCAAATATCATGACAGCCTTTAACTTTTACTGAAAAACGCATACACAAAATACTATCTTTGGTAGGATTTGAAAACGATTACTTACATGCTAGCAATGATATCTTAAACTAGAATCATTGATTTTTATTCTCCTTCTACTACAGCCAGTTTTTTCGTTACATTTTGTAGATAGAGTAATCATACGTTCTTTTATTTGGATAATGTAGTAGGCTGCTTACTTTCAGATTTATCTATCACTGATGAATAGAATTTACACTCAGGCAATAATATTACGGACAGATTTTTTATCTACATAAGTAGTAATAATTTTTATCTTGGAAAATAGTTACTTTACTTAAGCAGTACGTTGTATAAATTATTAACAATGAACATACATTAATAGTTAATAATTAGAGTGCACGTGTATTCTATTTATATTTAAAAGTATACCCAGGTGTTGTAGAATTTTTTCAATGTACTTTTAGTATTATCATGCATTGTTTTTGCAGTATAGGTGTATTAAAGTTAACTACCTTAAAGTTAAGTGTTAAAACTTATACAAACGGCTATTTTTTCCTTTATTAAAGAAATTATAAATATAATTAAAAATAGATGTTTGAATTTTAATGAAGGAAGTTAAATTATTCAACAACAAAAAAGTAGAACTAATTAATTTTTTATTTTTTTGAATAATTAAATTTATTTTAGCTGGATTCTTACGGAATAGTCAAAATCTAAACTGAATGAAACCATTAAAAGTTGAATAATACTAAATAAAGCGGAGTTGTTAAAATCATATTAATAAATGTTATGTAATAAACCAGTTGTTTTATTAAAGAAGATTAGGTTGAAAATGGTTAGAAATCTAATTAATTATGATTAAATATTGATATTTTTAAGTGTAGAAAACTTGTAAAAATGAAGAATATGTTCATATTTGTGTGAATACTCGTGTGAATTTCAGTATAAATAAGATCACGGTATTCATTAACATTCATTGAATTTATATCCTTGACTTACTTATTCCCGTATTTATTGTAAATATCCTGATTTATTCATGTTTTCGCGATAATGTCATGTTAACGTCTTAATACAGTATTAGTTTACCATCTTACAATTAATCGTTATAAGCTAACGTCTTCTCATCAATTTATTACATTATTTATCTATAAGCCATAGGAGTGACTTGTTAGATCTAAACGTCTTTCCAACCATACTCGTAACTAACATTATTGTATCTTCAGCCCTTTCCATCGAAAAAGCAGTATGGCATTTTATGGTGTTATGAAGTCTGTTTCCAGCGAAGGCTTATCCTTCTTTTAACCCTAGTTTTTTCTTTGGTGCGTCGTTGCCAAATTTCCATAGTATCCTATTTAAAAAAAAAGAATATATTGTGCGTTATATAAAATCCCTCCTTAAATTTTCTGCTCGAAAACGTATGTGGAAGTGAAATATCTAGATCTATATATTTTTTATGACCAAAATTTAATTACAAGAATTATCAGGAAGTTTTTTATTATATTTTTTTCTGTAAATCATCGAAGTAATTCTTTGAGAAATTCTTTTGTTATTTAAGATACCTTTAAAAGTGAGAGAAATATTTCTAAAGGTTCAAAGTTATTTTTTTTGTAAATCTTAAACAGTTGATTATGCGAAGCTCAGAAGCATAAATCTATAAAGAATGTAAATCGTATGTGTTTTCTAACCCAGATATGCTTTTATGAATCGACACAATTATAAACAGAATTTGTTTCTTGTTTATTGGGATAATCCAAGAAGTATTGAACCGATATGAAAAATTCCTTCACTATTTTAATTTTATCCTTGCCGATTGTCAAAGGCATAATACTTACGTAATTCTTTGTATATCTCTCCCACCAAGTTTCCCCCTCTGCAATAGGGGTAGTAAGATTATTAATATACAGATAAAAAAAATAATACCATACCTCCCACGATTTCCTACCATCTCAAATCATATGTTAACAAAAATTGGCGTAATGGAATATTGAAAATTTTCTTAATTGAATTATAATTTCATATTATATAATTCTGAAAAAAAAAAATTAATCATGTTGGAGGAAAAGAGGTTCATCCTTCTTGGATCCAACGGTTCATTCCTCCGAGGCTCCTTAGTAGAAAATATGAAATATAACAATATTCTTCAAACCTTTTTTTTTAAATGGTGTTCAAGAATTAAAGGCCCACTTTCACCTCACGGTCCTCTAACCTCACAGCCGCCTAAATTAGCAAAATTGAAGTATTGTAATATTCAAACCATTCGTTTTCAGTATACGTTCTGCCTTCAGAAAAAGGCATATAGATATCAACCCTTCTTGTTCCCAAAGGGCTTAAACTTCCTGTTTAGTCCCCTAAATTAATATTAAAATATTATAACAATCTACCGGGTTTATCAAAATATATTTTACTATAAGTAAAAAATAAAAAATACGTAATGGTGTCCAAGAGGTTGGGTTCTCTTCTTTCGCTCGTGTATTTACTCTTTAGCTCCATAAGTTAATAAAAACTAAGAATTCATTACAAAACAATGAATAATGTAGAATAAATTATTGAAAAAGACAATGTTAAGAATGAATAATTACATTTCACAGACAAAAAATTAACTGACCAAGCAAGTTTCTTGAAGAATGAGAGAGAAGAAGCCTCTATAGAGTCATTAAATTTACCATTGCCAGTTAAAACCTGTATAAGAGATCAATCATTTATTTGGTTAACCTGGAAAATTAATGAAATGAGGAGATAGAAGCCTCCCAACATTATTAGTATCCCATTTTTCCCGTTGTGCTTCCGTTATTCTGTATCTATATTCTATAATCCCAACTGCTATTACATCTTATTTACATCCTATATTTATATCGTAAATAAATTATTGGTGTTTTCTAAACATTTTCTTAGTCGTTTTAAAATATTCATGTTTTATTTGGTACCATATTCCAATGCCTTCGTAACTGTCAATTTCATTATAGTTTACTACAACTATTATTTTTGTCGGTTCCAATTGTTATTAATAAATTACGGTATACAACATACATAACCATATGAAGCTGAATGCGCCACGAAACGAAAGAAAAAGGTTGACTTCAAATAATTATATCTTACCAACCACTCTATGGAGGAATTTTTATAAAAGGTTTTTCACCGTATTGAATATTTATTCTGTTCTATTTTATTCTTGAGAGAAATTCCAATCTATTTTTAAAAAAGACTTATAAGAATCCAATCCCAATTTTATCGCGTTTTTAGCCTGTATTTTCTGTAGTGTAGTTCAATGTTCCCTAAGTTCGTTAATAAAAGAAAAAGATATTTAAATACATTAAAAGACATTTAATTACAGTATTTTACTTGCCATTTAAGTTTTCTTCCTCCTCCTCCTCCTTCATGGTTTAGTCTTAATTAGTCTGTTCCGACGTCATCGATGTCTTGGTCTGCCTACACCTCTTCTTCAGTCCGGCTTATAACATCACGCACGCAGTGGTAACCTATTTGAGGCATTCATAACAGGTGAGTCATCCGTCTTCCTCGAAATCGTCTAATAGTTTTTTTTTTATCTTATTCTCTTCGAGAATGACCTCATTTCGATCTTGGAACGTAAGGCCATTTTCCGCAAAAGGCCATAAATTTAGATTTTTGCTGTGAAATTTTCATGTTTAATTCTTTACTTGGAGGAGATGGTGCTGATGAACTGCCGCATGCAGCTTGTTTTCACTTTCCGGTACAATCATTGTTTCATCTACAAACGCTAAAAGGTTCAAGAAACGTAAAATTTACACCGGAATCAACTCTGCCTTTTCAAATAGACATTAGCTTATACAGATATATATTAAACAACGTTGGTGTTAATAGGACAACCTTTTCAAAGACCCTTCCTTGTTTATCCTTAACTCCGCAACTACCTTACCGTCTCCCTATCAATCATAATAGTCGTTCCGGAATATAAACCAGCAGTAGAAGTTACTAAATGTTTGAGGAGGAACTCTGAACAAAATTCCTTTCATCTGCATTTCTATCACACCACAATGCAGTATAATGTTCTGTTCATCCCTCCTTCGATACACATTGCAACCTTTATTTTCCTGATCCATCATTTTCAAAAATGTAGATGCTAGTTCTTGTCTACCATGCAAATCTTGCTGTAAGGTATTTACACATTTTTCCCCGAGAGTTCTGTTGAGCATATCTGAAAACAGGTTTAGCATGATTTCTGGCTCTATTATGACAGCCGATTTCCTTTTTGATGGATCATTTAGTCATATTCTATACCAAATTTGCTTCTCTTTTACGGTACTTTCTATCTCCTCATTCCAAATCTTCAGGCCCCTCCTCTTATGTAATTTCTGTTCCATACCAACATCTCACAAGGAGCCGATCCTTTTTTAATAGTACGACAGAGGTTATCCCACTCCTCATCAATATCTGTACCATTAGTAAATTCATCAATTTTTAGTTAGTCTATTTTAGTATAGGCCTTTAATACTTTCATCTTTTAGGAGTGATATTTTAAAAGCTGTATCTTCTATGTTCCTTTCTGCAACAGAAATTGATAGGTATTTCCAACGCTTAAAATAAATTCAATCTCCCAGACAGTAAGCCAGTGAATGATGTGAAAACAGGTCAACTCCACGAAGTACTCTTACATCTCGAACCTGACTAGGCAATCTCTAATTAACAATAATACCGTTTATCATTGAACTACTCCCTCTTGCAGTCCATGTGTACTTATGTATATCCTTTTTACGGAAAAAGGAGTTAGTTATTTTTAAGTTGTTAAAAGTAACAAACTCTCTTAACCTCTTTCCATTTTCATTGAGGCGTCCTCTCCGAAAGGGCCAACATATTTAGGAATAAGTATGTTACCCACTCTACCATTAAATTCAGCAAGCAGTCTGATATCAGCACTTCACTAACTCCATTGAGTAACCGTTGCGATTCTTGTTTCTTAACGGAATTTGTTGATTCCTCAGGGCCATAAGTCGCTATTACTGTGAAGTTTCCCCTATCGTGTTTTATTCGTGCCATTATAATCCTGTCGTTCACCAGCTTGTAATCTCTAATTTTTGGTCCTCAACTTTTATGGATTAAAATAGCAACATCTCTCCTAGCTCACTGCTACCTTTGTAGCAGCTCTTTCAACTTATTTTTTGTTTCTGTTATATCCGCCAATTTTATCTTTTTTTTCTGCAATTCTATTTCCTTATATGCCATCCCCCTCACGTTCCGAGTAGCAATTTTAATCGTTTCCGATATCCATTTATTCTTACAATTTGATATTCCAATTATTTTAATCTGATTATTTCTATCCTGTTCCGAGGCCAACAAATGTTTGCCAGTAATACGATTTCCCTAGGACGCATTACAAGCGCTGCGCTGAGTACTCATGATGGTGGGGCTGCCACCTCACTGCAGCCAAGCCTACAGGATTTTTCTCAGGCTTAACTCCCCAGGTTCATTCATCCTCATTGCCATTGAAAATGACCTCCTCTTCTGCCCCTAAGACCGTTTAATGAGGGCGCATACTCACCATGTCACCACATCATCAACGGATATATGTGACTTTTCTTGAGGATAACCTCACCGCAAAATTTCCCATTACATCCTCCAATGTGGTCGCCCCGATCCGGGATTGCTTATTTGGATAAACTTTAATCGCAGCTAACCTCCACATCTGAAGGCCATTCGCCAATTGCCTCCTGCGACTCCACCTGATAGCTGAGACTTGTTCCGAGAGTTTTTTTAGATTTTCCTACGGTCAGTTTCAGTTTGGGCGGCCATTAAAAAAAAAGAAGTTATTTCGGCACTCAGCAAAGAGAGGAATTTGGTATTAAACTATTTGTTTTAACAACACTATTGGGATACGTACATAATTTCAGTTAACAGGAAGATAAATTGCTTGTGAAGGAAAATATAATTACCGTTAATACCGCCGGCAGTCTCGGTTTTCTGTTAGAGATGAATGCAGTCACGTCACAGTTTTTCACAATAAAACAACTGTTTTGCTGTGAACTAATACACTGTATACTTGTCTACATAGACAAGTATATAAACGCCTGCTCATTATTCCAAGATTACAAGATTACAAATTTCGTAACAGAGTAGATTCTGACTGTTTTAATGGAAATTCTTCGTCTTTGAAATAAATTTAATATAGTATATAATTCAGTTTTTCAACCGTATAACTGTTCAAACAGGCAAACTTCTAAGTTCTTGACTATTAATTTCTTGATTTCTTTTTATTGTTATTATTATTATTATTATTATTATTACCATAATAGTGGTACTTGCGGTCTGTCAGTTCCTGTTGTTACTTAGTAAAGTACAGTACAAGTACAATTACAGTAAAGTAAACAATTCAGTGTTACATGACAATAAAGTGTTTTTACAAGGCCGATTGTCATTGTGACAAACAAACCCTTCAAAATTGAGATATCGTTGATTATTGATCGCTCGTGGTCGTATAAAATAAACAAGAGTGCTAGGTAATCAGGACTACCGATTTATTAGACGTAAATTAAAATTAGTTTAAAACTTTTCCATTTTTTTTGTAATTAATTTTTTTTTTTTGCGCACATAGTCTTCGTAAGTTCGTTTGAGATTAAAATATTTATATCGATGTAGTGGGAATCTATTATTTTGCTTAAGATGTAATTAAAGAATTAACAACCGGAAAAAAATTCTCTATAAGAAATATGCACATCAAAAAAGATAATTGTTTATTAACCGTGTTCTTTTGTTGTTTTGTAATTTTTGTTCATATCTCTTATTAAGTATATGTAGTGTTAAATTATAATGTGGTCTTATATCTTTTCCTGTATATAATTTTTTTAATTATGTATTAGTCAGCATATTCAAAAATTATTAATATTTTTTTTCTTAAATGTAGTATTATAATTTCTTATTGTGCGGTAATTTCATTTAATTCCTTCATTTTAATGACTTTTTTTTAAATAAAACAATTTGCGTTGTTTATATTGTTCTTCTAAAATGATTAGCCTGTGTAACTGGTTTTGGAATTTTTTTTAAAATATACTGCATTAATTTGGATTAATATTTTTTGTATTATATTTAAGTTGAACTATTATATTAATACACTGTTACATTTTTCAGGAATTATGTTTAAAATTCGTTCTAAATAAATTGGCACCGGTTTTGATTTGTCATCTGGAATAAATCTTTCCATGAGATTTTTAACAAAGCGACTTCATTTTTTCCTGTTAAAAATTAAAAAAAAACATTACTAAAAACAAAGTAAATTAGTAACCTGAATTGGTTATTAGACTGTTAAACATTGTTATACGACGTGTGTTATTTTTTTCAAACAACAATATAACACTCTTCAAAGTAGTTTCCTTGGGCAGATATTCACCGACGGAGTCGTAGTTTCCACTCCTGGTAGCAGTGCTGGAAGGCTTCAACTGGTAGGGCTTTTAACTATTCGGTCATAGTCTTTTTAATGTTCTTCAGGGTTCCAAAATGAAGTCCTTTTAAGACATGTTTCAATTTCGGGAAAAGGAAAAAGTCACAAGGTTTCAAATCAGGTGAATAGGGGGGTTGAAGAATCGTAGGAATGCGTTTTGAGGTCAAAAATACCCTGATGGAAATGGCCGTGTGACACGGGGCATTGTCATGAGGAAGCATCCACTTGTCTGCAATGTCTGGTTTCACGAGAATCACTCTTTTCCTGATCCTTTCAAGGACACCTTTGTAAAACACTTGGTTGACAGTTTGTCCTGGAGGAACGAATTCTTTATGCACGATACCCCTACTGTCAAAAAAGCAAATCAGAACGGTTTTGATCTTTGATTTGTTCATTCTACATTTTTTCGGTCGAGGAGATGACGGAGTGTGCCACTCTTCGCTTTGCCGCTTTGTTTCAGGATCGTACTCAAATATCCAGGATTCATCACCTGTTGATCACACGATTGAAGAATTCTTGGTTTTTGTCAATCCTCTCAAGAAGAGCAACGCACACGTTTCTTCGGTTGTCCTTCTGTTCCTTTGTGAGGTTTTTCGGCACAAATTTGCATGTTGCACAAACCTTTCGCATGTTCAAATCGTGTGTCAAAATTTGATGCTCGTGAAAGTGTTAAATTTTAACTGTTAACTCATCATCCTTATTGTTAAACGACGGTCTGATCTCACAAGAACCCTCACACGCTCAACGTTTTCGTCAGATTTTGAAGTTGAAGGTCTCTCTGAGCGAGGTTGATCTTCAACGTGTTCTCGGCCTTTCAAAAATGATTTGTGCCAGCGAAAAACGTGTGCTCTTGATAAGCAATGTTCCCCATACGCCTGTTTCAACTTTTCAAAGGCCACACTCGCGGATTCCCCAAGTTTCACACAAAACTTGATCGCACAACGTTGCTATAAATTCCGATGCTCCGTTTTCGTAACACACAACAAAAACACAACTTCACTGATGGCGCTGTAAAAAATAATGTGTTGACTGAACGGAGTTGAAACTCGTACTGAGTATGTGGAAGGGATGAACAAATCGGTCTAGCACAGACCGGTAGACACAGCGTTGCCATATCGCTCGCAGTGTTACCAATCTCATTACTTTTCTCACACACCTCGTATACATTAAAAAATTTCAACCAAAAGATCAGCTTACTTTTTTAGTAGCAGAAAATTTTGCCCGTTATCAGAAATATCTATTGATTGCTATGAAATTACTTATAAATTTAATAATTATACTTAGAAGTTCCTTAAACAGAGAATAAATTACGCAAAAGAAAACCATTGGAAAAATTTTGCCAATGATAAATCATCTTTCAAGATGGAAATAAAAAGAATTTTACATTTTTTCTGGGAAAATTATTTTATTTTATTTTTTTAATTTATTTTAAAATATTTAACTTCGTAATGTTTTCCCACGAAGATTACTAGCTTAAGAATCCTCAAGCAAGTAAATTACAAAATTCTTTTCTGTGAATAGGAGTCCCAGGACCTGTTAAACTGAAATTTTCTTCAAAATCAATAAGAATTCTCTTGTAATTATTTTTCAACGATATTTTATGTTACGACAAAGCTGTGATTTTAGTCAGGGAATTAGGTTAGTAAGTTCATCCTGGGATTTTCATTAAAGTGATTCATGCGTGACAGATATACATGCAACCTTCACTTTATTGTGAAACGCAAAGATAATAAACGTGTTTTTTTTTTTTATGAACCTATTTATACTATTACACATATATTCTTACATAGACTGATCATAAATCTTCTAGATTTTTCACATTTCCGAAAAGTAGGGATGAATCACAGTATGTGTTTTTGATAAAACTTAGTAAAATAAATTTGAAAATATGAAATAAATCCCTTATAAAATTTACTTAAAATCTAAAATAATCATTTCCATTCATTATCGTAGTTGCTAGGAATTAGTTTTTAAAAGTAAAAAAAAATAAAAATGATAATGAAGAAGTAATAATGAATATTCATTTTAAATTACAAAACGACTATTTCTATCAATATTTATTGAATAATAATAAAAACTGTCGAAAAACAGTAAGACGTATTGTTTTAGGCAATAACAATCGAGTAAAGTTAGCTTAAAAACAATCTAATCTGAAACTTGTAACACAGATTGCTTGCTCTGCACCATCTTATAGGAATGAATAAAAAAATATTTACAGGAAAGATAGAACATGAATTTTATACCAGTCAAACAGATATCCCCTCCTACGAACAAAATTTAAGAGCGCGGATAACTGTTTAATTTTCTCATGTTAGAAAACTTTCACAAAGACGATTTTTAATATTTCATAAATTCTAAAATTGTACAAAAGGATGTTCTCCGTCCATGAAGTAATTTTGTGATCTGTTTACAAGCAAATTACTGGCTACGACCAGTTTCCGTGGCTTTTTAATATTTATAACCAGTTAAATGCTCCTTTATTCTAGTTTCAAGTTTTCTTTGATTTTGCTGTGCCATCGAAAATTGCAATTATTATCTTTAAAAATCAATTTATAAATATTCGCCCATTCGACGGACTTAGTTTAATCATTAGCGTTTCTAAAGACAGAAGCTGATTGGTTTCTTTGACAGCCAAGGTAGCGTTAAAATTTTGTTTTTGTTTTTCCTTTCTGCTATATCGGAATGTATATGCGATTTTTGTCCTTACTTCATCTGATTATTCTGAAGTAAGGTATCCTATTTGCTAATATTTTAATGAATCTTACCCGATTGTCAAAATAAGATATGAAATTTGAGTATGTATGTAGAAACGTTTAGCATTCCAAGACGTCTACCCCGATTTGCATACACGATCATCAAGGCATAGATATCGAACCACCCATTACAATCGTACGCGTGGTATTAACCATATAGAGAGAGCTGTACAAACCAAAGTGGCGAAAGTTTAACGCCAGTAAAGATGTCACAAAAAACTTAACCTGAGAATATTACAGACAAGTGCAAGATCTAGCTAAACGGTTTATAAGCCAGTCGAGTACTTCCATACAGTACCCAATTCTGTGGATGGGAGAAGTTGTGCTTTAGAAACCCTAAAACTGTTCTCGGAAGGCTCTATATTTCAGTAGAAAAATCAATTCATACAATCTACACTTAAGTTAGTAAAAGGAAAATTATTAATCAGTAATGTGTTGCTCCTGTCTGGCTAAAATTTCAGATTGCTGAGGGATTGTGGGTCGGATTTTTTGTTGTTGGTATTTTTTATTTCATACTGCGGTTCTTCCAAGACAGATGACTTTTTTCTCACCAGCTACCCTTTTTCCTTATCGTCGATCCCTTCTTTCGGATTTTTAGTTCTGTTGGCATCTAAGTAAGCTCGAAATGCTGGGATCAGTACGGCTAGTACTTTGTGCGATCTGATAGGAGGCTGTCTATGAACCGATGTCTGTCTAGATTCCGTATTAATGTACAACGAGCCTTATGGATTAAATGTTTATCGAGAAAACTTCAGTAAAATACAATTGAAATAGAATTTATAAATTAGGGAGTAAGTGTCTTTTATCTCTAAACTATTTAAATGTCTTCTTAATAAGTTCTTATTTCATTACCTGTTTAATTAATTTTAATTCAAATAAGGATGATTACGTAATAATTCACGATGTACCAACTTAAAGGATATAGAAATTGGGAATTCTACAAAAGAAATAAAATAAAAAATTGGCTTTTACTGTTTATCTTTTTTATATTGATACTTTATTCATAAAGCATAAAAAATTGATGCAGTTTAGAGTAATAGTGTCACTTGTGTAGCAGTCTGATAAATTAAATAATAAATAAATTATAAAGTGAAGCGTTATATTGTTTAACTTATTCAAAAAATTTCAGTTGACTCATAGTTTTGTTAACGGATTGAAGAATTTAATTTTTATATTAATTTTATTATTTATTGACGTTATAATTAAACTTTAGACATGTCCGGAGGTAATTTTCAGCTTGGTTTAGAAATGAAAGAATAGGAAATAAGGTGGCATGGGTCAAATAATGACTAAGGTAGAACTTCCGGGGAACCACTGTAATTTCTTCCTTTGCCACCTTTTACAATTTTGAAACCTGTATTAAAACGATATGGTTACTACATAAATTTTTTTTATGTTAACTCACACTTAATATTACTTTCTCATTTTTTAATATTTTTTTTTTTTGTGTTTTTGCATAGAAGACTAAAATGGATTCCAGTTTTACGTTTCTTCCGATTTAATGTATGAAGTATCGTTACTGTGAATCCTAAAATATTATTTTATATAAGGTAAAGAATTATAAAAATATTATAAACTGAATATGTATAAAAATTTACAAAAATATTCTGAAATATTTAAGTTACAGTCACATACTTTCCCGGTTGTTGTAGTGGGTGACATAGGAAAGAATTTCGATCAATAAAAAAATGACTCTTTGACTTTTATATTGAGCTTTCCTGCCTTTAAAAATACTAAAATATTGATAGCAAAGTTCTTTCTGTTCGTTCGTTCGTACGCAAGCGCACGCCCATGTATATCTATATACTTTGGTCTTATATATACGTATTTGTGTTGCCCTCTGGTCTTATATGCTACATATCTGGTCAGAAATTTGTTATCTTATGTATAAAGGAGATTGATTTTGCTATATAAAGAAAATAAAATTGGATGCTTAGATGGGTTGATAAAAGAGGATACTTTAATTCGATGGGGAATTCGTTTTATTACAATTTTACTTTGGCGTAGTTAACTATAAGAAAAAACTAACTATATAACTGAAACATTATTGTAAATAATAAAATTCAAAAATAGTTTGAAAGTTTCTTTTAAAGAAAATAGTTTTTAACGATTTAATTAGTATTGTATTTAATTATTCATGTTTTTAAATTATATAAGTAAATAATATAATTACATTTAAAACCATTAAAAATGTAATTATAATTAAAATATATATATATATTTTTTTTAAGTTCTAATATTTTATCTTTTATAAATATCTAAAACTTTTTACTGTTCAAGTCTCCTCGACTTGAATTTTTTATTTATATTTTTGTAAACGATTCTGTATTTTCGTTGTTATGAATGTAAAATTTATTTTTTTTATTATTTTTTTCCTAACCATAAATTAGAGGATTAATATGTTCCAACCTCTAAAAATTGTAATCTATAATGTTTTTAACTCCATTTAAAAACGTAAATTTTTATAATGCTATCAGAATGATAATTCTCTCGTTCTTACTTCAGTAAATATAATTTTCTAATCTATACTCATATAGTTTTTGGTTCAATTTTGTACTTCTATATCCACGCACTTACGAAGGGAAAGTGAAAGGTTATCCCTTTAAGAACTCTGTTCCTGTATTCGTTTGGCTCTTAATTTCTAAAAAAAAAAACTTTTTGTTTTAATTGTTGAAACTGGTTGAGACAATATCATTGATCAGGATTATGCTGTTCCCATCTGCATAAAAGTATCCTAGTGGAAATGGGTTACTTGTGAACCAACCAAGGTCTCCTTTTCTATATGATCACAGAATAACGCTGATGGTGGCTGTAGATAAAGCGAAGTTTTTTAATACCTCTAAAATTAAAATTAAATCTGTTTATTTTAGCGATAAATTATTTTAAAAAAGTAGATAATTCATCATTTAAAACTAGTGTTTAACTCCGCTGTACAATACGTAAGGATAGTCACATTAAAATGAAATATTTTGTAATTTTTAAATAAAAAATAAAATTTTAATTGAATTTTCAAGTTATCCAATATATTTATGGTAATTTTATTAATTTTAATTCAAATTTTTGTTATTATAGAAATAGCTTATTTCATTTTACTTCATTATATTACTAATGATGATCATTTATTTTTGTTACCACTTTTTTCTCTTGTCAGATATTTTCTAATAGTTTTAAAAGTATTATATAATAAATAATAAGATTAATTTTATTTGTTGGAATATTATTTAAATTTTTCTTGTTACAATGCTGTTATGAGAAGAGAATAAATTGTAATTATAGGCTTATTTATTTAACATTAGAATAGTTTTTAAAAGGCTCACTATTACAGGGAAGATGATGTACATTATTTGTTTAAAAAAAATAATAAAATTAAAATTTTATTTTACATTATTTTATTTATTTTTTATTTTTTGAAAAGATTAGCCATGATTCCTAACTTTGTCGAGGTCAACATGAATTCTATCTTATGACTTGCACTTTTATTTCAAGAATAGAAGTCTGATTTAAGTTGAATTGAAAGTCTTTATCCTTTTTTTCTGATATTCTTGAAGTTTTTTTCCTAATGACCTTTTACTGATATCAAAGGTGGATTAGGAATTTTTCTGGCCTGTATTTGCAGACGAGCAGCAATACATATTCAGTGTTCAGTGAAAAGCAAATTAATTCATTTCTCAATTTACGTAGTAAATTATATTTTTCATAATAGTATTTCTAGGATACAACTTTTGTTCATGATAATGTTAACAATGAACAAAAATATCCCATATACGCGTAACATATACTATTTGTTGTATTTGTTTTAAACGACATCTGACTTTATTTTTTTAACACTATCAAATATACAGAATGATCAATTAAAGATGACCACCATTATACCCAGCCGTTACGGAGCTGTACAACAAAGCAAAAAAACAGCTGATAATTATTTAGCATTAAAATTGTATTTATTGTTTTTGTAAATTTACAATTGCCAGTCCGCAGCTCTGTAACAGCTACGTTTAGAGAAAAATACAGGATATAAAATGTCTTAAAATAATATTTTCTATCGAAAAATGCAATAAAAACATGATGTTTTCATTTAATATAATGATGTTGGTCGCCATATTGGAAAAAGGACGAAGATATCAAAAATAGTAACAATGTACTATGTATTTTTAATGTATGAAAAAATCTAGAGAAAGTTCCTCATTTAAAGTTTCTTATAAAACGTATAGTTTCTGAGATCCCGATGTGGCCATCTTGAGTAGATTACTCTATATCCTCCTGTTAGAATGAAATATTGTTATATTTAGTGTAGTGAAACTTAAAAAAAATGTTAAAGGGATAGTTACTAACCCAGCAGGTAACTCACGTTATAACGTGATCAATAAATAACAAGAATTATTATGTATTTTAATTATTAGGCTGTTTGTGTTAAATATAGGTGGTAATTGATACAGTTCAATAGCGTGAGTTTACTAACTATTTACTGTATCATTAAATTCGAAATTATAATAAAATTATATTCCGTCACGTCATGTAAATGCAATATAAATTATAATGTTTATAGATAAATAAACTAGATTTATCTAACTTTATCATCATGGTATAGAGAAGATACCAGATTACGATTTGTTGTTTACATAATGAATTAATAAAAGTCGTAGATTCTTCAGAAGAAACAATTTTCTTGTGCATTACTAAATTAATATGACTGGTTAGTATTTAAAGTAATGATATATTTGTGTCTAAATCCTAAAATATAATCGGAATTTTAAATTTTAAAGATTCATATCATGTGTTACTTAAATTTAACTTCAAATGAAATACCTTCCACCCATCTTTGCTTTGTGGGCAATCGACTACAGTTTGAGACCTACTCAGAGCTGTCATGTATCGCCCGGTCATCATTCTGTTTAGCCTTCAGAACCACCGTAAGGTATTACTTCAGAGGATGATATCTATGAATCTAAATGAAGTGTAGTCTTGTACAGTCTTAGGTCGACCATTACTGAGATGTGTGATTAATTGAAACCCAACCACCAAAGAAAACCTGCATCCACGATCTAGTATTCAAATCCGTATAGGATTTGAACAAAAATTACAAGCTACAAATCCACTTACTAAACAGGTAATTGTTACACATACTTATGGCCGATCTAAATAAGACAGTAACTTCTCAAATTTCAGTTCCACCACAATTACTGAGACGTTTTAACAGTTTTTAATTTACAAATTATTTTTATTTTAAATCATCCGGTTTTTAAGAAAGCTATTTTTATACGAGTTTCAAAACATATTTTGAAGTCAGGACGATCTAGAACAACGCTTTATTTATTCTTCAACCTAATTGAAACAACTTGTAAGATATAACAAAAATTAGGTGATGATGTTGTGGAGGACAGGAGATGACATAAAATTTTTTTTTTAAATTAAATAAAAAGTGATGATAGAACTGAATATTCTTCTGAAGTAAAACTTCTAGATACGTTAAAATATTGAGTTAAATATA
Organism: Lycorma delicatula; assembly: GCF_047948215.1. Lineage (NCBI taxonomy): Eukaryota > Metazoa > Arthropoda > Insecta > Hemiptera > Fulgoridae > Lycorma > Lycorma delicatula. Next base: position 174,403,858 of record NC_134456.1, on the reverse strand, counting down.
TTAAACTTAAAAATTATATTTTGATGGAGACAAAAGCGAAAACCAATATTTAGATTATTTTTTTAATTCCCTAAGGTCGATTACTTTTTAAACCGATTTCTTACTAATTAATTATTTAAAAATAAATTAATCATTATATTATCTAAAAGTAGTTATTTGTTTCTTAATTGTTATTAACGGAACCTATCCTTTTAATTAAAATACAATAAAACCTTGTTAGTTATTATAAATTATTGTGTAATCTTTTTACGAAAGGTTAAAGGAATTTAAGATATAATTAGCTACATGTTAGTTAGAGTATAGAGTTTCAGATCGTAGTGGAACCCATCTGTTCACGGGATTAAACTTCTACTGTACTATGTAATGTATAAGGTATTTATAGCGCCAAGCTCCAGGAGTGCATTCTTTTTAGTAATACAAAAAAAGTCAACATAAAATTCCGGTTACGTAGCCTATATTTATACTTACAAAACACTTCGTGTTTAAATTAAAAGTCAAATTTGGTTTTATTTAAAAAAAAAAAAAACATTTTAAAAACTGTTATATTGTGTTCTTTGAACTATACTGTTTATTTAAAAGGATATACTATAATGATTTCTTTATTTATTATAAAACATTTATCATATTTTGATTAAAACTATCTATATATCTATATATATATATATATATATATATTTTATTTATTTATTTCTTGAATAAATTTTTAATTTAAATAAATGACTATATGAGGTTCTCTTTTACTGTCAATCAACCAAGGCAGATTATTATCATCCGAATAGAAGAAACAGTTAGATATTGTTCAGCCTTCCTCCTAATAAAATGTTTCCTAACCCGAAAACATAGAATATTAAGCACAGAGATTCCTTAGTTAGCATTTAACACGATTAACAAAAATTTTAAGCCAAAATATAAAATAAAATTAAAAAACTCGATAAACATGTTACTTTCTAAGAACAAAATCGAATTACTAAATGTTTTTAATAATTGAGTCATATTTAATAAAATTATTAACTAGTTAAAGGAAACGTTAAACTTTGTGTAAAATTTAAAATATCTTTAATTAGGCTACGTACAAGATATTCTTTAAGAAAATTATTGTCACATGTCGGTTTTACGTAATTATTATGAAGTTTTCAAACATCAAGTAACTTATATATATTTTACTACAGAAAACTATTTTTTCTATTCAATAATATGAAAAAGTAATGGTAAATTTTAGATTTTACTAAATGGTATGTAAAACAAAAACACAACTTAAAAGTATACGATCAATGTATAGTAACGTATGTATGATCCACCAATATCCGCGATAGATCTCGGAAGGTATATTTATAAGTAAAGTGTAATTTGAAAGAAAAAGAACTGGGAATCTCTTAGAACTGGGAATTTTGGAAGATGATTAAGTTTATTCGAGAGAACGATTTGAAATAGCGTATATCTAACATCATAACTGGCAGGAACCAATACAACAATAAGTTTTTTTTTAATATTCTGAAAAGGATTAAACGACAATTTAAAAAAATTATTATAAATAGATCCACTGAAAATGTAGGTAAAAGAAGCTATAAAAAAATAAACACAGCATTGATATTCAACCTCATAGAAATTGAATACAATAAAAATGTGAAACTTAATTTACTAAAGGGAAAACGAATAAGTATATTAGAAAGTATTGCTTATATTCTAAGTATATAAAAAAGGATTTATTTACTACACGTAAAGCGGGAAAAGTTTTTTTTTAATGGAAATAAAATTATCCAGGATAAATCCTTCAACTGAATACACTTTTTTTTCATTTTAAAATCTAAAAGGAGGTCCGACTTTATCCAATAAGACACTTCAGAATATGGTTTATTGTGAAGTCACAGACAGAAGAAAGTCTCGCTGAGATGATCCACAGGTCAATTCCCATACCAAGAATCACCAAGAATGCACTTTTCTACAGGTCTTGATATCTCCCGTATGGGAAATTTATCACAGTTGGACCCTCTACACTTACCGAACTGATAATAGATTAAATGGTATCAAAAATGATGGATGGATGGTAAGAAAGAAGAATCCACCCGCGGTAAAAGAAATACGACCACAGCCAGAAAAATATTTCAAGACCCCCATCTTGGCAGTAGGTGCCCAACACTTCTACATTCTTTCTGGGTATAAGAGCATCTTTCTACAGAAGAGATTAGCATATTGTTGATCAAAATTTCAACTTGACCATCTTAAATATGTGTTACAAAGAAATCAGTTTTCCTTAAAAATTAAAGTCCATAACAGGTTAAGGGTTCCTACAGGAGCAAGTACGCCCATATCTAGACATTTTTGGCCTTATTGTTTGATTCGTATGATACTTAAGAATCTCCAGAAAAAAAGAGCAGCTATTTCCGATTCGGAGCTGTAGGTAGTTCCCATGTTCATCTAGGTTGTTACATACACGGCTCACTAGTCCGGGATGCGTTATTAACTGAATTCCAACAACAGAAAGATGAACAGAAGCTTAATGGGAGGAATCGTTAGCGTCAAATAACAACTGTTTCGACCGGACCTTGAACTTTCAACTTCCTGTACACTACATGTCCCTTTTATTTTGTGTACATCCCATATAAGTGCTGTTTCTTCTTCAATCCTGTTTATTATTTCTTCATTCCTCACTTCTTTACTCGGCCATCTTACTTTTCCATCCATCTTCATACCCATATTTAAAATGCCTGAATCGAATTCCTCTCCCTCTTTCTCATCGCCATGATTCCGTCAGAATGTGACAGATTTTAAAAGTTAATAAATTAATTTCAACGATTCTTTATTATTTAATCTAACGGGCCGATTTTTTTACTTTTTCTCCTTCTTTATTACTTAGAATTCATTGCCAATTCGGAGTTTTACTTCGAAGTATGAATACAGATCTCATTTAAGTAACCGCTTTGTTCTTTACAACGTAATATTTATATTTCATCTATATAACTCATCTAGGAAACGTCAAGTTACTATATATCTATCTGTTGGAGGCCTAAATTATAATAATCGTTATATTTTAAACTCTGTTCAACTGATGTTGCAAGTGTTAATTGTTGGCATTATTTCTGGCTCTTAGTAAACATCAATTAAAAGTTATTCTGTGAAGTATGCCTTTACGTAACTGTTACATTTATCATACACGAATATTTTAACGAAATATTTTTAAATAATTTTTCACCTCAAAAACATTTTTTGACCTTAACTCAAGTTACATTTTGTGAATTATGGATTTAAAGAGTTTAATCAAGTGTAAAAAAAATTGCTAAAATTTGGATTTATAAAAGTTTATTATCTTACAACAAAATATATAGGAATAATATAAAATTAATATCGAGTAATACATTATATAAGAGCCTTATTACTCTGTTAAGGGAACTTCTAATCGATTCACCTGAAATAATAGAACATGTTTCTAATTTTATTAACTATTCAAACAACGTTTATAAATATGATTTGATTAGATCTGTGTACGTAACGAATAAAATTTGTAAATTAAGCATGATAAATAATGAAGACAACAGTGAATTAATCAGAATAGTGAGATAATTGTTTATCCTAAAACATAACTTACTGCTTTGTTATTTAAGTAGAAAAATTGCAAATGATGCCCAATGTAAGTATGTTAGCACGAGGAAGCAAGAGTTTGTAAACAGAAAAGAAATTTACAGTTACCTTATAGTTATAGAAATAATATAAATAATTTTTAAAAATATTTTGTATACAGTATAACACAATAAGAAAGGTGAAAACATTGACCACAGGAAAAATAAAATTATGAAATGTTATATAACAATAATTCTTGAAAATTAAGTTAATTGATGTAGATAAAAATGAAAACAATTAAAGTACAATCGGAAAAAAAAGTTGATAAACTCATACTAAAAAATAAGATAAATTGCCACTCAAGGCACCAAGTGTTATTTATTTTAATGATGGAAGGAACTATAAAAAATAAGTCGTATATGATGATTCAAAGGTTAGAATATATAAGCAAATAATTGAAGATGTCAGTTGTAACAAGTGTGTTTGAGATAAAATATAACCGTAGAACAGGAAGGCGTAAGTAATATAAAAAAATAATAAGTTAAACTAATGAAGGAATGGAAAAAAAAAAATATTCTAAACTTTTCCTTAATCCAGTAAGCTAAATTAGTGCATAAGATACGAAAGGTTTGGGGCATCAATTTGATAGGCGTGTACATTAAATGTTTTTAAATTTGAGGCTTTGCGATTATCGGAAAAAATTTAGTACTTAAGCCTTAATGTAAGCAATAGCACAATTACCGCGTTAGATTTGGGAAGGACAGATCTGGTAAAAGAAGGAAAGGAGAACGGCGTGAGTGTGCGGAGTTGGTATGATGAAGGCCATGTAAGATAGTGGTTTGGAAATTGAAAAGCCCTGCAAATTGTTATACATGAATGGTCACATCAGCATGGGTTGTGGCTGTAAAACCCATTAAAAAAAATAACATCAGAAAAAATGGTCGAAAATCCCGTTATTTCAACCAAATTGAAAGATTTAAGTATTTGAAAGCTCTACTGGAATTAATTTTACATGAGATTTCGATGAGACTCAACATCAACAAAGATATATTATTAATTCTTAAATTTTAACGTTTATTTAAACTTAATTTTTAAGTGTTCTCATTCTTAAAATTTTGAAAAAAACATTATTTCGAGACCGACCAGTCATTGTAAAGAATGTTTGAGATAAAAGTTCGTATAGGTGGTTCGGATTTTAATGCATGTTAAGTTTTTACATAAAACAAATAATAAAAAAAAACCTTTTTTTACTGTACCGGGCCACTACTTTCAGCTAATTTTTTTAAATTGTACATTGTTTTTCGTTGTTAAACACTAGTAATTAAAATGATTTAATTACTAACTAAATAAAATGTTAAAGGTTTTAATAAAAAATTCAATCATTGTTCGTTGAATCTTATCATTAAAAAATAGATTATGGAGCCAAAAATTCTGATAATTATAGAAACCATGTATTTGTGAAATAATATAAAAGAAAAGTATTTTAATGTGCAGACAGACACTTCAATATATCAGTAAATCTATCTATATATTTATATATAGAGTGTGCATGCGTGTGCACGTGTGTGTGTGTGGTACAAGTTACTTTTAGTCCATGTTATTCACCCACCTGCTAAGAGGGTTTAAAATACTTTCATTGTTGTACATTTAGCCTCCAGCAGATGTACGTTAACCAAAGGTCGAAATGTGAACAAACTCCTGTGAATCTGTGCACAATTATTGTACTGTCCCGCAGTTAGATAAAAACATAACTAGATGATCCTCTAATCATCGATTTTAAAAAAATAATAATTTTTCCACTTTTATTTTAACATAAAAAAATTATAGTATTTTTATTAAGATTTTTCTTGAACCCATTTAATTGATTTATTTTAATGATATTTCCTCAGATTTCGCGTATGAAATTCACATAAAAATCAGCTGTTGTATTACACAAATTCTTGTTTTCAGGTCAATTAGTGCGATACATTTCATTTGCTTTTTTCTGCATCAATAATACATAGATGGTATGTATAAATAAGTATACATTCTACTTGGTTACCTATATACAGAAATATGTATATAAAATTTCTTATCACCTACAGATATCCTTGATAACATATTTACCTAATTCCTGAATTACCTGTTTCATATATTTTAATCTATATCTCCTTTTACTGTTGTATCTTGTAAACCTCCTCCTAGAAACAAATTCCCTAATAATAAGTTCCCGACGTTAGTACTATGCCTTCCAACTTTGTCTTCTTTTCAAAAGGATTGCCAAAAACGTCTTCCTTCTCCAAATTGTGTAAACGTCCTTTTTTAAAAATCCATACTTTATCTCTTCCATAAACTGTTCTTTAATAAAATTTCTTAATTTCTTCCGATTTTTAATTTTTTGATCGATATTTAGATATTTCTGTATTACGTTTTCCATATATATAACATATATAATGCATTATGATATATGCATATATATAAATTAAATAAAAAATATATATTTTTCTATTTAATTTTCATCAGTATTAATTTCTCATTAAAAATTCTTATCAATGATTCTATTTATAAGTAAAATAATATGCTTAAGCAAAATAATATAATTTTATTTATAAGTAAACTAGAATATCTTCACAGTACCTTTTTATAAGGCCTTGCCTTTGATAAATACTGACTATATAATTTTATGAAGAAAACATTGTTAATAAATCAGAAAAACATAACTTGTTTGATGTATTTTTACACGATTTATTGAATGTTATAAATAATTTAACTATTAATGTGATTAACCTACCGATAACTGATAAAAAAAAAAAATGGCTGTCAAAAATAGCCTACTACAAAAAGCAAAAGAAATATTATCTTTCTAAAAAACATAATAATAATAATAATTACAAAGTTAAGTGTCAAAGTTTTAAAGAAATAATTCTGTTTAATAATTCTTAATTAATCTTTTTTTATTCATTTTCAAGTTTCTTTTTTCCTTAAAATTACATAATTAGAATTCATTATTTATTACATAAATTAAATTAATTCTTAATTTATTTATGGTTATTTAAAGCTACCGGGTTACACCTCGAGTGTTATAAAACGCTATAAGGAATAATGGAAATATTTTAATGTATTATTAAGCAGGTGGTGTGACCAAAATGTGCTGAAATCCAAACGCTATTCTAACATTACCTAAACTAAAACACAGCGCAAAATATTATTATAAGAAAATTTTAAACCCTTACTTAAATAAATGCATATATCTTGTTTTTATTACTACTAACTGGAAGATACGAAAAAATATTAATAAAGTAAACAATTTTGTGTTTTTATATTAAAATAACCTCACTTTTTCTCTATTTATTTCCTGGAATTTCATTAACATTCTTAGGTTTAAATTCTTGATTAAAATTAAAAAAAAAAGATTATTAAAATTTACTTCAATTTTTTTAAGTAATCGTAATACAATAAGATTTATTTTCATGTACCGACATTTGTTTAACCATTTTTAATTAAATTAATCAAGTTGTCTTTGGTTTAGAAGAATATTTTATAACTTTTATTCAAGACAGTTTAATAATTCTTAAACATTTTTCGTGCGGGCTCACGCACACAAATTCCCACTTTTATAAAACTGGTTAAAATGGTGCGAGAAGCTCACTTAACATCCAATAATTATAGTAATTTCTTCACTTATGTACAAAAGGATGTTATTTTTTAGGTTTACTTTATGTATTAAGTATAATGAAGTATCATTTATAAGGAGGTTCGTTTGATTGGTTTTTTGTTACGTTTGATACACCTCTACATTTTATGCTAATTTTAGCTTCAACATCATCATTTACATCCTAAATTTTCAATTAAACATTTTATAAATTCTAATCATTATTTTCGTTTAGCCTGTTGTTTTTACTGTTTGAACTTCCTTCTATACCAAATACACTAACACTAGATACTGGAATAGTCCAGAAATCCACTAACACTAGACAATGGAATAGTCGTAATGAATGGTCCAGCAACTATGTCCGTTTTATAAGATTTTACTACACATCTCTTCCATTTCAGTTCGTCGTAAAACCTGTTAATTCATATTATATTCACCATTCTGTGGTAATACCAAAACAAAACCTTTCTAGATTTCCTGCTGTCCATGTACTTCAACGATAAAACGACACTCTCTGTACAAGTAGTGTATCTTAAGAGTTTTTTCAATCTATAAAAAATATTTGGTAATAGTAAATTGTTTTCTGCATAAAAGCTCTCTTAGCTTTTACTAGATTTTTTTTTAAACCTACTGTACTTTATCTAGTCTTTTTAGTTTTATTATAGATCACAAAGTTTTGAGAACTCTGGTATGTATGTTGTGTTTTCTTAATATTTACTCCTCATTATTTTTAATTTTTTGTTTGTTAAACTTTAATTTTTTATCTTTTCTGACAACGCTTCCTACTAGAAATTTCACTTAATGACGCTAGATTATATTATTAAAAAGTTTTTTTTTATTAAACACTGGTTAAATACCAGCTTCTTTAGAGGCTCCTACCTGACAGCTTCCACAGTCTCGCTTTACGTAGCCGCTAGCTAAAATGACTATGATACTTTAAATTGATAATAGGTATTATTTAGTAACATTATTAAACAATTTTATATTAATTATATTTTTTAACAAAAGAAAGTTGCGTAAAACAAAAAAAAATCTCTTTCGACACGCTGGAAGGCGGAGGTAGATTTCACCAGTGCTAAGTTGGGAGTAAAAAAGATTTTCACCTTAAAGTTAAGAAGAGATTCAAATTTACTGAATACGACAATCGTTTCATGTGAAAAAAAATTTCACATGTTTAGCATACTTGCAATTCCAACAATATTTTGGTTATTCCTTGCCGTAAGGGTTGGTCATATAAAAAATTATTGCAGACAAAAGTTTTAGGTAATATTTAGAGAACTAACGATCACTTTAAACCGATTTGATACTATGCCTATTAAGGAAGGTATGATTTTTTTTGTGTTCGAAACCCCCTTCCCCCCCTGAGACAATGGTTGGTGATATCAAAAAACCTTACCCACGTAGGTTTTAGACCCTTATTCAAAGAATAGTAGGAACTTAATATTTGATGATATTTTACTTAATAAGAAAGTTATAGGGATTTTCTTTCTTCAAAAAAGCACCTCCCCGTGGTCCGATTTTGTCCATTAACAAACTCAACCAAGATTTTGGGTCGTTATATTTCGTGTATCAATTTGAAAGTGATTGGCGCAAAATTACGGTAGTTATCATGTCCACAAGAAAGATGTAAACTTTTGAGCTGACGGTGGTTTCGGGCTCTGAGGGATGTGAAACGCGAAGACATGTCAAAATTTTCCGGAAGTCATATCATGGTACATTACAATAGGTAGCTTTCTTATGAAATCTACCTAAAAAGATGATTATTAAAAAATCAATCAATTTGGCGCAGAAAGGTTTAAGTTAAAAATTAATCTTCTTAAATTATCTTGATATTCTGCGCGGAAAAATTATCGTTTTTAATTTTTATATTTGAATTCTTTCTTATATGCGTATATGCAAATTCTACCTAATAACTTCAAGTCAAATTTTCCTGAATATCATCCATAGCAGCAGATCGAAACAGTTTTCCTGTCCTATTCGATCCCTTCGGCTGCATTCGGCAGTCTTGAAGAAGGGTGGTTTTAAAGAAGTTGGCAAGTTACCAGTCGGAGATGAAATTGTTTCTCGCCAACGCTATACTGACGAATTGGTCGAGATAAAGAACTTATATAGTGATGGTGCTATTCACTTATATATACCGGTAAAAATTTCCCCTCTAAATATATATTATATTATTTTTATCCAACACTGACGCAATGACCCCATCAGTGGTTCACTGTAAAATTTAAATACTGCCATGATATCAGAATACTACATAAAAGTAAAAGTACAGTTGAGGAGTTTACTATTACTTGCCGATGAATAATATTGATAAGCTTATTAAATAATGAATAATAGATACTATTAGTTTTTTAAAAAAATGTCAATCATTTAACTAATAATGATTCCACAACTAATACAAAGGCAGAATAACAAAAATAAAGGTTATACAACGCTTACACTTGTCAAATGTTAAAATATTTACATCTTATTTAAAAATATACGGATATAAATATACAAATTTTAAACGGTCAACAAATATTGAAACCTTTGCACAGAACAGATTTTAAAGAATAATTAATAAACAGTAAATCATATATACAGAAAATTGATCAAATTATAATATACGAGGGACGTTCAACAATTAACGAGACGAATTGATGTAGAGAAAAAGAGATTTATTCAATGACAATGAAACTTACACTACTTTTCAACATAGTCTCCAGCAAGATTTAGACACTTGTCCCACCAATCTGTGAGCTTTCTGATTCCTGCACGTAGAAGACTTTACCATGCTATTTGAATAATCCATGTATCGCTTTTTTGACCGCTTCGTTGTCGTCGAACTTCTTTCCACGTAAAAGTTTTTGAGTGGGCCGAACAAATGAAAGTCGGACGGGGCGAGGTCTGGGCTGTAAGGAGGATGTGGCAACACCTACCAACGCAACTTCTCGAGCGTTTCTCTAGGTGTCTTTATAGGCTTGTGTCAACTGTCATGTAACCCATCTCGAACACGTTTTGCGATAATTCAGCACGTCATGAATGATTGAATGTGCGATTCCAACACTAATATTACACAAACTAGCAATTTAGGAATTTTTGACTCCACTATCTTCGTGAATAAGACATTTATGCGATTTTGCATAGCGGTAGTTGATACTTCAACTGATTTTCCAGAGCGATGGAGATGAATCACAGTTTTTCTGCCCGAGTTAAACTGTTTCACCCAATTATACACGTTACGTTATACGTTACACGTTACTGTGGTTTAAACACTTTTCACCATACTGACATTGTGAGATCAACGAAAGAGGTTATGTTTAGATTAATTATGATGGAACAGTCGGTTAAATGTGTTCCCAAGGTTGCCAAATTTACCCTAAAAAAGTTTCAGTGTCATTGAATGAATCGATTTTTCTCTTTCATCAATCTGTACGGTTAATTATTGAATGTCTCTCTACTTACAATAGATTGGTAGGGTTCAGCCAGTAGGATTAGGATGTAGGATACATGCAATAACTTTGGCTGGGATTTCTAATAAAATATGTGAGGATTGATATCGGCTCGTTGGTCTTGCTTCGCCATCGAAATAATTATTTAAATATCGTATTCAAAATACATCACGAAACAGGGCAGCAAATATGAGATCGCTATTGAACCGTACGACAGTTTGTTAACTGCTAATATTTATTATTATAAGATATTGTAACTTAAAATTTTATTGATTATACAGTTTTATTTATTCCGCTTATGGAAAATAAAAGTGAACTCAATAACCACCCTTTTCCATATGTTGTATTATTATAATAATTTGTTAAACGGAATGTTTAATGTGTAGAAAGTTGGATGAATTTTAAACAGAGCAGGACTATACAATCACAAAATAGAAAGGAATGGAAAGTGCATTAAACCATTCAAACGACTGATGAATGACACCAACTAATAATTAAACTTAAGGTCTATTAACCTATAAAATTTTTATTGTATTAATGAATTAGTAAAAATTCATTGAAAAATTATTTTCGTGGAATACAGCGCTTAATGACATGGTATAGTACATTAGAGTAAAAAAATAATTCAACAAGAAAAGATATTAAAAGGAAACGATTACAGAAATTTTTGTGGTAGAATATTAAAAAAATAGCAACTGCTTTGCTGGACCATGATTTGATATATCCAAGAACGTTAATTTAAGAAACAGAGATGAAAAAAAAAAAATCTTTATAGTGAAATAGATAATTTAATTATTTGACTAATAATTTGAAAATAAACATTCAAATGATAACTGACAACCGAATAAAAATTAATACGTAATTAAAACGCTGTTTTTGTCATTTTTTCATCAGGATTCACTTTCATTAATGAAAAAAGTGTTTTTATTATAAAAATTAATATATTGATACATTTTTAAAAAATTTTCTTTTGTTTCAGGTATGAATTAATCTGTTAATTTACAATATAATCTTGTTAAATGGCGAATTTTTCATCTCTTGTCGTAAGTTTTCTTTTTATTAAATATTTGATCTAAGTTTAAATTATAAAACTTTCAAAAACATTTTATTATATTAACTAATAATAATCAAAATAGCTGTTAAGTTACTATAATTAATAATTTGTTTTTAAATTTGACGTTACATTTTTTTAAAAAACAAGATTAATATTATTGATAACTAAAGTACAGAATATCGATAATATGTTGAAATTAATGATAATTCCATAAATGGATTAGTTGTTTAAAGATGTGAAGCGTATAAACTTGGTCTGTGACGTATGGAAGCGATGCACCGACCCTTGAGACCGAGAACCTGTAATTTTCTATAGCGTCATTTTCCTGTAATGTTATTTTGAATCGCTAAATTAATCAATTTTCGTAAAAAATAATTTTACAGGAATAATTTAAAGGATTGTTTCAATTTTCCTTTGGTTTTTAATTTGTCATATTAGCGATAGTCGATTGATAAACAGAAGATAATTTTATTTTTTTCTGTAGAAAAAAACTTGGAATTAAAGTGTTTCTTATTAAGTTATGTGTACATTATTTGGTTAATTAGTATATTATTTTTTTCTGCTTTTACGATTAATTTTTCTTCTCCGATCTGCTTGCGAATATTTTGATTATGGATATAGTTGTATACATAGACGCTTTAGTTTCCAATGAAAAGTATAAGAAAAAGGTTTTTTTATTATTGTATAAAAAAGCTTTTATATACATATACAGAATTAATAATAATGTAATTTGTAACATATTGTGGTTATTTTTATTTAGTACATTTTGAAAAATAAGATTCAATTTTTTTTTTATATTAGAATTTTTTTTTATGTAGATTATCCAGTAGTTGTTAATATATAATTTTATACACTCATTTTCTTAAAAAACGGTTTTGATTACAGTGCTTCTAAAGTAATGATAGTTACAGTACTTTCATACATTAATTCGCATCTCATATTCAATACAACTTAAAAATTCTTTACGATGAAAATTGTTTCTTTTTTATACGAGATAGGCTTCTACCTTCCCTCTTACCTAGAACCCTATCCCACGCCAAACTGAATATTTACGCGTAATATGTATGGCTAAGATACTGTTATATTATAACAGTTATATTTTATATAAAGAGTTTAATACATTTTTACTTTCCTGGCATCATAGCTCTAAAACTATGCTACAAGAAAGAAAGTATGGTAAACAGAAAGAAAAGGGTATACGTTTTTTGCTTTTCTCTATGTTTCACGATCTAGGGACCCAAAAAAAAGTGGGGGTAATGTTGGCGTGTTTGAAACTTAATAACTTTTGACTGGATAAACTGATTTTTGATGAATTTGGCACAGACTTTTGTATATGGGGCAATTAGTTGGTAAAAGTATGTGATCAATATCTCCAGGAAATGGAGTATCTCTTTGGGTTAAATTTTGTTCAAAATCTTGCAAGTATAGCCCCATTTTATATTTAGCTCAATATACATGTTAATCTTATTATTTTTAAAAAATTTCCCCAAAAATAATTTTTTAAAAATATTTTTTTATTTATTGCATTTTTTTTTTTTTTTATTTCTTCCTATGCGTAGTAGTAGTGGTGCAAGTGATCCCAGAAAAGAAAAAAAATAATTTGGGAGTAATATGGGAGGTGTGGGAGTCGATCAAAGTTTAAAAATATCGCTCTTTTGAATTCTTCAAAATTTTATGTATCATTATTTTTCCACTATATATAAGTAAACAACCAATGCCAAGAAAGTATACAAATCTTGTTGTTAGTTTTTTATAATTTTAATATGGAACTGCTTTAATATAAATCACAATATTAAATACATAATAAACAGGGAAAACCTTCATATTATAGTATGAGTTTTAGCTGTGTATGCACTGTTTTACAATAGAAAGACGTATAATAATTTGTTGCTTTACTACCTGCCTCTATGTTTTTATGGCTGTGACGCTTATAAACAACTTGAGATTAACGGGGCCTTAAACAGAGTTGCTTACTCGGAGGATATCATATACTCGGCCAAAAGGTTTCGTAGTTTGGTATTCAGCTGAGTGAAGATGGAACTAGAACTTCTTTCCCAAGCGATCTTAGTATCGAATCCCAAGCTTAATAGATAAAATGAATTTTCCAATCTTAAAATTTTATTTTATATCTACATGACAAATAACGACTCTGATTTAAAATTTTTATTCAATCGCTGTTCTTACAGTTGTGAGCTGAACACTTTACATAATATTCACTGTATTATCTATCATACCTTACTTTTCGTTTTTAAAATTAAAATTGATTAACCTCATTTAAAGTTAATGTTCTAGAAATTTTCATGAAAATATTGTTAATTCTTCTTATTCAACATGTATTAGCAACTGTAAATAAAATTAATAGTCTTCCAGGTAGATTTTAAAGGGATTATGTGAAAAACTTCACATATTTTCATTGTTTGATTGAGGAACAAAATATTTTAGTATAAGAAACGAGGATCTGAAGGAATAGTTCATTACAGATATTGACATAACTATATTATTCAAAAATCTATGTATTACTCAGAAATCTATCTTAACGTTACCTCTTGGTGGGGTTTTTTTTTATGTTGAAATGGTATTCAATAAAAATATTACCAACTGTCCTCCTTTGTACTAAAATGTGAGAGTAATACAGATGCATCTGCTGGATTGCTGCGAATTTTTCTTGATTCCAACCTGATTTGGTAGTAACACAACCATATAATCAGACGAATTTCGAGGGTAAAGTTTTGACTCAAAAAGCTTAGCATCTGTGATTGGTAATACGTTGTTATTTGTCGATTATTCATATTCGCTTTGTCTTTTTATATAAAATATTAGATTATGAAGCAATATTAGTTGGTTATTGAATGTAATTTTCTGGGAAATCCTAACTAAATGTTGGAACCCTGGAAAAGAACACTTAGGCATCTCTCTCGAAGACTTTGAATTCTTACTCTATCCAGTCTGTACATAATTCACTAATTTTCATACATTATAATGAATTTTATTGTGTCCCTAAAATTTTCACTTGCTACCGCATCCAAATCAAACATTAGTACGCTTAAGTTTAGTTTTTGGAAAAACTTTCAACATTACAGAATGATAATTATTATACTTTTACAGACTGCTGTTGGGTTATCTGAGAAATATGATAACTTTTAGAAATTAAAGAAGCATTCTCATCGACTGGCATTTAAAACTAGCGCCTTATTCTGTTAAGTATCCTTGAAAGTGAAACTATTTTCTGATGACTAATTGTAATAAATGGATATTTATTTTGTAGATAAAAACTGTGTAATTATTATTATTATTTTTGTTGTTTGTTTGTTTAATGTGATATAAATTTCAAAATTTATGTAACTTGCATCTTTATAAAAATTTGTTTATATGACTTTGCTGATTAAAATCGTTATAACGTTTAAAGGCAATAAATCATATATAGCATACTTCTAAAAAAATATATTCGTACCATAAGAACTAAAATGAGCGTTGCAAACTAACGCGCGCATACGTGCAGTAAATTATTTCTGTCGTCTCCCGACCTGTTTACAGGTGTCACAACTGACTGACCGTTATTTCTGTGATTTAAATCTTATATTTGTTTGGTTTTGACATTGAATCAATGTTAGTAATATTATCTTCCCTTTCAAATAGATCGTATATGTTGCCATTTTGTTAAAAACTGGTTTTGCATGTTTCCCTCTGATTATCTTTTCAGTTGACCATACACGTGATATTTTTTGGGTAACTACTTTACTTCCGGAATATTTTATCCAAGAGGACCATTCATCACATGTTATTAAAAGAAACATTTCCTGGAAAATTACAATTATATCGTTCGATTACTTTCAGCCGGATATTAGTCAAAGTCTTGCAGATGTAAATCTTTATGATCTCGTTTTTCATGTTGTATAAATAATTAATCAGGCGGTATACCCTTAACAACTATAAAAAGAATCGCCAACCCTTTTCAAGAACCATTCTTTTTTCCCTTTCTCTATAAATAGATGGAACAAGCCCTCATGATTTTTAGAATGAAGTTTTAAGAAGAATAAGAGAAAAAGAAGTTTGTAAAAGATTAATGGACTACCAGAAAATAAAAATAATTTAAAAAAATAAAATAGGTTTGGTTTATACATAGTTTAATTAGCTATTCAAAGTTAGTTAATTTAGTAACGGAAGATGCCGTAGTATGTGAAAACTGTAGGAGGAGACGAACAAATAATTAAAAATATAAGTTGTGTAGTATACATCAGTTTACTACACAACTTATGACACACTAAACAGAAACTTATCAAGTCCATCAAACGTAAGGTTAATAATGGGCACGTAAATAAACAAATCACTATTTCTATAACAAAAATTTGATAAAACAAAATTAGTCTCTACAAGCTTTTAACAAATAAATTTGTTTAACGTATTTTCTGATACATCGATGTTTTTTTCCGGTTACCGTTATCTGATGAGAGGAAAGCAAAGTAAACTTTACCGCATCATGCTTCCTCTTCTGTTCCACATTTTCCCTACACTCTTTTTCAGTTCTGCATGGTATGAGCTTGTTTGTCATCCGCTCGCATTATCAGGTCTCTGTTTCAGTAATATTTTGCTCATGTTTTTTATGCAATAAAGATGGAAATATTCTGAAGCATAAAATTTTTCATAAGATATGTTAGTTATTCTATAATTTATTTACTTTATATTTTAGTAATTTACTTTTTTTAAATTCTTGTTTATTTACTTCGTCGTTTTGATATATTAATATATTTATTTATTTGGGAAATTATTAAATTAAATATATTTATTATTTATGTAGGTTTATGTACCAAATTGTCTGCTCTTTTTTCGATGAGTCTTCTTGCTAGTTAAAATAAAATATTTAAAATTTTAATCCTTAAAAAAAAGAGGAAAAATAACTTAAAACTACTGTTAGTTTGAAGGTCGGTAAATTAAAAAGCAAGTTGGTTAATAGTTTACAAATTTTTTAAACTACTTTCAGTAAAACGTTCTTAAATAATTGCTGACCATCGGAAGTCCTAAAGTTTGAGTTTGATAAATAAATCTGGGTATATATTAATTACGTTTAAATTAAAAAGTTCACATCTGTTTAAACACGGAGAATATATTCTTAAATAAAAGGTATAAATTCATTCATGTATATTTACTTGCCGATTTATATACGCCTTACGGGGATCTACTCTTCCATTGAGCTAATATCTACAATGTAAAAATGAAAATTAATTTACTGGTTACTCTGTTTACGTTTCAGTCAGTAACCAATTCCTCGTATTCTCATAATGTAATGACCAGTTGAATCATGTTTTAACGAAAAGTTTTTGAATGTTTAGAGTAAGTCTGTTAAAATCACAGGTATAATAACAATTTTAGGAGACGCATCCCGTTAATTGGAGCCGAGCCGGTTGAAGTTGGGTGTGGCTAATGATGTGTATTACTAAACACCTTGTTTTTCATAAAATATATTCAAATTTTAAGTAATTTGACAATTATTTATTTTTATTTAAGCGTAAAATATCTTGTTATTCGTGTGAATTTAAAATAGAACTCTTTCATTACATATAATATATTTATAAGTCTACAATTTGAATAGGTTGAAATAATGAATTAAAAAACTAATTCATTTAATCGTAAAAACACAGTTATTAACCAGAGGAACTAAAATTAAAAAAAAATTGTCTTATATTGTTATGAAGTGTAGATAATGATAAGGCCCGATATTGCCAAGTTTAGCTGTTTTGTATTATTTAGTAATAAAAAAAATTCTACTTACTCTTCTCAGTTTATTATTATCGAATGTAATAAATAAAGAATTTATTTTATTACAAAATTAATTTTGTAATTTGTAACCGATTGATTAAATTGAGGAACTACTTTCACTACTTCCTGGTGTTCCTTTTTTTAGCAATTAAATAAAGATTACTTTCAAAAAAAGAAACAACCGTTAAAGGTTTATTTCTGTTCTACAAAACATAAAATGTAACTAAAATATTGAATCGTCAAGTTTCTTTTTGTGTTTCTTATTGTAGGTAGATTTGTACTACTTTTCCTTTTTTTATGTAGCATTTTTAAATTAATAAAACCTAATTTTAGTTTACAAGCTATAAAAAAGGTAATCCTACTTTTTTCCTACAAGCTAATTTTATCCATGTAACGTGTAATATTTATGTATATTAACATCATGGTGTTAATATTTATCCCAAGGCATAATTGTACAGATCAGAATACAATATCTTAACGTATCTTTTTTTATTAAACCCCATATTCGTGTATTTAATTCATTTAGTAATTACATTATTACTTCTATTTTACTTGTTTTTTTTTTTTTTTTAGTAATATAATATATTATATACTTTGGTAATATTATAAGTTAGCCACCTATATCTTCACGTAAAATAAAACCATATTTTGCCTGTAAAATTTTAGTGAAAGTTAGACCGAGTGAATGTATGTAGAACAGCTAGGACGGTAAATATCAGTCACTGGAGCTTATATCAGATTATTGTGTTTCGAAATTATTTAGATTACTCTTGATTTTTGTTTTTATTCTTTTTTTCTTGCTTTCGTGAGTAAACTACGTTTTGTTTTTATATATCTAACTATATATACTTTTTTTTTCTCACCTCCAGGACCACCGTTAGGTATTACAGACTAAATATACTGTATTTCTTTTAAGCCCTTACAACTTCCAAATAAAGTGTTTTAAGCGCAATTTTTTTTTTATTTTAAATTAGTACAATAATTTCGTTTGAAATTACAAATTTTTTTAGTGTATATAATCATTATCTGATTTATATATAATATTGAATCACAAAAAATGTGCAAAGTTTTTTTTCGACAAAAACAGTGATAACATAAATATAATCTCATCTCTTTTAATGTGTAAAGAAGAATAAAATAAACACAGATGAAATTTAATTATTACTAATAGTTTATTTTTAAAAAAATAATAAAATCAATTTAAAAAATAAATTAATAAAACCGACTTCAAAACACCACTCTAAAAATTAAAATATATTTTGCAGTTTTTTTAATTTCTACATTTAGAAGTAGACGTCAAACTAAAAAAAAAAATTAATTGTTAGAAAAGCAACAAACTAATTTTTATAAGCAACAATATAATTTTTACTTTTAAAAAAGATTTTCCACTAAAATTATTTTGAAAACTTTACAATAAGATTATCAGAAAAAAGTCCTCTAAAAATTAAAAAAATAATCAGCGAATTCGGTCAGTTTAAAGATGAAAAAATCTTGATTATGCTTAAATCAATATATACATATATTTTTTTTTATGTTCATTGATTTGACTGCTCTGATGCAGCTCTTCAAGATTCCCTATCTAGTGCCAGTCGTTTCATTTCGGTATATCCCCTACATCCTAACATCCCTAGTAATTTGTTTTACATATTCCAAAAGTTGCCTGGCTGCATAATTTTTCCCATCTACCTGTCCCTCCAATATTAAAGCGACTATTCCAGGATGCCTTAATGTGTGGCTTACAAGATTGTCTCTTCTTTTAACTATATTTTTCCAAATCCTTCTTTCTTCATCAATTTGCCGCAACACCTCTTCATTTGTCACTTTATCCACCTATCTGATTTTTAATCAGATGGGTGGATTATATTATCATATTCTTCTATAGCACCACATTTCAAAAGCTTCTAATCTTTTCTTCTCAGGTGCTCCGATCATCCAAGTTTCATTTATATATATAGCTACCCTCCAAACATATACTTTCAAAAATATTTTCCTGACGTTTAAATTAATTTTTTATGTAAAATTACATCTCTGACTAAAAGCTCGTTTCGCCTGTGCTATTCGACATTTTATATCGCTCCTGCTTCGTCCATTTTTAGTAATTCTACTTCCCAAATAAAAAAAATTCTTCTACCTCCGTAATCTTTTCTCTTCCTATTTTTATATTCAGTGGTCCAGCTGCATTATTTCTACTACATTTCATTACTTTCGTTTTGTTCTTTTTTATTTTCATGCGGTGGTTCTTGCTTAGGACTTCTTCCCTGCCATTCATTGTTTCTTCTAAATCTTTTATACTCTTGGCTAGAATTATTATATCATCAGCAAATCGTAGCATCTTTATGTTTTCACCTTGTACTGTTACTCCTAGATCTAAATTGTTCTGTAACATCATTAACTGCTAGTTTTATGAAAAGATTAAAAAGTAATAGGTATAAGGAACACCCTTGTCGTTCTTCTTTTTTTATTACGGATTGTTTTTTATGTTCTAGGATTATTACTGTTGCAGTTTGATTCCTGTAAATTTTAGCAATTGTTTTTCTATCTTAATACTTCAACCCTAAATTTTTTTAAATGTTGAACATTTTATTCCAGTCTACGTTATCGAATGTCTTTCTAAGTCTATAAATGACATGTATGTTGGTTTGTTTTTCTTTAATCTTCCTTCTATATTAATCTGAGCGCTAAAATACTTTTCCTGAAACCAAATTGGTCTTCTCCTAACACTTTTTCCACTCTTCTCTCAATTCTTCTGTAAACAATTCTAGTTAAGATTTTTGATGCATGAGTAGTTAAGGTTATTGTTTTGTATTCTTTGCACTTATCTGCTCCTGCTTTCTTTGGTATCACGACAATAACACTCTTTGAAGTCTGACGGAAATTTCCCATTTTCGTAAATATTACACTGTATACTCTATCTATCGCTTCCTCAACAGTACTGCGCAGTAATTCTGCGGGTATCCCGTCTATCCCAGGAGCCTTTCTGCCATTCAAATCTTTCAATGCTCTATTAAATTCAGATCTCAGTAATGTATCTGGTTTTCATCCATTTCGACTCTTCTATAACACCAGTTTCTTAGAAAAATCATCTGTAATATTCTATTGCTTTCATCTGCGCAGTACTCAGAGAATTGAGTGATGATATGGCCGTTTAAGTTCGCCTGACCTACACCCTTAACAAGTACTGAAAGAGCTGCTGCCTCTTTCAGGAATTATTCCTTAGTCTGGCTCTCAACAGATACCTCTCCGATATGGTTGCAGCTTCGGTCCAGCAACTCTGTATCACTGAGCGCTCAAGCCCCCCCCCCCCCCCCAGCGTCATTCTGGTGGTTGGGGGGGGGGGGGGGGCATCACGTTATTTCTTAAAGAGGTTAAAATATGGAATTTTTTTTATAAAGACCGATTACATTATTCAGGGAATCTTAAAATTTAAGTTTGGTAGTCATTTTTAAAAATTATATATCTAAAACAGCAGTCTGTACAATAAAAGAGATTTGTATAATTCTGATAACATATTAATAATTTATTTTTTATTAAAATAAAATTTTTCATATAGTTTTCTTATAGTTTCAATAGGATGCAAAAAATTATTAAAATTAATGCAGCGTCATGTTCGTGTACACAAAAAAAATTCTCGAAATAGCTTGAAAATTTTAATATACAAGTGAGTTTAATACACATTAAACTTACTACTCCGAAAAGTAACAAAGAAAGATTCCGGCTTACCTAAAAATCTTCATTTTTTTTAAAAAATACAACTTGCAAAAATGTTCCATTTGACTTTTTTTTTCTTGTGATTGTGACTAACTTTAAACTTACTGAATTTTATGGAATCCCATGTTTTTTAATAAATTTGAAGTGCTAGTTCAGTATCCGGGGATTATGTCGTCTAAACATAAAAACTTAACATGATTCAAATGTTAAGTCTATTCATAACAGTTTAGATACATTGTTATTTCCTCTATTAAAAATAACTGTAGCCATTTCTTTTATCCACCCATCATAAACATAAGTAAAATATGTTCATTGACCTTATCACTACTTTTTAAACTATTATAGTGTAAACAAAAGAGGATAAATTTATGTACGGTAATTATCTCTTACGCTATTGTAATAATTAAAAAACAGTAATTATTATGCACTGTCGCGCACGCCTTCATTACAAATCATCACATTTCATTTGCTTGGAAAAGGTCTTCTGGTCTTACAGCTCCTTATACGGTTTTTATTTTAATTGTTTAAATAAAAAGTAAGCTTTAAAAAAATCACAATTATGGCGCTATATTGGGGAAAAAACCTATAAACAATTTACTAACCCTTTAATATGTCATTAATTTTTTAAAGGCGAACTCAAATAATTATAACTATTTGTTTTTTTTTATTTTAATGACGTTTTAAATTTGATTTAATTTTTTAAAATTAAATTTTATACTTTTTGGTAATATTTTCATTTATATTAAGTCATACCTTCAAAAATATGCCTGTATGATAAAGATTGTTTTAAAGAAACCCAAGATAATTTACTAACCCTTTTTGTAATGATAGATATCATCAGTTTGATAAAACAATGAAATGATGGCGTACAAAAAACGTAAAAAAATTCTACCAATGAACATGAATGTGAGTTGTCTCGTTGTCACCTTTAGTTTATACTCTTACATTTTCAGTAAGTCAAAGGATGCATTTTTCAACTTCAAAGGATGTAATTTTACTTTCCCGGCGAATATGAGTATAGCTATAATAGATATATTAAAAGGGGAAAGTATGATGATCATGTCAAAAAATGGGTATCGGGTTTCTTGTAAATCTATACGTTTAATTACTTCATCTAGACCAAAATAATATACGTAATTGCTGTGTCCCACTGCTTTTGGCCTTATAACTCAGGATTGACCAAACCGATTTTTTAAAATCTGGCTCAAATATTTTTATATTCGCATTGATCATATTATTATTTTTTTTCAATATTCATTAAGAAGGTGGAGGATATCGCGAAAAAACATTTTTCGATTTTCTTCAAAAGCATCTTAATTAAAACTTTATTACATAAAATGTGTTACCTACACAAAAATATTGCATATACAAATAAAAAAACTTTTTTCAAAAAAAATTAGTCCCCATTTTTTAAAAACGAAATATATGTGTTTTATTTTTTCTCTATCTCTCTTCGGTTTAAATATTTTTCAGAAAGTTTTGAAAGTTTATACTTCATATTTAGAGCTCTCCAGATATGTCTACAATTTCTTTTTTTAAATTATACATCTCGGACCTAGAATACAGAGAAGTTTTTAAAATTTTCTTTTTCTTATTTTAGCGTTTATTGAAGGGAGTGTTAGATTTAAAGAAAACTTCGCTTAAGCAAATTTGTTAATCTCTATATGAATATTTTTAGAAAAAGGTCTCTTAAAATTTATTTCCCACTTTAAAACGTAGATTTAAAATTTTTTTTTAAACTTTTATTATTAATATAGCCATGAAAGTTATATAATAATTTCCAGCTTTCTGTTTTTAAAGCTACAATTGAAATTCATGTTAAGTAACAAAATAATAATAAACTGTATATTATTATGTTATAACGACCAACGATAGCCCGTGGTAACTACAACAAATTATAACTTATAGACAATATAGTATTTCGTTAAAATAAATTTTCTATTTAAGTTACTGGTAAAAGTGTACTAGGGGAACCAAAGAACGTCTTAGAACAACAACATAATAATCTATTTATTGATAAATAAATCTTTATTCTAATCTGTACATAACTGCATTAAATAGATCACACAAAACTGTGTAGATATGTAGCTCCATGAATAAAAAAAGGAACTGCTCCACCATTTGCCTGAATGGACCCAATATGAATGGAGACAGAATAAATAAACATTGATACCATGATTAATTATAAAATAAAAAACAGAAGTGATTAATGTCCATATAATACTTTTAAATATAAATAAATGCAATATTAAAGTAAAGTAAATACCATAACAATAGTAAACATATCAAATAATTACGAAATAAGTTACAATTCAGAAGGCGTTAAGTTGGTGAAAATTAAGCCTGGTAAACTAGAATTATTAATTAAAAAGCGAAGATTGAGAACAGCAGGAATGCCAAAAAGTGAGGTGGAAACCACCATTGTGAGTGAATGGCAGAATGAATGGGCTGGATCGCAAACGGGGACATGGACTAGACTATTGATACCTAATTTAGATAACTGGCGAAACAAAGAAGAAGATAACAAGAACTTTTATATGACGCAGATAATGACTGGTCACGGGTCCTTCGGCCAGTATCTATACAGATTTGGTAAGCGAACAAGCCCTCAATGTATCTATTGCCAAGAGGTGGATACCGTGGAACACACGGTTTTCACGTGTCAGAGATGGGAGAACTTAAGACACGAAATAATAATAAACAATTTAACTGTGGAAAATCTAGTAAGCTGGCTAACTAGCAACAATACTAATTGGGATTGGTTCGCAAACTTCGCTGCAGTGGTCCTCAGAACGAAAGAGGAAGATGCGAGGCGCCAAGGACTTTAGGCATGGTGTAGAGAAGGGAGGACAGTCCATCCTCGGAGGACCCGTATGCTGAGGTGTGCGGGTTCCTGTGATGGGGATGGAACTCCTGGGGATACTGTGAGTGGGGAAAAGAAAAGAAAAGACCGAGTCCCGGCCGGCGGTGTTGGCACTGGGGCTCTTCGGAGTTTGCTGGGGCTGGCATCGTAGAGGTAGGCATCAAGACCGAGACCCGGTTCCCCGTGGAAGGGGTGGGGGGCGCATAGCCGGACCTCGCCTTCGAAACGGGGGATTAGAGACAGGCATTGAAATGAAAAAAGATCCGAGACCGGGGAGGCTAACCTGCCGTACCGGGCGTACAACCGGTGGGTGGGGGACGCCTCCTTAGAGTATATGGACACTCTCCCCAACTGAGTATACTTAAATGAATATCCGGTTGGGGTGTGAAGGGAAAAAAAGCCTGGTAAACTAACCCACCGGGTTGATCTAGTGGTGAACGCGTCTTCGCAAACCAGCTGAGATTTAGAAGTCAAGAGTTCCTACGTTCAAATCCTAGTAAAGGCAGTTACTTTTATACGGATTTGAATATTAGATCGTCGGTACCAGTGGTCTATGATGGTTAGGTTTCAATTACCCACACATCTTAGAAATGTTCGACCTGAGACTGTACACTACACTCATACATGTCATCCTCATTCATCCTCTGAAGTAATACCTGACGGTGGCTCCGGAGGCTAAACAGAAAAAGAAAAATAAAGCCTGGTAAACTGGAAAAAAGCATTAATAATATTAATTAGTACTAATGTAATTGGGATAACTAAATATTGTTTTTAAATATGGTTATAAAAAAAATGTTTTATGGATTTTATTAAGAACAAATATTGAATTAGTTATCGCACATCAATTATCTGCTTATCTATATATGGCCTTTAAGGTGTTACCATGTACGTAACTTTATTTGTACACTTTTTTCACGAATTTGAGACTGCCTTAAATTCACGTTTGTATTTCTGAATTTTGTTATTTCCTTTTAATAAACCTTTTCATTTATCTCATCTTTTTGTTAGTATGTCAGAGGTAATTAAAAAAAATATTATTATATAGAGAAGAAAAATATATATATATTACTGACACCTTAAATTTTGTTAAAAGTAAACAACTAAATTCTTAAAATTATTTTTCAAAGTTACGTGCGTATATATATAGGTTTATCAACTGCATTTAACAAGTAATTATTTTATTTACAATAAAATAAAATGGTATCGAATTTTTTTTTTGAACAATTTATTTTTACAATGGCAAAAAAACAATGGAAAACCCATTCAAAAATAGCCCACCTCAAATAAACCGAATTTCATTAAGAATATCTTAACCCGTAAATTTTTATTAAAAAAAGAAAAATGGCGGACAGATAAAAGAAGTGAATAGACCATTTGTGAACATGAAGGTTTTGTAAGATATAGTTTGATGACCTGACTCAATCCATCAAGTTCATCTCTCGGGAACTACGTATGACATCGGTGGAATATATTTTTTTCATCTCAAATAATAAAAGACTTACTTAAAATAAACTGTTGTTTTGGATTTAAATAGACGTTTTAGAAAAATCATGTTCATAAAATGAAATGAAGGAAGTAAAAGTCTGATAAAACATAGCAATTTTCCAATTTTACCGAATTTTTTAATAATACCAAATTAATATTATTGAAAGTAAAAGTTAGAATATCTTTAAATCGTAGTTTCTTCTTATAGATCAGAGAAAGTAGTCTACAATAACAACAGTTTATTATATAACTTTTCTACTACTCCCATTAAAATACATTCATATATTATGTATTATTATTAATACATATATATATATACATGCTTATATTCGTCCTTGTCATTGTTACAAATAGCTTACAATAATTACTAATGAGTAACAGCAATGAAAATTATTAACAAATTTTCTTCCGATAATTGGTTTAGGAATTTTTTAAATAAATAGATTTTTTAAGATAATAGTTGTATTAATTTATTATTTATTAAAGTAAAAAAAAATATTTATAGTTCAACTTCGATTAAAAATAAAATCGAAACACGTTATTAAATGAAATTTAACCTTAGTGAAAACGTAAAACTTAATTACAGCAAAATTAGTTAGCATTCAATCTAAATGATAAAAAAAAAAACAGTGAAATTTATTAGTTTCTAAATCATTGTCTCATTAAAACACAGACGGACCTGAGGAAATTGGTGGAAAGAAAAAACTTAGTAAATTATACGTGTAGATAAAAAAAAAAAGTACACATGTCAGTAATAAAATTTACGTGTAGGAGTTAAGTGAAAACTTTCAACATATTTTTATAATAATAATAATAATTAACAAAAGGTTTTAAAATAGGTTTTTGCAGCTAAATTATTATTGTACATAAATTATTTTTAAACATTTTATTAACTAAATAATGTTGTATTTATATTTATATTTCAAGTAGAGTAGTAAACAGTTTTAAAAAATTGTGCAATTTAAATGGTACGGATAATTCAATATTAAAATAAGACAATTTTTTTGTCTTTCTTGCCTTTACATGGTGTTAAGCTAGAACAATAAGTGAACAAAAATCCGTGTAATTAAGATTTTACTATTACCCCCACCCCATTTTGGAAAAAATTATATCAGAAATTCATATTTCAAATTCCACAATAGAATGCTTTTACAGTATATTAGGAACCATATATATTAGGTATATTAGTATATTAGGTATAGTTTATTAGGTACCATATCCCTCTACTTTAGAAAGTCGCTGTTAAAAATGATATAGCCGTTCCTAAATGCAAGTCTAGTTGATTAGTACAGTAATTTCTTGAACAAGGGATGCAGCTGCTTATTGGTCTTGAATAAAAAAAGTTACATTTAAAAAATATAGCAATACAATGAGCATCTCATAAATAAGCGGGTTTGCTTGAGGAAGTGAGATGTAAATAGTTCCCCGTTTCCAAACGTTTTGTTACATATCAAGCTCACTGAGATGCAGTAATACTATCACTCATATATATATATATATGAGAATGAAGGTTTATATATATATAAACCTGAATATAAGAATGAAGGTTTATATATATATATATATATAAACCTTCATTCTTTGCACTAAAGAGTAGGTTACTATAGAGTAAGCAATATTGGTCTTAAAGAAAGTACATCTGATAGGACCTTAGCCCCTTACATCTGTTATAAGCATAAGAAAGTCTTGGAGAAAAAATTCTGGAACGATTTATGTTCCTTGGTCATGTAAAAGTGGATCTAACTAATTATGTAATTGATTTTCTTCTATAGAGCAACAATGAGTTATCGATGCCTATATTCACTTATTGCTTAAGAATAAATTCTAGAATTAAGTAAAGATATAGATATAGTTTCTGTATGAAGATTTCAAGATAAAAAAATAATGTTAAGCGTGTACTATCAGTACGGTTATTTCACGATAAAAATTTCAGTAATGAAACACTAGACTATGAATTATAAGGAGAAGAAAAATTGTATAAGTTTACTATAACAAAATGCGACCAAAAAAAAAATGAATAATTTTAAGATGGATTTTTAATTTCTACAATAAAATAAGTTTGTTACAGTATACATTTATCCTGATCAGATGTTCCAATATCACGAATTGTTGTAGGAAAACTGAATGGCAGTATACGGAAAAGTTCTTAAACTATCCTCTAGGTACAATTGTTTGAACGTCCTGTGCAGTTCTTCCGTGGTTAGATCACACTTTCTTACCTTCTACACATCTTTTCTTTATCTTTGATCACTTCTTCTGTACCATAGGATTAAACAGTTGTGTGATAATATATTATTAGGCCCTTTAGGTTCATATTGCGGATGCTATGGTGTGTTTCCTTGGTGTGACGTGATGGGTGCGAATGCCTGCAGACCGGCTACGTGTACAGTAAGTCTATGTTGGTTAAAGCCGTACGTCCTAATCCCCTCTTAAATACTAAACTAATTGGGGATGGGAGTCACGAGTGACGCCTTTCTAGTTAACTAATGCATACAAAATACATTACATATTCATTGTATGCATTTCTACACTTTATTATTAATTCCAGTTTTATTTTGGCTGTGCCTCTGGATGTGATCCTTTTCTGGAGGGACACGTTCTAAGCTAATTAGAATAAAAAATTCTTGTTTTTTTTTTTTGAAATGTTATGGTTCAATTTAAACTGATTTATCAGAACCATTCTGATTTTAAAAGCTAGCTTTTAAAAGATACCTTATTGATTAGCAGTTGACACTAATCAATAAGGTATCTTAAGAACAATTACTAAAGTATTTGTTAATTTTATATTAGAATTTATTTGTGATTCATATATAAACTATGCGATCATTATCTTCTGCATTATTTACTTTATGATGAATTTATTTTGTTTAAGAGATTATAAAGTACTGTTATTTTCATAATTTGGGTTATCTTAGAAAATAATATTTCTTTTGTAAATGTTTTATATATCATACACCGAAACCAATTATGTACTATTGACAATTTCTTGTTACAAAGTCAGAAATATTTGGTAGTAGTGAATTTATGATGGAATTAGTTTCTTAACCTGTAGTATTCCTGGATTTTTACCTGAAAGAATAAATTTGTCCTCACTAGTCTGCTGTTATTATTGTTACTTTTGTTAACTATAATTTCCTCTACATTTCTCATGATTTAATGTGCTAATCATTTCTTTTTGACCGAAGTATTCTTATTGCTTTATCCATTTGTAAAATTTATTATTAAAAATGTTATTCTTACTTAATTTTTCTTTTAAACACTATATTTTATTGTTACAGCCAGCCGTTGAAGTTATATAAATTGAGTATTTTTAGACATTTTTGCTCATAATTACCCTAATAAACCTTACAATCGGTCGCCAAAAGGATTGAGGACCACCCAAAGATATCCCACCGAATTTCATTAAAAATAACCCGTAAATTTTTATTAAAAAAACAGAAATGGCGGACAGACGAAAAATGAAGTGAGTAGGCGGCCATTTGTGAACATGACGGTTTTGTAAGATATATTTTGATGACCTGACCCAATCCATCAAGTTCATCGCTCAGGAACTCCGTATAACATTCCGTGGAATATATTTCTTTTATCTAAAATAATAAAAGGCTTATGTTAAAATAAATTGTTGTTTTGGATTTAAATAGACGTTTTAGAAAATTCATGTATCATAAAATGAAATGAAAGAAGTAAAAGTCTGATAAAAAATAAAAATTTTCCAATTTTAGCGAATTTTTTAATCATACCAAATTAATATTATTGAAACTAAAAGAAAGAATGTCTTTAAATCATAGTTTCTTCTTATAGATCAGAGAAAGTAGCCTACAATAACAACTGTTTATTATATAATTTTTCTAGTACTACCATTAAAATAGATTCTTATACTATTTATTATTGTTATTAATATATTTACTTAATTTGTCCTCGTCGTTATTACGAACATTGTAATACTTTATCATAAATACTAACGAGTAACTGCAATGAGGATTAACGAATTTTCTTCCGGTAATTCGTTTAGGAATTTTAAAAATAAGTAAACTTTTTCAGATTATAGGTTTATTAATTTATTACAGGAAAAAAAATATTGATCAACCTTCGATTTTATTTTTAACAGTAGTTATGAAATGAAATTTAACTTTAGTGAAAACATAAAACTTAATTACAGCAAAATTAGTTAGTAATCAATCTAAATGATAAAAAAAACACACAGAGAATTTTATTTATTAGTTTTTAAACCATTCCTTTGTTAAAAAACAGACTGAGAAAATTGGTGTTAAAGAAAAAAATTTAGTAATAAATTATACGTGTAGATAAAAAAATAAAGTGCACATGTCGGTAATAAAATATACGTGTAGGAGTTTTAAGTGAAAATTTTCCACATATTTTTCGGATAATTAAGGAAAGGTTTTAAAATAGGTATTGGCAGCTAAATTATTATTGTTCTTAAATTATTTTTAAACATTTTATTTACTAAATAATGTTGTATTTATATTTATATTTCAAGTAGAGTAGTACACATTTAAAAAATATTATGTACAATTTAAATGGTATGGATAATTCAATATTAAAATAAGACTATTTTATGTGTCTTTGTTGCCTTTAAATGTTCTTAAGCTAGAGCAGTATGGGGAAAAAAAATCCGTGTAATTAAGATTTTACTATTACCTCTCCTTTTGGAAAAAATTATATCAGAAATTCATATTTCAAATTCCACAAATAGAATGTTTTTACAGTATGTTTGTTAGGTACTACATCCCTCTAGTTTTTCTATTTCATAAGAGAAAAAATCTGATGTGGATACCACATGACTTCGTTGCACGCCTATTAAAAATTTCATATACACATTTTTTTAAAACGAAAAGTTCATAAAATTGTATTTTACTAATAACTTCTGACTTTTTTCTTTTTTTTTATTATTTTTATTGAGTTATTATTTATTATAAAGCCGTTTTGCAATCAGAAGTTAATTATTAATAAATCAATATATTTAAATTTAAAAAAAAGGAGATGAAGTCGGATTCGAACCGATGTGTCTTCCTCTTGTAAGATCCAATTATTTCATTAAGTAAAATTTTATTTGGTTTTAACTCTGGAACCTATGAAAATAAGTAACATTTATGATATATCGTCGAAACGTTCTCGATGAGGGCTTATTACTGGAGTTTAAAAAAAGTTCAAATCCCATTAGGCTTTTTTGGACACTTTTGGTTCAGTTTATTGCAATCCAAAGGGGAGGTGCGCAGTAAGATGTTACAACAGTCCTAAATCGTAATTTCAACATCCTACGGCTAATCGTTTTTGCGTTATGCGAGATGCGAGATACATAAGTACGCACTGATGTCATTCCTTTACTTCGTACAAGAAAGAAAAAAATCACTATTAAAAATTATATATATATATAAATAAACCTTCATTCTTTGCACTAAAGAGTGAGTGACTACAAAGTGAGCAGTAACGTTTTTAAGGGAAATACATCTCATCGGTACCTCGGCTCCTTTACTTCTGTTACAAATATAATAAAGTCTTGAATAAAAATCCTGGAACAATTTATGTTCCTCATAAAAGTGCATCTACTTAATTATGTAACTGATTCCCTTTTCTAGAGAAACAATGAGTTATCGATGTTTGTATTCAATTATTGATTAACAATAAGTTCTAGAATTATGTAAATTATATGTTTCTAGCCATTTTTTTACTACCTAAAATTTTGAAAGCAACCATATGAGGTGAGCATTTTAAGTTGATAAGCTTTTTTTTACGTTTTTTACTTCCTTGTACGAAGTAAAGGAAATATTGTGATCGCGAAAAATTTCAGCTGTCGGATTTCAACGGAAATATTCATTTTGACCATCCCTGAATCTACTTTGATTAGTTTCGGTGTGACGTCTGCACGTAATGTACCTATCTCACATAACTGAAAAAATGTTAGCCGTAAGATGTTGAAATTTTGGATTTAGTATGTTATAACATCAAGTTGTGCATCACCCCTTTTGATTGAAATCAACTGAACCAAAAGTGTCCAAAAAATCCCAAAATTAAAAAAAAGATACGATTTTAAACTTTTTCTTAACTGCTGTAATAAGCACTGAGAGCTTTTCTAGCGATATATTGTAATTGGTACTTATTTTTACTGGTTCCAGAGTTATAGCTAAATGAAATTTTAATTAATGAAATATTTGGATCTTATAAGGGGAAGGCACATCGGTTCAAATCAAACTTCATCTCCTTTTTTTAGCTTTATTTTTATCTATTTAAATATATAGGTTTATTAATAATTATTAAACTCTGATTGTAAAAAAAATTACAATAAATAAAAATTCAATATTAACAATAAAAAATAAAAAAAAAATGAAAAATTATCAGAAGTTATTAATAAAACAAAATTTTATGTACTTTTCATTTTAAAAAAATGTGATTTATAATTTAATAGGCGGAGAAGTAAGTTTTGTTCTGTCCACATCAGATTTTGTGAAACATCTGATTATTCGTTTTCGTTTTCATTTTGCTGATGGTTACATCATAATAATTCGAAAAATATAATTTTAGATAGATAGAAGACATACATTTATTTAAATAGTAATAAAGAGACTTTTACTCTATCCTAATATTTCAGGTAAGATTGTTGAATTAATAATTATACAAATATTTGATGTTAATAACTAATATTTTATCAATTGTGTAACTCTCCACTTCATTAAATAATTAGAGTATCGTATCTCACTTTCAAATGAAATAAATTTAAATGATGTGCAGCAAAAAAATATGTATTCGTAATTTAATAGGCGTACAAGGAAG
Source organism: Lycorma delicatula (assembly GCF_047948215.1). Lineage (NCBI taxonomy): Eukaryota > Metazoa > Arthropoda > Insecta > Hemiptera > Fulgoridae > Lycorma > Lycorma delicatula. The sequence goes on along the minus strand of NC_134456.1, from coordinate 174,371,588 downwards.
TTATGTGGTGTTCACATCAGTTTTTTTTTCTCTGATTAATTATTGTATTCACACGAAGTATTCTTAAAATCATTAAAATTATGATAAAATTTGATCTCTTAATAAGATTTTATTTAATTTTTTAGAAAAACAAAAAAAATGAAATGGCTTAATGGTTTATAATTCAGCTGGATAATTAAACGCCACTAAACCTTACGGTTGGGCGGAGTTATTCATAAGAAAGCATAAGTGGTAGTTTTGGTACTTAAGGTAGTACGTGGTACTTTTTGGTAGTTTTTTAGTGCCTAGAAAAACAAATTATTTCGCCACATATTTAAAAAAAAAATTATGGCGATCCCACCGTGTTTAAAACTACATGGTTCTCCAGACGTATCATTTGTTTAATGATTTTCAATCTCTGAAGAGCACTATAGAAATGCTATTGTAGTAAGTTTTTTTTTGGTTCAATTTAATGATTTCTTGGTGCTCTTATCCTTCATTTTTCTTGTGGTGGTTACTTGGGTTTTAGCTAGCTCTGCATCTTTTTTACAGATGAATCAGATCCATCTTTAAAAAAGATAGGAATAGTCTCTTCCGGAGACTATTTCCTACCCGATAACCGTGTCGAAAGCCTTAGACAAGGTTACTTTTTGAAAGTTAAAAAAATTTTCACTTGGTGTTGCATCCGGGTTGTAATTTATTTTTACCATTAAATTTTCAGCATATTTTATATAATTTATATAAATATTTAAATCGGAAATTTAAAAAAGATAAAGCTGGTAATTGCTCACGTCTAAAATTTGCCTTCACTATAATGAGATGAGATTTTGCGATTTTCTTTTAATTGATACGCTGAACATTAATGTTCTTTTCGTTTTTTACTGTATGCCTAAAGGCTACATTGTTCATAAAGTAGTATTAAGTCTAGAGATCGGTATTTCGCAACCTGAAGTAAGATGTTATTCAAGAAAATATATAGTAAGATATTATTTAATTATAATGATAGCAATTAATCATTTTTCCTTTGTTGCATATCCTTGTTCCACGAATGGATTTTCTTTTGCATCATTTTACTTAATTTGTAGTCAGACTAATACCAAAATTAAATTTTCTTTTATCCAGGTTTAGATCGTTAAATTTACTGATCTTTATAGTTAAGTTAATACAATTTTTATTACTTTGTATTATATCTTATGAAATTTATTTATAAAAAAAAAACAATAGACTATAAATTGGAAATTACACGCCAATTTTCAACCTACTTAAAAAAGAAGAATGTTCTTAACTTAAGTATGTGAAGTATGCTTTTATTCTGTGCATATTCAAACCTTTCTCTTTACCAAATTGCTGATTTCTATGATCCTTTTTTGTTTTGTTGAGGAAGTTCCTGGTGATCAGTGTTATTAATTTTTCAAGATACATTAAACCAATATCGTAACGTGAAAGATGTTTTAAACAAAAAAGTATAATTTTTACATAATAAATGAGAAATTATTATCTTATTATCGCTTAGTAGCGGCTTGTATACCCTAATACAGCCGGATATCATCCTAATTTCAGACAAGTATTTTTTCCTGAAAACTCAAGAAAATTAGTTGAAAAATTCCATGCAAAAATAATAAATACATCCCAGCATTCTACATTTGTTTGTGCTTTCTTTGTCGTGTTTCTCTACATCCTTTTTCGCATTTTTATCAGTGCATAATTCTAGCCTTTACGTTTCTTATGGACAGATTATTTTTATACACAGGAAGAGTTCGTTTACAGAAGGCTATTCATATTTAAAATTAAATAAAATTTAAAAAAAAACAGACAACTAAACTACAGAAAAAAAGAAAAAAAAGATTTATTCTGTAATCTTCATATTTTGAAATAGACACTAAATTAGTTAATTGTTTATAAATCCTATTTTCCCCGAAAAAAAACCAGACTTTAAATATGTAATAAATAATTTAAAAAGTTTATTTTTTAATTAAATCATTATTATTATATTTTTAATAATACAATTAAATTGGGAATGGATTTATTTAAATAAAGTTATGGTATCTTAATCTTAAAACTTCCTAGAAAGAATAATTAATTTTTTATCATTAATTAGAAGTAATGTTTCTTATGATAATTGTTTAATTAATTTGCTTTTATATTTGTAGTAGGAAAGGTTGTTTTCATAAAACATACCTAGTTTTATGAAAACAACCTTTCCTACTACAAATTGGAGGTCAATTTATGTTCCACGGTAGCAAGCTAGATCATATCATTATTTTCCCGGTTCACTCAGATTCGCAAGTGTGTCGATGCTTGTATTTTACGATTTACTATCACAGATTTGCTAAAGGCTTTTAAAAATTAGGCACAGGAAGTCGATCTGCTATTTCAGGAAGCATTTTGAAACATTTAAGACGAATATATAAGATGGTTTTTTGTTACACCTATTCGTTAGTTAAGAAAAATATTAATTTTTATTAAGGAAGTTAACTATTAAGGAAAATACTTTTAAAAAACTCAGCACGAAGAAATTCTACAGTAACAGGAAAAAATATTTAATTGTTATTTATATTCATCTAATGGATATCTATGTAGCATTTTTTTTAATATCCTACATTTTTACTTCCTTGTACTGTACAAGACAGTATTGTAGTCGCGAAAAATTTCAGTTTTCAGATTTCAACTGAAATATCCATTTCCATCCCTGAATCCATTTTGACTAGTTTCGGCGTGACGTATGTACGTACGTATTTATCTCACATAACTCAAAAATGATTAGCGGTAGGATGTTGAAATTTTGGATTTAGGACTGCTGTAACATCTAGTTGTGCACCTCTCCATTTGATTGCAATCGACGACCAAAAGTGTCTAAAAAAAGCCCGAAATCCAAATTTTTAGGATTCTGGACTTTTTCTTAACTCCTCATTGAGAACTTTTCAACTATACATCATAAATGGTACTTATTTTCATTGGTTCTAGAGTTAGCCAAATAAAATTTTAATTAATGAAATATTTTGATCTTACAAGGGGAAAGCACATTGGTTCAAATCCGACTTCATCTCCTTTTTTGTAACTTTTTTAAAATTTAAATATATTGATTTATTAATAATTATTAACCTCAGATTGTAAAAAAAAAAATGATAATAAATAATAACTCAGTAATACAACAATAAAAAATATTTTGAAATAAAATTTTATGTACTTTTAATTAAAAAAAAAGTGTGTATATGAAATTTAATAAGCGTACAAGGAAGTCATGCGGTATCCGCGTCAGATTTTTAAATTGTTTTTTTTTTTTGGCTGTTATACTACATAGCAAAAAGAAAAGATCCAATCAAAGAAGGAAAATTATCAATTAAATAATTTTAAATTTTTGTATTTTTTCGACTTTTTGATATCCCTTGAGTCCACGATTACTAAAATGTGTCTTTCAAAAACGTTTGAATCATTGTTACTGACGTAGTGATAATTTATACTTCTTCCATTAAAAATAAGTTGTATAAACGTTAATTGTTTCAGTCAGTCGTCTTGAAACTATTATTATTATTATTATTACTTTTTTTTTAACTCGAGTAATTAGTGTGAAGTAGATTTCATATTTTTTTGTAAATTATTTAAATTTCATGAGTATCATGAGTTGAATTTCATGAGTTCAAAATAACCTTTTTTTAAAGAAAACCTTCCCTGGAATAACCGTTATACGAGATGTATAAGTACAGATTTTATTGTAACTAAGAATTACGCAGGATTGTATTATATTCACACATAATTTTATAACTTTTTACTGATTTACCGGGTCAGTCCAGGAATTTTGGTTATTTTTCCATTTTATTAGAAAATAACAGTGGTATCTGTAATTTTCAACACTGAATAAAGGTGAAATTAAAAAAAAATTAAATATATTCACTTTATAAATTAATAGTAAATTCATCAACATTGTTTCAAAAACTTAAGTTAAAAATCGGTTTATTTCTTATGAAAATATGTAATAGGTAGTAAGTTACCTACTGCATGTTATCTAATTGTAAATATAGGGGACGCGTTACTAAATTAAGCTTCTGAACATCAGCTTGCAAGAATCCAATTTGAATAAAGCTTATTATATAAAAATTCTACATTGAATAATTGAATTGATTTTAATTTTTAATTGATTGATCAGTGAACAAAAGATTAATGTTTGTTTGTATTACAATATAAGTTTTTTTTTTGTTTTTTTTTTTAATAAATGCAGATTATTCTTGTATTTTACATAATTTATTTTTTTACTAATTATAATATACGAATGAATTTGTTTATAATTATTTTGTTAATGCTATGAATGACATTTTATAAACTGTAAATGATCTTCATCAAGAAAAGATAATAACAGATTTAGTTTAGTGTTTTATGTATGTGCGTGTTATGTGAGCTCATTAAATTTTTTTTCTATTTAGATTTATTTGTTTTTGATATGTTAATATTCTGTTTCTGTTTAAAATAAAAAAAATAGTAATAAAACAAATAAACCTCCGTATATCTGATGACCTCTATAAACGTCAGTATCGTAACAGATATTCAATGAGCATATTTATTTTTGCTTTGTTAAGCTACCTTATACGAATATCTATTAAAAAAATCCCTTTCGGCACGCCGGAAGGCGAAGGTATATTTCAACGGTGCTGAGGAGACGATAAAAAAGATTTCCACCTTAAAGTTAAGAAACAATTCAAATTTACTCAATACGACAATGGTTGCATATGAAAAAAGTTTCACATATGTAGCATACGACAAGCCCCATCTTCTTACAATTCCAGCAACATTTTGGTCATTCCTTGACGCAAGGGTTGGTCATATCAAAAGTTGTTTCAAACAAAAGTTTTATGTAATGTTTAGAGGACTAAGGACCACTTTAAACAGATTCGATGCTGTCCTATTAAGGGAGATATGATTTTTTTTGTCTTCGAAACCCATTTTTCTACCTCCTTGGTTTTTTGATATGTAGCAAAAAGCCCAGGTAGCTAAAACTTTATTTAAAAAGCTTTATTATCCAAAAGCTTCATTTAAATAAGTTTTAGGCCCTTATCCAAAGAATAGTAGGAACTTTAAACGAATTCGATATTTTATTTAATAAGAAAGTTATAGCCATATTTTGTTTTTTCGAAAAAGCCTCCCCCTCATGGATCGAGTTTGCCCATTTACAAACTCAACCACGATTTTGGGTCGTTATATTTTATTTATCAATTTGAAAGAGAACGGCGCAAAATGACGGCTATTACCGTGTCCACAAGAAAGATATATATATATATATATATATATATCAGGAAAATTCATTTTCAGTGGCCCTTAGGCGTCGGTGTAACATCCTTAGCAGAAATGGAAGGAAGATTGCAAAAATTCTTTTAATGAAGAAATAGAACGAAAACAAAGCTACCTAAATTTGGAGAAAGAACTTCGATTTTTTTTTTTTTTTTACAAAGGTCGTTTATATAGATATTTTTTAATATAAAATGGTATTAATTTTTAAGTTATTGTTGATTATATTTAATAGATTTCAGAAAAAATTGTGTGTAATTTGGGTAGGATCAAAGTTTTATGCCTTTATAATCAAAAACTGCGGAATAAAAAAAAATCATCTTCTCTCTAATGTTTTTGTATTTTTTCTAGTTTTAAAGCTTTATGAGTCCAAAAATTATAAAATCTTGATTATAGAATTCTTTGCCAAACTAATACTTTGAAATCTCGGGTTGTTCACATACAGTTTGATTAGAATTACGAAATATTATATGTTGCTTTGCATACAGTAGAATTGATTCTATTAAATTTTCGTAAATTTGAAGGAGAATTTGTGAGTACACTAAGGTGCTATTTTATTAGAAAACAAATTAAACTTACAAAATTGTTAGCGTGCGTAGATTAAGCTTAACAGTATCTTTTTAAATCATCATCTTTTAACATCATTAATACATCCTGCCATTTTTAAGTACATCCTGACATTCTATAATGATTTCTAATAAATAGATTAATTAATATATTGCAATTTTTTTTTGTTATTGTTTCATCTGCTATGTCAAGTAATACATGTTTTTCATTAAGAAGGGGTACATTAGTATTTTATTTTATACTATCTATTACAATCTTTCCCACGAATGTGTCCGACAATAGCATCGTTCAATAGCACCAAATTAGAATTATTTTCTCTGGGAGTAATGATGCTTACCATACAGTCATTCATTACGGTGACACTAGCAGGAATAATGATATCATAATTTTAAAAAAAATATATCTAAAAATTAGAGTTTTCATTATTTCACCTTAGAATTTTTTATAACCAAGTCTCATCCCTTATTAAAAGAGTAAAAGTAGTTTATATCCCTCACTTCTAAAAACAGAATTCAGTAAATGTTTTGTACTATTTCACCCTATCGAATTAATTAAACATCGCAAATTGAGGCCTTTATGTTAACTTCATTGCAGAATATCTTTCACAAGATTGTATTCTGTTAATGTTTATGATTTTTCAAATGAAGCTTTACCGGTTTATCAAATAAAACTAGAAAAATCTGTTACGTTTCATTAGACAGACAATAAATAAAATTATAAGGTTAAGTAATTTTTAATTAGATCACTGGTGAAATCAGTTTATTTTAAGCTTTAAGTAAATTCCGGAAAAGTACAGCAACATGGTTATTAGCTCTTTTTTATAGCACTTTAATTCGCATCTCCGGTACTACATTGGATTATCCAGATCGTTTGCGGTTCTGTTTGACCTAGATAATCGTGGAGAATATTAGTCCAGATCATCATTTTGTAAATTAGTTATCATTTAATGAAAATATTTTTCTATAAACAGTAACTGTGAGATAACAGAATGATTCTTTCCGAACGAAATTATTTTTTTCTTAATTTTAATTGTTTTATTTTTTTGTAAATGTTTTAAAGAAAAAAATCGTTTTTGAAGTTTTATTTATTCACATTATATAACTGGTACCCGTTATAACAGTGTAGAATAAAAAGAGGTCAACAATAAACAGCAGTTGATGCTTTGTTGTACAGTACTCTCTCGACTAATTCAACTTGATGCGATGTGCCTCCATGCCTCCGTGCCCGCTGCCTTCACCGTCCAACAACGACCGACCACATTGTTTGTAGACTGGCTGCTAGTAGAGTTGCTTGCTTTCTGACTGCTCGCTAGCTCAGTTCCGTTAACTAATTTATTCATTATAATGGTTGTCGACATTCACTCTCTTACTTATACACTATACGGAATATACACTATATTCCGCTTTTTCCTCTCACTTGTTCATCTTTCTTGTTTTATCCTTTTACAGTCGTATATGTTTCATATTATATTATAAAGCCAACGGAGAGAGTGTAGTTTTCAAATTATAGATGTTTAATAAAAATAAACTTATTTTAAACGATACGATCATAAATTACCTATTTCAATAAGCGAATATTTATTTATTAAATCAGGTACACTACAAAGTGATCTAAGATAATTTTTTTTTAATGCTTTTATTTATAGTCGCATCAACAATTATAGTCATTAGCGACTACAGCAACATTATCAGTAGTATTACATAAAACAACAAAAATCATAAAGAACAAAAATAAATAATAAAGAAATAGGAACAATAAATAAGAAACATAGACAAGTGACAACAATAAATACAAAATAAAATACATAAATCAGACAAAATCACTAAATCGGATTCTTCATTCCACTGTAGGAGAGGAACTGCAACAGACTTTTATACCTTCGTTCTGGTTTAATAGAAATTTCATATCCGAACCCAGGTCTAAGTTCTGTTGGATGGTTCCAAAGATTGGGCAATCAATGAGCAGGTGGTACACGGACCATTTGACCTTGCAAGCCTCACAGATCTTCTGAGGGGAGCCAAGTAGGTGAGCGTGGGTAAGCCTGGTGTGTCCAATTCTTAGCCGCTTCAAGATGACTTGGTCTCTTCTGTTGCTCGGGGATGGAGGTTTTCTAGCACATTCTCCCGGATGTTGCGTAATGTCGTGGGAGGACTCAGCAGCCAGAATCTATTGCAATAAGCCCGCAATTTTACACGGACTGATCTCATGAAGTCTCTCTCACATGTCGATTGTATTCGGATGCCATTAATTGCAGTTCTCTAGGCAGCCTCATCGGCCGGTTCGTTCCCGAGGATGCCACAATGGCCAGGGACCCATACCAGTACCATAGTCTTATTTATCCTTGAAGGGATATCATGAATAATCTGGACGATGGTTTCAGAACGTTTGCAGCTCAAGCTCTCAAGTACACTCCTAGAATCTGTAATTACTAGGAAGCTGTCGTCGCTACGGATATCTATAACTTTCAAGGCGCAGTAAATCGTAAAGGCCTCGCAAAAGAACACAGAAGAACAGGCATTAAGTTTATATAATATTTCGATGTCAGGAAGAGCAACAGAATCCACATCCATCGGCCGAGACAGACCCGTCTGTGTAGATGAGGGTGTACCCATTGTGCATCTTGGCCATGTTGTTAAATTGGTCTCTAACAGACTGTAAACCTGTGTCGCGTTTACGACTTGGAGATTGTAAGTATATGATCTCTGGAGACGCGCGCAACCAAGGGGCGCCGCATCCGATTCCGTTTTCAAGGATCTTCGGGGCAGACAGATCTATTTCTTGGAGATAGCAAAGCAGCCTGCGGCTGATAGACTGCGGCAAGGACGTCTTTTCTTCAAGTAGCGAAGTGCGAACGTTTCTGGTCATTTACCATGAGCGGTTGATCGTGTGTTTGATGGTCTTGTATTTCCGCCTGTAACGCAATGGGAGTTCGTCGGATTCCACCAGTAAGCTTGGTATACGGGAAGTGGTGAATGCTCCTATTGACATGCAAATGCAGGTGTTGTGCAAGGGGTCAAATATGCCCTTAATTGTCTCTTTAGCAGAGTCATATAGCACAGACCCGTATTCTAACTTCGAAAGACAATGCTTCTTCTGTACGTGTTCAGGATGATGGATTTATCTGCACCCCAGTTGCAAGATGAAATGAGTTTAAGAACATTCATTTTCCTTAGACATTCAGCCTTGGTGTACTTAATGTGGCTCAAAAAGGTCAATTTCTCATCAAAAGTTACTACAAGAAGCCTAATCTCGTTTGTTCCCTTTATCTCGTCCTCACCTAAGTGCAGTCTCACCAAGTCTTTGGATCCGACTGGTTGCCTAGAGAAAACAATAAATTTAGACTTCGTTACAGACAATTTGAAACCACTACATTGTTCCCATCTGTGCACCCGTTCAACGAATTCTGCATTATTTTCCTCGTAGTTCCAATTTCCTTACCTCTGCAGGTGATAGTGATATCATCAGCGAAAATATATATCTTAACTGGCAGAGTGATAACATCAGCCACCCGATTGATAGCAACCAAGAAGAGCAGTACACTTACGATAGATCCCTGTGGGATTCCGTTTTCAATTTTGAAGATCTTTGAAAGAATTCCATTAGCTCTAAGATGGATTGTCCGTTTTTTGCTATAAAGCGCAACATATTCTCGTTAACATCATTCTGTAACAAGGTAGCAATTATCCTTTCTCTCCAAGTCTTTTCAACGTCTAAGGTTACAGTAAGAAGGTGTTCCTTGAAGGCGAATGCCTCACACACATCTGTCTGCATAGATAGTAGGTGGTCCATGGTAGATCTCTTTTCTCTGAATCTGTATTGGTATTAGGAGAAGAATTTGATTCTTTTCAGATGCCATTTCAGTCTATTATTTAACTTCTTCTCCAACACCTTTCAAAGCGTGCACGTTAGAGCAATCGGACGATAGTTCTCTACTGAAGTGATGTCACGGTTGGGCTTAGCCACAGGGATGACTACAGCCTCCCTCCAGACGTCCTCTCAAGGAATCTTTCCACTAACTTACCATAGCGTTCAACTTATTGCAGCCCCAGCTGGTGCTGTGAGTATTAAAATCACCCATCGTAGATATGGTTTTGGCAGTTACCTAACTACGTCAATCAGTTGCTCTACAACAGTACCTACTGCTGGGGGGATAGATATTACATACTACAAACGTTTCAGGAGCAAGCGTCAAGGTCACAGCTACAGTATGCAGTTGAATTTCTCTATAGGCTAGTTGATCACTAATGAAGATGACTACACCACCGCTGGCGTGGGAGACATCCAACCTGTTTTTGAGAACGACATTTTAACCTTTCAGAACTAGGTAGTGGTTAAAATTAATCTCTTGCAGGCATATCAGAGAAGGACTGAGTCGATTTGTTAGAAACTGTAAATTTAGAGTCAATTGATATTCCGTTGTAGGATTGGATGACGGAGATGGTGAATTTTGTCTGTATATAAGAAGTTCTCCGCAAGGGCGACTAAACACTAATATCAGCGAGCGGGCTACCGACGAGAGTTAACTCGGCGGTGCTGTCGTTACAATCCTCATCAGACATACTCGCAGCTTCAGCAGCTTCGGTTTACTCAGTAGTTGAGATATGACGCACCAGTTTATTTATTACACTCGTGAACTATTTTTTATACTAATTTCTGGTACTTTCAGGTATGTTTCCCGATGTATACGTATCAGTTCCCGGATACGTATGCTTCCTGATGATCGTCTGTGCTAGAGTTGCTAGACAGTGCCCTCTTCTGTGCCTTACTCGCAGCACTTGGAGATTGGCAAAGATCAGGAAAACCGGTCTCTAAGGTCTGGTCTGTACTCCCTTGAAATGTTTCTAGGCTGCACGGGTTTCCCTTTTGCAGGTTGCAATTTTTCGCTACATGCCCTAGTTGTTTACAGAGGAATCAGAATACATCATCGGCCGAGAGATATATCCAGTAGTGTGAATCATCGTAGGTGAGGTCCACGGTGCTTGGTAACTTTATAAGATCTTCAGGGTGTACATATACCTGGCGACGAAAACTCAGGACATGTTCGTAGCCTGGTTCTGGGACAACAATACGCAGGGAGGTAATAGCCGACCCAAGGCGGTTGCCAGAATGCTTAAGTTCTTCCTCTAATACCACATTCGGGATAACTGGGCATACAATGGACAGGACTACTCTTTTGAATTTAGTTAATAAAGGGCGAATCTCCAGGAGCTGGACCCCAACATTAATTTTATTTTGTTTATTTTGCTTCTCGGTAATTGATTTAACAAGATCACTGTTGGCCAGGTAGATACACACCTGGTTCACAGAGATCTTAGATGCATATAAGATGTTCTTAGGAGTAACCAGTTTACCAATGGCCACGATATATGCAATAATCGGAATATCTCCTATGGCATCCAGTACGATGGCTTGATTTTTGTTAGGGTAAGTCAGTTTCTGGGCCACGGTGGCGTAACTTCCTGGTCTCTTCATCTGTCCAGTAAGACGGGTGTCATTCTCTGAGTGATCAGCTTCATTCCATTGGTCACCATGTTTACTCAAGATTATCTGTGGTTCACTTCTGTCAGGTGTCCTCTCACAAATGTTTTTACAAATCTTTTCTTGGTCGGTCACATCTATAACTATTCCACTGTACTCAGAGGAAGCAGCACAATTGAGATATTTGTTTACGATGATCAGGTGGGTCGAACGTTGAAGCAGTCGAATTTGGAAGGATATGTAGGGTTATATGGCTGAATTACCCCATTATAGAATATTAATGCCCCAGCGGGCTATTTTAAATATTGTCTAGTACTTACCAGCCCCAATACCAATTTAAACACAAATAAAATAAAATAAAAGTAAATAGAAAATGGGGTCACTTAAATAGTACAACTAACACGTCACATAGACAGCTGTTCATGAGACAATTTATTTTTAGTATCAAACCTAAATAAAATAAGGACATTTTTGAACGAGAGGCATTATTTATTATGAAGGTATGCCAAAGACATTCTTAATTTAACCACCAGTTAATTATTTCCAGTACTGGACTCTATGATGGGTTAAGTATATAGAAAAATATGAATTATCACCATTCAATTCATGAAAATTGTTTTAAATTTCGATTTTAAAAGATTTGTTTGAGGTACGGTAACATGTATTTTTAGATAGTAATACACTGAAGTATCAGTATCATACAAGTAGTTTAATGAGTGAAAAGGTTATCGTATTAATACATTTATTTTTTACTTAAGATATAATTATTGAACTGTACTCATTTTAATATTATAAATGAGTATATATTTAATCTACCAAGTATTTAAAAAAAATTTTCAAGCAAATTTTCTCGCGTAAACAACGCGAAAAAATTATCCCTCCCTTGTAACTTTCAAGGAGGGGATACGGAGAATACGAAGACTAGCGCCTCGGGACTTAGCAATCTTTTTTATAGTATTAAACAGGTCTACTTTCCTTCTTTTTTTTTTAATTCACAAAGTAACAGGTATTAAATTAAAAAAGTATGATATTGAAAAAAGTTACAATGTTTTATAGAATACTTCAAAGTACCTAATAAAAAAGTTGTGTTTATTACGATAAAAAAGTTTAATAAAATCAACAAACGATTTCTTTTGGTATTGCGAAAATGGCTGCAGGGACTTTACAGTTATTAAATATTATTTTTTAACACTGTAAAGAACTACGCTAAATTATTATTGAAATGAAATCGGAAATTTATATGGTAAGTATTTTTGATTTAAATTTTTAATATTAATATTCTTAGATCTGAATTAAAGTAATGTATTTCACTCTAGGACATACACGAAGTTTCATACCTTATTCATGAAAATAATATTCTTCAATTAAATAAAAATAGTAATAATGATATGACGATATTAGATTTATATAATTAAATTACCTTTAATTTAATCTTTTATTTCTTTTTTTAATTTATAATTTAATTACCCACTTTTTAAATGAATTTCTAGTGATACAATTTAATTGACTTTTATTCATTAGTTTTATTATAAACGTCTTGTACTTCTTTTGAAAAGTTTGTTTATCTGAAAGATCTTATGTTCCCTATCTGAGAAAAATTTTAATTTTTAGCCCTAAACTGAAATAAGGTGTCGCGTAATAAAATCTAGTAATGATAAAATGTATAACTAATTGTAATATTTGGTTTCAAATATTAAGAAAGATTGTTTTATCAATTTAAAATTAAATTTTCAGTACATATACATACCACGAAATCACTGCTTTGTAAAAAAGTAGAATTCTACAAAAAAATTGTATTAATCAGATTTTATTAGATTTTCTACAATCAATTATTAACCAGCAAATAATTATTGATATTAAAATTTCATCTATTCTAATTCAACTATAAACTATGCATTGTCACATTATAGATGTATCTTCTGCATAATTCTTTCCATAAACTTTCAACTGAGACTAATAAATCAATACTACCATCCTAAAAATTTTTTATGCGTTATAATTACATTTATTATTATATCTAAGATGGCCATGTTGGATATAATGAGAATGTAGGGTGTAACAAAATATTAAAATTAATAATTTATAGAAATACTTTAAAAGTTTAAATAATGCAGAAGTACTCCTACGTAGTAAATAAAGTAAGATTTGAATTTCGAAGAAGTGAGGAAGACAGAGCATCCGCGTGAAATTAAAGTAAAATTAAAAAAGCTTATGAGCTTAATGTTTGTAATCACTGCGCCCACCTAATGTTACACTTCATTCCATACCTTAGATCCAATACTTAGATTACTTTTGTTGCTATAGTGTTGTTTGTTTCAAGTGCTTCGTAAACTCATAAATCGTTATCTTTTCTTAGAGAAATGTTTATCAATCTTGAGCTTGGAAAAAACCAAGGAGAGATCATCATTGGGTTTCTTTTTCTTCTGTATAGTTCTACTCGGTGGATTGCTCTATCATTTACCACCGTGTTTGTTACAATTTTGTTGGTTTTGACATGAACTGTACACGATGTTTCATAAAATTAAATTTATGCATCGGCTTATGCTGCGATCTTCCCCTTCAACAAAGAAAAAATAGGACATAGTAATCATAATATTATATAACAATCCATATTCTTCAATGCTGCATTGCTTTATTTCACCCTGGTCTTAGATGAAAGATACAGATCTCATCACCCTGGAACTGCAAGATGGAAGGAAAAGTTCAACGATGTGAACATCATTCCAACACGGAAGTTCTCGTTGAAGTCACATTTTTCAATCAGTCATCGCCAAAGTTTTCAAGAGTAGTCTCGTTTCGACTACAAAGGCCGGCATTCTAATTGTAATACAATTTTACATTACTGATTTTAAAGAAACAATAGTAATATTAAAGAGGTATTTTCTGTAAACCAACAAATATAGGTGGTTATAAATTTTAGTTACTATTAATTCAGGCCAACATAGTCTTTTTAAAAAACTGATATACATTCTTTACTTTCATGTTACTTATAAACCATATTAACAAATTTTAATTACAGACCTCGTAAACAATTAACCTTTTCGGTCAGTTCCTTCTTTAAAAATAATTTTATTAAATTAATTTTACCAATAAACTGGATTTTTTCATTAGCTCCGTTAATTTTTTTTTTATAAAAACAAATTTTTATAAAAAACTTAATAATACCGTTAATTAAAAACATTAAATCTTTTCAGATACATGTTTACAATCTATCTTTGCCTGATGTAAGTTCTAATTTAATTTTAAAATTAGCCTTGATCTTACTTTTTCAATGATTGTACTCTGAATGGAGTAAACCCCTTGATTGTATCAGCAAGAATCCAGGGAGAAGGTGGCGAGAGCTATGCTAATAAACCAATAAAAATTATTAGAAGCAAGAAATTTCAAGCCATGAAACAAGAGATTTCTTACTCCGGCGCAATCATCGTTTTATTATACGTTGGTAACTTAAATATTGTTATTATTTCTATAATTTAGTTATCTTTTTTTAAGTTTATCTATGCAGATTTCAAGATTAAAAAAGGTTAATAAGCGTATGAATTATAAGTAGAAGAAAAATTTATATAAGTTTACTATAACCAAATGTGGAACAAAAAAAATCGGCACTCTTGTTTGGGGGTAAAATGAGTAATTTAATCATGAAATATCTGTTAATATATACTATCTACCAATCTGCTTTTACGTAAACATAACTAACTTTTTAATTTTATCTTAAACTATGTGTGTACAAGTAATAAATAATTGTTTGGTTCTATAATAAGGCGTAATCCTGTCTGTATTCCCCAAAATTCCTTAAGTTTATGCATGCATATAAACTTTTTGGGTTTCCATCAATCTGGAGTCTGACTAAACAGTTAATAGTTTAACACAGTCTGTTATTTCTACATTACATCAATTCTGTTGATGGACGATATCGTTGTTTTTGAAAGCCTAAAAATATATTTTTAATCTCTAGAATAAAATCAGTTTGTTACAATATATATTTATGCTGATCAGATTTTCCAATATCGCGAAGTGTTGTAGGAAAATTGAATGGCAGTAAACGAAAAAGTTCTTAAGCTATCCTGTGGGTACAATTGTTTGAAACGTCCTGTGCGGTTCTTCCGTGGTTAGACCACACTTTCTTACCTTCTACACATCTTTTCTCTATCTTTGATCACTTCTTCTGAACCATAGGATTAAACAGTTGTGTGATAATATATTATTAGGATCTTTAGGTTCATGTTGTGGATGCTATGGTGTGTTTCCTTGGTGTAACGTGATGGGTGCGAATGCCTGTAGACTGGTTACGTGTACAGTAAGTCTGTTGGTTAAAGCCAAGAACGGAACGCAAGGATGTCGGAGGGTGCAATACCCTCCTACTTTTCGCAGTATACGGACTTACGTCCTTTGCTGCTGGGTGATTCTAATGGACTGGCGGTTATTAATAATGGTTGGCGTTTATTCGTATTGTGAAGTTTGGATTGCGTTCCGATCCAATGGAGGGTTTGTCGGTAGGGGCCCGATGGAACGATGTGCTAATAAGCTTATCTTCCATGACGCACTCCATTTCAGCCTATAGTGGGCTGAAATCCTTTATTTAGATGGGCGTCCTCTCTTTAGGAGAGTACGCCGGAGGCGATTTTTGGGCTTACACTTTGTCATTTACTTAATTCACTTCAATTTAACTTGGTTTGAATTAAGGAAATGTGGTTGGATGGATTGCTCTGGGGCGTTGCGTCCCACAGCTATCTCAGTCAGTAGAAAATAGATTGGGATTTACTAGTCTGAGCGCGATATACCTCTATTAAGGGTTAGATGTCTACCCGCCGTAAGGGCAGGCAGGAGAGATATACATAACGCAGGTTGTTTTTCGAGCGCCCGTGCGCCGGGGTGGTGACAATTTTGAATAAGACGCCCCCCTATTATATATAAATTTGAACTTGATGCAGCTGCTGGTCTAGCCCTAAAAAATATAATGGTCCGCGGAGGGTTTGGGGGGTCTGGTGGTGTGTGGCCAGACACGCTTTCTTCTAGCCGTCCTGAAAAAGAGTTTCACCTGAAAAAGAAAAAGCCCAAGCGCACAGCGGATTGAACTGTTGAAGGGGTGAAAAAGATTGCTCTTTCATCACCGTGGTATGTGGGGGTGACGGGTTAAGGCAGTCGTGCTGCTGGAAGGGTATGGAAGTGGGAGCTGAATTTGGTAGCGTTTAAAGCCGTACGTCCTAATCCCCTCTTAAACTAATGCATACAAAATACATTACATATTCACTGTATGCATCTCTACACTTTATTATTAATTCAAGTTTTATTTTGACTGTGTCTCTGGATTTAATCTTTTTCTGGAGGGACACTTTCGAAGCTAATTAGTATAAAAAATACTTTTTTTTTTTTAAATGTGTTATGGTTCGATCTAAACTGATTTATCTGAACCATTCCGGTTATAAAAGCTATCAGCTGCTGATAAATAAGGGTATTTTAAGAACAACTACAAAAGGATTTGTTAATTTATTTTTTGAAATTTATTTGTGATTCATATAAAAACTATGCGATCATTATCTTCTGCATTATTTATTTTACGATGAAATTATTTTGTTTAAAGAATTATTTTTACTGTTGTTATTATCGTAGTTTGGGTTATCTAGCTTTAGAAAACTATATATTTATTTTGTTAATGGTTAATGAATCATACACCGTAACCATTTCTGTACTATTGACAAATTGGCAATTCCTTGTTACAAAGCCAGAAATGTTTGGTAGTAGTGAATTTATGATGGAATTAGTTTCTTAACCCGTAGTATTCGTGGAATTTTACCTGAAATAATAAAACTGCCCTTATTAGTAGTCTGTTATTATATTATTGCTTTTGTTAACAATAATTCCCTTTTCATTTCTTACGACGTAGCGTACAAGTCCAATCATGTCTCTTTGAACATGTATACTTATTGCATTTTTCATTTGTTAAATTTATTATTAAAAATGTTATTCTTGCTTAATTTTTCTTTTGATAATTCTTTAATTATGTGACATTTCTTTGACAATTCTGTAATTGTTAAAGTTACATAAATCGGTTATTTTTACGCATTTTTACTCATAATTACCTTAGTAAAACCTTAATGACCTGTAAGTTGTCGCTATATTAGTTGAGTTGATTTATAAACAATGATTTCACGAAATATAATAGTATTGTTACATTATTATTTAAGAGTAGCATGTCTTAATAAACTAGGGAATAGTAACCAGAAGAATGTACCGTAGATG
Organism: Lycorma delicatula; assembly: GCF_047948215.1. Classification (NCBI taxonomy): domain Eukaryota; kingdom Metazoa; phylum Arthropoda; class Insecta; order Hemiptera; family Fulgoridae; genus Lycorma; species Lycorma delicatula. Next base: position 174,354,047 of record NC_134456.1, on the reverse strand, counting down.
GAAAAGTGGTGTGGAGGAAAATCTTTCCCATCACTTTTCGATTCCTATTTTTACTTCGGTTGCAAAAAATTAAGGTAACTGCTGCGTAATAATATAGGTTATATAGCCATAATTGAGGACTGCTGCGCAAGAGATAAAACTTTATCATCTTAAAGATAATACTAGCAATTTTTATGCTGATACATCTCCCCTACTACTTTGAAATATTTAATTACATTTTTATTTTAAAATATAAATTTACCCAATACATAGCAATTGTTTCTTTCATTATTATATATATTTATTATCTATATAATCAAAAGAGTATTCACTGAAATATTTATTAAAAATTAACGATAAATGAAAAATTTTGGTTCAAAAACACTCTAATCAAACGATGACATTAATATAATTAATTAGCCAGTTATTGAAAACAAGCTCCATACTTTTTTGCGTGTTGTTTCACAATTGACATTAAGTTAGATTAATATATAGCGAAATAAATATTATTTTCTTCGGTTTTCCTCAATTCTATGAAAATAAATTTGAATAATAAAATGAAATTGCATAAACTAATAAAAGGAACAAAATTAAAAACTACAGTTAATTTGATTTTTTGATAGCTTTTTATGCTTAAAATGAAACGAGTTAATAAGTTTCAATTTCATTGGCCAAGAAATAATCCGAGTAGTATATTTACAGATTTCAATATGTTTTTGTCTTTTAACTGTGTTTCATAATTAAATATACTATCAGTCATTGGTTTTATTTAAGGCAATATTTAATCTTGTTTTCTCTTTAGAATAAACTGAACAAATGGTTGTTTGTATTAGTGAATGTTCTGTTTAATAGCAGTACCGGAAGGAATGTTTCAAGGTTGCTTTAGGTTATACTCATTATTCTACCGGCCTCAGAATCTAGATATTTACGTCAACCATTCAAAATATTAATTTCATTTTATCAGTTTAACGTTTTATGCAGGTCAATGAAACCTCGATAATTTAAACACACGTAATTAAAAATTTACCTTAATTCTAAAAATTATTTGTTCCTATTATTTTTCTCCAACAAATAATGTTTTATGTAATCTTAAATTTATAAATAAAATTCCACATCAGTAATAACAAATACCACATTATTTTGATTATTTGATTATTTGATTACTATATATGCATATAACCGGTATTGAATTTTAATTCAACTTTGAGATTTATGAAAAATTAGACGCTACACATTCTACACTGTTGTTAAGTTACAATTAATATGTAATAAAATTCAAAATACAATTAAACATCTGTGCTATGTCAATGATCAATAAATTGTTGTCAACGAATAAAACTACACTTACATCTCATGAGAATTTATAAAATAATTTTTAAAAAAGCACGAAAAGATTTTAAAACTTAAACCGTAGCTCAATATTTTAAAAACCTCACATATGTGAGAGACAGTTATCGGATGCGATAAAAAATTAAATTGAATTCGTTACCATTCCGTTTTCTTTGTTTATTACATGATGACGTAACCGTTATTATCAAACGAGTGAAAACGGCATTGATAATAAGGTAAAGCGCAGAGAAGAAGAAGAAGAAGAAATGTAAACCGAAGAGTAATAAAACAGTGAAGACGACAAACAAACTAAACTCAGAGACTGGATAGTGAAGATATCGAAAATAATGTTGCTTACACTCTTTCAATTTAAAAGCAACAGCACGTATTTGGAAGCTATAGAGAATGTTGGCAGAAAAATGTTCCATTCCATCCGGAGCTTATAAGAAAGTGTCCGTAACTATGGTGTCATCGCCAAAATCAAACGAAAATGCCACAGTTCTTTTCTGTAAGTAATTTATGACATCCTAGTTCTCATAAAAATCAGTTATTTTTACACGGATTTGAATACTAGATCGTGGATACCGGTGTTCTTTGGTGGTTGGGTTTCAATTAACCACACATTTCAGGAATGGTCGAACTGAGAATGTACAAGACTTACACTTCATTTACACTCATACATATCATCCTCATTCATCCTCTGAAGTATTATCTGAACGGTAGTTACCGGAGGCTAAACAGGAAAAAGAAAGACAAAAGTTCTCATAAAAATGAAGTTATGCTATGCTAAGTTTCATCAGTTTGGCTTTTCATTACTAACCTAAATTAATTTTTTTTGTTCCTTTTCTCTTAAGTTCACTGTCGTTTCTTTCTTCTCCACTGTTAGGCATTTATCTAAAACAATTTTTTTTTTTTTTTTTTAAGGAAGTTACAGTCTCTATTTCGAGTGTGATCCCTGCAATTCGCTAATTTTATAATTCATACAGGGTTTGACTTGTTAAATTAACGGTCTTATTACAGCATAAAATAAATGTAATAATTATAATGAAAAATTAAAATAAAATAAATACATACATAAATTTAAACTCAAATCAAATGTTTAAAATCTAATAAACATAACCTCTTTTCTCTTACCTATAACTGTCTCACAGGCATGAATCTATAAAATCTTCCTTTCTGAAAATTTTAATTCAACAAGGCCTAAACAAATCTATCAGTAAGAATTAAATTTATAATATTATTATCCCCAATATTCCCTAAATGTATAAAAAAAACTGATTTGACAAAATAAAAAAATGTAAAGAACTAATAAAAAATAAAAATAAAAGTAAATATTAAAAACTTTTCAGTCACCAAAAAAATTCACTCGCAAAATGAAAACTAATAAAATAACGCGAATTAGTTACACTATGGAAAAAGAATGGTCTTATCTTCTAGTCTTCTATGGGAAAAAATCTCTCTCTTCAATATTCAACCATTTTTATTAAAAATTAAAATCAAAAATATTTAAAATTGAGTACATTATATTTTATATATTATGTTGATTTTTTTAAGATTGTATATATATATTTTTTTTTCTACATTAACGTACAAAAATACTATATGAAGGTAATAAACTAAATTAAATTTATTTATATTTAAAATGTATTCGCCATCTCCATGACGGAATTATAGCGCCTTAGCTACAATTCAAGTTTGTCTAATTCGAATTTAAAGATTCATCACCGAATTAATGTTATTTTATAAAGCAAAAATTTTTATTTAATTTTAATTCAATCTGATAGAAAGGCTTTTGGATTGTTTGGTAATTTAAACAAATTTTAAACTGAAGCTTAGTAATAATAATGACCTTTGTCGCTGGCCGAAGTAATTTGCTGTGTAACGATAACATTTTATAGATTTATAGACATTTTAAGATAACATTTTAAATAAAAACGCATGGAAATTTTAGAATCGTTAATTTACTAAAAATCTCTCTAATTCAACCATATTCCTTACAATGATCTTAGTACCAGTTTTTTGTTCTGAAAATTCGTTCTGCCTTTTTCGAAAATGTAATTAATTCCCTTTTAGACGGAGATATACGTCGCCAAATCGATATTTAATTTCAATGAAAAGCTGATTAAAATTTAAAAGGAAAACAATATATAACCTGATTTCTTGATCTCACAAAAATTTATCGTTCAAATATTTAAAAAGAATCTAAAACTTCGTTGTATATTGACTAAAGAAATATTACTGTTTTTATTAATGTTAAATTTTATCCACTGATATTAACATTATCTGTCGTTACAAATATTAGTTTTAATAGTAACCATATTTTAATGATTACAGTTCATTATTTTCAAATTCGTTGAAAAGATTACGATAAAATTAACAAAAATTTATCATTCTCCGATTAACATTCTATTTTTCTCTACTTTAACTGCACTAATTTTTAGTTCTTAATATTAAAAATGATAAATAATTAGGTTAAAATAATAGTAATGCTAATTATTGTAAATAATTATTTTTGCATTAAAATTATAATTAAAATATAATCGCATTGAAATTATCTGATTTGTATCTAGTTTTCGAAATTTAGTTGTTTTTATTTTATTTAATTTGATTACACTAAAAAAAAACATAAAATGTTTATAAGTTTTGTATATTTTTAAAATTTATTCTATGTAAAATAAAATACTTGATTTTGATACACATACTACTGATTTATTAAGCATTTTTATATAAAATTTTATTTTATAGGAATTTCATATCTATTAAACACTAATTAAAACGTTGTTATATTCTTTTCTGGAAAAAGTTAATTAATTGTATACAGTGGAAAAATAAAATAACAATCGGTTTTTCAAGTCAAAAGTTATTAAGCTTCGAACATGCCACATACATATGTAAACTTTTATCAACAAATTTCCCCACATACACGAATGTGTGTGCCAAATTTCACCAAAATCAGTTTATCCAGTCAAAAGATATTAAGCTATTAGATATTATCTAATGTCATTAATACAAGACTTACGATCAGCTGTTCTTTGAGATAGTCGTGTGTTTGTGTTTTCTACATAGAGTTTGTTTTTATGTTATATTGGGTTATGTTCGTTCTGTTTTATAAATTCGGTTGTGTTTTTGAAGTTAATTATCATCAGGTATAAGTTTTATTATTTATTTTTCTTTCCTATAATCTTGGAGGATCATTCGTTCCGCCGCTCCGTTGCTAAGGAGTGTTCATTGTTTGTTTACTTTTTGCTTATTTCTTTGTTTACTTTTTATGGTTTCTAGATTCGTTTATGCTTATGTACGCTTAGTTCTTGCACGATATGGATCAGCTGCCTTCGTCAGATAAGGTAGACGAGGGGTCATCTGATATTGTAGGTTATCGTGTACAGTCCAGAAAACGTGGTCCGCTACCGTCGTTGGATAGGGACCCAAGGAGGGCTGCGCGCAAGAAGCTTATTACAGACGACTTGGCGAACAATCTGTCAGGTGCGTCGAGTGATAATGAGAGTGTAACCATGGAGTTCCAGCCTACTACTAGTCAGTGGAGGACGATGACTGTACCAAGGAGGATAAAACAGTGAATCGTAGTCCTAGCAATGGCGACTTACCACTATCGAATAAGTTTAGGGGCCTTCCACTAGAGGATACGGAAGTTGTGAACCAACCTGAGCCAGTCAAGCCTCCTCCGATTATGCTTTACGGAATAAAAGACTTGCTGAAGTTGTATGAGCTGCTGGAAGCGGCCGTGTGTAAGAGTAATTACGGCGTTCGACTGGTTGGAGGTAAGCAGCTGAGAATAATTTCTAGGGACATCGAGGCGTACAGGAAGATTATACATGTTGTTCGAGAGCACGGTCTGATAGGTCATATTTTCACAAGGAAGGGTCAACGACCCTTTAGTGATGTAATTAGAAACCTGCACCACTCTATTCCACTGGAGATGATAAAAGACGAAATCGAAGGCCATGGGCATCGGGTGAAGGACTTGATAAATGCACGCCACAGGATAACTAAGGAGCCCACATCGACTTTCTTCGTGAACCTGGAGCCACGGAGAACAATAAGACCATTTTTGAGTTGGAGTACATCGCCAATTGCAGAGTCCCATATCAGACGCCACGAAAACCTACAGGCCTCGTGTAATGCATGAAGTGTCAGCAATATGGGCACACTAAGAACAAATGTATGAGGCCTTTCCGTTGCGTGAAATGTGGGGAGGGCCATCGGACCGCTGGCTGTCCCAGAAAAGACGGGAGCACTCCTGCAACTAGCGCCTTGTGTCAGTCCGACCATCCGGCAAATTACCGAGGCTGTACAGCATATCAAGAGATATTGGATAGGAAGCATAGGCGAAAGGCGAATTGGAACTCGCAACTTGCTCCGAGAATCGAACCCGCTAGCCGCAAGGTGGCCGGCCCAGCGCTTGATGATAAGAACTTCCCTTCGGGGTGCGGAGGACAGTCAACGTGGAGCCTGAATCTCTCCATAAAACTTATGCTGCGGCAGCTGGGCGTGCTAGTGAGGCCAGTGTGGACAAGCTGGACAGACTTTCATCAAATATAGACTTCCTGGTTCAACAGATTGGGAGTCTGATAGCATTGCTCACCCAGGTGCTCTCCAAAATCTGTTGATGTCCAAATTTCTACAAATCGCTGCAAGGAACATTAACGGCCTACTTTCTTGGCGTGAGGAGCTAGGAATTATGGGAGTTTCAAATTCCCTGGACGTCATTTTGATATCGGAAACGCAGTTTACTGACCGGAACTACCTCAGACTTCACGGTTATTCTGTGTATGTGACGAATCATCCAGATGGTTGGGTCCATGGAGGAACCACGAATCTGATTCGGAGTTCTCTGCGGCATCATCAACTTCCGGGCTTCTGCACTGACCAGATAAGGCGACCACGGTTGAAATTATTACGGCTGGGGCTTATTACGCTATTCGCTGTGTACTGCCCTCCACGGCATACTGTAACTGATGAGTTGTTTTCTGATTTCTTTGCGACTCTGGGTTCTAGATTTATTGCCGGAGGAGACTGGAACGCGAAAGACCCATTGTGGGGTTCCCGGTTGACTACCAGCAGCAGTAGATCGCTGAGGAGATGTGTTCAAAATCTGCACTTGGACGTGGTATCGGGATACCAGCCGATATACTGGCCTAGGGCCTGACGAAGATCCCGGATTTGCTTGACTTTTTTGTTACCTCGGGTATATCATCTGCATACACTCTGGTGGAGAACAACTATGATTCATCGTCGGACCACTCGCCCGTTCTACTTACATTGAGCACGACGGTACTAAGGAGGAAAGGGAGGCCTATTCTTCATACGAGACGAACGGATTAGGTTTCTTACCAGGATTGGATCGAAGAGAAACTGACTGACCCGCTTCCACTCGATACCCCTGGGGATATTGATTACGCGACGTATTTTTTACGTTGGTCATGCAGGAGGGAGCATGGTGGTCTACACCTGATGATTTGCACTCAACCAGAGACAATACCTATCCGAGGGAAGTGACAGAATTATTCGGCGGAATTGGCAGCGTTTCAAAAGGCCTGAAGATATGACTTCTTAATAGGACGGCGCGGAGGCTGAGGAGGATGTTGAGACTATCAGGGACAAGACATTCTAGGAGTTCATAGGAAATCTTTCTCACCTGAATGGGAACGGATGTTCCTTATGGAAGGCTACAAAGGGACTGCAATGATCATCAGGAACGCTCCCCGCCCTACAGAGGCGTACTGGATCGTGGGCGAGGACTGACAAAAGAAAAGGCCAATCTGTTTGCTTCATACCTAGAGATAACATTGCGATCCCAAGAGGGCCCCGGTGATGTGGATGTTAACGACTTCCTTGAGAGCCCGATGCCAATCATCTTCCCTATTAAACTGATCTCTGCAAGGGAGATACAGAAATTAGTCAACCAAGGAAGACGATTAAGGAAGGCCCCAGGCTTTGACTTAGTGACGCAAAAAATGCTTGTCATGCTACCCCTTAAAGGCATCGAGTACAGCAGGAATATTTTTTAACGCTGTTCTGCGGACGTCTTACTTCCCAGCGGAATGGAAGCTGTCGCAGGTGGCGATGATTTTGAAGCCAGGGAAGCCTGCACAGGAAGTTTCTTCTTACAGACCAATTAGCCTGTTACCGGTCTTATCTAAATTGTTTGAGAAGCTACTACTGCATAGGCTTAGGCCAGTGTTGGTGAGTAAGGGGATAACCGAACCGTCAGTTTGGGTTCAGGTGTGGCCATTCCACAATCTAACAATCCCGTAGAGTCAACAGTGGGTGTCTGGAGGAGCAGAAATTCTGCTCGGCGGCGTTCTTAGACATCCAACAGGCCTTTGATAAGGTATGGATACCTTATCCATACCTTGAGGAAGCTACAACTTCCTCAACCCTACTTCCTAGTCTTACGGAATTATCTCGAGGAGCGTTTTGCTCAAGTGAAATGTAATGACGAGTTTTCAGGGTTCTTTGAGATTGGATCGGGTGTCCCCCAGGGCCCTGTGTTGTATTCCATATTCGCTGCGTATATTCCGGTCCTGGATGATTGCAACGTCGCCACGTTCGCTGATGACACTGCTATCCTGGCCGTTAACGTAAACCCTGGCCTAGCCTCGCAGAACCTACAAATGGAGCTGGATCGTGTGTGCGTGTGGAAGAAAAAGTGGAGGATTAAGGTAAATCAAGGTAAGTGGAGGCACGTCACATTTGCCATGCGGAGAGGTGACTGTCCCGGTGTATAGTTCGATGGAGTTTTGATCCCGCAAACGGAGACTATGCGGAATCTGGGACTTCACCTGGATCGGTGTTTGACCTGGAAGTGTCACGTGAGGATGAAAAGGAAACAGCTAAACGCAAGGTATAGGGAACTTCATTGGCTGCTACGGAAGAGCTCAGGCCTCGCGTTATCCAACAAAATCTTAATTTATAAGGCTATCCTGCGCCCAATCTGGACGTACGGTGTAGAATTGTGGAAACGGCTAGTACTAGTAATGTGGAAATTATACAACGATTTCAGAACAAAGTAGCGAGGGTAATTGCTGAAGCTCCGTGGTTCACGCGGAATGATGAGATTCACCATTATCTGGAGCTCCCATCGGTTTCTGAGATGTCAACAGCGCAATGTCAAATACCTGCAGAGGCTTGAGAATCATGTAAACCACTTTGCAATTAATATACTCAATAACAGCAGAGACGTCCGACGGTTGAAACGAGCCCATGTACTTGACATAGGGTCTGCGTAACGGTTTGGAATCTAACACCGTCAAGTTTAGTGGTGTCGTATCTAATTTCTTGTTACTTCTCTTTTTTTTCTTTTTTATTTGTTATTAATGTTTGTTTTGTGGACTGTATGGTGCTGAAATTAATGGTTTGTGATTTATTACTGAGCTTGAAATTTCATATTTGACTTTAAGTTTGCTTGCAGCTATTTATTGTGTATTATTTTTTTTGGGGGTTCCTTAAGGACCTTATTTTCACGTGCTTTTGTCAGGAAACTTACTTATGGCTCCGCAGGGGAGCCGATTGTAATTATAATTGCTATTGAGCAAAAAAAAGAAGATTTTTAGCTTCAACACACACGGTAAGTAAATACGAACATTACGCTCCCCCAATCATTTTTTGTTTCTTGAGGTCCCTGGGTCGTGAACCGTGAAGAAATTTAAAAAAAACCTGTACCCCATTTTTTGAATATTTACCATACTTTCCTTCTTGCAGAAGAGCTCTAAATCTATGATGCCACGAAAGTAAAAGTACTATTTCCCAAAATTTTTTTTGTGTTAAAATAGGATTTTGTGTTTTGCATGTATTTGTCGATGAATATACGGAGTGTTCCGGGACATATTCGCCAAACTTCAGGAATTGATTCAGGACACACCAATATGAGCAAAATAGTTAATATCGTCATAAGTCCTATTTTGCTCTGTTTTCCTTCTGGACGTCATTTTGTGATTTTCAACAAAAATACTTAATGTCAGGAACGGGTTAACCTACTGTAATTACATTTGGCATATCTAAGATTAGTGTCTTGTTCTAAAAAATAAAAAGTTTTGAAAACGTCACCTTCAAAATTTCATATTAATTTTTTATTCTTCAATATCTTTGTAATTATTTGGGTTTGAACAAATTTTTACTTTTATAAAAATTATTAAGCATTTTATTTTGAACAAAATAACAACATCTCATTTGTAAAAATCCGTTGACAAACAGTCGAGTTATTGCAGATAATTAACCCGACAGTACGCTTGCGCACCGTGATGAAAGATGATCATTTTTATTACTATTAATTTATAGTTATTAATTCTTATTATATTTATTGGAGGAAATAAAAACAGGCAAAAAATCATCAACTTGCGTTATGGTGAGCTAGTCCTTCCAGAGAACGCTGAACTAGATACTAAGCGTCGATTAACACACTTACCAACGTTCCTTAAGTGATCATCTCTAAAATGAATTTTCAATAGCGTAGCGTAGAAATCGGAATGGATTTTGTTTTTTAATACATTAAAGAACCATTATAAATGAATTAGATATAAATAAAATGCGAAAATTGATCCAAATCATATTGTGGTTTTCGTCTTGTTTGAACGTAGTGACTGATGATAGTGTGACAAAGAAGCTTACGTAAACTATACTTTTATATCGGTTGAATTAATGCAGACGTTTTATATTTTAGAGGCGAAAATTATAATATATGTTTAAAAAATTTATCCGATTTTAGTAAATTGAAGGAAAAATATATAGAATGATTCATTAGTTATTATCCGATTTGTTTATTTATTATCTCTCCATTTTATTACTTATTATGCTGTTCGGTGTTATATGGTTTACTCTGTAATGAGTAACGATTGAACTGTTAAATGTAACAAACTACTTATAATGTTTATGCAAAATATAAATTAATACCTTATATATATATTATTATTATTTCGTTCATTTTGTCATAATTTTAATATAAATTCTAAAGTAATAATATTTGTGTTATTTTTAAATTTAAATGCTATATTTTGTATGATAAATACATTAAATATAGGCAGATATGCACATAAGCACTATTATGTCTCATCATGTCATAAAAAAAAATTAATTTTTACATCATAACTAGGATCATCTACCTAATTACAACTCAATTAATCTCATAGTATGAAGTACAAAATGCACTTTAGTGAAAGCTAAATGGATGATTTGATGTAAGTCATGTGATGAATATGAAAATAATTCAAGCAATGAGTCACTCTACAACGGTGACTCATAATTCCAGTGGTGACAATTCGCTGACCTTTGTTGGATACCTTTAACGCAGAAAAGAATCAGATACAAAGATTTTTTTCTACATTATTTTATAAACATCTAAATTAATTATTACTAGAATGAGCCAAGAGGTTTAAATATTTGTTTAAATCAATAGAAAAAATTATTTTACATGTTTTTTTTTGTAATTTTTTTTATTTTATGTTACTTCCATATCCACCATAAAACAATTATGAAAAGTATGATTACTGTGAAAAATACTGCCTGGGAAAACTGTAGAAATTTACTGCCTGATGTCATGAAAAATCATGATTAATGATATATATATATATTTTAAGCAATAAATTTAACTTTATTACGCGCTGTTTAAAAAAAAAAAATATATATATATATATATATATATTTTTACTAATAATAAATATTAAAAGTTGAAATTAAATTTAAAAATAAATAAAATAGAACTCTTATTTTCGGTTTCAGGAATGAAGGAATTAATTTCACCCATCCTAATATAAGGATTAAAAAGTATCACCATCCGGATAGCGCCTCATTTAAAGAAACGTAATTTTAAATAATCGATAATTGAAATATTCAAAAGATAGAAAGATGTACAGAACTTTAATTTTTAGTGGTATGAACCCTTTTTAATTTTCCTTTTGAAAAGTTTTATCAATGACATAATTTTTTGTAAGCTAAAAAACACGTTTAATTCAATAAAATGCCCTTAAAGTTGAATAATCTTCCAGATATATAGCATCTCGTAAATATTTTCTCCCAGCTCACTAAATTTTTTCAGACATTTAATTCAAACAAGTATCCTAATACAATGGTATTGAAACACAATTCATGATACTAGATTATATTGTTGCCGAGATAGAAACCGGAATATGAGTTCCACATACAAATTTATATGAGTACATATAGAATCTTTTAAACACATTTCTTACTTTCAGATTTGGGGATTCTAAAACTTTAATCTATGAAAAATCCGAGTAGTAAATCATGTTCACCGATAGCAATACTTTTCATCGTAGACTGAAAACTGAATGATTTGCTAATATTGTTAAAATAAGCATCAAGAATGTTATTTATTATTTCATTACTTAACATAGATACCTGCTCAGTTTTGCTAAAAGTTTATTTGTTTATAACTGAAGTATTTAAATAAATTTACTCGTTTTAACTAAATAATTAATTAATTAAAATTTAAGTTTATAAACAACGAGAACTCTCATCATCTATCTACGGCTCAAATGTCGTACTGCCTGAGATATTATTGCCATGGAAAATTCTGTATTACATCAATTTACCTCTAGATATAACAGTAATGTTACTAAAAATAAACTCTTACGAACGTTCTATTCGAGTAAGAAAAAATGTAAAAAAATTTGGATTTTTATAAATTTTTTAAATTACACCTTTTATGAATTTTTCCATTAAAATATTGTTTTAAATTGCTTTCATATAAATATTTTTCCCGTAATTTTGCTAGGTACATAATTTTTTTTTTCAGAAATCAATTTAAAACATCCAACTTTAAATAATAATGTTGATGAAAATATTTTTATATTTTTATTTTTTTCTAATTTAACGATTATTCTTAAACATATTCTTTTGTTGTTTATTGAAGAATATTTGTGAACTCTACAAAGACTAGAAGAAAATTATTCTGTTTTAAGCCTGTAATCTTTACTTCATGTAATCATTGTTAATCTAGTTTGATGAAGTGCCCTTTTTTTGGTACATTAAATAACAATCATACCTTCAAAAGTTATTGAAAATTATTCTCGATTAGACACCGTCAGCGACCTCATATCTCTTCCCTATATTGTTAGTTGAAGACAATATTTAATATTTCTTCGATAAATTCTATAACTGTACAGAAATTACCAACATATCCCAGTTGCATATTTGAAAATAATTTTCCGCTTTATAGAAGTTACCTTAATTTTCTGAAATCAATTAGCCTATTTAACTAATTTTAAGTCAGAAAAGTCGCATAATAAGTTTTTCCGAGAGACAAAGAAGGTAACATTTTAAGGTTGCTTCAATTTCTTAGCCGAAAATAATTGCAGAAATTCATATACAGTATTTCGTCAGATTTTTCGTAACCTAATTACGAAATGTATTGATAATGCAGACATAAATAAAAATATCAGTATGATATACTGTAAACACTGTTTAAGAAGGTGTGTAATCTCGGTTTTAAATCACATTTATTAATAGAGTAATATATGCTTAGAACTATCGTGAATTATTAATTTTTTTTTTACAAAATTTAGTTCTTTTTTGGGTATATTTATTTCTCCGTTCAAATAGACAAAGAAACACCCACTTTTCTGTTTTAATTGTTAGTTTTCCCCCTTTATTTTCTCCCATTATTTTTGCAGTCGTTTAATGAGTATAATTACGATTTAGATATATTTTTTTTATTTGAAGTAAACTGAAACGTTTGTAGAAATTCGCATATTTAATACTCCTTTCTTCGATTATTGACAAACGATAGTTTATAATAAAAATAACATATTAAATTGATCTTGTTTGTCCATTGTTTTAGTTCAATAAAATATTGTGTTTAATGAATTTGAATTTTATTTAGTTCTTTTTTATATTTTTTTAATCCCAAATAACATGTCATTTTATTTAACAAGTGTTGTTTACTGTGGGAAATACTTGTTCTACAATAATTTTCTTTTATTTAGGTTTTACATTTCATTGTGTCATCACAATATGTTGCATCAGCATAAAAATTCCGTTATAAACTGACAAAGTAAATTTTACCTCTGCGAAGGTTATTCATTATAAGATTGTGAAATTTAATAATGTAAAACAATTTAATATTTTTACGTAAAAGTCTTAATGAATACATGCATAGAGTAAAGTCTCGCGATAATGTCTTGATAAACATTTCAGGAATATAGGATGCAACAACCCCGAGCTTCATATTTGAATAAATAGCTAGTAAGGGTCATCCATTACCCTCATCCTTTAGATCCGTCAAGGCGAGAGTATAACAGTGTACTAATTGATAATGATAATTCCTGATACCTGTTATTGATTTGTACGATTTTAAAACAATATGTCAGAATTATTTTGTTTTTTCAGTACCCGCAGGGTTAAAAGCAGATTTTTAGTTAGCAAAATATTTATAATTTAGTGAGAAACATAAATTATATGATTAATAAATTTTTTGTGGTATCATACATATATAAGCCTTACAAGCATTTGGTGTTATTGTTAATTTTAATGCAAATTCTGTTGTCATAAAATGTAGAAAGCTAAAGACAGAAAGATGAAGTGCGGTCGGACTAAAGGCATAATATAAAGCTGTCAAACTTCTTAATATCCTTATAGTTAAAATAATGTATTAAAAGGTGAAAACTGTTTTGATGTACTGTATCCTTACGTGGGTATAAAATTTGTATACATGTTGGCATTATGTAATAACAAAAAAAAATTATCCATTAAATAATTTTTTACTTAATATTTAACACTGAAGTAAGCATGGTAAGTTACTGGTTTTTTACGGTCTAAAATTAACTAAATAATCTTGGAATTTTTTATTTTTGGCAAAATCGAGCCTAATGATTTCAAAATTTTAATAAAATCTAACTTTTTCTTTAATCATTTATTTTCTTAACGTTTATCTTTCCCGTTCCTTGGAAAATTTGTTTCCTCATTACAGTTTTTTATAATTTCTTCCTTGAACGAAGTAAAGGAAGTATTGTGATCGCGAAAAATTTTGGTTTTCAGATTTCAAAGGAAATATTCATTTTGACTAGTTTCGGCATGACGTCTGAACGTACTTACGAACGTATACATCTCGCATAACTCAAAAACGATTAGCCGTAATATGCTGAAAGTTTGGATTTACGACTGTTGTAACATCTAATTGTACACTTTCCCTTTTGATTTCAATCGACTGAAGCAAACGTGTCCAAAAAAGCCCAATGGATTCTGGACTTTTTCTTAACTGCAGTAATAAGCCCTCATAAGAGCGTTTCAACGATATATCATAAGTAGTTCTTATTTTCACTGGTTCCGGAATTATAGCCAAATTAAATTTTAATTAATGAAATATTTGGTTCTTAGAAGGGGAAAGCACATCGATTCGAATCAGTCTTCATCTCCTTTTTTATTTTAACTTAAATATATTGATTTATTAAGAATTATTAACCTCCGATTAAAATTTACGATAAATATAATTCAATAATAAACAAAAAAATATGGAAAAATATCAGAAGTCGTTAATGAAATAAAATTTTATGTACTTTTAAAAATGTTTATATATAATTTAATAGGCATTATTACATACAGACATATGTAAGTGCAAGGGTAGTATAAATCATAATAGTTTTAACTTGAATAAATTTTAATAATTCACATGCTAAAAAAAATAAGGAAAAACGAACATCAAATCTTTTACAAATTGGATTATACATATACACTATGTAATATACACTTTTACACTTATACACAAAAAACACTTTTACATATACACCATGTAACAGGTTTGGTAAACATCTGGTTATGTAATATTAATTGAAAAATAATTTTAAATTGTATTATTTTTGTATTTTCTAGTTTAATTTTAATTGTTCTGGAATTTCTATTTAATTTTTTGTACTTTAAAGTTAACTACTGAGTGACTGAAAAATAGATCCTCATAAGGACAAGATATACACTGCAGCATATATGCCAAATCTTTTATAAGTTGCAAAAAATTCTTAACTTTTACTTTATTGTCGGATAATATCCTCCCTAAGTCGAAGTCGATCATCATTTCATTTTGTTTTTTTTTGTTGCGTCATTTAATCGCTCTTTGGTTTGATATAATTCTTCTGATCTTAATTTGTGTACACGTCCTCTATTTTTCAAATTTTCTCTTTCTTTATATTCATCATCCTCTCTCAATCTTTTTATTCTTTCCTTGGTCTTAACGTTTTCTTCCTCTTTATATTTATCATCTTCTCTTAATGTTTTTATTCTTTCTTTGTTTCCAACATTTTCATCCTTTTTTTGGGGGATTTTCCTTTTTATTGTTTCTTTGATTTTAACATTTTCCCGATCTGATTTCAATGGACGAGCCACAACTCCCCGACTTCGCCGTAGACCAACCCCGTAGGGGTATGGGACTTACCGGTCGCCACGCTACCCCCTCCGTTCCGAGCCCTGAGGAGCTTTACCGGAGGTCGTCTTTAGACCCTGTAACTAATTACATCTCGATGCCTCGACAGACATTTGCATTAGTAAAATACATATCAAATTTCACCTTCATGTAGGCCTCAAATGGACATCTATCTTCACATCCAACCTAACATGATTCCCTCAAACTAATTAACCGAAAACGCGGTATCGCGAACCCCCGCGCCAAGTCCAGATTTGTCAGCACTGTTAGTTCGTGAATACCCCAGAAAACGAACGAGTTTAAAGTTAAATCAGCTAGACCAGCTCATTGGAGACCAGACGAGAACCGATGTATTCAACGTGGTATGGCCGTTGGCCTCATTGAAATCAAGCTAGCGGACCCAACAGCTTTTCTCAGAGCTAATGCAAAACACGGCCCTTTTCAGGGTTATAAATTACAACGATCCGTCGAAGCCAATCGACGACAACAGCAGCCCTTCTCAGGGCTTCTAAATGGTTATACAGCGCCATGTCCCGTCGAATCCATTCGGCGACATACTTATCATCTTCTCTTAATTTTTATATTCTCTCCTTGTTCTTAACATTTTCTTCCTCTTCTAGTTTTTTTTTAGATATATTTCTTCACGTTATCTTTCTTTTTCCTGTATGATTGGTTCTTTTTCTTTTTTTATTGTTCAATAAATAATCTAATAATAAAAACTGAATATTTTACACTGTAAGGTTGAAATTAACATTTGTAACGGTACACAGAAGTTCACTAACCGGAATTTTAATTATTATTTAATTTTGTTTATACGATACACCGGAAATCTGAACCTTTTGTTAGTGAGCTACTCGCGAAGATACGAATAATACTGATCTAGTAACACGAGTAATAAAGGGACTTTTACTCTATCCTAATATATCATGTAAGATTGTTGGATTAATAATTGTATAAATATCTGACGTTAATAAAAACTAATATTTCAGCAATTGCGTAAGTCTCCACTTTATTACAGAATTGGAGGATTGTATCTCACTTTCAAATGAAATAAATTTAAATAAAGTGCAGCAAAGAATGTGTATATGTAATTTAATAGGCGTACAAGGAAGTTATGTGGTGTTCACATCAGATTTTCAAAAAATAATTTACATTTAATTTACATCGGCGAAATCAATAATATGTATTAATGACTTCAATCATAAAAGATATGAAAAATTTTACATTTTTAACGAAAATTTCGGAATAGTAAGTCCTTACAACTTCGGGCTACTAGCGTCAAAAGTTTGCATTATTATTAGATAATTAGCACTAGTAAAAAAATTCAATCTTATATCTGTTATGACACATTATATTAAATGTGTATTCCAGGAAGAAAGAAAAATTGAATAATATAACTGCAAATAAATCATCGCTTGCCGAGTTGTGTGCATCGCCAGTAGGACTACGTTTTTCATTAGAAATTTGTATTTTCTATTATTTAGTATCGAGTGTTTCTTCGTACACCAGGATTTTCAGTTATGGTATTTTTGAATCGGATCTATTTTATGTACAATTTTTATATTTACTTTCGTAAAAATAGTAAGCCACTCACAACCATTCATGCACATCACATTTGTGAAGTACTGTAATTTTTAGGACGTTAATTACGGGGCAGAATTATTGATTTCTTATGGCTTTTTACCTGAAAACTTGTAGAGAATCTAATTCTGAACAAAATGGTTGAAGATAACTTGAGTAAAACAAAGAAAAGTTAGAATTTTATTTAGAAATATTACATTACTAATTACTACATTTTTCAGAAAAGTACTTATTTAATGTAAAAAAAACCATCGTTTTTTGGTGATGTGAAAAATTTGTAAAAAAAATTACTGTTAAAAAACTGGAAATTACGCAACAATTGTAAAATAAAAATAAATAGATAAAAATTACGTAATAATATTTTTTTTTTATTAATGACAAAAATACAATATATTATTTGAAAAATTATTATTTCAAAGTTGGCAATAAAATAACAGCGTAACAATGTTCAACAATGCATAATACTGTATTAGGATTTAAATCATCCTGTAAGGTACATTAAGTATATGGAATACTGTTAGCTGTGCTGTTGTTAGTGAAGGTTTTCCGTGAATTTTAGTTTGAAAATTATCGGATTACCATTGAAGTAACGCCATACTTATTTGCAACAGAGGAATACGCTGATATGGTATTAATTTTGGGTGTGCGCAATGGTATTGCTATATTTACTGCAGTAGAATATGAAATAAGTTTACCGAATCGCAGGATTCCAGACGCCAAAACAATTGGCGTGACTTTTCGCAATATTCCGGGAAACAGGTTCACTACCTAGTATACACTCCAGCTACAAACGATGTGTTCAACACGACGTTGTTATTGACCGAATTATTGTTGACATTGTTATTGAGGAGGTTATTGTTGATGCAGTCCAGTCGTCCTTACATGAAGTCTTCCTAAGAGCTTCGGAGTTTCGCACTCAATGGCTTGGAGGGCACTTAAACAAAACAAGTTTTATCCTTTTATCATAAACAGCCAGTTCAACATCTATACCCAGGAGAGGTCCACTTCTCTTGGAGTTCTGCAACAGGTGGAATACAAATCGATAACTCTATAATTATGTTTGTTTTCCGACGCGGCAAATTTCACTCGAGATGGCCGTCAACAACTTACGCAATGAGCATACATGGGCAGAAGTAAAGCCTCATGAAACGGTGGAACACAATTTTCATCACCGATTTAGCGTCAGTGTATGGTGCGGCCTTCTTCACAATCAGCTCTTTGGACCGTCATATTACCTGATCGCTTAATTGTTGTGGCCTAGTTGCACTTTCTTCAAAAATTGCTGCAGCTGCTTGATGATGTTCGTCTTGCGTTGAGACGCAGAGTATACTTTCAACACGCTGGCGCTCCTCCCCATTTCTCTTACGCCATTTCCGCTCAAATCAACATTTCCCTAGGAAATGGATCGGTCCTGGAGGTCCACGTTACTGACCATCAAGATTGCTTGACCTAACACCTTTAGATTTTTACGTCTATGAATGGATGAAAAATATTGTATACAAAACAAAAATACATTCTCTTGAAGAATTAATTGTCTATATTATGGATATTAGTGAGAAACTTAAGGACAGCCCTGAAGAACTAAAAAGAGCAACAAAAGCGGTACAGAAGCGTACCAAGAAATGTGTTGATAATGGCAAGCTCATTTTTGAACATTTATTATAAACTGGTACGCATCATGCAGTTGTATCGTTTTTAAATAAGATTCGAATTTTTCTTACTTTTCTTTGTTTTACTCAACTTAACTTAAACCATTTCGTTCAAAATTAAATTCTTTACAGGTTTTATTTAAAAGGTTTTTTCTTTAAACAAAACTTTAAAATGTGTTTATTACCCTTTTAACAAATTTAGTGTACGTCAAACACAAAAAACAGAGTTTTTTCCTCCATTTATTGGTTTTTACCCTAAATTTCTCAAAAACTACTGTAGCTGGAGTTCTGGGACAAACTTTATACGATTTTTCCGGTAAAATCCATAAGAAATCACTAATTCTGCCCCTTAATTAACGTCCTAAAAATTTCAGTAAGATCTCATTTCACATAGATAGCGGGAATCCAAGTGAAATCTTTCACTAGCCGTAACTCGCAATCGAAGTACTTTAGGAGATAAGTTTCTGTAAACTTTCTCTATTATTTTTAAATTTCAAAAGGTTATGAACGTCCCGGGAGCACTGCTTCGTGATACATTCTCTATATATTTTTCAAAAAATATAATAATAATTTGAGTGGAAGATTTATTTTATTTTTTTATTCGGATGTTTTGTGTTGTAACCTTGATCGAATTACACATTTGGGACTACTATGCTATAATTTTTTATTTGCATAACATTATTATGAAATAATTTTGATTTTCATAAAATACATTATATTGCAAAATATCTTATAATAATAATAATAATTGATTTGATTAATATTGATTTTAATTAACTAGTAATGGAAATGTTTATTTTTAAATTTCATTTAGTTTAAGCTACTTGATAAAAACTTTCTCTTATTCCGGGAAGCTCTAATTCCGAGATTAATCTTAGAAAGTTTATTTAATGATGATCTGGTTTGTCAAGAATTATATATGATTACTTGTTTTAACTCCATAACAAGTTTAAAAATAAATTAGAAGTTATTAAAATCTTATTATAAAACAGTTTTGAAGGTAGTATCTATTTTTTTTTAATTTGTTATAAAAAATTTGTTTTTGTTAAGATAACTCTTTAAGTGTTACCCAACTGCTGGTTAAATGTATAGTTACCGCTATTGCTTATTGATGGTATTACAGCTAATAATCAGTATAATTGTTGAACCCAGATTCAATGAGTTTGAGATTCAGCTGTTAATAATCCTAAAGAGGAAGAGACGGTCCAACTTTGCTACATAGTTAACTACATACCTGTCTAGGTAAGGTAGCATTTCACAGATCCATATCCACAGAATCAGGCACCGGGAGAAACTTTAAGATGCCCACCGTTTTGTATTATCTAATATTTTAGTCTTTGAAAAGAGTTATTACTTTGTGACATCTCTGTTGAATTAACTCCAATTTCTTCTCTGATTCTGATCTTCAACTCTTTAGTCGTTATCTAGCATTGAGAGTACAGTCTTTCATAATTTATCCTGAAGCTAAAGTCAGCCTAAGGCGAATCAGAGAACCTAACAGGAATTGATGATCACCAATAAGAGTAAAAGAGACCAGTGACTAAGAGCTGGAAAGAAAAAGAGAAAACAAAATTTGGAGAAAATTGAAAAAGAAAAAATGAAAAGAGAATTCGAAAAAAAATAGTATTGAGAAGGACGACCAAGAATAAAAAAAACGAAAATATAAAGAGCAGAGAAATAAGACGAAAAAGGAAAAATGTAGGAGTGTGTGAAAGAAAAAGAGAAACAGAAAAATAAAGAAGATAGAGGGATGAGAGAAGCAAAAAATAATGAGAAAAAAGAAAGGATTAGAAGAAGTACAAAAGAAAAAGAGAACAAGAAATTCTGAAAAAAGAAACAAAAGATCACTGAAAGAGAAGAATAAAGAAAAGCATAAAGAGAGGTATATACTTTTATTTGAAAAAAAAAAAATGGAAGAGAAATAAAAGAGAAAAGTGATTAGACTTATCATCCATCCATAGATTACGTAGATGGATTCGGCTGAAGCAAGCGTAGTTTTCCTCGTTGGGAAATAAATCTACAAAACAGGATGAAATGTAGCGGATGTAAAATGTACAATTACCCGTAGTTCTTGCAAACGTTACTCATTGTGCTTAGCAAGACGATAACCTACCCTGTTCTTCTGAGGGAATCTAAAAGAAACAAAAAAATGCGCTACAGACACTACAGTAGGTAATATTTAGCGGTTGTGTTCCTTTTAAGACATGTTTTACTAGATGAAAAAGATATTTGAGTAATCTACTGCCCCGATCCAAAAAGAGATTTAATAAAAATAATTGTATTTATTTAAATACAATATTTAATAATTAAATTATCCTTATTACAAATATAAGATCATTTTTTTATATTTAATAAATGACATATTTTCAGCTACGTTAAACTCAAATTGGACAAAGACAGTTTGTGTATGTAGGGTTTGGACGTACTTCATGTTGAAATAATATTATTTTTACTACGGCTGTATTATAACGTTTGAATTACGCGACTGGAACTTGTATCATAATGAGAGTCATTATGAAACAAAGTTTCATTATGATACAGGTGTTCACCCAATCAAAAGCCTACTTTTTTCAACCACTAACTAGTCAGAAGCGGTATTTTTTAATGTATCAGCTGTTTTTTTACTTTGATTTTAATCTGATTTAGTTGACTGTCATTTTAGGCGTGATGCATAATATACTATTAAAATAAAGAAAAAGAGGACAATAATTTGAACAATAATAATTTGACAACAATAATTTGAAATTACTACGTTAAATCAGTAAGGTTTTCTTTCAAGAAACCTTTCAGTTGTGTTTGTAACATTGATCGGAAAACTCTTGTACCTCTAGAATTTCTTAAGCGGAGATTTAGTACAATAGTTAACATCAAAAATGTTTTTAGTAAGTACTAATGATCTACTTTTATACTCTTAGACTTAAATTGCATTTACTGGATTGTCGTTAAACATTCAGTATACCACTATATATATACTGTACTGATTCGTTTATTAAATTTACAGAACAGTTAAATTTTGATTAACAGGATCTAAAATTAAAACACAGTTAAATTAACCGTTACGTTTCTCATTGAGAATAAAGTTTTATTACGCCTAAAATAAAATAAATAAAATATACATATAAACGGCTATAGACGGGAGGGGGCCATCTGGTAGCTATAATGAGCTAATGGGGTAGTTATAATGAGCAACTCCCGATGCGTTCGTTATCCTCATGGTTATGAAAATATTAAATATTTTACAAAATTTCATTAAAGAAGAAAAATTAGTTCTTTATATTTCTGGTGGCAGAAATGTAATGAAGGATTACTTAAAACCTTTCCCGGTATAATACGGATCTATCTTGAAAATATGAAAGCGCTATTTGGTTGGTTCTCTTCTGATGCTCTTGTAAACAACCACAGACAGTCACACCCACAAAATTTGAATTTATATATATTTAAATACTAGCAGACCCGGCAATGTAGATTTAAGTGTATATATATATATATATATATATATATATATATATATATATATATATATATATATTAAATGAACAAAATTGAACGTTTGATAAAACATTAACAAAATGAACATTACGGAAATTCACAAAATTTAACCTTTTCCTTTCACCGTTTTCCCTTCCTCCTTTTATCACTTTCCTATTCCCTTACAACATTTTCCTTTTTCCCATTTTCATTTTTACCACATACCCTTTCCCCCAACCCTTTCGACCATTTCCCCCTTTCCCTTTCGTTCTGCCATTTCTCTTTCCCTTATTTCCTTTTCCCCTTCCTTTTAACCACGTTCCCCTTTTTCTCTTTTCCCCTTTCCGTTTTCCCTGTTTCCCCTTTATTATTTTTTCAATTTTCCCTTTCTTCCCTTTTCCGATTTTTCTGTTTCTTCCTTTTTCCCCACGCGTAAATCGGTCCAGTAGTGTTTTAGTTTAGAGCGGACACACACATCGGAAACATTGAAATGAAATCGTAAAATATTTAGTATAGCATTTGTTGCTTTTACGTCCAACAGATAGCGCTGCTTTTCAAAAAAAAGCATGTTATATCTGTCAAAGGTGTGTCATCTTAGGTATATAAGTAGTTGGTATATAAAAACACGCGCGTATTCGAATGCAACATTGTGTAAAAATTTCAAAGCAATCGATGAAGAACTTTCGGAGATTTAAGATTTCCACTTGATCAATTTCATTGAAATTTGGATATGCTTTATTAGTGTATCTGAAGTTATTCATGAGAAAATTTCATGAAGATTATTTTAGTTGTTCTTGGGTTACGCTCAATTTAATGTCAAAAAAATGTGAGTGGGCCAAGTAAAAGCGTGTTTCGTTATGATTCCGCAAGTTGGAGCGTTGACGTTTCTTTATCTGCGGTATCTTGTTAGCCAATAGTGTTTATTATTTTTATTTATTTTAGTGCGTTTTGACAACTTTTTTTTATGGATTAAAGGTTTTTTTTGTAAAATTTTAGATTTGTTGATCTTTTTCAAAAGGAAACAAAATAAAATAACGTAAATCGATCTTTTTGCACAGAATTGCACAAGAATTTTTTTTCGTTATAAACACGAACCTATCATTAATATATTTTTCGATTTTTGTTTGTCATTCCATGAGAAAATTATGTTTTTTTAATTATCTTAAAACTCGGCATTTATATTCATTTTAAAAAGGTTTTGAAAGATTAAGAAGATATCGGTGTATAAATCGAGTTCGTATTACTAAACGAATTAAATAATAAATGCAATAATCGGGTTTACTCAAGGTTGTGGCAGCACTCTCGACCTAATCCTGCAAAAACAGTAAGTAGACTATGAATTTTTTAGTGTAGTAATCGTTAGCGTCTGCTTTGTAAACCGATACTGAGGTTAAGTTATTTTTTGTTTCATTTATTCATTAAATATATATATATTACTATTTATGAATTCCAATATTCTTAATAATGATTATAATAAAGTGTATGAAATACAAATCTTCATCTAAATTAAAAATTGCTGATTTTGCACAAATTAAAAATTATTGCGAAGAAAATGAATAGGTGACGATAAGGCCTGTTCACGATTGGCGGAAAAATGAAACATTAAAAAAACGTTCTCTGTTAATTGCGCAATGCGATCACGCAAATCATCTTGGCCTAAATTAGAAATTCATACGTATAAAATTTTTATAAATAATTTTAAAAAATGTAATTATTTTTGCGAAGACTAACAAATATAAATAACCCCTTGTTTTTTTTTTAAGCATAGCTCCAGGCTATGCTGCAGGAAGGAAAGTATGGTAATCAGTCAGAGAATCGTGTGTAGTTTTTTGCACAGCTCGAGTTTCACGACCCAGGCAGCCCAAAAAAAAGTAGTGAAGAGGTAACGTTCGTTCGTATGTATACACGTATGTACATGTGTTGGGATGTTTGAAGATTAATAACTTTCGGCTGGATAAATTACGGAGACTCTTGTATATGGGACAATTCGTTGGTAAACTTTTGGGGCCAATATCTCCATGGGTGGGGTAGAAATTTTTTTGGGATCAATTTTATCCAAATTTTGCAAACAGCCCCTCTTTCTACTAAGCTCAGTACATGCGTGCAAGTTTATCTTACCATTTAAAAAAATATATATACCCTAAGATTCCCCCTTCCCAAAAACCGAAAAAACTATCTTTTATTTTATTGTATATTTTTAACTGCATTTTTTAAACGTTTTCCTAGGCATATTAGTAGTGCAAGTGACCCCAAAAAATACTTTAAGGAAACATTGGGAGTAGGAGAGCTGATCAAAATTTTAAAATTTAGATTTTTTTAATTTTAAAAAAGTTTTAATAATATTAAAAGTTATACATTAAATAAATATAAGTATTTAATGTATATGATATAAAGTTAATACATTTTTAATAGTAATATTACAATTAAATTTTTATCATAATTTATCCCTTAGACCCAAAAAATAAATTTTAGGTAACTTTTTGTTGGTTGAACATTTTTCAGGGGAACCTTTTTTTAATTTCTTCCATTTAACATAGTAAACGTAGAATAATCAGAAAATTTTCTTGGAAGAAGATTTTGGTGGTGGGGAGAAAGAAATACCGATTTCTTTTTTTTGAATTTTTAAACATTTTTTAGTTTAATTTAAACATATAATAATAATTTTACGATAAAACTTATCATAAATTACTCCCCACACCAAAAAAATAACTCTTAGGTAACTTTTTTGATGTATCATTACTTTTCCACTATAAAAAAATAAATGATCAAGCCAGGAAAGTATTACAACTATATTGTCAACCTTTTTACCTTTTTTTCTCTAATTTTCAAATAAAGTTATCTGCACATCACATTCCATTTTTCATGTTAATTTATTTGTATGTTAAAAAATCATTTACTTTCTTTAATATATTTCTATATTGAACTTAATTATTATTTAAGCACCTTTAAATACCTTTTACTCTCTTCCAGCGTACCCAGAATTACATTCTAATCGAGAAAAATTATCTGTGTATTTTAGATTAGAATCCATGTTTCAACTAATTGTTCTTCAATCCTTTTTCATTTTTTTCTTATTCTTCTCGTTTTTCCTCTCTCTTTTATTTTAGGGGGTGTTCTATGTTATATAATACGTCTGACAGGTTTTATGTTTAAATCATCCTCTTGGAATATCGTACTTCGTTATAAAATAAGAATGAAAATTGTTTGTGAAGTTTTGTTTTCCCTAAAAATAGCATGCATTTGTTTCATGTCATTGTTTATATCAAAATCTTTGGTTATTACGCATCTAAAGCGCCTGAGTACCAAGGGGCACTTGACGAGGTTACTTTCTGTAAGAGTAACGATGTTCAGTATCCAGGAACTCTGTGCTGTAAAACAGTGTGTAGGTATCATTTGTAAGGGCTTAATTTGGTGGACTTTAAAAACTAATATGCAATACAGCTCTAACTTGTTGAGTGAACAGTTCAGTTAATCATATTTCGAGCCTGGCTTGGAAGAATATTTGTTAATCTTAAGATCGGTTATTATTGCGAGAGCTTTTGAGATAACTTAAAAACTTTAAGATAATAGGATTTAATATAATTTTTATTTAATTTACTAACAACTTTTATATTTTTTTTAGCCTGAAATATCGGGATGTTGACTTACTAAGAGATTCTGTACTTATATATATATATATATATATAAGAATTTTAAATATAAAAAAGAAGAGGCAGCGTAATATGGCGAAACAAGTAGTCTGATATAAGGTAGAGATATAATCAGTTATTTATCAGATAGAAAGAGACGGTAACGTCCATTCAATTTCACTATGAGTATTATATTACAATATGGCATCGCATTTCCTTGCATATTAAAGACTTTTTTCTAATTTTATAGAACGATTGAGTTCACAATTTCCATAAATTTAATTTTGATATTTTAATTACGTTATTTTAGTAGGAGCATAAAAATATAATTATAATTTATTTTTTATTTTGTTTACTACTTTTTTATTTAACTGTTGTTATTATTAATGACTACATATAAAGCATGTTAGAGATCACGTAAGCTATTTAAAAGGAGAAAAAGAGAACCCGTTACTTAGAACATTCGGGCTGGTTCGGTGTAGAATTACAGCGGATGAGTAGAGAAACACGTTTATACAATACCATACTATAAGTACATTGATTATGTAGATAGTTTATTAATATCTAGGCTGTAAGAACTCTGTATTGTTAAATGGATTTTTGTAGCTGTTTAAACAAAAAGGTTTTATATACAATTTTTTTTTTCAATTTATAAGTTATATGGAGAATTTATTTAGTTATAACTTTATTACTAAGTACCGAGCTCATATTATTAATTAATTTAAAAATATATATTATTGAGTTCTTAATTAGTGAAGCACAATATTTTTATATTTAGCTAAATTGTGTATTTTATATTTGTTTTGTACTCAATGAGATTGCTGACCATAGGAAAGTTACTGTTAAAATTTGTGTAAGGAATAAATATGAGCAGTTGTTTAACGTTTATATTCAAAAGGCGTAACTGGATACATAACGTACATAGACGTAACTTCAGGAAACATTATCGGATTGTTTTTTAAACCTTGTAATGAAGCTAGATTTTAGTAGTTGCGAAATTCCGAAATTAATTAGTTTTCAGTAACAGCTGAAATTATAGAAACTATACTAATCCCTTCTATGAAGTTCAATTTTTCCCTTCATCTTTTTTTACTTTATTTCCCTTGAAGTGATAGGTAGGAAAATCTTACATGTTTAGATTCTTTGCAAAAAAATAATCTTTAAGTTCTTTTCTCTTATAATAGTTTGGTTGGGAAGACTCTTATCCTCAACAAACCTTATATCCTATAACCTCAGCTATCTGATTAATTTATATGATGTTATTCAGACACCCTATTTCTTTTGTAACGTTTTTAGCCTAATTAAAGAGAACCAAATAACCAAATAAGAACCAAATTCACTAAACTTGATTGTTTTAATACGAGTATACGGTCATGACCTTTTTTTTAAACCCTATTCTGACCCAAAGTCTCTCTTTTCCAATTCATCTTAAAAAGATTTCATTTCGAAATCTATCAGTTACCTTTAATAATCCCATGTAAAAATATATCTCAAAGCCTCTATGTATCTTCGGCTGTCATAAGGTACATGATTTGCAGTGATAAAGAGAACATTTCCTGTACAGATAATATGAAAAATTTCTTTAAAATTGAACTAAATTACAACAGTTAAGCGATATACAAGGCCATTAATTAAGGATAAATGATAATGGGTGGAACTGTATAAGTAAGCGAAACTCTTGAAGATGATCGCTATAAAAAAAGAACGCTACTTGCAGTTTTGCAGAGTGTTATATATATAGCTCCTAACCATAAAAATCTGTATTTTTGGTAAAGCAGTTTTTGGGAGTTATTTCTATTTTATTAATAAATTACATAAAAAAATTAGTGTTAATTATATTAGTGAACTATTTTGAAGTAGCTTTTGAAAGTTTTCCGAGGTCTGGTTTTAATATGATGACTTTTAAAATAATATAGTATTTTTTGTTCTCAGTAA
Source organism: Lycorma delicatula (assembly GCF_047948215.1). Classification (NCBI taxonomy): domain Eukaryota; kingdom Metazoa; phylum Arthropoda; class Insecta; order Hemiptera; family Fulgoridae; genus Lycorma; species Lycorma delicatula. Next base: position 174,326,094 of record NC_134456.1, on the reverse strand, counting down.
AGATAATACTTGATTTTGCATTAAACTGTACGTTTTCACAAAACGTTTACGGGATGGATACAGTTTCAATGATCACCTAAATGGAAAAAGTTGTAAATAAAAAAGAATTTCCATTAATCTCATTAAAAGAATTTTCTTGCAATCTTGATTGCAAGCAATCATTTGATTGCTTGCAATCTCTGGTGCTATTACATAAGATCCATTCATCACAATCACACAGTGCTCTACGCAAGTGTACATAGAAGTACGAGTATAACAACATTTTTCATACGGTAATATGAGGCACCTTTGCTTCTTTTCTGAAAGTCGCGGAGGTTCTCGCCCCGTTTTAAATGAGTTCATCTTTCCTTCACAATTATTTTCCGTCCGATCGTTTATTGAGATTATTAAAGTATGTGCGTAACATAATATCTACACTTAAATCTTCGAGCTGCAAAATTACCACCGCAGGTAGATCGTATACCAAATTCCCTTCAAGTCTAACTTTCTGGTCGGAACGAAGTCTTCTCGGTATTCTTCTTGGAATACCTTTATTCCTTACTACCTATGTAACTTCTTGTAAGTCATATCTGCTGGTTAAAGATGGACTTCCATCGGCTTGTAACCAGATAACTACCTGAAAATTATTGCCATACGAAAAGAACAGAAATGAATTAAGTAAAAATGTCCACGGAATTTCTAATAGATACCTACATCAACATAACAAAACAGCCAATACATTATTTCCTAGTATTTATTCAACTCCGAGCATAAACTAGAAAATTTCAGTAAAAAAACAAAACGCCTCTTTTAAAATATGTGCCCGAGGATAATGTCTGCTACTTCAACACTTATGTATAAATTCATGCCAAATTTTGAAGGTGTCTTTACTAATACATATTGTCTCTAGCCACATGTGATCTCACTTGGAATATCTAAACATAATCTTCTCCGCAAATTCTCCACCTGTGAACAAAATGATGGCAGGCAATACCCTACAATTTCCACGTAATGTACACAATATGAAGTATTGTCTACAATTTTTAGTTTCCCTAATGAATGACTAAATCTCCTATGGCCTATCAAGATAATCTCCTATGGCCCTTTTAGATAAGTTCTGTGTAATGGAGGAAATTAGGGTACGTGTAATTCTACCTACAAATGGAGTGTCTATCATTCCTGCCATGCATTTCCAGTTTTACAGTTATAGTAAACGTTATATTATATTGTAATTGATTGTTATCGAAATACACTTACGAGAGAATTCGTTTAGAGCCTTAGTCGTCACTGAAAAAGAACTTACATCCTTTAGATCTAGGCTCTTAGGATCTTTTAGAACCTGAAAAAAACAGCCCGTCTCTAGATACAATTTATGCAGGTGTTTTGTACGTTTTACTTCGTGTATCTTAGCTCTGTAAAACAGTGTCTTTTACGGCACACTGTCCCATAAAATAACACTGCTCGTGGAATAAAAAAAACTCTTATTTCTGCTTACTCTACCTACTACCCAAAAAATCTTCCTAATTAAATTCAGCATTCTTGTAAAAAGCTATTTACTTACATATGAGGTTTACTTTCAAATTAATTGAACTTTTTTTGTCATATATTTACCTGCTTTTGAGGAAGTTTTACGTTCTGGTTATACAACGTGATAATTGCTAATTAGATACTGATCTGGCTACTGGATGTCTAAAACTGGGATAAATCATGCATTACAAAAAAAACTGGCAAAATCGACCATAATTCTTACAGGCTTTCGCAATTAAAATTCTTAATAACGCAGAAATGAACAAGGTTTATTTGGTATAAAACACGACCTTTTCAATCAAATAGATCACCAGATGAAACATTTGTTCGTGACAGATACATCGGTATAGATTTTAAGTTTTATAAACGGTTATTTAGAGTTTTTTAATTATTTTATTCCAATAGCCGTTTAGAACACACTCGTTACAAGTTCAGAACCATACTAAATCAGTTAGTGATAGGCATGTACGATGTTGCAGTGCTGAACTCTCAACAATTGGTAAAGAAACGGTTACGGATGGTGCATCATATTGCGTAATTACCATGTTCATTTTAATCCAGTGTGAATATGAAAATTAATTAATTTCCCAATTATCCATCATTTTTTTTTAAACAAAAAAGAAACTTTTACTAACGAATAATTTGGTTCGATGACCACCTGTATAATTTATTCCGATCTTAAATTATTACATTCTTTCTGAAGTAACGTTATGAAATCGTAAAAAATTTTAAACACTTAATTTTTCCTCCTGTTTTTAAAGTTAATCTTTATTTAGGAAGTAGAGGATTATTTACATAATGTATCTAGTAAACAAGTTCTACGTAAACAAGTCTGCATAATAAATTTTTGTAATTTAACTATCATTTAATTTGTATTAGACTTAGATCGAGACAAAAGTTATAAATAGCAATAAATAAGACACAAAAAGATGTAACTTTAGTGAAAGCTAAAATAGGATTTTTTATAGACCTGCCATGTTGGAACCTAAAAACGTATCTTTTTCAACAACAAAAATCTGAAATAACAGAAAATTTTGTTTGCAATTATGCAAAAGAGTGGATTTTTTTTAATATAATGATATTAGAGGAAAGACAAATTAACACAAAAGGAAAGTCGTTTTGTTGAACGTGTCTTAAATACGATATATGTAACTGTAATAATGTAAAAAAAAACAACAGTGCGGTGAGCAGTTTAGAGATTCCAAATAATTCCTTGTGAATTTTGTGAATCTGGACCGTTGGAGACGGCACTCCATGAAGGACGTAAGTTATTCATGGAATTGCTGTAAGAAGACGTAAAATTCTCGCATGCCCATCTAACATACATCACTTACGTGATGAATGTCCTAAATTATAAAACAGTCATTTTATCGTATTAATTTTACTTTACATTCAACCATTTATAATAGCAATGCAATTTATGTTCCTAGTACATCGAACAGGAGTTTATTAAAAGTTGGTGTACCTCATAATGCTGGTTACAGCGTACTTGTTAATAGATGATTTAAAAATAATATTTGTAATTAAAAGCATAATAAATATATATACACACCCACGTAGCAGTAAATTTTACTTGTTATTCTCATCCTCCGATTATTATCAGTTTTGTGACGTAACAGCACGTCCTACTTGTTGCCCGTTTCCATGACTACACCATCACATGGTCCTTACTTCGCTTTACGTAACGTTTTAGAGTGACGCACAAACAGCGATGAATGGTACTGTTAGCATGTCGTTCATTTAACTGAAATAATATGTGTTTTTTTAAATTCTAAACAAAAGTAATTAATTAATTAGCTGATGTAAATAACTGAATCTGAAAGTGATTAGTTGATGTTATTAGCAACCACTCTGTGTGGTCTATTATATTTAATTATTACGCAATTTCACTATATTAATTAAGAATTTTAAAAAGATTTTATGCTGTGATTAAATGCTAATAATTAATGTTAAATAAAATTATAATTGTGTTTTTTGTGACATTGCACCTCCTTGAATCCGCTTTCTGTTAATTGTGTAATCTGATACACCAGTACTGATGGATTCTAAACATTTTATTTGAATTAACATTTATTATATAATAATAATTATCGCGAAGACAATATATCGTGAAACAATTATATTATAACGCCTTAACAATAATAATTATATACTGTAAAATACGCAAAATAAATAAATATATATATATTTTATTTTTACTTTTATTTTATATAATTATTTTCACGTATATTATTTCATATTATTTTTTAACTATGTTTTTAAAAACAAATAGATAAAAAAAAGATCCGGTTTTCTAGAGACTAAGTGTACTAACGATTTATAAATTGTGATAATCAAAACAAACTTCAGAATCATAATTTTCTTAATACATGTGTAAATACATGCATAAATTTCTTAATGTTAAGTAGTATGAATTGTCTCTACTCTTTCTATATTGTGTATACCCATGATGTTAAAGCGTTTTTAATTGGAAAAACTATTTCTTTTTTAAGGATTTGAAGATTTTCAACTGGTTGGTATTAATATGTTTGTGTGCCAAAATTTAGCATTTCATATAGAAAAAAACATTTTTTGGTAAATTAAATTACGGAATTTATTTTCTTTTTAAATGTAAAAATTATTTTTCAATAATCATGGGGAAAATTATTATTTCAACTGCTAAAAATACCTAAATAAATGTAGCATCATTATTTGCATAACTATAAAAAATAATAAAATTTCATCAAAATCGAAGAATGTTTTTTAAAAATTAAACCAAATAATTTTTTTTCAATGTATGTGTATAATAACAGTGTTTTCTTTTATGTTTGATATGAGATATAATAAATTTTCCATAATTCTCAAAGAAACAAAAAACGTTTTTTAGAATATTTAAGTTTTGTTAAATATGTTTTGAAACCGAATTTACCACTTACTTTAGGCCTATATATGGTGATTCCTTGATGTATCTATGTCCATATACTTCATCCTCTGTTTAGAATGTTCTAATAAATAAATTTTTGTAATATGTTTGTTTAAACTTTTTTTTCCATATTTAACTTTAAATGTGAGGAAACGTTATAATATATGTTACTTAATGTTCAATAAAATAATAAAGTTTAATAACGTTAACAGAAATATGCTAAGGAATTTTTTATATAATGTTTAGGCAACTATTATTCATATTTATTACCGACTTTTCGAAGAAAAGTACGGTATTACTTTCGGTTGCATGGTGTGAGTGGGGTTGTGTAAAATATATTTTCCTTACATTTGAGGCATGAGGAGAACAAAAATACCATTTACTTACAATGAAAGATGTAAAATGGGGTCTCCTTATACATATAGGTCTATGTATAAAATTTTGTAGCTCGTAAATCTCTAAATCTATTCGATCAATTTCATTGAAATTTAGATATGCTATAGTAGTCTGTATTATGCATGTGAAAATTTTATGAAGATTGGTTGACTCGTTCTTGAGTTACGCTCAATTTAAAGTCAAAGGAAATTTGAGGTTTTGTTGACTGTGTAGTGGTGTACTTTTCATACGCACTTATACAGTGAGTCACAGTGGTGAGTAAGTGAGTTTGAAATTTGATGCTTGTGTGTAGGGTCTACTCGTTCATCGAACGTATGTAGTGCGTTGTATTTAGAAAATCAATGCGTTTCTGACTGCTTTTCTGAATACGAATTAGTGAAGGCATTGGAAAATTATAGTTTCTTTACGTTTAAAGCAGAAAAATTTGTATGCAAGTTACATCTGCATACTAGCATTCTAACGAGATATTTAAGCCGCGCCAGTATCTTATTGTAATGTTTGCGGCCATGAATTTCTTTAATAAAATAAGTTGTTATAAACCAGATTAAATGGTCATTTACGGTTAGAATGGAATAATTGTTCCACGAGTTAGATTTCGATAACTGTAATTTAATTCGAATTATTTTAAATTGTACCTCCAGTTTCTTATCAATTTTAGGAACTTTTGCTTTACTTTAAAAACTTAATTACGGTAAATTTTTTATTTTCATATTTAACAGGTCCCTAATTCTCCAATAGTTTAACTTAAAAATGTTTAAAATGGTATAATTTAATGAATTTGATATTCCTCCTAAATTATAATTCATTGCCTACCTTATAGAAATTAAATTCATGAAGTTAGGTAAAGAGATAAGCATTCTGAAAAAAATATCAAAAATAAGATTGCGTGTTTTTTTTTGTCTAGAAGCGTTAATGGAATCTTCAAAATCATTAATAGAAATTTTATTGATAATAATGAAATAATAAAAATGATTACGAAAATATTGAATTTAAGCAGCCTTTTTACTGCTGTGATTGAAATTAACCTTTCATGCTGTTTCATTTAAAAGACTTGTTTCATATTTTCCAAACCCTCTATATACTTTCTCTTAATTTACGTTTTAGGCTGAAAAGTATTCCAGTTTTCATAAATATAAAAATGTTAACATTTGCATTTATTACTGTTACTATTATTGTTAAAAACAAGTTCTAAAAAAGTATTTATCGTTAAACTTTTTTTTTTTTATTATTATTGATAAGTCTGAGAAATTCCATTTACGCACCCCCCCAGACTCACACGGGTTCGGCAAATATTATTAAGAGCCTATGTATACCCGCACCCTGCTGACTAAAACTACTGTCTCACCGTTCCTCCTCCTCCGGGATCGGTCCTGCAGTTTAAGCATTGCGCGGGCCCAGGAGTCCAGAGTCCCCGTTCTTCATCGGTCACCCATCAGCACAAGTGCAGACGCACGACGGCGTCACAGGGGGTTGTCCTTCGCCTCTTCACCTTCAAGTCACTTTCTTCGCCTGAGTTTCATGTCTTTTATATGCAACTCCGATTCCCTGCTGGGTGATCTTCAGTCCTCTTAGTGATCTGGGTCCTAAATCAGTCTCTATCCCATTGAAAAGTAAAACCAGAGAAGCTAGAGGCTTCTCTGGTTTTAGTTTTCAGGATACTTGTTGCTAGGTGTACTACCTTGTCTCATTCCGCTCTTCCTATCAACATGTATGGAACTGTTTCTTCCGGAGAAAGCCAGCTTAACCCCGCATCTTGTCTGACCACATCCCACCGCTGGCATTGGTAGAAGGGGTGCTCAACGGTATCTTCAAGATCGCAGTACCTGCATAGAGGTGACGCTCTCCTGCCAAATCGATGCAGGTAGGCTTCAAACTCGCCATGTCCAGAAAGAAGTTGCGTTATATAAAAAAACCTACCTTCCCAGTCCTCTCTGCACCCATACAATTATTCTCGGAATTAATTTACGCGTCCATACACCAGTAGGAAAGGTATTCCAGGCCTCCTGCTACTCGGCCAGAAGTAAGTCCTTAGTCTCGGTCTTAGCCATACCAAGACAAACCCGCCGGAGCATCAATGCATGCAGCCGCACCGGTGGAATCCCGGAGATGACCTCAATAGCAATTCGCGAAACTGTACGGTATGCGGCCGCAGTGTTCAACTCAGCACGTGTTTGAAGCGACAATATTTTATCTACATTCATTTTCTTTTCAAGAGCCACGCAGCGACGGCATAAAATATGTATGAAGAAGTCAGTATTATACGTCGTCTAGAAGCACGAGGACCTCTGTGGTTACTCATAAGCTTACCGAGATTATCAACAACTGTTTCAGCACGTGACAAGGTTTGCTGAAGATGGGCGTTGTAGTTTTGGCTCCTCTCCAACCACACCCCGAGGTACTTAACACATCCTGACGTGGGAATACTGGTCCCAGCAATATTAATTTGCATTTCTCGCAGTCTTCTTCTCCCGACCAACGCTACTACGGAGGTTTTATTAGGTGCTAACTGTAGACCTCTCGCCTCAAGCCAATATCTTATTCACCGAACCACATTATTGGCTACCTCCTCTACTTCTGCTTCAGTATGTCCGGCCACGAGGAGGGCCAAATCATCTGCATATACAACAAGTTCAACGTCCCCATCAAACTCAAGTCTCAAAAGTCCATCGAAAGCTAGGTCTCATAAGAGTGGACCTAGAACTGACCCCTGTGGAACCCCACCAAACACGTCAAAACCCAATTCACCATCTTCTGTGGGGGTTTTATGCCTTCTGCAATGTAGTTAGCTGTTAATTATGCCAAGAAGATACCCACTTATATTCCTCTGTCTCAGCACATCAATAATCGTCGGCCACTGGAGACTTCCAAGGGTGTTCCTGACGTCTAGGAGGATCACTAACGGGATCCTCTGTCGACGCCCAGTGCCACTACTTCGATCTCTAGTCCATTGAGTTACGCGTTTCAACGCGTCAATCGTGAACTTCCCCCTAACAAAGCCATATTGATCAGGGGAAAACCCACCCTTCGGTTCCACCTCGCACCAGAGCCTGTCAGTGAAAAGTCTCTCCAACAGCTTGCCCAGGGTGCTGAGCAAGCAAATCGGAAGATATGAGACACCTCTCCTAAGCATGTTTCCCTTCTTTGGCACCAGGACCAACCGCGCTTCCTTCCAACAGGAAGGAAAGGGACAGCTCTCCAAAGATGAATTATAGGCGTCCTGTACCACCCGAGGTTATCTTCTCACCATTAATTTAACGAGAGATCCAGGGACTTCGTACTCACAACCCCGGACTCTTATCTGCACTACTTCTCTTGGCCGCCAATCTCAGCTCCTCAGTGGAGAATCATTGCTCATCTTCCGGGGCTATCTCATTTACTGAGCTTCAGCTAGTGGAAAACTGCTCTTCGACCACCCGAAGTGTTGTCTCTCGGAATAGGAGGGGGATGGGTTCACCTAATATGTTCATGATAATTTTATATGCACCCTCCCCCCCCCCCCCGGATTAACGTCCAGATCTGCTACCAGCTCCGCCCAGGCTTTCGCCTTGGCCTCCTTAATGGCTGCACAAAGGGACTTTCTTGCGTGTCAGTTTGCAACAAGTAACTCGTCTACATCATTAGAAGCTCTCCTAGTTTCTCTTTGTAGTTTCCTTCTTGCAGCAATTGTAGTTGCTGTCCTCATAGCAATCTCATTAGTTCATCAGTGGACTCTTCTCTTTGCCGGCCCCTCAGGTCGTCCGCCTCAACTGCACTCATCACACAACACCTCCATAAGCCCTTCAGGTGTGATCACTCGAGCAGGGTCCAACCGATCAGCCACCCTGTTCACAATACGTTTAGCCGGAAGTTCTGAGGGCAACCACCTTTGTCTAAGGGCAGGGATTCCCGACCTTCCACACTCCACCGTGAACATAATAGCCAAGTGGTCACTCGCAAATCTTCCTCACAAATCCGCCAGTCCTTGATCCAATGAGCAATCCCATCAGAGGACGCGGTAACATCCACGACCCAGCCTCTCCCCCTGCCAACGAAGGAAGGCGATGATCCAGTATTATGCGTCACAAGGCCGGCAGCATTAAACATAGCAGCAGGTATGTTTAATACTCCTCATGGAGTAGATCTCATACCACCTGACTCTCGACATTCGGAGTTATAATCTCCAGTAAGTACCACAGGTTTCCTAGAACTGCGTATACAGACCTATAAGTCATCAATAAATTGCTGAAAACTCTCATTTCCAGAATTTGGAGAGATGTGGCCTGAGACTAGGCTAAAGTCCGCAAGTTCTACCATCACAAAACCATTACATATAGTAATACATCTTAGTCCAAAATACGGGAACTTGAATATTCCAACCCTGAGCTAATTCGTCTTGCTTTAACTGATGCATTGATTGTCTATCAGCTCGTAGAACTTACCTGCTCAACGTACAGAAGTATACTTCATGTAACAATTTTTTTTAACACCCACCACCCATATAAACTATATTACATATAGTGTCGCATATCTGCTTGACACATTGAGAATCGCCGCATCCGAATCTATGTCCATTATCCATGGTAGCGCGGCCACTCTTCTCAGATTGGGTTCAGCCACCGTAAGGAAATCAAGATCTTGGTCTGGCGATGACCTCCCAATGAGATCGTGAGCTATGGTACTCCTATTGGCGTTGATCTGCATTATTTTCATTTGCGAGAGTGCCGGCAGTCCTTACTCCCAATCTAATGACCGACCACATCACAAGCAACACATCTGGAGGGCGGAGAGCAATTCGCTTTTTAATAACCCTGACCACCTTAATTATAAATTTATTACTCCTGTCAGGCCCTTTGCACTGGGAGGCGATGTGGCCACCCTCCTAGCATCGGTAGCAATGGGTAGCAGGCCTCCGCAAATCGACTCACCAGGACTGCCAGCCCACCAAGATACGGCATCCGGTAGTCAATTTGGCTGCTTCAGCGGACATCAATTTATCATTTAACTACGTTATCTAATTTTTATTAGTTTTCTAATAAAATTATATTTTTTATTTACTAAATTTCTTTTTTGCAGGTCATTTGATATGGTAAACTGTTCTAATTCACTCATTCACTTAAAAATCATTAAAATGTACCAAACAATTTTTTTCTTAAATCACATGTATTGGAAGTAATGCTACAACCATTTCTAGATACAAAACTTCTGTTAAAATCAATTTTTTATAAAATTAATATTATTAAATACTAATATATAAATATTAATACGTAAAATTTATATTTCTCGCCCCACCCTAGATCTTTGTATTTCTCAGCATTTTGAACTCTGTAAATCAAAAAATATCTTTATTGTTTTACTGAAATCTTAATTATAACATACTGCTTTTACGCATAAGCAAATATGTGTGGATTACTAATTACCTTTATTACTTCAGAAGCGGTTTTATGTAAAATCATAACATTTTTTAAGGCAATATGTTGTTTTTTTTTTTCAGGAGGGGGATCAGTATTTATTGATTTTGAGGATGGGGGCATGTTAACAGATGTACATGCATCTGAAATAAACTTTATTGATATTTTCCTCGTGTATCTATTTAGCTTACACCATCATTAATTATCCACTGGAATATACTGTTGAAATCATTAGTCATTCTGCTCGTAATTTTTTAACTTTACAGTTTCTATTATTAATTTCTTCTTTTTTATTTTATTGCAAATCAGGGTAGAAATAATTTTTAAACATTCTCTCTAAAATTATTAGGATTTGTTTAAAAAAAAAATGTAAATTATTTAATTTTATATGTTTTTTAAGAAGTTTTTATGATATTTTACAGCAGATTCCCGTAATACAAGAATCAATTTGTGAAGATTTTTACAACTTTTTATTGATTTAATAAATAATTTTAGAAGTTTTATTTATTACTTCTCTTCCATAAGTAATATAAATAGCTAAGTAAATAAATCAACGAGAAAATAAGCAAGATCGTTAGAGTAGTTTCAATTTCCAATTGTATTACAATGACAACAAATAGGAAAATCATTTCCATTTCAAAAATGTTTTGACAGTTTTTGTGTGTCATTTAAGTTTGGAGTTTAATAGGTTCCCAGCCTTTTATCTGAAACATTTACATAGAAATAAATATTTTTATTAAATAATTAATATCTTAAGGTAAATTTATTCTCATATTACATTAACTTTAGATATCCTAACGATGATGGTTATTCTTCTTAAACAAAATAAAAAATTCTTAACGTTAAGAAATTTAACATTATTCATCAATAAACTTAAAAAAAAACTGATTTTTTATAAAACTTAACAGTTGATTTTTTTTCAAACAATTCCCCATTTTATTTACTTGTGATATTTATAACTCTTGGGAATTTAAGTATACATTTTCTTTCTAATCTCTACACTGATAATTTCACAATTTTTTTTTTATTAATAATTCCATTAGTTATAAAATAAATAGGAAAACAAGAAATAAATAATTAAAATGTATATAAAATACATTTCATTTAAAGCATCTTATTTAAATTAAATCATTTAATTTAAAATGAAGTTGGAAATTACAGTCTTAATAGGATAGTTCCGGAATTCTTTTAAGTTTATAAGCAAAACTATGGGAAAAATTTTACCAAAGCATTTCGTAAAAATGCAGCTGTAATTAAATACAACAACAATAGATTCATGTAGACAGTTTTAAAACAATAAAACTGCAATAAAATTAAGAGTAAATTTTATTTTATTTTGTTCATTACAATATGAATGACCTCTAATTTTAAAATGGTAGACTGCATTGTTTTATTATAATTTTTTACTTTTCTTAATTTGCAATTATTGTAGTCTTTTTACAGGGACTTTAATATATATATTGTATTAAAATAACACCTTAGAAATTTCTCATAATGGTTATTTGTTTAGCAAATTTTTTTATGTTCATTTTAAAAAATATTTTACCTTGAACAGTTATTTGCTAACAGCACTGGCACATTCACTCTTCGAATTTTTTTTTTTAGGATGTGATAAATTCAATTAGAAAGTAACAACTAAGGTGAATTTTTATTTTTAAGATCTTAAAATCTAAACGTAATGTAGGATGATCACACTGTCACGTATCACATATGACCACATTTTCTGAGAATTTTTAAATTTTCGTAGCGGCTAGATATATCCTAGGGGATATATAAAAAAAAAAACACCTTGAAAAAATTTACACCTTGATTTTAGAAAATCTGGAAAATATAGTAATAAATACAAGTGATGTCTCGCTATTATTTACAGATTTGTAATTGAGCCTCTTTCTAAACTCTTGGGGATTATTAGTAAATTTTATTGTTTTAAGTAACTTATTTAGAAAACATCAAGATTTTTTTTTAATCCTCATGGACTCTTCAGAATTTATCTATCATTAGCTGATTTTTATAAAAACTGAAAATTAAATTTTTCCTGTTTGGTGTTAAGAAAATTGGAGAATTAACATTATTCGGTCAGTCAGTTTAACTAAGCTCTAAACTTTATTCTGCGCACGTGATTAAGTACAGAATTTTGTAATCATAGTTTGAATATTTTTAACTCAATTACCTTCAAATGTCTGTTTTACATTATAACCGTCTGTAAAGTAAAACACGCCCATATAAATTGAATGGGTTATTAACTGAAGGTTTCTATCGGAGAATCATGCCCATTATATCGGTACAGTTTTACAATTCAGTTCATATTCTTGCATTAAACGACATAAAACTTCGATCTACAACAAAAAACATTATTAGTTTTCCTTGACTGTTCGTAAATTGCTTGACGATTTAAAAGATCTTCTGACTAATTATTTAACATTTAATCAAAAGGTTTTTTTTATAGAAGATATACATGTTTTGAAGTAATATTAATTAGTAAATCTTAATTTTCTATCTATCCTTGTAAAATTTATTTAAATGACCCATCACTTTAGTGATTTAACTAATTATAAAAAAAATAGCTCCTTCAAGATTTTTATTTAACGTATATTGATTTTATTACACCTAGTAGTCACTATTATTTAAGAATTTATTGTTTTTAAGAATTAGTATAGTAGATTACAACCCTTTTATTTCTTAATTATGTATTTTGTAACAGTTTTCCTTTGTGAAAATTGTAGCTATTTTTTTTACCCGTGAAATAGTTTATTTTTTTACATTTCTTACATGATGTAAGTAAGTTTATAATTTTTTTTAGATCTGAATAAACCTCTTCAGTTACAAATTTACCTTCTTAAGTACTATAAGTTTATTTTATTTTGCTTAAACCATATTTTTATACGAACATTGATTTTTATTAATTACGAATAATATAAATTGTTTAAATTTTCTGTAATGTTGTTTATATAGAATTTCTATGAAAACTGTTTGATTTTTTTTTCTCTTTGAACAATACAAAATGGAATTGAGATATTTCAGTCGATTTTTTGTTGTATGCGCATTACATATCGTAATCATGACATTAATAATTCGCATGGTTAAATTACCGTATGATGTATCAGTTTAATTTCCGCTTGATTAATACTGGCGTCAAGTCCAAGTCCATGAAATTTTTTCCCTGCAGCTATAGTAACAATTAAATTTAAGTAGGTTACATTTAACTGTTCTTACTTTCCATTATTTGATTTTTTAATGTGAAATAACAATATTAAAATATCATACATCAAAAAGCAATCTCGAGATTTCAAATAATTCTTGTTTGGTTTTTTACGGAGTCATTAGTCAATTGACTGTTTTAATGCTATTCCATTTCTGTTTGTCTTGTGGTAATCTTTTAAGTATTTTATTTGTATCATATTTACCACATCGTACATCTTCAGTTATCTGCTTCATTTATTGTAATACCGTTCTCAATATTTGTTTTACCTTCTCTATATCCCTCCCATTTCTAAAATTACTGAGTTTCGATGTATTAGTTTTTATATATGGGTCACCAATCTAGTTCGTCTCTTCAAAATTCTGCGGTAAATTTCTCTTTTCTTTCATTCGCCTTAATAAGATCTCTTTATTTTAAATTCTATCTGCTCATTTACTATTGAACATTTTCCTGCACATCTCTCTACATTCTCCTTTTATTCAGTTTTTGCTAATTCTCTGTTTTACTGCTATAAAACGCTACATTCCACAAATCTTTTTAAAAATTTCATTCAGACTTTTAGATATATATTTGTTATTATCGAATTTGTTTTCTACATACTTGAACTCCTTGCTTGTGACAGTCTGCTTTTGATGTCTAGAATCAATTACATCATCCATAACTTGTAATTTTTCTAAAAATCTACGTCGAATTGTAACTGAAAACTTTTATATAATAAAAACCTGGTATGACCTATTTTAATAAGATTTAAATCAGCGGGGAAAAAAAAAAAATTAACCGATTAATTATTCTTTTTTCCCCGCTGATTTAAATCTTATTAAAATAGGTCATACCAGGTTTTTATTATATAAAAGTTTTCAGTTACAATTCGACGTAGATTTTTAGAAAAATTACAAGTTATGGATGATGTAATTGATTCTAGACATCAAAAGCAGACTGTCACAAGCAAGGAGTTCAAGTATGTAGAAAACAAATTCGATAATAACAAATATATATCTAAAAGTCTGAATGAAATTTTTAAAAAGATTTGTGGAATGTAGCGTTTTATAGCAGTAAAACAGAGAATTAGCAAAAACTGAATAAAAGGAGAATGTAGAGAGATGTGCAGGAAAATGTTCAATAGTAAATGAGCAGATAGAATTTAAAATAAAGAGATCTTATTAAGGCGAATGAAAGAAAAGAGAAATTTACCGCAGAATTTTGAAGAGACGAACTAGATTGGTGACCCATATATAAAAACTAATACATCGAAACTCAGTAATTTTAGAAATGGGAGGGATATAGAGAAGGTAAAACAAATATTGAGAACGGTATTACAATAAATGAAGCAGATAACTGAAGATGTACGATGTGGTAAATATGATACAAATAAAATACTTAAAAGATTACCACAAGACAAACAGAAATGGAATAGCATTAAAACAGTCAATTGACTAATGACTCCGTAAAAAACCAAACAAGAATTATTTGAAATCTCGAGATTGCTTTTTGATGTATGATATTTTAATATTGTTATTTCACATTAAAAAATCAAATAATGGAAAGTAAGAACAGTTAAATGTAACCTACTTAAATTTAATTGTTACTATAGCTGCAGGGAAAAAATTTCATGGACTTGGACTTGACGCCAGTA
Source organism: Lycorma delicatula (assembly GCF_047948215.1). Classification (NCBI taxonomy): domain Eukaryota; kingdom Metazoa; phylum Arthropoda; class Insecta; order Hemiptera; family Fulgoridae; genus Lycorma; species Lycorma delicatula. The sequence goes on along the minus strand of NC_134456.1, from coordinate 174,311,071 downwards.
TTAATCAAGCGGAAATTAAACTGATACATCATACGGTAATTTAACCATGCGAATTATTAATGTCATGATTACGATATGTAATGCGCATACAACAAAAAATCGACTGAAATATCTCAATTCCATTTTGTATTGTTCAAAGAGAAAAAAAAATCAAACAGTTTTCATAGAAATTCTATATAAACAACATTACAGAAAATTTAAACAATTTATATTATTCGTAATTAATAAAAATCAATGTTCGTATAAAAATATGGTTTAAGCAAAATAAAATAAACTTATAGTACTTAAGAAGGTAAATTTGTAACTGAAGAGGTTTATTCAGATCTAAAAAAAATTATAAACTTACTTACATCATGTAAGAAATGTAAAAAAATAAACTATTTCACGGGTAAAAAAAATAGCTACAATTTTCACAAAGGAAAACTGTTACAAAATACATAATTAAGAAATAAAAGGGTTGTAATCTACTATACTAATTCTTAAAAACAATAAATTCTTAAATAATAGTGACTACTAGGTGTAATAAAATCAATATACGTTAAATAAAAATCTTGAAGGAGCTATTTTTTTTATAATTAGTTAAATCACTAAAGTGATGGGTCATTTAAATAAATTTTACAAGGATAGGTAGAAAATTAAGATTTACTAATTAATATTACTTCAAAACATGTATATCTTCTATAAAAAAAACCTTTTGATTAAATGTTAAATAATTAGTCAGAAGATCTTTTAAATCGTCAAGCAATTTACGAACAGTCAAGGAAAACTAATAATGTTTTTTGTTGTAGATCGAAGTTTTATGTCGTTTAATGCAAGAATATGAACTGAATTGTAAAACTGTACCGATATAATGGGCATGATTCTCCGATAGAAACCTTCAGTTAATAACCCATTCAATTTATATGGGCGTGTTTTACTTTACAGACGGTTATAATGTAAAACAGACATTTGAAGGTAATTGAGTTAAAAATATTCAAACTATGATTACAAAATTCTGTACTTAATCACGTGCGCAGAATAAAGTTTAGAGCTTAGTTAAACTGACTGACCGAATAATGTTAATTCTCCAATTTTCTTAACACCAAACAGGAAAAATTTAATTTTCAGTTTTTATAAAAATCAGCTAATGATAGATAAATTCTGAAGAGTCCATGAGGATTAAAAAAAAATCTTGATGTTTTCTAAATAAGTTACTTAAAACAATAAAATTTACTAATAATCCCCAAGAGTTTAGAAAGAGGCTCAATTACAAATCTGTAAATAATAGCGAGACATCACTTGTATTTATTACTATATTTTCCAGATTTTCTAAAATCAAGGTGTAAATTTTTTCAAGGTGTTTTTTTTTTATATATCCCCTAGGATATATCTAGCCGCTACGAAAATTTAAAAATTCTCAGAAAATGTGGTCATATGTGATACGTGACAGTGTGATCATCCTACATTACGTTTAGATTTTAAGATCTTAAAAATAAAAATTCACCTTAGTTGTTACTTTCTAATTGAATTTATCACATCCTAAAAAAAAAAATTCGAAGAGTGAATGTGCCAGTGCTGTTAGCAAATAACTGTTCAAGGTAAAATATTTTTTAAAATGAACATAAAAAAATTTGCTAAACAAATAACCATTATGAGAAATTTCTAAGGTGTTATTTTAATACAATATATATATTAAAGTCCCTGTAAAAAGACTACAATAATTGCAAATTAAGAAAAGTAAAAAATTATAATAAAACAATGCAGTCTACCATTTTAAAATTAGAGGTCATTCATATTGTAATGAACAAAATAAAATAAAATTTACTCTTAATTTTATTGCAGTTTTATTGTTTTAAAACTGTCTACATGAATCTATTGTTGTTGTATTTAATTACAGCTGCATTTTTACGAAATGCTTTGGTAAAATTTTTCCCATAGTTTTGCTTATAAACTTAAAAGAATTCCGGAACTATCCTATTAAGACTGTAATTTCCAACTTCATTTTAAATTAAATGATTTAATTTAAATAAGATGCTTTAAATGAAATGTATTTTATATACATTTTAATTATTTATTTCTTGTTTTCCTATTTATTTTATAACTAATGGAATTATTAATAAAAAAAAAATTGTGAAATTATCAGTGTAGAGATTAGAAAGAAAATGTATACTTAAATTCCCAAGAGTTATAAATATCACAAGTAAATAAAATGGGGAATTGTTTGAAAAAAAATCAACTGTTAAGTTTTATAAAAAATCAGTTTTTTTTTAAGTTTATTGATGAATAATGTTAAATTTCTTAACGTTAAGAATTTTTTATTTTGTTTAAGAAGAATAACCATCATCGTTAGGATATCTAAAGTTAATGTAATATGAGAATAAATTTACCTTAAGATATTAATTATTTAATAAAAATATTTATTTCTATGTAAATGTTTCAGATAAAAGGCTGGGAACCTATTAAACTCCAAACTTAAATGACACACAAAAACTGTCAAAACATTTTTGAAATGGAAATGATTTTCCTATTTGTTGTCATTGTAATACAATTGGAAATTGAAACTACTCTAACGATCTTGCTTATTTTCTCGTTGATTTATTTACTTAGCTATTTATATTACTTATGGAAGAGAAGTAATAAATAAAACTTCTAAAATTATTTATTAAATCAATAAAAAGTTGTAAAAATCTTCACAAATTGATTCTTGTATTACGGGAATCTGCTGTAAAATATCATAAAAACTTCTTAAAAAACATATAAAATTAAATAATTTACATTTTTTTTTTAAACAAATCCTAATAATTTTAGAGAGAATGTTTAAAAATTATTTCTACCCTGATTTGCAATAAAATAAAAAAGAAGAAATTAATAATAGAAACTGTAAAGTTAAAAAATTACGAGCAGAATGACTAATGATTTCAACAGTATATTCCAGTGGATAATTAATGATGGTGTAAGCTAAATAGATACACGAGGAAAATATCAATAAAGTTTATTTCAGATGCATGTACATCTGTTAACATGCCCCCATCCTCAAAATCAATAAATACTGATCCCCCTCCTGAAAAAAAAAAACAACATATTGCCTTAAAAAATGTTATGATTTTACATAAAACCGCTTCTGAAGTAATAAAGGTAATTAGTAATCCACACATATTTGCTTATGCGTAAAAGCAGTATGTTATAATTAAGATTTCAGTAAAACAATAAAGATATTTTTTGATTTACAGAGTTCAAAATGCTGAGAAATACAAAGATCTAGGGTGGGGCGAGAAATATAAATTTTACGTATTAATATTTATATATTAGTATTTAATAATATTAATTTTATAAAAAATTGATTTTAACAGAAGTTTTGTATCTAGAAATGGTTGTAGCATTACTTCCAATACATGTGTACGTCGAATTGTAACTGAAAACTTTTATATAATAAAAACCTGGTATGACCTATTTTAATAAGATTTAAATCAGCGGGGAAAAAAGAATAATTAATCGGTTAATTTTTTTTTCATTACTAATTCTAATTCGTTCAAATATTTTCTTTAAAAGCTGTTATATCCATTTAAGTTTAGGAAAGATTGAAATTTAATATCAGCCGTTTATAAAAATTTTATAAATTTAAATTGAATGCTGCGTAGTTTTAAAATCTAGTTTCATTATCCTGATACTAAGCATGATACATTATTAGCATTATTTTTCGAAATAGGTATCCTCTCTGCCTTTTTTTCTTCCACTAAATTGAATAATTTTTTTCAAACGTCATTGTAGATAAAACGACCTTTATCCGTTTATTACAAAGTATTCTTTTTTTGTGTCTTTACCGCAAAATATTCTCTCTTTTTCCGTCATTAATCATAATATTTAAATACAGGTTTAATTGTTATTAGTCAGTTTATTTGATTGTTGCATATCAAAATTTATCATAAACTTGTTCAACCAATAATAATAATAATAATTTTTTTTAATTTTAATTTAATGAGTTAAATAATGAATGATTTAATTTCTTGTGTACTCGTATTTTGCTTATTAGGATTTTGCATGGTATTTTATTCAATTTAGCATTTATTAATGAAAAAATATTTTTAAACATTAAATGTATAATTTATTTGAAATATGACCTTATTTATGTGCAATTTCTTTAAGCTTTTAACCATTTAATTATTCTTAATAGAATGCTGATGTAAAGAAATCATGCTCAACTAATTTTAACTAGTTATGTTTAGTGTTATGGTTATTCAATGTAGCTAGCTGTTCGATACAACTATTCCTTAAACATACTGGTATTACAAAGCTGTACAACTATTATCATCAAAATATTAAATATTAACTTCCATTTTTACTTTTATATTAATAAGCCAAAAAAAAGTATAATTTTATAACATCAGAAAATATTGTTACCTATAAAAAAAATTCCACCATCTCACCCCCGTAATTTTATAACTCTCGATGTTTTAAGGTCACAAGAATTGAAAAATACTAAACTCTTGGTTGTAGAATTCTGTAATACAATATAAACGTTCAATATAAAATGTGTTTGTAAGCCTCTATTTGCTTTTATTTTCAGAAAGTGAGTAACCTACAATAATGAAAATCGAACAGTAGCTTGTTTATCGTGATCATTGATTTTATATCAAAAAAATAAAATAAAAATGAGGGACTGGTGCTCTTCTAAACAAATAATTTGACTCGTGTACAATTTATCTTATCAAATATCATAAGGTATATAATTTTAAATAAAAACGATAAACTTTTGGTTGAAATGAAACCTATTAAAGCATTATCTTTATCTAACTTCAAATGAAAGACTTATCAAGATAATATAAATTTTTTAGTGTTATCTGATAGTTTGGGCAATACACTCTTCGTTTTAAAAAAGGATTTCTATAATTGATTTCAAACATGCAGGCTTATTTTTTTGTTTGAACCGATATCAGTATGAGAACAGCTCTAAAATGTTTAATAATAGGGATTATTAAACAAACTCCCCAACTCTAAAAACAGGAGTTATATAACTTTTCAGAATTTTTACTATTTTAAAATATCGACGCAATATTTTTCTATAAACGAAGCTTTATTAGGCTTTGTGAAGCGTTATGAGGTTGAGTATGTAAATGTCAAATTACTTGTTCTTGAAAATATAGCAAAATACATTAATTTAAATGTTTTTAACAAAATTCAGTTATTCTTAAGATAGATTACCGTAAAAAAGGATTAAGTTTGTATTTACAATTCACAACGGGCATAAAAAATCATTGAGTACATCTTTTAAATTATTTTTTTCTTGATAGACAAGTATAGTCAAGAGGAAAGTGATGATTGTTTGACGGTACTACGGTAGGCAGTTTTAAATTTTAACTTCTATACAAAATTTTGGAAAGGTCGGCATCATCATTGCCAGCTATTTCTCCTTGAAGTAATTTTGGGTTATGCATTTATTATAGATATTACTGTATTACATTAAACAGCCGTTTAAATAATTAGTATCCGTATGAAAAATCTCTTCATTTTAATTTCCGCGTATAATCTGGTTATCCTGCTGTTTCAAACTGCTTGAACTGATCACTGGTATTTTTGTTAAACCAAAAAATTTAGGTTCGATTCTATGGTTTGAACTTTTATCAACTTAATTATATTTATTACATGAAATTCCTTATAATGTCAATTACATGCTATTAAAAGTAGCATCATCAATTTAAGAAGTGGGTTTTTTCATTTATTATTTAAGTAATTTACCGTGTTAAATAAAATATAAGTACCTTAATATAAATATTAGCATATTAATTCAAAATTTATATTTGTGGCTTTATGAATCTATTCGTGATATTTTATATTTGAATACGTTTTCAAATTTATTGTATGTAAGCTGTAATGCAGTCTTACTATTTTAAAAAGGTATAAGATTTTCAATCCGCCAACCTTCCTGTGATGTAAATTTAATTTTACGTTAGACACAATACCATATACATTTATTAATTCCAACAAAATACATTTTAAAATAAAGAAAAAAATTACGTTAGTTAAAGTAACAATTATTTTAACTAAAACACATGCAACAATAGTTGAAGAACAGAACTTTCTCATCCTACCATTTTAAATTGTTTATAAACAAGCACATATGACAATAATTTTAGCAAATGTTTAATTCATAAATCTAGTCCTCATTTAGATGTAACGACGGTTTACAGGAAACTTCATTACTTTATGTATTTTGTTTGTGAACTTTATTTGTTGTTTATAGAATTTACTTCATGGTTTTTGTTTTATTGTCATTTTTTTTATTTAAAAATTTTTTAAAGTTGCAGTCGAGTAGTGATTTGATTAGATTTATACGTTCAGGTGGCCTTCAAGATACTAATTTATTACAGATTTCCAACAACATATGATGTAAATGAACGGTCAGTTAACCATCCATTAAATACGAACTTACTTAACCTTGATGTTCATATGAGAACTGATGTTCTCAAACGGCTGAATCGATAACTTAAATTTTATTCAGTCCCTTAAAAAAAATAATAGTTTTGACCTCATTAGATTATCTCATTTATTTTTATTAAACTTCTATTATATTTTTTTTAAATTAAATCACTAACGATATTTAATTATTTCACTAAGTAATTACAATACATACTTTATTATCGTGGGAGATTGACTTACTAGGCTCTTGCAAAACAATTGTTATTATAGTTTTTCTAAAAAGGAAAGATCTGAGTTTGATGTATTAAATGTTTATGAAAGACGGTTGTTCAAAATCTATATTTATTCCAAATTAAAGGGTATTCTAAATTACGTTAAAATAAAATTGCTTAATAAAAAAAAAAAACTGAGTCATTTATATTTTTTAACTCAAAAGCTCGACTTATACGATTTTTTGGTTTACGCCGGTTCATCAACTCTGGACATCTTTTTTACATCTTTTTTTTTGACATCTTTTTATGTATCATTACTCTTATTAAAATTCATCCCGTTTCCTCTTTTATTTCAAACGTAGCAGGCTTTATATTGGGTGGCCGGGAAGTCACTGTACTCCCTAAATTTAGAACTAAAAATTTGTAATGAGTTACAAATGAAAAATGTGATATAATAATAAATTATTTTATTTACTCACTTGATACATTGTGCTGATTTTAATGGTCCAGTGGGTCTGTATATATGCCCTCAAGTTGCTTGCACAATCCTATACGTCGCCACGTCCTCTGAGACACGCGACGGAGCATTTCTGGTGTTACGTTACGGAAAGCGTCCCTCACAGCATCACGCAATTCTTTATTTGTGAATTGTCTGGTATGGTGACATCAGGACTTCGTGGTGACCATGATTACGGAGCTACTGACGCTGGAGAACCGCGGCGGAATCCAACGTCGTGGAAATTTTTCATTCAGAAACGGGCGGACTGATAGAGCAAAATGTGCAGGTGCTCCATCCTGATGCAACCATGTTCGTTTCATGAGATCCTTCTTTTGAAGATATGGTATTAATCATGCCTCCAACATCTCTAAATAAGTTTATGCATTCACTGGCACGTTAAAGAAATAAGGACGAAACAATTGACGAGCTATCATTCCAGCCCAGTATCATGACGCACGGTCATGATACTCTGTCGCGTAATTTCTTTCGTTCCATTTCTTTCCAACTCTGTCGCGTAATAAGGATTTTCTTTCGCCCAAAATAACACATTAAGCGATAATAAGCCATAATAAGCACGCGAACTGCGATAGATTGCACATTTATCAGCAAAAAGCATCTTTTCATGATGCACTGCAACGAGGAATTTTTCTAATAAAACCCGGGAGAATGCAGCACGACGTTCCATATCTGCATCTGACAATCTATTGATGAACATCGGACGAAATGGTTTAACTTTTAAGTCCTTTTTCATAGGCTTCCATTATCGTCCAGGTATACGAATTTCCTCTGATCCTTTACGAATTGATTTCATTGGGGATTGTTCAATGGAAACTGCAATAGTAGCTCTTGTCCCTAACCGCGTTAACTTTCGTTTATTCCGCGGCCTATCGTTAACACTCCCTAATTCAAACGCTCGTTTTTCTCAAGCGAAAATGTTTTCTTTTCGTGATGGTGGATTATTAAAGCGTTGCCGAAACATATATATTAGCTTCATTATTTGATTCGTATGTTGTTCATGAACCCATACACATGTCAGCAACCGCTTCTCGACGCTGCAGCTGCTCCTGTCAGCCATTTTAGCACAACTGTCGTTTTTCAGGGTATGTACGTTGTAAAAATCTGTTGCCAACCGATCCCAACGAAAACACCGAATATTCTAAACACATATCCTAACTCATATTTTTCGTTAACTTTAGGGGTACTGTGAGTACCCAGCCTCTCTCTGAATATCCTGCTCTTTATTGTATATGCATTATTATTTATTGCTGCTCATCTTAGTAACACATCTCGCCCACACAACGAGGAATTCCTGATGATAAGGAAATGGTTAACTTCCTGGACAACCTGACGCTTTAAGTCTCTTCCGATTAGGCCCATCTCAACTATGGAGGTTCTATGGGTTCTATGGTACAAGGAATCGCTTAAAGAAAGCGCCAGTAACTAAATATGTTAGTTAGGTCACATACAAGACCATCAAGTACATCACAGATCTCTTCGCTTGGTGTCCTTCGGACGTCGTACTTCCCATCAGAAAAGAAAATGTCTCAAGAATTCACCATTCTGAAGCCGGGTAAACCTGTTCACGAGGTGTCGTTCTACAGGCTAATAAGCCCCCTGCCGATTCTGTCGGAGTTATTTGATGAACTGTTTCTTTGAATGCTGTGGCTGACGGTGGAACAGGAGAAATTTATTCCGTGTCATCAACAATTTGGATTCATTCCAAAAAAGGAATCTAATTTGGAGGCAAAGCTGTAAAATAATCACAGAGCCTGGAAGAAAGGAGATTCTGCTCGGCGATTTCTTGGAAGTACAGCAAGCCTTTGAAGTCTCGCTCTCTGGTCTGTTCCATAAGTTAAAAACACAGCCTTCCTCAACCGTTATACCGGAATCAACTATTCCTTGGAAAGTGAACCATTCTTACGGAACTATTTTGATGAGCGCTTCTCCCAGGTTAGATGCAACGTTGAATTAACTGGAATATTTGTTATTAAATCAAGGATTCACATGACACTAACTTAGGAGTAAATCTATAGTCAATCTTTACTGCGGAGCTTTAATAATGTCACTGCCACTTCTTTTGCTGACGATACAGCAATCTTGGCCGTTGATGAGGACCCGCATTTGGCCTCAACAAAAGCTATAATCGGTGATAGACCTGATCGGTAAGTGGCTAGCAAAATATAGGATGAAAGTAAATCCGAATAAGTTAAGTCGTATTACGTTTGCGTTGAGGAATGATTACTATCCAGAAATCCACCTGAACGGGGTCGTCATCCCGCACTCGGATTGGATTCAGTACCTTGGGCTTTACCTTCATCGTTGTCTAACGTGGAAGTTGGACGTGAAGGAGAAAAGGAAACAATTTAACAGCAAGTATAAGAGGCATTAGTGGTTCTTTTGATACACAAGGTGTTTTTAAAACCTGTTTGGACATATGACATCAGCTATGGGATACTACCTGAAAAAATAACTTTGAGATAATACAATGTTTTCAGAACAATTCGGCGAGATCCATTGCAGAGGCACATTGGGTTCTCTCGGAACGAGAGAATTCACGACTATCTTGGATTGCCTTAGTTCGTGACGCGATCAGTCAGTTCGGATTAAGTTACAGACGGCGTTTAGACAGTCATATGAACTTTCTAGCAGTTAATCTCCTAGACAACATTGTAGATGTCGGGCAGTTTAAATGGCGAGTGACTGCCGAAATGCGGTGAAGTGCCGAGTGACTGGTTTGATATCATACGTATGATAAACGTCTTTACTATGCCTTAGTAAGCCTAACGTCCTTCTATTTCTTTCTGTGAACTTGTTTTACTACTATTTTATTTATCTCTGTTTATTTTTTAATAATATATTGCATTCTATTTTGGATTATTTTTCCACTAGAGTGTTGTGTATTCTTGAATCTTTGTGATCCCAATAAATGCAAGTGTTTTGATGTATTTAGGCTGTGTAATATATATATATATATATATATATATATATATATATAGACAAAAATTTTCTTGTGGTTCCTTAATCGGAACTGATTAAAGATACACGATTTTTGAGGCAAAAAGTCTTATTTATGTAACGTATATCACCTCTCATAAATAGCTCTAGAAATATTTTTCTCTTTACTAAAATCGTTTTACAACAGAAATAAAAAATAATATAAATTGATGTTACATTTAAATTGCAGAATGAAATTTACTAAAGCAATGAAAAAATAATTTTTTTTAAAAACATTTGGTCAGCTATTTACTGACCTGTAACAGCATAGCCAAGGTAGCGGACTTACTAGGTATAGTTACCGTCTGATGATAAAAATTTTAAGATTATTTATAAACCTGCATTGTCTTTGCATAAGAGGTTTTATCATGTTTATGCCATCACGTCATTGCTTCTCTTTCGTATTATTATTATTATAAGAAAATTCGTCGACGTAATAAGACGACATCGAGTGAGTCTTTCTACAAGTGTACGAACGGGCTGCAGTTTGGACGATGATTCTTCGGGTTCTGGAGTCAAGGTTCCACACCTGTCACCAATATTAATAATAATGTTATTAATGATGTATCCTTGAAAAATCAAAAACAAAACAAAGCTGACAATAACGAAACAGTTAATCAGTGTTGGATCAGTGTTGAAAAAACGGGAAAATTTCTTCTTCAAGTAGTGCTGGTCACTCTAAGTCTGTCGATTCTACAGCTGAAGTCCCTTACAAAAGTAAAACAAAAACCTAATTAAATCCGGTAGTTTAAAAAGCAAAATTAATTTAGTCTCCTCCCATTCAGAGAAGGAAAAAAGCCCTATTCGTGACCAGATTCAATACTTTTGTAACCGTCGGCGAAGTGGAAAATCTTTGCAGCGATCTGAACCTCGACAACATCAAATGCAGCTAATTGTAAATTCGGTTTTCTTCCTACAACTCTTTTCACATTGAGATGTATAGCCGAAACTTTAATAAAATAAACGATACTAGTATTTGGCCAGAAGGTATTTAATTTCCCCCTTTTTTGGGCTCTTGAAAACAACCACAAATACGAATTCACCAGGGAAGGATGGTAATACTAATACTAATGGCTAAAGTGTCAATACTGTATCAAAATGTTCGTGGCCTACGTACTAAGTCTTCCGAGGTTTACGCAGCTTTTACCGATTCTGATTATGACTTCATTGCACTGACTGAAACTTGGCTATCGGACGTCCATAGTTATATAAACTTCTTCCTGGAATCATATAAAGTGTTTCGTTCAGATAGAAACTTTGAATCTTCCGTCGTTGATCGTGGCGGAGGGACTTTAATCACTGTTAAAGACAACATTAAATGTGATCGACGCAAGGATCTGGAGATGACTGCCGAATCATTCTGGATTGAGGTACCAAGATCTGCATCCAAAAACCTAATACTCGGTGTTCATTATTTTTCATAATCTTTGCACCCATTTTTTGGAACACTATTTTAATGATTTAATTTTACAAATAGATTCCATCAAAACCTAAACCGACAACGATTGTTAACGTCTATATGCCTACAAGCGCCCATGATGATGATGAGGTAGAGAGTGTGTATACGAAGAGATTGATGAAGCAATTAAACACGTAAAAGGAGATGAAAATGTAATAATAGTTGGAAATTGGAATGCAAGCATTGGAAAAGGCAAGGAAGAAAATATAGTGGGTGAATACGGGCTGGGCAAAAGGAATGAAAGAGGTGACCGACTTATAGAGTTTTGTACGAAGTATAATTTAGTAATTGTCAACACCCAATTTAAAAATCATAATAGAAGAATATACACTTGGAAAAAGCCAGGCGATACTGCAAGGTATCAGATAGATTGTATCATGGTTAAGCAAAGATTTAGAAATCAACTCGTTGACTGCAAAACTTACCCTGGAGCAGACATTGATAGCGACCATAATTTGGTGATAATGAAATGTAGATTGGGGTTTAAAAACCTGAAGAAAAGGTGTCAGATGAATCGGTGGAATTTAGAGAAACTTGAGGAAGAGGAGGTAAAGAAGATTTTTGAGGAGGACATCGCAAGAGGTCTGAGTAAAAAAGATAAGGTAGAAAATGTAGAAGAAGAATGGGAGAATGTTAAAAAGGAAATTCTTAAATCAGCAGAAGCAAACTTAGGCGGAATAAAGAGAACTGGTAGAAAACCTTGGGTTTCAGACGATATATTGCAGCTGATGGATGAACGTAGAAAATATAAGAATGCTAGTGATGAAGAAAGTAAAAGGAACTATCGGCAATTAAGAAATGCTATAAACAGGAAGTGCAAACTGGCGAAAGAAGAGTGGATTAAAGAAAAGTGTTCAGAAGTGGAAAGAGAAATGAACATTGGTAAAATAGACGGAGCATACAGGAAAGTTAAGGAAAATTTTGGGGTACATAAATTAAAATCTAATAATGTGTTAAACAAAGATGGTACACCTATATATAATACGAAAGGTAAAGTCGATAGATGGGTGGAATATATTGAAGAGTTATACGGAGGAAATGAATTAGAAAATGGTTATATAGAGGAAGAAGAGGAAGTTGAGGAGGATGAAATGGGAGAAACAATACTGAGATCTGAATTTAAGAGAGCATTAAAAGATTTAAATGGCAGAAAGGCTCCTGGAATAGACGGAATACTTGTAGAATTACTGCGCAGTGCAGGTGAGGAAGCGATTGATAGATTATACAAACTGGTGTATAATATTTATGAAAAAGGGGAATTTCCGTCAGACTTCAAAAAAAGTGTTATAGTAATGATACCAAAGAAAGCAGGGGCAGATAAATGTGAAGAATACGGAACAATTAGTATAACTAGTCATGCATCAAAAATCTTAACTAGAATTCTATACAGAAGAATTGAGAGGAGAGTGGAGGAAGTGTTAGGAGAAGACCAATTTGGTTTCGGGAAAAGTATAGGGACAAGGGAAGCAATTTTAGGCCTCAGATTAATAGTAGAAGGAAGATTAAACAAAAACAAACCAACATACTTGGCGTTTATAGACCTAGAAAAGGCATTCGATAACGTAGACTGGAATAAAATGTTCAGCATTTAAAAAAAAAATTGGGGTTCAAATACAGAGATAGAAGAACAATTGCTGACATGTACAGGAACCAAAAGCAACAGTAACAATTGAAGAATATAAGAAAGAAGCCGTAATAAGAAAGGGAGTCCGACAAGGATGTTCCCTATCTCCGTTACTTTTTAATCTTTACATGGAACTAGCAGTTAATGATGTTAAGGAACAATTTAGATTCGGAGTAACAGTACAAGGTGAAAAGATAAAGATGCTACGATTTGCTGATGATATAGTAATTCTAGCCGAGAGTAAAAAGGATTTAGAAGAAACAATGAACGTCATAGATGAAGTCCTACGCAAGAACTATCGCATGAAAATAAACAAAACAAAAGTAATGAAATGTAGTAGAAATAACAAAGATGGACCACTGAATGTGAAAATAGGAGGAGAAAAGATTATGGAGGTAGAAGAATTTTGTTATTTGGGAAGTAAAATTACTAAAGATGGACGAAGCAGGAGCGATATAAAATGCCGAATAGCACAACCTAAACGAGCCTTCAGTAATAAATATAATTTGTTTACATCAAAAATTAATTTAAATGTCAGGAAAAGATTTTTGAAAGTGTATGTTTGGAGTGTCGCTTTATATGGAAGTGAAACTTGGACAATCGGAGTATCTGAGAAGAAAAGATTAGAAGCTTTTGAAATGTGGTGCTGTAGGAGAATGTTAAAAATCAGATGGGTGGATAAAGTGACAAATGAAGAGGTATTGCGGCAAATAGATGAAGAAAGAAGCATTTGGAAAAATATAGTTAAAAGAAGAGACAGACTTATAGGCCACATACTAAGGCATTCTGGAATAGTCGCTTTAATAATGGAAGGACAGGTAGAAGGGAAAAATTGTGTAGGCAGGCCACGTTTGGAATATGTAAAATAAATTGTTAGGGATGTAGGATGTAGAGGGTATACTGAAATGAAACGACTAGCACTAGATAGGGAATCTTGGAGAGCTGCATCAAACCAGTCAAATGACTGAAGACAAAAAAAAAGAAAAATAGATTCCGTGAAATACGACATAATAATAACTGGTGACTTCAATACCCCCGGTGTAGTCTGGAATGATCGCATTTTTCTTTCCGGTTGCAATTATTATTCAAAATGTCGATCTAAGCACATCTTCAGTCTCGTAGATTTTTTGAACCTAGGATTTTATAACCATAACTCTGCACAAGGAACTAACTTAGATCTTGTATTGACGAATGTAACTTTGTCAACTCTTTCTTCGGATGGTGTTGTACACCCTGATAAACATCATCCTCTGTTCTCAATAATCATACATGACTTTTCGTTCATTCATGATCATGTTAGAAATCATCCCACGTATAATTTTAGAAAGGGAGACTTTAAATCTCTCTTTATAGTCGTGACGAATGCAGATTGGGCCAATGTTCTTCTATGCCCTATCCTTGAGGAAGCTGGGATTTCCATCAGGTGATTAGTAAAGCTATAGGCAAGAATGTTTCTATCACTCGTCGTCGATCTTCTAAGTTTCCGTTCTGGTTTTCAGCCGAACTTATAGCACTGATTAAGAAGAAAAATGTAGCACATCGACGTTTTAAATTAACGAGACTTACTTGTGACTATCACACGTTTTCAGAGCTGCGGAAGAAAATTGAATTGATGCTTTCTAGGGATAATTATAACTACGCAAGATTCATCGACAGCGATCTCACGTTTAAGCCTTCAAGGTTTTGGAAATACGTCTCAAAACATAGATCTAACCCAGAAAGATTAGTTTCACCTCTGGTCGATAATGAACCAGTCACCGATCCTCAAGTGCTATATACTCGTTTTGCGTAGTATTTTCAATATGTGTTTCAGTCTTTTCCAGAGGATGTACAAACGGATACCTCTTCAACGTCCAAAGATCGGATGAACTGTGCTGAGCTTTATATACCTTATGTCAGCGTCGATTTAGTATTAACCACCATTAACGGAATTAATCACAAGGCAGCCATTGGACCTGATGGCATACCACCATTTATCATTAAAGACGTCAGGAGCGTGATCGCTCCTATTCTGGCCTCATTGTGCAACTGGAGCTTGAAATCAGGTACCTTCCCCAGCCTATGGGAAAAGGCGATTGTTATCCCGATTCCCAAACCTGGTGTCCCCTACATTTCTAATTTCCGCCCTATTTCCGTCCTATCCTCCTTTTCTAAAATTTTTGAATCAATCCTATCATTTCATATATCTCAAAATATCCAACATAAAATATCCGCTTCTCAACATGGTTTCATGCAGTCCCGTTCCACAACCACAAACTTCAATTGTTTCCTTGATAAAATTGGTCCTGTTGTTGAATCTCAAGGCCAGGTGGATGCTATCTATATTGACTTTCAAAACGCATTTGACAAAATGCCGCATTACCTGCTCCAAAAGAAGTTGGCTGTATTTGGGTTCAGTGAGCATCTTGTAAAGTGGATCTCTTCATACTTGAATAACAGAACTTTTGCTGTTAGGTATGCTTGATGCAGTTCACAACGAGAATTCTCTGCAATCTCTGGAGTTCCACAGGGTTTCAACCTTGGCCCGTTGCTGTTTCTACTTTTTATCAATGATATTACTGAATCCGTCTCTGTTAGTCTGAGTATGTATGTCGATGACCTTAAAATATTTCTCCAGATTAAAAGCTTGCATGATCACCTAATGTTACAACATATTACCAATGTACAATGAGAAATTAACCATATTTACCAATGGGCAATGAGAAATTACATGCCGCTAAATTTCTCAGAAATAAAACATATTCCGTTCTCGCTGAAAAACTAACATTGCTTGCTATAATTATACAATAAATTTTCTTCCTATTAATACTGTAAATTCCGGCATACTCCTTGACTCCATGCTATAGCTTTCTTAAATAGTATCACACACATACATATTGATTCAATAACATACTATTCGTCCGCTAAAAATTGTATTTTCAATTTTCTCAGCATTTTGATTCTAATTTTTTTATGGGTGATTAAATATATAATTTTTGGAATGTATAATAACTCTAGCCTTACGATGGAACGGTTTCTTTTTACCAATCATAACTGAAATGAACTCTAGTATTGTAGTATGTCTGTCACCCACGTTGTATACCTCACCAACTCTCCATACCGCCCTCATATGTAACTTTGACACGGGAAATACTAATTCTATTCTTTTACTTGTGTTGTTTGATTTCAGTTACGGTTCATTGAAATGTTTAAATAACGGGAACAAATAAACACACACACGCGCGCGCACATCCTTATTCTCTATTTCTCTTGATATGCGAGATACAATGTCTACGTTTATGTGGGTTTAAGTATATATTCTAACGTAGTAGAAAATGAATAGCAAGGTTGTTAACTGTAGGTCTGAATATCAGCTGCATTTCGTTTGATTGGGCATGATGCAACATATTTCGCTGAGTAAAGAAAGCAACGGTAACTTTTCATTCTCATTTACCTTTATAAACTTAATGTGGGATGTTTATTATTTTATGATTATACCGTTTTCTTTGGTGATTCGTTTCTCACAGCATATAAAAGCGTACAGAAATGCCAAAATTTTAGCTGGTAAAAAAATTTGTGTATTTTTTTCATCTTTACTTAGTTGGATTTATATCCAGTGAACGATTTAAACTACAAAATTAATATTGAAATTTTTCCACCTCTAAAAACGCTTTTATTTGCAAAACCTTGACACTAATAAATTCCGCTTTTCCATTAGGAGAAATTTTATTTCAAATTTTTGTAAAAATGAGGTAAGGAGTGGGGAGACGACATCCCTGCGTAAAAGGGATTAATAAAATTTATGAAACCTTTACTTACACGTTTTATTTTTTTAGCTTATTAACGTAGGATCGTAAATCATGAATCATTATAAATAACATTACGGAAAAATTTGTAAAGAATTTTTACAAAAGCATTTCCACTCCTAAAAATTGGTGTTATTTTTTCACTTTTACTTTATAAGATATTTGGTTATTTCAAGTATCTCTATCGATTAACACATAAATTCTGACGTGTGTGCAATACTCTTCGTTTAAATAATAAAATCTTTGTTATTGGATTCTGTACGTATTTATACCTGTATAGTGCGTTTGTGTGTTTTTCCTTTATATTTCAGTATAACTATCAGCTACAATGTTTGGTATGGTAAGTTGATGTATTAGGAAACTTGATGCTACAAAGGTTTTAAAAGAATATGTATAAAGTTAGAGAGATACGGAGGAGGCGGTGATAAAAGATTTTCTCATAAAAATATTCTTTTTTTATTGAAAAATAATAACATGAAAATTACTTTGGAAATTTACAGTGTCTTTTTTAAATGTTCATAAAAACATTCCCTAAAAACCTTTTATTTGT
Organism: Lycorma delicatula; assembly: GCF_047948215.1. Classification (NCBI taxonomy): domain Eukaryota; kingdom Metazoa; phylum Arthropoda; class Insecta; order Hemiptera; family Fulgoridae; genus Lycorma; species Lycorma delicatula. Next base: position 174,293,555 of record NC_134456.1, on the reverse strand, counting down.
ATAACTTGGGAATATTTCAGCCTAGAAGCATGAACGTTTATTTTAAATTGCTTTTTACTTAATGGAGGTTTATCTGGCTGGAAAGAATTTCTGACTTTTAGCATTAAGTTCATCTCAATATAAATAATAAATTCAAAATAAAAATTTGAAATACCGTAGAATGTTTATTCTTTGAATTATTATTAATTATTTGTTTTTTAAACAGACTTGGATTATTACCTTATTATAAGACTGAATTTATTTATATTCAGCTTTTTACTGGTTTAAAAAAACTTTAGATTATATTAATTGTTTTAATTTAAGTAAGTGTTTGTAAGGATAACTAAATAATGTTCACTTAAATCCGTGAAAAAACAGTTAAATTAATGTTAAGCTGTATTCAAGTGCTAGTAAAGTTCAACTAAGTTGTTGTCAACTTGCTTAATTATTTCTGTCAAATTAAAAAAAAAAAAAAGTTATTCACTTTTTTATTATCGACCATAGCACACTATTATTTATATCAGTTTTTACCATCGTGGGTTCCAAAAAGCTAAAATCTTTAAAAAGGACAAACGGAATGTTTTGGGTCATTCGTCACCCTGAACCATTTATCATTTTTTTTTTGGAGAATCCACCGAATCCTTCAAAATTAGGCACTAATAAGTGCTTTACTTTGAAAAAGCTGTTTTTTCCATAATTAGATTCTTAAAATATTTTGATTCACAAGACGATGAACTTATTTTAGTTTTATAGAAAATATGCTTGCGTACCATTACTTTAGAAATTAAGGAGTAAATGATTAGAGATAATAGGAGGTCCGATGTTACAGGATAAAGTGTGCATAGTCATACAGTTCATGGAATACATATTAATAATTCTTAATTTAAAATATATAATGTAAAAATTGATTTGATTATAGTCGTGCAAGATACAAATTAATTTCGTATAATCCATCTAAGGTAGTCATGATTAATTTTTAATGCGTAAATCTACTACAATAAACTTTTATTTTGGTTTATTATAGTTTTTACTTGCTTGTACGAAGTAAAGGAAGTATTGTGATCGCGAAAAATGTCGGTTTCAGATATCAACAGGAATATCCATTTTAATCATCCCTGATCCATTTTGACCAGTTCCGGCGTGACATCTGTACGTACTTACGAATGTACGTATCTCGCATAACTCAAAAACGATTAGCCGTAATATGTTGAAATTTTGGATTTAGGACTAATATCTAGTTGTTCACCTTTTAATTGCAATCGACTGAACCAAAAGTGTCCAAAATTAAAAAAAAAATTTGATTTTAGACTTTTTCTTAACTGCAGTAATAAGCCCGGATTGAAGGCTTTTCAACGATATATCATAAATGGTACTTATTTCCACTGGTTCCGGAGTTATAGCCAAATGAAATTTTAATTAATGAAATATTTGGATCTTGCAATGAAAGGCACATCGGTTCGAATCAGACTTAATCTCCTTTTGTAACTTTTTTTTAAATTTAAATTTATTGATTTATTATAAAATTTGATTTTAAGTAGTTAATTCAAAATTATAAATTCAAGAATAAACTAAATACATAGCAGGGAAAAGAACTTTTATCAGTATCAAAGTATTTACTGATCAATAAAAGGAATATTTATCAATAATTACAATAATAGAATAACATCTTTATTTTATATGTACATTGGATACATTTATCAGTATACAACTTTATACTGTTTTATTTTAAATTACATTTGCACGTTTTTCTGCTTTCGGTTCGTAATCTATTCTATTTCTTAACGCTACTGTTGTGTATATTCGATGCAATTCATACATTTTTATTGCTCACGGTAAGAAAAAAATCATTTTAGTGAATTAAAACTTATTTTGAGCTTGCTGAAATTTTTATTACTTAACTTTTCAACAAATATTAAACTTAGAATACTTAGAATACAGTATTGATCATTACATTAAATAATTAACCTTTTTCAATCATAAAATAAATAAAAAAAGAAGAAATTCCATATTTAAGTTCTAACCAGTTCATATTAAATATCATAGGACAATTTCAAGGACTAGTCGTATATTAGTCAGCGGATGACCCTTATTCAACTGATGATATTTAGTTCGAAATGTCGTTTGGTTTTGTCTCATTATTTTAACAATCAAAATTAAATGATAGTAAATATATAAGCATGTTATAAACTATAAAATGAGTTTAATTCTTAAAGCAACGGTTAGCTTATTTTCGATGAAATTGAAATACATTCATCGTCATCTGAAATAAAATACTCGTATCTGGATACTTATTTGAAGTATCTGACTACATAAAGCAACCTACTATATTAAGGCCCAATTTTGAAATATTTGCAAGAGAAAATACGAGGTAGCGACTGTCCAGTGAATCTAAATGAAGGTTCACAGTGACGGATGACGCAAAATATTCATTTCTTCGTTTCTAAACTATAAAACTACCATCAATAATTTTGTTCTTCTTTTATGATTGCGTATTTAAGCATATTAATATGCTTAAATATTGGCATAATTCTTCATCTTGAGTTACATCGTGTGTTATTATCAATGAATATCAAAAAGGTTTACCGATTATTCATCGTTAAACCTTTAGAATTATTTAAACTATATTTAATTAATCCTCTAGCATTGTTTGTCAAGTATTACTTCTAAATTACCCGTGTGGTAACTCATATAATGTTCCAAAAACAAATTGAGATTGGTAAGAGCTTCCTGCCCTTAGAGAAGATAAGTCAGAGAGAACATAGACAAGTTATTTCCCAATTACGAGGATGTCGTACGTGAGGAGATTGTTGCTGACAACATCCTAGAATTCATTCTTAGGGAATTGGAGGAGGCTAAGGGCTGAACGAAACTTCACTAATGTCTGAGTGCGGATCTTCTTCCTACCGAGATTGTCTGAATCGTAGCAGACATGGTACCGCCCCTCCAACGAGCTTCTGTCAATTTATAACAATATTTAAAAAAATGATTTTATACCGCCTGCATAGAGGAGGACTAGGCTTGTCCTGATTAGGAAGCCTGCTAGGGTGATTCCGTGCCGGCGTGCAGACCATTGATCATGGTCAACGGCTTCACCAAGTTGTTGGAGAGGTTAATTACTGGACGACTGCAGGCGGTAATTGAGAAAATGGACGGACTATATGATGGGCAGTATGGGATCAGGATCGATAGATCCACTGTCAATGCTGCCAACAGAGTAATGAATTTGGTCAATGAGGTGGCCCACGGGACTTGAAGGACGCATCAAATTCCTGTCGTACTTCTAATAGATGTTCGTAATGCTTTTAATAAGGTCAGATGGGTCCCCATTTTTCAATCACTGAGAGAGAAAGGAGAATTACAGAGAATTTATTTAGCCCTATTTACGGAGAATTATACAACGTTAACCGGAAGATCGCTCCATGGACTACTTTTTGGACGATGATAGCATCTCTTTTCGTGTTAAGGGTGCGGTTCCCCAGGGCTCTGTCCTGGAGCTCATCCTTTGGAATATATTTTTTTGACGGATTTTTAAGAATCGACTTTCCGGAGGTTGTAGAACTTATTGCATTGCTGACGACCTGGCATTGTTGGTGAGGGCCAGGACCGAGGAAATTTTAACTGTGTTAATCGGCGGTGCAATTGGCACGATCAGTGAATGGATGGCGGAAAAAGACATCACCCTGTTATTGAACAAGACCCAGATGATGGTTATGACTGGCAGGAGACGCGTGAATGACATCACAATATTGCATGATGGCGTTATTATGCAACAGAACCCTTACGCCAAAAGACTGTCATTCACAATTTATGTCAGAGAGACATGCACCAAGGTAAAAAATACCATAAATAACCTCAGTAGACTGCTGGCACGTACGGAGACCGAGGACATAAAGCGCAGGGTGTACGCGCACGTCGTCAGTTCAGTCTTAATGTACGTTGTGCAAGTTTGGCAACGCGCATTGGATTTGGTGCGAAATTTGAGGCTCATGGAAAGACTCCAAAGAAGAATATCCTCAACAGTCATATGTGGCTCTAGATCTTGTCTCCAACAGAAGCGGCATTGGTCATCGCGCCGATACCCCCGTTACAGCAATTGGCAACAATGAGGGTTTTCATCCGCAGAGGTATGGAAAAGAGTGAGGCTATTCAAAAAATGTTGAGTGGCAGACGAGATGGGAGCGTGTCGATACTGGTCGCTGGAATTTCAGCTTTTCTGGATCTTCGACCATGGTACGGGATGGGGAAATAACGCTATTGGTCATATGACCAAAATTCCCCATAGATACCTCTATCCATTTTCAAAATATAAGGCATTAAAAAGGCTGACATTGTGCTTATTTATTAACTTTCGAACGTAGATTTTTACTAGCAATAAATAAATTAGGTAAAAATAAAAATCATTTTAGTTTTCTGAAATTGAATTGATTTTTACCATTTGTTTAAGTTACCTTTCACAAAAAAAATAGATTTTTTTTTTTTGTAATAGTTTGTTATTGATAACATTATTACGAGCTCAAAATGGAATCCTCTAATCTCTTTGGAGTAGTATAATCTATCTTAAAATGCTCTCCTTTCATTCGCAAGCATATCGAAAATAAAGAATTGATATTCATCGGTTATCATATTCTTCAGGCCTTCAATACTGCTACAGATGTTTTGCAGATAGTGGATATTCTATATCTCCACAAGAAAGTAGCACAAGTCTAGTAGCCACAATTATCTCCACAAGTCCAGTAGCATAAAGCCTGAAGAATCTAGTGGCCATTCCACTGATCATCTTCATTTTTATTTGTATTAATTTTTGTTACTTGATCCAAATATAAAATATTGGTATTTTTTCAAGTATACTTGCCATTCTAGGACAGGTTACAGTATGGAATCAACGTATGCTGGTGAACAAATTGAATAATCAAGGAAAAATGAAAAGAAGTATTAAAGAAAAAAATTACTTTTAAACAGTACTGTAGTTTATAGGCTGTAGTTTTATAGATAGGTTTATAGGCTCTTTTAATAGTAACATAATAGTAACTGCATCACTTTTCCAAAATAATAAGAGAAAAAAGCAAATCGATTTTTCATTCAAATTGTAAATTTTATAAAAATATTTAGTTGTTCAAACTAATCCAGAATGGTGTTTAAAATGTCAGCAGTTAAATGCCGACGATTTAATTTTCAAATAGTTCAAAGGATTTTAAGATAAACCCAATGAATGTAAAATGAACCAATAAATTTTACGATTGTGAAATTGTTTTATTTAAAATAATCTTAAGAATGATATTTTTACAAATACAATTTTCAAACGTAGCTTTTTAAATTGTGTATGAAAATAACTTTTAAAATAATTTCTACATTAACAGATAATTAGTTAAATACGAGTATATTAACTATGTATAATAATCACATAACACTTGCTACATACGGTGACTGTAGACCACTGTTCATAAAACAAAGCATTTATTATTTACTCGGTATTAGTTTAAAAAGCAATCAATATAAGGAGGTATTTCTTTTTAATGTTTTAAGAAGAATCTCGGAAATGAAATTAAATAATTTAACCGAAAAAGACTGGTAATAAAAGGTACCAGTCTGGATATTTTGCCGTTGTTATAAATACATGTTACATTATTATAAATATATATATAATGTTAGAAATTCATCGGCGTAAATATTACGTGAAAAATCTGTGCAGATTTTCCACGTAATATTTACGCGAATGTATAAATATTTTTTCCTTTTGATAAAATGGATCAATAACACAAAAAAGTGAATTCCACAATATTCAGGTATTTCAGCCACAGAGATGTGGTTGAAGATAATTTTCAATCACATTATTCAAGTGATTGGTTTCGGATTTTATGTTTGTTTATAAATTATTTCCTTTGTACAAAATATTCGTGATGAAAAGACAATTACTATAATTCTAAACTGAATGAAATTCACGTGTAATCAATAAAATAGTGTAGCATAATAAATCGGGAAATATCTGTATTAATAAAGCTTAAATAGGCTATATGTCGGTTCATTATACTTTTCAAACTTTTAAAGGTTCTTTTTTATCACTTTATCAATTAGAAATTATATCTATCATTAAAAAATATTTTGCATTGTTTTATGTTAATCTTTAACTTAAGATCACCGATTCCATTTGGTTGGAACTTTCCAACATTGGAAACCATTAAATTGGCAACAAAAATTTTGCTGTATAACAGTAACAGAAATCAGCGATTCGTTACGTCTCTAAATAAAAAACGATTATCTCTTGTTTGCCATTTTATCAAAAGATTATTTAAAAAAATTTAAGCCCGTGCAATATTTAAAACGTATTTCAAATCTCAGGCTGGGATTCCACTTCTTTCTAAGTGAAGTATAATTTTCTGACAACCTGTAATTAAATGAAATTTATATTTGATAAAAGATTGATATAATCTATATGTCTAGTTATATTAATTTATATATAATAAACATGTTGTAAGAAAAATTAAATCTCAGGCAAGATTTTTCTGCAGAATTTTTTTCCAAAACACGAACTGGTGTTCTATCCCTCTCCAGGAATGAAATTATTTTCCTCCTCTTTCTCACTTATTTTATATTTAACACCACACCGTTCAATTTCTATTTTAATCTAAAAAACTTTTTGAAATTTGGACTAGCAGTTAATCATTTCTTGTTTAAAATGGTTTTCTTAATTTGATTATTTTTTAATATTTTCTGTGCTATTTAAAAAAAAAAATAATCAACTCAATAAGATTGTATGAAACAATGGAGTTTTAAACAATCGAATTTTCGACCATTTCTGGGAATTTCATATCATCTGCTCCCGAATACCTGTTCTCAAAGTGTAAATGGATATGTTGGTAAAATGTATATTCCATATCATTGATATAGAAATGCATTTTTTAAATTGTATTTCATTAAATTTTTTTAAATAAAAATTACATTTTTTCATTTTGTTCAAAAAGGTTCCTCTTTGAAACGATGTGCAATGGTAGAAAATCGTGGGTAAAGCTAGTAGAATTAAAAAGTTACCAAAAATAGATTAGCAAAAATGGTTTTAAAATATTAGCAGTAACGAATTATTTTGTACCATTATAGGCAAATTGATATAAGATACATGTCATTCCGAAAGTGAAGTAAACATATGAAAGAATGGCAAATTCCTAACAGGATTACATAGGAATGTAAAAAATTATAGTTTCCCATGATTTTCTTAATTAAACCGAAATCTAATGAACACCTCCATTACAAATACATCAAAATGAGGTGATACTGAGCCCTAAATGAACCACGTTTACTCTGTTCACCTCAAGGACTATATTGTGAACACGATTAGTCTACTCCCAGAAAAAGAAACTTTGGTAGGTTTCTCTCGTACCTGTAATATTTAGATACGTCATAACCGTAGATAAATACTGTGATAAGACTATCTATCTAAGTATCTAAAACTTTTCTTTCTTTTATTGTTTCAAAGTTTATTTACAATCGGCTACATTTACATAAACCTTTACCAAATTGGATCACATACCAAATTACATGATAAGGAGTCCTCTGCGAAACTCCTTAAAAATTACATACTAGTATAATAACAACTTCTATGCCAAGCACATACAATTAGCAATTATAAATGACACCACTAGAACAACAGAAAGCAAAATAAGATAATCGTTTAAGTTGAAGGAAAAGAAAAATGATATACCAATGAAATAAAAAAAAGTATATGTAACAATGAAATTAAAATTTGAATAGATAATCCACAACCCTTGCATCCGAGTACTATAGACATATTAAGACACAACAGGGACACTTAAATCTAAAATGTGCAGTACTTTCAACCTTCTGTCATCTCCATTGCTACTAGGTTTACTTTCAAGTGATTTGTGTGATATTTAAGCTGTTCGTACTTTGAACTGTAACGTTGTTTCTCCTTCCGCACAGATCGTAATCCTAAATAATCCTGGATCTCATTGTTCACTGTAAACCAAGATGCCTCTGTTATATACCTCGCTACATTATTCTGAAACTGCTGTAATATGTAGATATTGCTTCTGCTCGCAGTACCCCATAGTTCGATCTCATAGATCCAGATAGGTTTTAGAATTGTTGAGTACCAGCAGCTTATTAGAAAAAGACAAACGAGAACGTTTGTCTAACAATCATAACATTTCCTTGAGCTTTATCTGAAGTTGCCTTTTCTTCTCTCTTATATGAACTTAAGAGGGAAGTCGCCAGTTGACGGTCGAGGTGTAGACCTAGGTACCTCACATTCTCAGTTTGCGGAATTACAACGCCTTCAAGGTTGGGACAGTCACCTCTCTTCATCGTGAATATCACATGGTTCGATGTTGCTTGGTTAACGCGTAAACTCCATGTACTCAACCAGCTGTTGATTAAATCCATCTCAAATTGTAGACTATTCGATGATATAATTGGGCAGGCATCAACAGCGAGAGCAGCTGTGTCATCCGCAAAGGAAGCGAAATAAGTAACCTCGTCTGTAGAGGGAAGGTGTACAGTAACAGTATTACTGATTACAGTAACAATAGCAGGTCTATAGTTAGAAGTATACTATCTTTAATAAAAAAAAGATGTATAATACGGGCTCCAAGAGAGAGCCCTAAAAAACTCCTGACTTGCTTTCGAAGAACGTGAACAACTGGCTATATTTCATCTGAGAGCCTTCTAGGTAGCCACGTAGAACAAGGTAATAAGGTTAAAGAAGGCTCTTCTTCAATTTATACTAAAGGTCCGGATGACAGACCTTGTCAAAGACTTGTTGGATGTATAAGAAGGCTGCCGAAAAGTATTTTTTCTCATCAAGGCTTCTGCTGATTAAATTTACGAGCCAAAGTGTTTACTCGATAGCGGAATGCCCTCGACCGAACCAAATTGATGGTCAGGAATTACACGGCCATGCACCAAAACAGGCTACATCCTCCAAGAGAAAAACTTTCTTTAACTTATAAAGAAAAAAAAATAACTATTTTTATCTAGAAGCAGCGGATTATCTACTGATACTGGTTTTTCACGGTAGGGAAAATTTTGAACTTATGCTATCCATCTTACCGTTTTAGAAACATCTTTATGTTTCTAAAGCGCTCTAAGTCTCTTAAACCGCTTTAGAAATTTCTATTATTCTTTCGATGACAAATCTATAATTCTTTTAAAGAAATAAAATGTCAGTAGAATCAAAAAATAATTTATCTTGAATTCCACTTTCCATCAGTTTTTATCCCCCTCTATCTGAACAAATGTAATGTTTTCTCCCTCTATCTCAACAAATGTAATATCACGAATTCTTAATATATGTATTTGAAAGATCAAGTACGGTATACTTATTTTTGAGATGCGATAATTTTAATATTTAATTATTTCTTTAATGATCTATGTTTTTTTTAAATTTAACCTAATTTATTAATTTTATTTTTCTTGTTAGTTTTCATTTTATTTTAATTTATGCTTCATTTCTGTTTTTAATTTAATTCGTGCTCTCTTTATAATGCAATGAATTTTAAAGATAAAAGTCGTTTACGTTCACTGTAATAGTCTCAAATTATTTATTACCTGATTACTGATTTATTATTTTTCGGGCACTATGCAAAGCCCCATTCTTCTATTCTGTTCTGAGTTAGTTGAACTAAGTAGTAGTTCTTTTAATTTTATTATGAAACTTAAAATTATTATTTAGCTTAAAACAGTTAAAAATTTATCGGCATAAATATGACGAGACTAATACAGTAAGCATTTTTTTTTTTTGTATAAAATTAAAAATAAATAATTTTTGTAATTTTAATCTTGAAAATATTCGCTGGGCTGCCGGCGGATTGTGAAAAATGTCATACTCTGGTTAAGGGGGTCAGAATTAATACTTTAATAAGCGTATAAATCTTGAAAAATGACAGTGACATTGTCATGACAATGTAATAGCTTATGGTTTTGACACAAGCTATGGTTTTGACTACTGTAATATTAGTTAAAAATTTATTTTTGACAGTCTTTCATTTTCCCTATCTTACGAATTCATTGCTTAGAACATTTGCACATCAAGTACTGATTACAGCGTATATGTAGTATAAGTAGCTTATAGCTTGCAGTAATTAATCTTAAGTAAATGATGTTTTCAGGGACAATCCTTTATCTAATACTTTTTTAACTACTTGTACTTGAAAGGAATATTCTATTAACTAGAAGAGGACGATACTAGCAAATGTGTTAAAAAATATGACTGAGACCTTGAGCGACAGTCTGTACAAATAGCCTACGTTCTTGTACGTGTTAACTGCTATTTTGAGAGAGTAATCTGTAGAAATTAGCGTAATCATACCACACACTAAGATTCTGCCTACCCTGCAATGAATTTGACTGACTGCTGATAAATATTCAGTCAGAGTTGAAGTATATAATTATCTATTTAGCCTCTTCACTTTTATCCGGCACATGTTTGTTTTTATAAGAGTATGTTGCTATGTTTATAAGGAGGTTGCTTTTTAATCTATTCTCACTGCCCGGTACTCTTTGCTCTAGTATCATTGTCTTCAAATGACGTTAAATTTTTAGAGTTCACACAAATTGTCGGGTTGGTGACCATCTTTTGCGTTCGTTGAATTGCCGGTTAAATTCAAAGTACTTTTATAGATTCCCCAATCAGCATTTCTTTCAAAGAAAACGTTTATTTTAATGTTATTTTCTGCATAAATAATACAATAAATGACAAATTTAACTGAATTTAATAGTATTTTTAACTGTACTTTAATAGTATTAAATTTAACTGAATAATCAGTAAACAATTCTGTTAATGATTCTCCAAAATTTTACATTACCTTTTATTATTTCTATTTTTATTAATTCCATTTTCCCTTTAATTTCTCTGTATTCTATTTTATTTTCCTTTTTTAACTTAAATTCATTACTGATTAGATTCAGTTATTATATGAAATAATGGCATGTTTCTAACGAAAAGGGGAGCTTTACACTATCTGCTACAATTTTTGTTATGGCTGACGCCAGTAAAGAATCTAAGGTACATGTGCATTAGTAGGAGGTGCTTTGTCTAGAAGTAATGTAACGTTTATTATTTATGAATAAGGTGAATGAAGATATGTTACTACTTGAAGTGCTGAGAATCGTCTAAATTTCCAGAAACTTGTTGAATATACAATAATAAATCATTTCAATTCCTGTTAAAGGGTGTTGCTACTGTTTAGAATAGCAATTTTTAGGAATAACTTATAACGATCGGTTTGTTCAGGATATTAAGAGATTAATAAGAACATTTGTTTAGGTGTGTCAGCAGCAAGATTACAAAGGACCATTGTTAAACGGACCTGTTACCTTTACTAGGCATGGGATGCCATGCAGCCGTGAGGTGTAGTGGCATCTCAACGACGGTTTATTGTGGTGAATGTCACGCGGGACTCTGCTATGGAGCTGAGTAGGTGTAGGCGATAAATCCGCCTCTCCCTGCTAGACCAGACCGGAGTCCGTAATTAACCTAAGTCAGGGGTTTATTAAACGTAAGCTGAGTTTCACTAAGGGAATTAGGACTAAATTTCGTTGTTGCGATCAACATGTTTGGCGGTATGTTGTGTTTATTTGCCTCGAATTACGAGACATTCACGAAATTGGCTCACAACAAGTAGAACTAGGCGCGGTGTTCGCGTTTCCGCGAGCTCGGTTAACTAGTTCAGAGGGAGACGATGTAGGAAATTCATGATGTCCGGACGAGGCCTACAGCGAAGGCAATAAGCTGAGTTATTAAATCACCGATGCAAATGTCTACTGAGGCATAGCATCGGTGGCATCCCAACGAGGCCAGCCTTATTACCATGAGCCATGAGATGTAAAAAGTCAGAGGGCGATAGACGACTCCCGTTAAAGTCCAACAGGGTAATTAGCGGTGAGGGGGTGGCGACCTGAACGTCATTAGGCGGGTGTCTTCCCCTCCGGGGTTGGGATGTTACCTTTAGTAAACGGGTCTCTTTTATCCCCTTTCTGGATTACTCCCATTATTATGTTTTCTACTACTTTCTTCGTAATTGGTATGAATCCATTACTCGGGTCCGCTAACCAGGCTTTGTTACAATATATATGTACATTTCCAATTGTATGGTATTAGTATATTTGTTAACTGTCTATCTTTATTTGCAAAACTAAACCATTATAACGATTTGGTGAAAAACCTGATCTGTTATTATCGTGCTCCACATTTTGACTTCTGAATCAACTGACATAATATTCAACTTCGCAAAAAAAATATACTAATTTTTTTACCTATTATTTTATTACTAATTTATTCAATGGTAATAACAATGTATAAATATATGGGTAATCCTTTTTTCTATACCGTGCAAAGAAAATGAATAAATGTGTACATTGTAAACAATTCCAAATGTTATTTATAAATGCAAAAGTTTGTGTAACTGTCTATTTGTTTGCAACAACATCATGCGAGAACAAACTGACCGATTGCTGGTTGACCAAATTTTCAGGATAAATTCGTATATTCCCATGGATGCTTTAAGCCATAGATCGAGGCTCTAGCTCCCTTAAGGGTTAAGATATTAAGAATATTCATTAAAGAAACAAAAATTAATTCTTTTACTTCATTATGTTTCTGTCACCATGGCAACAGAGATTATAATGAAATATAAAATGACTAACACTTTTTATTTAACGAATATCTGTAAAATACTTAATATTCTCCCAACCATGAGGATAACGAACGCATCGGCGGTCAAGGGGCGGAGCCCCCTGGCTAGTTAGGTAGGCGAGCGAAGCGAGCACTGTCGGACTAGTAATATTAATAAATCATTTAAGAACATTAGTTTTTTGTTTTGTATGTGTTTTAATATCAATTGTATATGCTTAGTGACGTAGATGTTGAAAAATAATTAGTTATTAGTATTGGACATGTTTATTAGTTGTATTTTTTTTCTTCTTTTTAAAGGTGATTTCAAATCGATAGCTTGACCTCATTTCAGGCTAAATACTTTTAAATTTATGTATTCTCTTCCGTAAATTCTTTATATACTTTGTATTTAAATTATCCTATTAATTATACCTATTCAACAGTAATTTTCTTTGTTCTGTTTGTTTTTTCTTTGTTTAACTAATTAAATAAAACCGTTATATTTTTACATATAATTTTTAAAAGTAAAAAGAAGTGAAGAAATAGATTTAATAAAAATTTTATCAGAATTAATTTAATAAACGGGGATATGGAATTTTAATTCATAAATTTTAATATTTCTCTTTCTTTTGTGCTGTTATAAAACGTTTAAAATTACGTTTTTGTTATTCTGCTTCTGAATAAGTTTCTTTTTTTTTTTTCATTATGACTTAATACATAGAATAATAATTAATTCAAATTTATTATTATGAATACAAGTAGTTACACCTTAACCAGAAACAGTTACGTAAAATTCTATAGCATTTATATAGTGAAGTAATGTTTTAAAGTGAAATAAAAACGCTTCATCGAAATCAGAATTTTTGTATAACTGAAAAAAAGATTTTTCTTAATAAAAATTTTCCATAATTAAAAAAAAATTATTATTTAAAATAATGGATTTCCATTTTTTTAAATAAAAGATTATTTTTATTCCTCCAATCAATCATCAGTTAATAAATAAAATAAAAGCGCATATCGAAAAGCAATTTTTTTTTTGAAGTGTTTATATCAGTTGCATTTGTTTGTCTTTGAGGTTTCTTTGATAATAGAATAATTAAAACTAAGTGTTTAATTAAAAGTTGTGATTACCACCATAAAATAATTCTTCTAATTTTTTATTTAAAAATAAAGATTTTAGATATTTTTAATGATTTGGCTTAGCATAAAATTGTCATCAATATTACTAAAAATTAGTTGTTGAAATTCTAAGGCATCGAAATTAATTTACTAGAATTGTATTCGCCATTTAATAAATTAATAATTATATTGTTTATTAACTTGATTTTATATTATATAATAATTACTGAAAGACGACATATCGGGAAATGTTTTTTTTCTTAGTATGTAAACAGATTAATAAAATAAAAGCAAAGTTTAATCAGATTATACTACCGATTTTTAACGAGTTTGAAAACATATATTATAATTCTTTAATTAAATTATCTGCCGATGAAAGATAACATGAAACATAATTTTACGTTCTCGTCTCAATGCAAATTGTCAAGGGCACATTTAAAGGTTCTTCATAAAGTACTTTTCTTACCGTATGTGGAAAGTTTCATTAACTTTTTTAAACAACCTTTTTTTGTGCTAATCTTTACTTACAGTCAGTTTCATTTACAAAAACTGTAAGTAAATTAGATGAGTAAAAAGGCTTGATTAAGATAGCTTCCAGTGACACTTCACAAAAAGATTCCGTGTAAATAAAGATATTCGTTATATAAATGAAAAATATATCGTTCAGTGAGAAAAATATAAAATAGTACTTATGAAATGAACAAAAAAAATGTAATCGACAATTCTGAAAAATCGTGATGAGATGAAAGATAGAATACAACTATACTTGTGGAAAGAAATTCTTACATTAAACATCAAACATTATCTCCTAGATGCAAAACTTTTCAAGCCTCTAATATCCTCACTATTATCCAAAAAATTCACAGGAAGATGGTTTTCATGATTATTAAGTCGTAATTTATACTCGAACTAAGCCGTTGAATTTGTTCATGAACGTTCGGCATTCCCAGATATTCGTGGACCTCGCTGTTCTTACAAACCAAGGTGCCTCGGTTATACTCGTAGTACCTTATTCTGAAACAGCTGGATAACTCCAATGTTATTTTTACTTGTCGTTCCCCAAAGCAGGATACCGCAGATCCCGGAATCTGAAGTAGAGTTCCGGTTCAGAATTAGAATACCGGTTCAAAAACCGGTATACCAGTTTCTGAAGTAGATTTGTATAGTAGCTGTATGTTTTATAACGATAGCTGAAACCTTCTGCCTAATGACCAATACTTCTGATTAAATTTTAATGTTCTGCTTTTTTCTCGTACATGATGTTTCCAAGTCAGACGACGATCCATATGGAGACCTAGATACATTATGCGGTTCGCATGGGGATTACCATTTAATCAACAAACGAGGCAACAGCGACAACGTCACAAGATGGAAGATTCGCAATGTACATAGAGTACAAAAACTCCAGAACTGATTTCTGAGGAACACTAGACTGAACGTCAAAAAATATAATTCTTGATTATGTTTAGCATGGAAAAAAAACCACCCAGGTAGCCACATAGAACCAGGTAAAATGATTGAGGTAAACTCATTCTCAGTTTATAGAATAAACCAGGCAACCTACACCTTGTCGAAAACCTACTGGACATTCAAAAACGCAGCTGAACAATATTTCTTTCCTTCTAAAAACCTGATGATAACGTTAACAATTTTTTGGGTTTGTTTTATAGTTGAATGACCGTCCCGGGAGTTAAACTGATGGCTCTGGAATAATATTTTCTTCCACTAAAATAGGCTTCAATCTTCGAATAAAGAATCTCTCGATAACTTTTGAGAGAACAGGTAACAGGCTGTTAGGCTTGTACGAAGATACCTCGTGTACCGGATTATCCGGTTTTTAAGATTGCTTTAAATGGTAACATAATTAGCATTTTATGTGTAATCAAATCAAAACTTGGTTTTGCCTTTTGCTTAACCTTTTTTAAATTCCGGGCGTTGTTGATTTTTTGCAGAATTTTTATTGATGGAAAAGGTTTTATAGGAAGAGATAGAGGTTTAAGGCTATCTAAGTATTCAAATGTTTCTTCATCATTTCCCTTTATGTTGTGTGGCTGAAAGAACGTACATAGATATCCGAAAAATAAGTCAGCCATTTGACTGTCGCTTCTTGCTTACAATCCATTTTGAGTTTTTAACGGTGGAAATATAAGTGTTGGCAGCTTTAAATCCTTTTTGTGACTTTCCATAGAGAATCATTTTTACTAGGAGAGTGATTTTCAAGATAATCCTTGAACGTTTAATTTTTAATTGCGTGTAAAAGTTTCTTCACCCTACGAGCAGTTCTCTTCAAAGCTGTTTTATCTGCAGGATTTCTGTAACTGCCACATCCTCCTAAGCTGTCTTTTAGTAGTTATTAGATCGATAACTTTCCTTGGGTTGTTTGTGCCCTCCTCCCCTTACATCTTTCCTCTGATGTTGAACGTCATGCTACTTCCTGCAAGACCGTAGTCAAATAATTTAAGAAAATTAATCATTTAAGAAAAACGTCCAAATTTATGTTCGTTTTCTATTCAGCTTTAATATGATTCCCAATCAGTTCTATTTCTATGAAGGTCCGGGGATTTCTTTTTTTATCACAGTCATACTAACCGTAAGGAAAACAGGTGAATGGTCAGATGTAGAGTTTAGAGTCATAGTTGTTCCTAAAAGAAATTGAGAAACGATAAAAGAAATCCATCAAGTCCGGAATTTTTGTTGGATCTGCCGGTCAATATTTGGGTTCGATTATGGAAATTACATTTAATTGCTTGTTGATGACAATATTCCCCTCGTTTCTAAATAAATTGGCAAGACATCTGTAAATTTAAATAATTGATGTTATAATATTTATATTACGACATTTTGCTTAAATAAAAATAATTTTGCTTAATGCAGAATATACTGATTTATTTAACGATTCTTATAACTGTTTTATGTTTTTCTTTTTCACATGTTTTCAATGATTATAATGTTGTTAATCAGTTTGATGAAGGGGTATAAATGAAACGATGCGAAACATTTCTACATAAGTTAAAAGATTGGTCATGATATCTTGTTGGTCTAACAAACAGAAACATAATCTTTTCCTTTAAACATTAAAAACCAATTAATTTCTAATTACGATTAATTAATTTCTAATAATTTTATGTTCCTAAATTTCCGGGAAATGTCTTTCAGTTAGAATAGAATATATTACAAATTTATGTTTGGATTTATATTACATGTTTTTATACGTATTATTGTATTATACGTTATTTATTATAACAAAATAGTAAAAAATGTATGTATTTCTTAAAATTAGCTGTGATAATATATGAAAAGAAATAACTATTTATTACAACATACATTATTGAAAGATTATAGCTTTTTGGATAACGCCGTACATATTTTTCAACTGCTAATAAGTGCTCAATGGAGTCGATAATAATTTTTCTTTGGTACCGTTTTTGATGTAATACTACATCAGTAATACACTTAGAATCTTCAGTAGTTTTACAATCGAGGAAGGAAGTTCGGTATCTTTGTCATTCTTGTCCTTTTCTCTTTCATCGGATTCCATCTTTATTTCCACTGTAGCTCATAATAATTTAACTACAAAAAAAAACCGAAATGGTATAGCAATTTTCAATTATAACAGATATTTCTTATCAGCCTTGCTGTGGGAAGTGAAGAATAAGAATAATTTACCGTTTCATTTTTCACGGAACCAAATACTATGTTGTATTTCACCAAGACAATCCCATTCAAATGGATAATATATTCAGTCCTACAGCTGTTGGTAATCAGTGGAATTAGCTGAATAATGTGCATTATTATTCTTAGTAAAAAGCAATAATCGCTAATGTTTTATATGCATCAAACATAAGAATGGCTGGAACAACATGCGTATATTAAAAAGGTATTTTTTTTATTTTAATAGTTATTAAGTCAAGATATTATTAAAATATTAAAAATTATATAAAGTTGATATTTATAATCCTTAGTTTAGTAGTTAAACCCGTCATCGCAAAATTCAGCCGATTTTCGAAATCGAGAGTTCTAACGTTAGTCCTGATAAAGACAGTCGTTTTAATATGTATTTGAATATTACACTGTGGTTACCGATGTTCTTCGGTGATTAGGATTTAATTAACCATTCGTCTCAGGAGTGGTCGACCTGAGTCTGTTCCAGACTACATGTTTACCGGTATACTTACACCTACATTACACCTACGTCAGGCCTGGCAAGCCGGTAATTGCATTTTCCTATACTCACACACCCAGACCCGGCAGAAACTATAAAACTGTTTGGAAATATATACTCGTACTTTGTGTGTTTATAATCTTAAATTGGACAAGGGAAGCAATTTTAGCGCTCAGATTAATAGTAGAAGGAAGATTAAAGAAAAACAAAACAACATACTTGGCATTTATAGACTTAGAAAAGTCATTTGATAACGCAAACTGTAACAAAATGTTCAGCATTTAAAAAAAATTAGGGTTAAAGTATTTCTTTTGGAAAGAAGCATTTGGAAAAATGTAATTAAAAGAAGAGACAGATTAAGGCATCCTGGAATAGTCGCTTTGATATTGGAGGGACAGGTAGATGGGAAAAATTGTGCAGGCAGGCAACGTTTGGAATATATAAAACAAATTGTTAGGGATTTAGGGGTATACCGAAATGAAACGATTCGCACTAGATAGGGAATCTTGGAGAGCTGGATCAAACCAGTCAAAAGACTGAAACCCACCGGGTTGGTCTAGTGGTGAACGCGTCTTCCCAAATCAGCTGATTTGGAAGTTTAGAGTTCCAGCGTTCAAGTCCTAGTAAAGCCAATTATTTTTACACGGATTTGAATACTAGATCGTGGATATTGGTGTTCTTTGGTGGTTGGGTTTCAATTAACCACACGTCTCAAGAATGGTCGAACTGAGAATGTACAAGACTACACTTCATTTACACTCATACATATCATCCTCATCCATCCTCTGAAGAATTATCTAAACGGTAGTTACCGGAGGCTAATCAGTAAAGAAAGAAAGAAAGAGAGAGAGTTAAAAGACTGAAGAAAAATAACAGGAAAATCCTAAATTTTACTGTATTTTCAATTAGCATTTTATTTTTATTCTAGCTTCTTTTTATAATCAAATTTTCTTTGTAATAGCTTTCAGAACTCTACAATAATTATGGTTAAATCACTTCCAAAATATTAAATCTAAAAATAGTTGTGTTATTTTTACTACTCTAATAATTTCTAATTACCGGTTTATGAAAAAAAAAAAAATTATATATATTTAATATTTCTGAAAAAATATTTTTTGTTTGTTTAATATTTTTATTTATAGTCGCATCGATAATTAGTCATTAGCGACTTATCAGTGTAATGTATCTGTACCGGTAAACGTGTACTTTTGAAAAAACTTAGGCCAACCATTCCTGAGGCATGTGATTAATTGAAACCCACTCACCATTGACACCGATATCCACAATCTAGTCTTTAAATTCGAATAAATCATCTATCTTTATTGGGATTTGAGCCTGAGAACTCTCGACTTCGAAATCGGCTGATTTGCGACAAGAGTTTACCACTATACCAACCTGGTAAATTAAAATATATCTTATTATTCTATACATATCGTTTATTCTTTTATTTCTGTATTTTATTGATATATAATCTAGTACAAAAGCATCAGACAAATAAAAAATGATAAATCATTTTTTTTCTTTTTTTTATACTCTAGATATTTATTTACTTAAGAATTTAGTTTATTTTTTGTTTAAACAGTTGAATGCGATTTATGTTGTTGAAATTAAATGTTAATGACTGATTAAGATAATTAATGTTTTGTTTATAATAATGATTTAATTCATCTGATTTATCTTTCTCATAAAACTCAATTCTGTTCAACACATGAATTGTAGGCCTATTAAATTACATTTACCCATTTCTTTTTAAATGAAAGCACATAAGATTTAATTTCATTAAAAACGTCTGATATTTTTTAGATTTTTTTTGTTATGCATTCATCGTAAAATTTTTTTGACAATGAGAGGTTAATAATTATTAATAAATCACTGTATTTAAGTTTAAAAAAAAAAAAAAGTTAAAAAAGGAGATGAAGTCTGATTGAAGCGATGTGCCTCCCCATAGTTACAAATATTTCATTAATTAAAATTCAATTTGGTTATAACTCTGCAACTAATGAAAATAAGTATACCACATGATATATCCTTGAAAAGCTCTCAATGAGGGCTTATTACTGCACTTAAGAAAAAGTCCAAAATCAACATTTATTTGGATTTTTGGCTTTTTTGGACACTTGGTTCAGTCGATTGCAATCAAAAGGGGAGGTGCACAACTAGATATTACAACAGTCCTAAATACAAAATTTCAGCATCCTACTGCTAATCGTTTTTAAGTTATGCGAGATACATACGTACGTACAGACGTCACGCCGAAGAAAATCAAAATGGATTCAGGGATGGTCAAAATGGATATTTCCGTTGAAATCTGGAATCCGAAATTTTTCACGATCACAATACTTCCTTTACTTCGTACCAGGAAGTAAAAAAGGATGGTGCGTGGGTTTGTATGTTTGTTTCTCATATGCGCTCAATTTTTATTTTAGCTGCTATTGGCGCAGAGAGGACCAGTGGTGGTGCGCCGGGCGCTGCGCACGACCACTTTCTCCCACTAGAAGCAGTCCGTTGTCAATTAATTTACACTTCATTAGATTATTTTAATTTTGTTTATTATTATTATTATTTATTAATTTTATTAATAAAATAAAGGGATTATTAGTTAATATTTAGCAGTAAAAAAAGGATTCTTTATTTAGCGGGAAAGAGTCGTTGGCGCGCATTCGGCCCGCGCATCCGGCCGGCGCATCCCGTGGTCTATTCTGCGCCAATAACAGCAACTGGACCGGCAACTAAAACATCCTCATACGAACACACACAAGACTAAACGAAGAGCCAACTAACTCCCTGTTCCCTGTTACCAATATGGCTAGCGATAAAGTTATATTTCTATTAAAAACTATTAAATTCTACATTTACTCACTCCTTAAGACTATTTCAAATAGAAAAACACCAAAATGTTCAGAAAAATCTTCTCTACGCACTAATCTTCTAAAATATTCTTCTTAAAATATCTTCTTTTCTTAAAATATTTCTGTAAAATACTTAATATTCTCACAAACATGAGGATACGAACGCGTCAAGGGTCTAGGGGGCAGAACCCTCTGCTAGTAAAGTACGAAAATTTTCATAAATAAATAGTTTAGTTTGATTAAATGAATTTTATGTAGTAATCTTAAAGTTTTGACTTTAAAAAAAAGAATTGTAATTCATTAATTAGTTTAGTCCGGTGAGCAGGATATTTCGAACTAAATGGTTATTCTGTTACATATAACACTGATTTGATATCTTATCGTGTTTTAAATGGATCTTTCTTCAAAAAAACTTTAATTGTCATTTCTGATTTTGTAATTTAAAAAATTTTATATTCTATCTGAAGCTTTTGTTTTTTATTTAACTTCCACATTTCCTCATTTAGAATGACTACTATTTTTTATGACTTCGTATTTCCATTACATACTTATTCAAATTTTCCCACATTTTCATATTTTTTTTAATTCTCGCTGGACTTAAAAGGCCAAAGACCGTGGACTTATAGGCTACTAGGCTCATTTTTTCTCAAGGACCGAGATCCGACCACTGGTGTGGGGGTGTCAGGATCGCCACACCCGGTTCTGGGGGCCCTGCACTAGGGGTTAGAGGCAGGCGCAAAACAAAAGATCCAACCGGCGGCTGACCTGTCATGCTGGATGTAAAGCCGGTAGAAGGGGAGGCCCGTTAGAGTTAAGGACAACCCCCTGGACTGAGTTGTACTTAATTGTGGATCCAGGGGGAAAGGAAAAATTCAAATCAAAATAAAAATGGGCTCATTTTTTGTGGCTTTTAGGCTAATAGGCCGTGGACATATAACATAAAGGCCTAAAGTAAGTGCAGCAGAAGTATTCTCCATTGTCAACAAAAATTATTCTAATCTTTGACTGTACATTATGAGCTTAAAAAATTGTTTTTGAATTTCACAATTTCACATTATTCAAGTTCAATTGAAAACCTATTTTTGAGTAACATTAATACTTAACGAATCACATAGATTAACAGATATTGAGGTTTTTATATAACTAATGTGACTGTATTGCTCTATTATACATTTTCCACACAATTTATAAATAAGCAAAAACATTTGGTCTAAATTCGCACAAACTTGGCTGAGTTTGAGAAGAGGCACATCCCAATACGACATTAACAGAGTATATTTTTAGACTGTTTTTTTTTTGCGTTTTTATGCGAACGTAAATTTCAGCTAGGTAAAATCGGCTACGTATATTTAGGTTTTCATTAACATTTTTTTTTTTTTGTTTTATAAAAAATTCTGTATTCAAATAAAATTTCATAAATTAAAAGAAAATTGATTGGGTAATAAAATGCTGTCAAACTCGATTTTAAGCAAAGTTTTTCTGAAGTGAATTAAGTTTCAAACTCGTTCGTAAAAATGCTCCGGGACTAGTTTAGTTATTTACTATTTAAAAAAATGTTAAATAATATTTTTGTTTACTAAAAAATATGAAGTATTTTCCAAATAAAATTTATAAATCTGTTAAAAGATAACTCTGTATTCATTTCATAAATATTAAAGGTGTGTATCTAGATTGCCGATCTCCGTAGGAGGAAATTAGTAGTAGCGTCAGTAGCGTAGTGTAGCGGCAAAATTTCACAATAAATAGTATTAACGTCTTGTAATTTGAACTAACAATTTGAACCATTTCTTTTCATATTTTTTCGCACTTACAATTCGGACCGATTAATATGATCACAGATCTTTTTATTATTTAATCTATGTCGGAACTGGGGAATCCCCTTTTTTTAAGTGAGTGTCATCTCGCTTGCTCTAGCGACTGGCAACACCGTCTATACTAACCAGTTGCCTTGCGGTAATTCCTCGTGTTTTATTTTGCGCTCGGATTGTTCACGACGAATATTCAGCGAGAATTAATTCTTTCATATAAAGAATAGAGTTCAATATTATCTAATAACCCTTGCAACATCAGTCGTCCAATTAACATTGACTCGATTAACTTCAATTCATGATTTTCTGTAAGTGCGTGTTGTGATTTGTGATAGTTAAATTATTGAACTTTGTCGAAAAATTTTGTGTTATTAATTTTATGTAATAATAATTTAATCTTGTCGATGCGTATCGTAAATGTTGTGTATATATCAAATAAGTGGCATACGTGTAAGAAGTTTTGTAAAAAATGGGTTTATTATATTATAAAAAATACATACATGACTTCTTTATTTATATCCTGTACAACAATATACAATATTAAATTTATTCTCGCTGAAAAGTTCTCCAAAATTTACAGAAATTCTAAAGAATTTTGGATTAAAACATCTAAATAAGGGGGCGACGAATTTGGCCTACGCCCTGGGCGGCTGAAACCCACGCTATGCCACTGAGTAGTGTTTCGGTCTTTCATCCGGAGGTTACGAATTGAAATCACGATTAGACATATCATTTTTCATACGCTACAAATTTCCATTTTCATATTCCCAGGTACAAGTTTCAAGCTTCTATGGTAAATTAATTCATTAAGGAAGAAAAAAATGTTACAGATTTTTTTTTTGCTGTATTTCATAACATTTTCTACACTTTCAAACAACACAACATAGATCCAATTAACATATCTTAATTTTGTGATAGTAAATTACATTTAAGTGTGTAGTTTATTATTTTCTGCACCTAAAACAAGTTTTTTTTTCATATTTTACTCTGTATGAGTATAAATAGTTTATACTAAGTATTCTTATTAAGAATAATTTACAGATTTCCTAAATATGTGTAATTATGATAATTTTTATTCTTACGTTGTTACATTATTACTAGTAATTAACAACAATTAACTTGTAGTTTACTTGCCGGTTTGTTTTTATGTATGCCTCACAAGTATATGATATTATAAAGGAATTTTCTAAAAATCATTACGCTTTCCCACCTTAAAAGAAGTAGCAAAAAATATTTTTACTACTTTATTAAAAAGGTATTTGTTATAGAATTTATAACAACATTAGGAAGACAATTTTTAAAGAATCTGTCAGGGCTCGCCTCGCTCGCCCTTCCTTTATAGCCAATCTGGACCCCGCTGTGTTCATTAAACTCATGCTTGCTTAATTTATAAAAACTATCACTATATTATAATTTCTTCAAAGCAACAGTTTGGTCAGTACAGGACTTAAAACGTTGAGTGATCTGAAGCAGAAAAATATTAGTTATAGCTGGTTACCCGTCCTTCGTAATGGTAAAAATGTATTTTGCCCGGTTTTAGCGTGACCCAACAAACATGTTTTTAATCAAGTAACCGAGGTAGGTGCAGCCAGTGGCGTTGAATGTACAGAAACAGTGACAATGGCTCTGTTAATTGAGCAGCCGCCTCGTACACCGTTGCACTCTTAAAAAAATCGAAATTCAAAAAACCCGAAAATGGTCTTTCAATATTTTTCTGAAAAGTAATTTGAAGCCGAGACCGAGTAAATACCTTGTTTATATAGTCGGAAATGGGGAAAATTTGCAATCATTTTTCAAAATTTATATATTTCTTCTCCTCTTTCAAGGTCGAATTTAAAAAAAAAATCTAGTAACTGGTTTTTAGATATTCACATGATGATTACGCACACTAAAATTCAAGTTGCTATCTTCATTTTTTACCGAGAAATTAAAAGAAATAATAAAATTTAATGTTTCCTCATTTTAACTTTTTAAACGCAGAATTTTAAAAAAAGTTTCATCAATTTATCTTCTGTGGATTTTGCTAGGCGTTGATTACGAGACAGTCAGGATATCTCGTTTTATAAGTTATGACATACACACACACATACATACATACAAGTAATCTATAACCCTATCATTTAGTTTATTTTCTTTAAGATCAATTTGCATGTATATTTACGTAGAGTGTTTCATTGAGGATGCAAATTGAATTTTGATAACATATATTTAAAATATTTCTTCACAACAAAAGAATCAAATCAGTAAAATATTGCAATCATATGTACTTTTAATTTCACGATAAATTTTGAACGTGATTTCCTCTGACTTTGTTGAAGGTTCTTACCCGTTTCATGACATTTACATCGTAATTCGTAATGTTTATTTACTGATATTCCTAATCTCTTTTTACAACGTTAGTTTTCATTTTATCAAGCGTATGAGGATTGTTCTGAAAGACTAAACCTGATAAATACTTTGGAAAGAAGGAAAAAAATGTAGTCTAGTATCGGGAGATTATTAGGACCACATGTCTTTTTAGAGCGTATGATAAATAAAATTTTGTTGCAAACTGGCTGTCATTTCATTCGTTGTATGACAGGTTCCGCCATCTTGGCTTAACTAATATTTTTGTTCTATTTCTTTTAATATATAAAAGTAAACTTTGGGACACCATACATCAATTTTGTGTGTTTAATGAGTGTTAGTGAAGAGTGTGAGGATTTTCTCCGCTTCATATCCGGTTCTTTTCACTGATCATACAAAACTAAGCAGGTGAAACCGATCCTCATCAATAAGATAAACAGGATCTAATACTTCGGTCATATTTCCATCAACATAAATCGAGACCAGTGACAATAGCGTTAACGTTTTTTATGGTCTTTCATCATTCAGTTCATGAGTAACACTAAGAAGGTAAGCGTGCAAGTTAGAATCTTTTGTTAGTTCTGAAAAAAGAAACTCTTTTTTAAATTTTCTTAAGAACTTTGTGGGTTAGCGAGTTAAATGCTCTTTCACGTCCTCAACAACTTTCGCGGTCTTCCTTCTGATTTTGTAAACTCTCATTCTCACAAAATGTATTTATTAAACTTGATATTTGTTTTTACTTATTGGAAACTACAGAAAGGAGTGTCGTCTGAAATACATATTTTAAATGTTGGAACAAATTATTCTCAAAATAAGTATCTGCAATAAACACACCCCTTCCATGAAAAACGGTATGTTCTGACATATCGTAAAGTAATAAAATAATAAAATGACAATAGGGCATGGAAATTTTATTTCAGCTATTACTATAGCTAATTTTGATAGTAAGTAACGTAAAGTGACCTATCCGTAAGTCATACAGTATACTCTCATTTAAAAAATTACATCCGTTGGAAACACTTTACCATAACAGATATAAAAAAAATATCATGTGGACACCACATGACTTCCTTGTACACCTATTAAATTACATATGCCCTTTTTTTTTTTAAATGAAAAGTACATAAAATTTTATTTCATTAATAACTTCTGATGTTTTTGCATATTATTTATTTTTATTTTATTATTGAATTATCATTTATTGTATTTTTTTTTTTACAATCAGAGGTTAATAATTATTAATAAACCAATATATTTAAATTAAAAAAGGAAGATGAAATCGGACTTGAACCGATATGCCTTTTTCTTGTAAAATCCAAATATCTCATTAATTAAAATTTTATTTGGTTATAACTCTGAAACCAATGAAAATAAGTACCAGTTATGATATATATCATTGAATAACCCTCAATCAGGGCTTATTGCAGTTTAGAAAAAATCCAAAATCCAAATGTTTTGGATTTTGGGGTTTTTAGGACACTTTTGGTCTAGTCGACTGCAATCAAAAGGGGAGGTGTACAACTAGATATTACAACAGTCCTTAACCCAAGATTTCAATATCCTACGGCTAATCGTTTTTGAGTTATGCGAGGTACAGACGTCACGCCGAAACTTGTCAAACTGGATTCAGGGATGGTAAAATGGATATTTCCGTTGAAATCTGAAAACCGAAATTTTTCGCTAACACAATACTTCCTTTACTTCCTTTACAAGGAAATAATAATCATTTTATAAAAGTATTGAAATTTGTGCTTTCTTTCTTCATAAATCAGATTATTTTTTAATATTACGTATTTGATTGTGTAGTATGCACACAACGTTTCCCCAAACGACATTCTTGAAAATTGGGCACCCGTGTTACACGATTGATAAGAATATTAAATACAACTTTGTTCAAATTATTGTAACGGTACAAGACAATGACACACGTAAAGTAATGAACTGATTCTGTTATGTTGGCGATATTGGAAAGTGGAAAATAGTTACAGTACAGTAAGTTATCGTTACAAAAATGACTGTAGCTAAGACTGAAATTTTTCCATATGCAGTAGTAGTATGTACTTTGAAAAATCTCTGGATGGATAAGATCCATCCAGAGATATAATTTACATCTTTCGTGTAAATTATATGGAAACTAAATGATCCAGTGCTGTGAAAAATAAACGTGGAAACTTTTCAATATTACCTCACAATAGGTATGACCGTGTTATCATTATCGGAGATTTAACTTTAGTAACAACATTTTATACCGCTAAAACAACTATTTAAAAACAGAATGAATATTGTTTTTTATGTGATGCGGATAATACAGTGAAATTAAAAAAAATTATCGGGAAATTGTGTTGTTCGTTTATGAGTGGATTGTAAAATCATCACGTAAAATTCTAGAAGGATTAATTCAGAGATATTTTACGATTTATTGAATGTCAAATACTTTGTAAATGGCAGTTACTAGATATATGATGGCAGTGAAAGTGATGTGATTAATCTAGTGCAGATGAGGAAAGTGATAACTGATGAATCATAATTGACTCGATTGGAATATATCAACGACATTCGTATGTAATTTAGTAAACAATCGGTATCAATAAATATTTACCTTATTTTTATTTCATTTAAAATTTGTAAATTAATAATCTATTTTAAAACCATTCTAGATATAATATTAAAAATGTAAACTTTGTTCTCAATATTTCATTTAAGATTTTTTTGTTTCCTAGTTTAAAAAAAGGATGATTAAATTAAAATGTCGCGGATTACATGAATAATTTATTTTTTCTTTCCTGTTTAGCCTCCGGGAATCACCGCCAGCTATTACTTCAGAGGATGAATGAGGATGATATGTATGAGTGTAGTTAAGTGTAGTCGTGTACAGTCTCACGTCGACCATTTCTGAGATGTGTGGTTAATTGAAACCCAAACACCAAAGAACACCGGTATCCACGATCTAGTATTCAAAGCCGTATAAAAGTTATTCTAGTACCTTTCCTAGAATTTGGAACTGTAGACTCCGAAATCAGCTGATTTGCGAAGACGCTTCACCACTAAACCAACTCGATGGGTTTACATGAGTAAAAAACGGAATATTTTATTACGAGTTGAATTATGTTTAATTTACTAAATTTAAATTATATTGAAATTAGTACAACATATCTTCAAAATTTTTAAACTTACCATCTGTTAAAAATAATAATCGATGCGCTCTTAAAAACAGCAATTGCAATTATTGATTTTAAACGTGATATATCCTATTTCTGAGTTGAAACTTACATTTTAAATGAGAGCAAATAAAACGCATATTTAATCATATTTGGAAGAATTTTTAATAAACTTGCTTTCAAAAAGATTACAATTATACCACATTTGTATCGTAGAGACATACAAAAAAAAAAGAAATTAAAGCTAGTCTTAAGCTTTTAAACGATTTTAATGCAGTTTACTGAAAAAATTTCGTTTCCCCCATGCGCTCGATCAAACGCGAAGAAAAACTTTCAAATTTTTAAAACTTCTATTCCCTGATTTTTTTTTAATTTGATGATATTTGAAATCTGAAGTATAATATCAAAAAGTAGAGAATTCAAGATTTAAATTTTTTTATTCGTCTCTCTAAGCCTCTTGGTTGCAAAGTGAAATTAGTTTGAATACAATCATTTTTTATCATAAAAATGTCCCTTTGGCACGCCTGGAAGGCGGAGTTAGATTTCACCGATGATAAGTAGGGGATAAAAAAGATTTCATGTGAAATCTTTTTTACCCCCTACATGTGAAAAAAGATTTCAAATATTTAGCATACGACAAGCCCCATGTTACAATTCCAGCAACATTTTGGTCATCCCTTGTTTTAAGAGTTGGTCATATCAAGAATTGTTTCAGATAAAAGTTTTAGGTAATGTTTAGCGGACTAACGATCACTTTAAACCGATTCGATACTGTCCTATTAAGGGAGGTATGATTTATTTTTGTCTTCAAAACCCCATCTTTTCCACTCCGTGGGCTAATGGTTGGTGGTGTCAAAAAATTTTAATTACATAAGTTTTAGGCTCTTATCCAAAGAATAATATAAACTTTAAATGAATTCGGTATTTTATTTAATAAGAAAGTTATTACATTATTTTGTTTCTTTGAAAAAGTCCCCCCATTTCCACCCCCATTGCCCGATTTTGGCCGTTAACGAACTCGACCGAGATTTTGGGACGAGTTATATTTAAGGAACAATTTGAAAGTGATTGACGCAATATTATGGCAGTTATCGTGTCCACAAGAAAGTGAAATATATATATATATAAATGTATATATAAATTTTTGAGCCGACGGTGGTTTTGGGGTCTAGGGGATGTGAAACGCGAAGATATGTCGAAATTTTCTGGAAGTCGAATCATGGAACCTATTACAATAACCTTATAAAATTTACCTAATACAGCTGTCCGTTTAATTTTTTGTACTAGTGAAATAGGATTTTAATTTTAGTTTGAAATATCAGGAAAACATAATTTTTGCCTTTTTTTTAATCAGCCATCACCTTCCTAGACCGTATGTACTCCCCCAATTTTCTGTGGGCCTTCTACCGCCCCACCTCTGATGGCCTCCAGCGCCCACAAGGGGGCGTTATCGCCTACTTTAAGAACGAATAGCCTAAATTATCCATACCTAATTTTGATCAGAAGTTATAAAATGTGTAATTAATTTATTGTTGGATTTTTTCGAGACCAATATGATTTACCGTTTATTAATTCCATTATTTTTAACGATATAATAGAATTTCTGTTTTTATGATTCGATAATATTAGGACCTTAAATATGAAATGATTTAATTAAAATAATTTATGATAAATTTTCATATGGATACATTTGACATTATTAACACAAAAAAATGAATTATTGTTGTAAATGTCTAATTGTTAGGTAATATTTAACTGGACTTAAAATTGGTATCGCAGCAAACAAACCGATTTGTAGGATTACATGAGAAACAAAAATAATTAAATACTGTGTTTGACAATTTTTTTGTTATAGTCCCTCTACAACCTGCATTTATATAAAAGAATTATCCTCTCCTCATTGAAGTTGAATTAATTAGTGTTGTAGTAAATAAAAACAAATGTGAGCAAGGAAAGATAGAGAATATTTACTCTTTTTAACGAAGATTCATTCGGTAAAATAAGATCAGAATATATTATGGTTTTTCGATAATTGAAATATTAGGTTCTCTAAAAGAAATTTTAAAAACTTTTAAAACCGGAGTAATAATTAAGGGGAAAAATGTTAAAATTTTCAATTGATTTCATATTTTAACTGAAACAAAAAATGCGTTAGAAATCGTATATATTCTTTGCAGGGGAAAAATTAATATTATAAAAATAACATAAAAATACAAAGATAAAGAGATATAACAGAAAGAAAGATAATGAGAAAATAAATGTTAAAATAGGAATTCCAGAGGTGAATAATTTCGTTATTTAGGTTGCAAAATTACAAAGAATGAAGGAAGGATTGTATTTTAATTTGTTTTATACGTATAAGCATTAAGAAGCTGGATTTACCCGATTGTCGGGATATACGACTATGGGTCTTCCGTATCTTTCTGCAACCAGTCCTATCACCAATCACTCATTAGCTCTACTGTCCGGGCATCCTCAATATCAAAACATATTCGTCATAAATCACTCCCTCAAAACCGATTATATAGAGTGTTCAAGGAAGCGGGCACTCATCTTGTCTACAATTGCTTCGAAGACGGAATATTTTTACATATCAACTATCAACGAGTTTGCATTGACTGCATTAAGTATAATGCATCAAAAATGTATTTTCTCCCACCAGAAATTAAATGGACATCCAGTTTGAGATTAAGTACACGAAGAGAAAATCTCTCCATTTTCTATGGAATGAGAAGTGGAGGAAGTAAAGGAGATATAAAAATTACACCGGCACGAGCCAGGAGTACTTTAATGTAGAAAAGACATTTTATGGTTTAATTTCATCAATTGTGAGAAAGTTTTGATAGTATCTGTTTAAAGTGTAGGTTTGAATATTACTAAATGTAATATTTTAGCCATAGGAAAACCAGAAAAACCAAGAGTTGGTAGCCCAGACTTTTAAATCTGGGCTACAGAGGAATACTGAAAATTAGGTGGACTGATAGTCTACGAAATGAAAGTTTTTTTTAGGTGAATTACAAAAGGGAGAAAGCTTTGGAAAATCTTTTTAAACGATAAGGTAGGTGAGTTAGAACAAACAAGTATAAAAAGTAATCCAGTAGCAAAAGAGTAAACATAATAATAAAGGGAGGGTATTAGAAATATGAATAAATATTAAAATTTAGAAATTGAATTGGAAATGTAAAATTTATACGATATTTTAAGTTAAGAGACCGGCAATTGACATAGAATAAAAAGAAATAGAGAAGTGCATCAAACTGGACAAACGACTGATGAAATTTTGCTAAATCATAATTCTGAGTAAATTGTATTCTAAACTAAAACAACTTATCTGTTTCTACAGAAATTAGAATTTAAATTTGTTGTTATAAGTACAGCATTATCTTGTCTGAAGTACTTTTCTAACAGACAATTAAACACTATAAGTGTTATTTTATAACATATGCACCAAGTTTATTATTGTTAAATTATTACTTTACAACAATTATTTTTATTATCACGTTCATAATATATAATATCAATAAATTAAACAAAAAGTAATAATATGTGACATGCTGTAGTTTACTTTAATATTATTATTCGATCTGTTGTTGGTCTTGTTTTACAATTTAATTGGTTTTCTCTACGCATTAATTTACTACGACTTTCTCTCCAATTTTACCTTGTAATTGAGGAAATATAATTAACTGATATTTATCCTACTAGATATCTGTTAAGGATTATTATCCTTTAATAAATATACATCTGCTGGTGAGTGTTACTACATTCATAAAATATTATTACAGAATTTAGTACGAGTATTTGATGATTTTCAAAAACGAAGTCGTATATATATATATATGTATATTTATTTTTTTTATTAGGCTTCTAAAGTTCAAGGTTTCAATGTACTTAAATGAATTATTGTTGTGCTTCATTTTACAAGGAAACAGTTTTCTAAATGTACTTTATTACATTTAATTATTATTAATCTACGTATTTATCTGTTCCATTCTCACTTTTTTATTTTGAAGTACCTATTATATACTTGAAGTTTCTTATTTGCACATTTTTATCGTTTATATAAATCAAATAATAACATTTTTCAATTAAATAATTTTTTTATGATTTCTTAATGGGGTATTTAATCACAATTGACGTATTGGATAATTATAAGGTCTAATTAATAAAGTATAATAATTCTGGGAACTTCACTTCATGCGTAAATTCCAAATTAAATTTGATACTTCTGAATGATCAGTCATAAAATTAAGTAATTGATAGGGTAATCTTTTTATTCCTGTAAATAGGCAATATATGATTACATAAAATAATATTTTTGGAAAAAAAATCACTGTGAAAGAATGTTTTTACATACACGTATTACAGTATCTTGTGAAGGGGTTATAACAATATTTTCCAATATATTGTTTTATCCCTCTTCTCCTGAAGGATTAAATTACTTTCAAGGTGAAATTTTAGTTAAAGTTAAATAATTTGAACATGTTAAGAGCCAAGGAAACATGGTGCAGGTACCGGCGCAACATGGTGGCAACCTGTACCAGGTTGGTAAGGTATTGAGAGGCTGGTTGTCAAGAGAGCGGTTACCGAACTCAACAAAGTTAGGTGTTCTCTAACTGTTCTCTTAACATAAGCAAAAATGTAGAATAGAAACTTTTGTACTTGTAATAGCTGTTTTAGTGTATTCTTAGATAATATTTTCTTAATTTTAATAAACTGATTATTTTTTCTATGAACTGCTATTTTATTACTTTCTTAATGTTCAGGTTAGCAAAAGTGTTATAATCTGTTTTTTAACACTAGGGTTTGTAGTCTTATATTTTTTAGTCATTGATTTGGAATGTATATATCGGCATGATAAAAATATGTATTGAATAATATCAATGAGTAAAAAACTTTTTTCAATTTTCGTTGAAAATTCGGTAAAATAAATCTGACAGTAATCCTTGTTACTTTTAGAATAGCTATATTATTTCTAGATGTGAGGTGGTAAAGTTGTATCGATTAAAACCTTAAGGTTATGGCACCTAACATTACACATACGTATGATCTTATCGCTTGTCTCTACCATTGTACGAACTTTTAATTAATTGTTATTTTTTATTTTTTTTAACTGAATTTTTACGGGCATCGACTGCTAAGGTCATTAGCCCTCGTCACATTCTTTAAAAGAAATTATTATCTCCATCAGGATCGTCATATGTAAGGGTGTAAAGGGCCCGTACATTTTATTTAAAAACACAAACTTCACAATAAACATTAAGCCATAAAAGACAAGGACAATCACAAACACTTATGGGGTGTAAAGGGCCCCAATATTAAAATTTGAGATAGGTTCTCAAAAGACCATAAAATTAAAATTTCAGCTTATCAATACCATATCTTTCTTTCTTTCTTCTACGGGTCTCATTTATAGTTTGTTTAAGCACCCTCGGTGCGACCAGAACCGCCGTTGAGCAGTATATCAGTCGCGCCAGGGTGCCGTGGCAGTTGAATCCTTCTTATAAACAGGCTATAGGCATGCACGGCGTACACCCATAGCCTCGCGCCCTCAATCCACCCTTCAGGGTCCCCCATGCCATCATCGGACACACCCAGACTCACTGCTCTTGAATGCAGGTGAGCCAAAATGGCCTAGGCAAGAGGGCTACCTCCCGTCACTATACGTGCCACGCTTCGAGACTCCCTTATATGTATATATAAAACTACCGCTTAGAGATTCTTTTGTCACAGCTTTAAACATTCATTTTATAGACTTTTAAGAAGTCCACTGGCGTGTAAAAATGCAACTATATTTTCTTCATTTCCATTATCAGGATCAGCACTAATATTATTTGTAAGACGGAACCTCTTTCTAAGGTCCTCCTATATGGTACACTCTTCTGTTAGATGCTTGGTTCTCAGTGTTTTATTACAAACACCGCACATTGGTCTCACTTCGCCGGTTAACAAATATAAATTTGTTAATCGCGTGTGAGCGATTTAAGTCTGGTCACCGCTACTTGTTCACGGCGAGTCAACTTAAAGTCGCTTTTCCATTTATAAGGAGAAGTTTTTGCTGAGTTTAATTTTGTATTTAAACTCCTCCATTCAGCGTTCCACTTATTTCTTACTATGTTTGTTAGACGGTTTTTAACATCTGCCACTCTTACAGGAAATGCATCCAAATCATCGCAGACTGTTGCCTTTCTGGCAGCTTCGTCTGCGATTTCATTACCTGTAATACCAGCATGCCCCGGAGTCCATACAAATACGCATCGCTGTCCTCGTTGTTTTAAAACGTATAAAATGGACAGGATGTTTGCAATTAGGACATCCTTAATGTTCTTGTTCCGAATTGCGACAAGTGCACTTAATGAATCGGAACATATTAGCACTCTCTCTTCGCAATAGTGTTCAGTGTAGCGAAGAGCTTGCTGAATTGCAGTGAGTTCTGCCGTGTAGACACTGGCCACATCTGGCAGTTTCCAAAAGTGGGCTTCTTCCTTTACATATATTGAGCATCCAACACCATGTTCGGTTTTAGAACCGTCAGTATAAATTCTAATATGTTCTTCGTAACTACTGACGGCTACCAAAAATTCCTGTTGGATGATCACAGCTGGTTTCTTTTTTATTTCTCCTTGAGAGAGATCCAAATTTGTATTTACCGCTGGCAAGAGCCATGGCGGTATTTCTGTAGTAGAAATTGCCAATGTATCTGGAATGGCAATTTCATATTTACTTCTTAATTCGTGATACCTAATTCCGGCTGGTCTGGAATAAGTAGCACGACGTTCATATAATGCAGCCATAGGATGGTTGTTAAAAAGTTTATTATTTATATGGGCAGGATAAGCCCATATAATTGCTGCATATCTTAACAAGAGGATCTCTCTTCTATAATGTAGTGGCATTATTCCGGCTTCAGACATCAGACTAACCGCCGGACTTGTGCGGAAAGCGCCTGTTGCATATGTTATTCCGCTATTATGAACTACGTCTAACTTTTTTAAATGCGACTTTCTAGCGGATGAATATACGATACATCCGTAGTCTAGTTTAGATTGAACCAATGCTTTATACAATCTCAATAATGTCTCTTTGTCTGAGCCGCAATTTAAGTTCGATAAACATTTTATAATGTTTAGGGCTCTTTTGCATCTATCACTCAAGTCCTGTATATGTAATCCCCATGTAAGGGATTTATCCAATACTAATCCTAAATATCTTACATTGTCTTTATATTGTATTGGATTATCATCAATTGTCAACGCAGGACTTTGATGAGGAAATCTCTTCCTGCAAAAGTGTACACAGCACGTTTTTTCTGGTGAGAATTGAAATCCGTTATTCTTTGCAACTTCATTTAGAGCATTGATCGCTCGTTGCAATTTGTACCTCACCATAGCAGTCTTGTTGCTGGCATACACAATTGCCAGATCATCAACATAGACGGTTTTGCTGATTTCTGCTGGAATGGCTAATATCAATTTATTAATGGCAATGGTAAACAAGGTACCGCGCTCAACGGCGAACCTTGTGGTATGCCATTGTCCAAATTTCATACAGATGAATATTCGCTACTGACTCGTACTTGGAAAGTACGGTCATTCATATAGTTGCTGAGCAGTATAGGCAGATTGCCACGAATGCCCCATTCATGTATCTGGAGCATTATACCATGACGCCAGGTCATATCGAAAGCCTTCTGAAGATCAAAGAAGACCGACACAATGTTTCCTTTTAATGAAGCTGTTATATATAACGTCCTCTAAGTTGATCATTTGATCAGTGGTAGAATGGTATTGCCGAAAACCTGCTTGATACGGTGATATCAGGTTTTCTTTTTCCAAAACCCAGACGAGTCGATTATTAATCATTTTTTCCAGTATTTTTCCCATAGCACACGTCAAAGAAATAGGACGATAGCTATTGGGGTCTGTTAAATTTTTATTTTTCTTTGGTACTGGAACACCATGAGCTGCGGGTACGTTACATCCCGCCATATTTTATTATAAAGTTCTAATTATCTACGCTTTGCAGTGGTATTCAGCTGCCTGATCATATTATAGTGTATTTCATCCGGACCAGCAGCTGTGTTACCTGATTTTTCCAACGCTTTCGCGAATTCTTCCATTTTAAAAGGTACATTATATGAGTAATTATATTCAGTTCTGAAGTTTAGTAGACCTTCAAGTTGTTCTTTTTTAGTACGAAAATCTTCTTCGTAGTTGGCCGTTCTGCTGGCCTTTTCGAAGTGATTGGATAACAGCTCTGCAATTTCATATGGAGTGTCTTTTATTTCATCTTCATCTTGAAGGCTAGTTATGGGAGCAAAATCATTACGCCCACAAATCGCCTTCACTTTCCTCCAAACATCTGATGCAGTAGTAGTTTTGTCAATGGATGACACGTATTGCTGCCAGGATCGTTTTTCGAGTCTATCATAAGACGTTTTGCATACGCCCTGTATTTCTTAAAGGCAACAAGATTTTCTATACTAGGACGCTTCTTAAAGGCGTTGTACGCCCTTTTCTTTGTTTTTATAGCTTCACTTATTTCATCGTTCCACCATGGAACGGGTTTCTTCGTAAATTTCCCAGATTTTTTGGGAATATATCTCGATGCCGACTCAATTATTGCATTTGTTATAATGGTGGGGGAAGCTCGGAAATTAGTCTTACTATGTCATCCTTATTCCAATCAAAATACGGCAAGTATATACTGCAGACAGTGACCTGAAGCGGACGCTTCATTCTAACGGCGACCGCTTGTAGGTTAGTGTTTAGAACAACCGCTTCGGTGGTAGCTCTAGTAGATGTTAATATAGCTACTCCACCTCTAACTCTTACATTTGGCGGTTGATCTCGCCGAAATATATCGAATCCTTTTAATTTAAAATTTTCATTTCGGCGGAAATGCGTTTCTTACAGACATATACAAATCGGGTCTACATCATGTACCAAGCGTTGGAGCTCATGGATGTTTGAAAAACATCCATTGATGTTCCATTGTACAATCGACTCGCTAATTTTTAATTAAATTATTGTCTGGGTTTGCCTTTCGGCCATCCCTTTTTCCTTTTCTTCTCCATCCTACGAACAGCATCGTGTTCGCGGAGAAGGTCGTCGCCTGTAAGGCTTCCGGTTTCCGTATCGGAGACCACCGAAGCCGCCGACGACGACGGGCATGGATCGGCGCCGGTTTCAGGCGCCGATTGAGAGGCGGCAACCTGGCCGCTCCCCGACACGGAGGTCGCACCGGTCACCGCCTGTGGAAGGGGGGACACTCGTCCCCTCTGTGAAATTTTTTGTGGCCTCTGAGGCTTAGAGGCCACTTCAGTTACAGGAGGCTTGGGAGCTTCCATAACAGACTCTGTAGCTGTCACTTTCTTATCTTCAACTAAAATCTCACTAAGACGGACTTGGATTTCAGGTTTAGTGTCCGTTTTCTTCTGTACTGGAGCGACTTTCTGTTTTGGAGATGTCTTCAGGAGGCTGTACAATTATTCTTGGCTTAACAGGTTCTTTAGTGCTGAGAGGCTTCATTTTGTTTTCAATTATCCTCTCAATTAAGCCAGCCAAGGTAGGTGCGAGTTTGTTGATGATTGCACTCTCATCAACAGCAACTAGAGCAGGAGCAGGAACAGCAGCCGCAGCCTGAGCATAGGTTGTTGTTGCTCTAGTTCTTCGGGCGTTTACGATCTTTTTTGCTTCAAAGTAACTGACTTTTTGCAGGGTTTTTACTTCCTGCACAGCTACTTCGTCTTTGTAAACAGGACAGTTCCTGGATGTACAGGAATGCTGTCCTCTGCAGTTTATACAGGTAGGAGGCTCCTTACACGGCTCTCCTTCATGAACTTGATCACCGCACACGCATGTTTGCGGCCTCTCACACCTAACAGCGGTGTGTCCAAAGCGTTGGCATTTAAAGCATCGCATTGGTTGCGGGACAAATGCCCGCACATCCAACCGATGTATGCCCGCTCTTATCTTCTCCGGCAAAGTAGGCCGGTTAAATGTAAGAACATGGGATGATGAAGGTAGGATTTCGCCACTCCTTCTTATGTTCAACCTCCGACATTCTAATACTCCTTGCGGCGCTAATTCTTCTACAATTTCCTGCTCCGTACAGTTAAGAAGATCCCGCCAGACCACAACACCCCTTGAGGTGTTGAGCGTGCTGTGGGGATCAACACGTACAGTTAGTTCTCCAATTTTTTTAAGACCTAGGATCTTCTGTGACTGTATATCATTTACAGTCTCTACATGAAGTCCTGTGAAAGTTTTCCTAATTTCCTTAACAGGGCCTCCAGCACATTTTGTTATTTCTCGAGCGATGAGGAATGGACTCACCTTCGAGAAATTACCGTCTTCTTTTGTAACAACTAAGTATTTTGGCTTTGGAACGTTGCTTTTGAAGAAAGCTTTTTGCAAGCTTTTCCTAGCCTCAACTTCAATTTTACGAGATTCCGCGCTCTTTCTCCGTTTTGCCTCAGGCGAAACGGCCGGTTCTAAACGAGGGTGTTTACGTGCACCCTCTGCCACGTTGGTTTG
The DNA here is from genome assembly GCF_047948215.1 of Lycorma delicatula. NCBI lineage: Eukaryota > Metazoa > Arthropoda > Insecta > Hemiptera > Fulgoridae > Lycorma > Lycorma delicatula. The sequence continues at coordinate 174,254,974 of NC_134456.1, read as the reverse complement.
TTCAGGAAAATTCATGAACAATTAATCCCTTCTGTAGTAAGGCTAGCCGCCGGGGTACACCCCCACTCCAGGGCTACCAACCCTGGAGGTCCGTTCCGGTACTCCGGTGGAACCGGCATATGTCCTGGCAGAGAGCGGATGCGCAGTCTCTGCACTGACTCCAGGCCCCTACACACCGAAGCTTTCAGGGCTCCCATGCTCCGAACATGGGCACCTTAACTACATGCTTGCCATCGCGGGGGGCATGTGGACGACGAAAGGTCTCCGTTACACCTGCAAATAACTTTGACCGTGGCCGCCACATCGCCAGCTCTAACGGCGGTATTAATCCATTTCCGTAATCGTTAATAATGTCGTATCTGCAGGTGGCCGTAAAGTCCAGTCCTGTAATTCGGCCTATAGATGTAAATCGACCGAAAAAAGTATATCCGAGAAACAACACTCGGAACCCCGTTAGCCAGCTATATGTAATGTACTTGAGTACAGCTGTTGCCGCCCTGGACGTGGAACGTAGATGTTGTGTTCCGGACGTAGGGAATGTCTACCTCAGGGCAAAATAAAATTAATTATTATTATTAGGTAGTATCCCCTGTTAAGGTTTCCTTTTTTTACTTCACAATTTACTTAAAGTTATTTATTGGAATAAATAACTAATATTCTTCCACTGACTTTGATCTTTTAAAATAAATTTCTTCTAGAAATAACTTCTTAATCTAAAACATCTTAATCCAGATATAAAATGATTTAAAAGAATATTAGCACAAAGTTTTTCAGTGTAACTAAACATAGAATAAAAATTTAATTACTTGTGTTAAGCTTTTAAATTGTACACGTTTTATTAGAACACTTTTTTGTTAGATTACACTATATCAGGTATGTAATTTGTAATTATATCTTTTATTCTTATCTTGTAAAATGATACAATCCTTCTCTTAGAAAAAAAATTACTGCAGTTATTAATAACTTTTTTTTTATTTATCTTTATGATTTATTTAAAAAGTAATGGTTGTCAGTTGTAAAGTATTAAATTTTAAAATAACTCAAGCCACTTTAACTACCTTCATATTTTTAAATTAGTTTCAATATTACGATAGCTTTTTAATATTATTATATAAATATTTAGAGAAAGACTGCAGGTTTATCTTTTAATTTTACACTTTATTGCTTGTTTACATATTTTATTTTGATTTTAAAACCAAATTATATTATTTTTATTTCGGTTTTAATGTTAATAATCAGTAAACTATGACAAATTTAAAAAACCACTAAGAATAAACCCAATACTGCAGTCAAAAGTTACTTACATAACTATGTCAACTCATTTTTGTAAAATGTAAATAAATTGTTTGTAATTTGAAAAAAAGGAAAAAAGAACCAATATAATGATGAACAGAGCGTTACTTGTGATGAGAGTTATACACAAAATACACAAATTAAATAAATTTTCCCCCTACGGAAAACAAAAAAAAAAAATAATAAAAAAAAATTAAATAAATTGCATTATAAAATTAAGTTTCTTATATTGCACGACACATTCTTTTGAACAGAGGAAAGATTAATTAGATTCTTAGAATTAAATATTATGTATTGCATATAATGATATGAATGAAATTATTTGTGTCAAATGTTATGGCCTTCAGGGAATTAAACTCGACACTAACTGAACTTATAAAATAAAATTCTGAAACCACATGATAATCACAACAGCTATTAGTCACAAGTTAGGTAAGTGTTTCACAAAAATATTAAGTTATATATAAGTATTCAAATCATATTTATTAGTTTAATTTGTATCTTTCTGTCATTTCTTTTCTCATTTTTCCGATTTCGAACTTTTGCCTGAAGAATTTCAATGTTCAATTTAAATATGTTTTAGATAAGAATTTGCATTAATTTTTATAAATACCTATTAAATGATGTTTTATTTTTAAAAGAAAATGTACTTTTGGTAATAATATCATGATTATTTCTATTTAATGATAAATACTTTTTCTCGTGTATAATTTAACTTATATTTAATATTCATAATATTTTTAACTGGAAATTAAATTTCTAAATTGTAGGCTCAATTTTACATCGAGTGGCATATACATAAATTAACACCAGTTATTTCTAAAATATAATTTAAATTGTATATCATTCCATTTGAAGTAAATAAAACGCGGAAGTTGAAAAATATTATGGTAAGAAAAGAATACAAAATATTATGTGATAAAACCTCTGCAAATAAAAGTAGAATCTTTCCGAAAATAAATCTAGTTATTAACTTATACTATTTTATTAATGTTACTTTTCTTACGCTGAAATTTGTATAGCATTAATAAAACTGGGTAGCGATTTTGTACTAAGGCTCCACTGAAAGAGAAAATTATCCTGCCTCATCATTCTGCTTTAATATCCATCCTTAATCCCTTCTTTCATATTACCGATTATCTAGATTTAATTTTTCTAGGTTCTGTAATTGTAAAGATGCTATCCCCTGTAGAATCTCCACCATATCCTTGGTGTTTATCGGATGGCTAATTGTGGACCGATTCCAGGTTCTTGTTTCTTATCCCTAGCTACTCAGTAATCCTACTGGCTGAACTGCCTGTTTGGTAAAACCTAGCCTCCCAATCCCTCCTAGAAGTCAGATATTTAATGCAAATTGACTCCTTTATAGACATAAATTGCTAATATATATATATATATATATATATATATATATATATATCATCTACGTTTTATTAAATTAATGGTTCTTGTCAAAATGCTATGACACTATGCTTTGGAGGAATACAGAGGCAGGTTAAGTTAATCTTTTACTACCAATAAACATTTTAACTTCTTTCAATGTTCAAGGAAAGTTTTGAAAAAATATTTTAAATGCTCTCATTGTTTGAAAATCATCCAATAAATATAAAAATGAGGGGGGAAACCGTAATTGTCACTAAACTTCACTTCCCAAGGTTCAAAAATGTATATAAGTCTTTTCTCTAGTTTAAAAACTTTTATACAACTTTGTAGAAGGACTTTTCAAAGGCAATTTTTTCTGTTTTGATACATATCATTTTCCTTCCAACAAACGTACCACAAAATTTTGTAAAATTATATGATCAATAAAACCTCAAAGCCTTATTGCAGATATTTTTATAATTCTTTGACTTTTATCATGTATTCATCTTCTAAAGAAAAATAATATAACTACAATCTTATTTATAATGTCTTCTTTAACACGAACAGTAATAATAATTGTTAATATGATCTTTACAAATTATTTCGTTATTTGTCAATGCCAAGAAAATAGAAAATTAAGATACAGACAGTGTTAGTAATAACCCCCAAGAATTATATAGAAGAATGACAATTAGAAAAAAATTACTCAGTATGATATAGAAACAAACAAGGTTGCTTATGATTTTCGATGATAAATCTATCTGGGGGGGGGGGGGGGAGAATAACGAGGAACATCCACCAAACCTTTCTTAGAAGGAACCTGGGATTGAAATTCTATAAAGAAAATTACCAGTTAAAGTATTTTTAATTTTTGTCCGGTTAAATTTTGTGCTGCTGAAATCTTTTGATAAAATACAATCCCGTACACTTAAATCACAAGAAAATGTCTCCCAACAAAATTAGTCGGAACTCCTGTTTGAAATTTCAAAATAAAAAATAATTGCTTTTGTTCAGAAATTGTTTAAAATTTTATTTATTAAATTCTTTTATAACTGGAAATCTTTTTTTTACTAAATTATATTCAGGAAAATAATATATTTACTAAAAAGGGATAGATCCTCGTTGTGAAATTAAGAAGAAAAAAATATATATACATACAAGTGTATGTATATATATATTTTTGTAAATATGATTTCTTTTAAATTTTTAACTTGATAACTTTTGTTAGATTTCTCTTATACAACGCATTATAATATTATCTTACATGTTATTCACTTTAAAATATTACGTACTATGAAGGAATGTAGCTGTATACGAAACCGTAATTGTTATTAACAATCAGTAAATAATATGCATTCTTTGATAACATAGTCATTGTAAAAAAATGTAGCGTAGTCTATAGAATTTAATATTTAACGTAATAGATTGATTCTTGTATGAATTAATAACGATCCAATACAAGCAAAAACATATTTTATAATCTGTGCCGAAACAGTTTATAACTAATCAACTTAATACATTTTTAAAAAAGAACATATAACAAATAGTTTTTCTACATAAAAAAATATTATGTATATATATATATATATATATATATATATATATATATATATATATATATATATATATATATATTATTGTTATGCGACTGATATAAAAATTATTCAATAAAAAGCTTTGTTTAGTTTTCACAAATTATTTCTGATTAAAATTACTCGAATGATTGCAAAAATAAATAATTTAAATTCATTAATTATTAATTTATTTAATTCTGCAACTCAGGGAATTGTAATCTCTCACAGTTGTTTACTAGTAATAAACCAGGATACTGTTCACGAGGTCATCATATAAACTCGCTAGATTGTTTAGAAATAAATTTCCAACATAATTCCATTTTCTAGGTTGAAAAAATTATAATCTTAAAATATTCTTCAGTAGTTAGACTATTATATATACATGTAATGGATGTAAACGAAATAAATGTGAAGTCGTGAAAGAAGAAAGTAATAATAAAAATGAAAATAAAATTATATCTCGTTTGATATAAGGGAAAACTTTGATTGAGGAAGAACGAGTATTTGAAAGAAATTGAGGGAAAGACCACTGAACATATTAAGGGTTTATTTCTGTTTTCGGGTGAGCAAGATTGAATATATGTACTAAAGACTGCATGCATTAATACGTACAATTATTAAGATGGTTTGTTTGTATAAATATAAAACACCAAGTACAGATCTGAGCAACAGTGTTAGTGGGCACGACACGATGAAACATAAAACAGTACAGTGCACTTTCGCAAAAAACGCCGGTTCAACGTTAGAAACAATACGTTGTATTAACACTGTTTTCTATCAAGAACATATTTGTTTTGATCATGGTCATAAATACCCAATGTAAATTACAATATTCTCACGCTGCAAACGAAAAATTAATTACTATCGTTCAACAATCAAGGTCGAGTTTTTTGTTACATTTTACAATTTATACAAAATTAATCTTTAAATCAGAATAAATATTTTTATTTCTTTTTCTTATAGATATTTTGTTCATTTTTTCTACAGCGTCAGTTCATTAGTAGGAATCTATAGCTTAATTTAGTTTATCGAACATGGCATAGTTTGGTATAATAAATTTTATATGTAATTTGAAAAACAGCTTACCAAATTCAAGGTTAATTTCCTCGAGCGCTTTCGGTTACTCTGTCATCTTCAAGAGGAATATAATTATGATTAAAATTATAAAACTACCATAATTGAATTATCTATATAACAATTGATAGTCATTTTATTATTCGTCAAAAGTTAAAATGTAAGTCCAAGTGACTACGTCCGTATTCTAATAGTTTCTCAATTGTTACACACTTGCGAATGTTGTTAAACATTTGTTTAACTGTAAAGTTATTAACCTTTATGTTAAAAACACAGAAAAAATTCCAGTTAAATCATTTTTATTTAACTGATATATTACAACTTTTTTTTTTTTTTTTAATACATTTGCTATTATAATTTAACATGCAGAAAGAGGGTATTTTATTGATATTATGTGAATAAAAAAGCAAATTATAGAAAATACATAATTCATTCTTTGTAATTTGATACGATCTAACAAAATCATCTAATTCATATTTAACCCCAAACGAATATTTTGTATGAATTTAATTTATTTGTTTAAATTGAATTTAATTTACCGCGTGAGTTTTCAAATTACGCAAGTAAAAAAAAGTTCTAGAACTTACATGCATGTTTGAATACACACGCGCAAACTCTACAGGAACTAAGAATAACAAACAAAATAAAACGATAGCTACTTAAAAATAGTAGAGAAAACTTAACTTTTTTATTGAAATTTTAAAATGAGTAAGAACAGACAAATAACACTGCAAATTGAATGTGCAATGAAAGCGTTATTTAACTGCGTATAATTCTATTATTAGTTAGAATTTACTCTCATGCATAGGCAACACAATGCTTTTACATAAATGAATACACAAACCATTAGAAATGTTTCTAACTTTACGAATCACTAATTTTTTTACATAGTTAACGTTAATTGAAAAGAGATTTTCAAGACAGAGGGTACCATAAAAGAGGTTATATTTTTAAATATTATTTTATAAAAATAATTCTGACATCATTTGCTATTTATATGTAGACTTGAATTACTGAGAAAGTAAAATGTTATAATAAAATCCCTTATTATAAGATAATAAGCTTTAGCCTTAATTACTTAAGCAAGGGTGTCCCAGGAACCCTTAGGCTTAAGTAGGAATATTACGATACTGTCCCGCTAACCGTTTTCGAGGTCTGTGGAAAAAACCACGGGTTTCTCCAAGGCTATAATACATAATAAATATATAATATATATATGTACAGTCAATAGTATACGAGCACCGTTTACTTAGCTAACAGCTGTTACCTTTTTCACGGATTTGAATAGTAGATCGTGGATACCGGTGTTCTTTGGAGGTTGGGTTTCAATTAACCGCACATCTCAAGAATGGTCGAACTGAGACTGTACAAGACTACATTTCATTTACACTCATACATATTATCCTCATTCATCCTCTGAAGTATTATCTGAAAGGTAATTACCGGAGGCTAAACAGGAAAAAGAAAGTTACCTTATTCAGGTAAAATCTTATCAAACCCTCAAAAAAGTAGCATCAGATCTCCATGTCTTTCAACACATACAGATATGTCATTGTAAATAACAAAGTTCTATTTGCAATCTACAAATTCTCAACACGATTATTGAGATTGTTTGAAAGAATTTAAGTCAGACTTAATGAGAGAACCATAATGGCTAGAGAAACTAATAACCATTCAGTACTCCAAAAAAGGTCTACCTCACTTTTGATGAACAAATTTTCACCTCGAGTTAGCTTAAAACAAGAAGCCTTTTTATCAAAGAAACACCTTTGTTCCAAATGAGGTATATTTACAAATATTTGAAGGAAAGGAAGGGTAATCAGTTTCCTTAAAATATTGTAAATTTCACAATTTTTCATATTCCACAATTATTCATACGATGTTTTTAATACTGAAAAACAGATCGAAAACTCAGACTAACTTTTTTCTTTAATATTCCATAACAGCATAGATTAAACTCAATTTCAGTGTAAAAGAACTTAAACAGTAATTTTGATTATTCGGTCGACGGACTCCCCAAATAAAAGTCTCTCGTTACATTGAGCGAAAAAAATAATCTTCATTGTTCATTTAGTTTCCACGCGTTTGGGAAGAAATTTACATCAGAAACCGTCAATACGGCCAATAGCGCTTGATGGTTTCAACACTAATCTTTGCTCGCTTTGTTGGATTTTTTTTAGACGCATAATTCTATTCGTTCTCATACATTTTTTTAAAAAACATATGAACTTTCAAGATTTTGAAGAAAATTAATAAGATTTTTCCAAAAAGTAACCATGAATCTAAGAGATTAAAATGTTTAATAATAAAAAAAATCCACAATTTAAAACTTCCCCTTAATGTATTTTTATTCCCTTATTATTATTATTTTTTTATTTTACCTGTTTTCGGTAACATATTTATTGAAATGTTATTTTTAACTTAAAGAATAAGTATTGAATTTCTTATTGAATATTAAAAATTAAAATACCATAAATTTATACAATTTTGATTAAATTTTAAGAAACGTGATTTTAAAAGCACATGCGTACGTGTTTGAGAAACGTGCTATTGTCCGTTATCACGTGTATGTTACATAAACAGGCATTTATGATGAAATATATTTTACCATAAATTTCCTATTTCTTTTTATATTCCGAGTAAGTACTTGGAATTCATTGTATGAATCTGATCGAATTTTTGTGGCTTTTATTTATTACACTAAACGTTTGTATATGACGTTAATAGTATAAAATTGTATCCATTCTAAATATTTGTTTGTCTATTTGTAAACAAATAAGTAGATTGACTTACTAATAAGTGTTACCAAAGTGCGATGCAAATTTAACTATCGACTCATTTTCATTAGTTATGAATCGAATAAATGCAGTTTCGTAAATAACTTATCAGATTACGTGCATTTAGTTATTTCATATATTATTCTGTTCTAGTATTGTATATATAAATTACCAATTTTAAACTAAATAAAAAAAAAAATTTATTTATGTTAAATTATTGTTCCTTGTTATGAAATTATCATACCATAATCAGGTAGCTTGTTAAGAAATTGATAAAAAAACAGTAGGCAACGATGTCAGTTACACTTAATACTTATTTTCATTTTTCTTTTTCAAATTTTATCAGAAAGGCATACTTTAAATTTAAATCCAATCGTTAAAACATTCTCTGTACATTATTAAAGTACAAAAATAATCAAATATAATCTATTGAAATATGAAACAAAAGTTTTCTCACCAAACAAAATAATCAACAATTACAATTTTTTTGTTTTTTTTAATTTTTTTACAGTAATAGGTGGAGTGAAAATCTTATCATTCAATTCTGTTATATATCGCTTTAATGGAAAGCATTGAGAACTTTGAATCCATTCACTGTTCTTATATTCTGTATTTCTTCTCTCCTAGCTCAATAAATCATAAGCAGTTACCTTATCAGTTATCTTATCATCAATTATTTGGGATACAAAAATCACTTAATAATTGTATATCAGTAATTAATATATTTAATTATTGAATTGGATTCACTTAGTGAATTAAATCCTATATCTATTGTAGTAACAATCTGAGATAAACTAATGATAATAATTGTAAATCTTTTTAACAATTTTTACTGTTTAAAAAAAGGAGTATCAGTAAATAAGCTAAAATTTATTACGAAGATTAAATTTTATAAATTCGTAAATACTTATTGTTATATTATTAATAATAATATATAGTTTACTGTTTTGCATAACAAAATATAAAACCAAAAGAATTATAACGTTTTCTTCTATTAGTACAAAAGGCAAGTTGTATATCGATAATTATTATTATTATTGGGAGGTGTAATGATTAAAACAAGGTTACTAATGATTTTTCCATGATACGGTTGTCTGGGTGGAAATATTGAGCAGATCGCCGTTTACTATTATTCGTAATATCTGCAGAACTCTAGTAGACTATTTGCCACTTAAACTCTAATGAATGGCAGATTATTTTTATAAAATGCTGATTAAAATATTTATTCAACTGGGTAAAAAACCCCTTGCATAGAATTTATTTATCGACCGATTTTAATTCTTAATTCTCCCAATTCGACGTCAATTTAGTTTTGTGAATGAATTAAAACGTAATATAGAGATATATTATTGAATTCCAAGGAATGAAAAACTTTTCTTATGAGGCACAACAGTAGCTAACGCAGCTGCTAAAAAGTGAAGTAGCTTTCTGTCCATTGCTACTCCCTAGTTTAGATATTTTTCTCTTCCTTTGAGATATGATCTCCATTCTTTTTATTTGCTATCTGTGCTTCAACTCTACTTTGCTGATGTTTTTTTTATATAATAAGGATAATTATAATTAAATGTTACGATTTAGGAAAATATGGATATTTAAAATTCCTTATAAGTTACTTATTTGATGACATAAAACAAAGTCCGATCTCGGAATTTAAAAATAAAATAGAAATACTTTTAATTAACCGTCTCTTAAATTACAAAGTTTATAATTGCGGAATTGTAGATTCTTTTTGGATACGTAAGTCATGTTCTTAAAGTGTAATATAGCCCAGTCTAATAAAAAACTTTCGTCTCCTACCGGAATCTAAGTCGATGTTATTACATGTATGAAGTGAACGGGTGAGGTATGCTGTACAAGTTCGTTATGTGTACCAGTTCTGATATATCTACAACAACAAAAAAATCGTCTATTTCTTATTAACATTATACGCAACAGTGGATCTCAGTTACTGAGGGAAGTAGTAGCTGCCTCTAAAAAGATAGCTCTAATAAAAAATTATTCATTAAGATTTACTCCCCATTACTATAATTCTTGCATTCCATCCATCTCCGAGGTCTTGGAATCGACAAAAACGATTTACTGCAATTTTTTTTTACTCCTTTTACGAATTGAGCAAGCAGTGATTATTTCTACGGTTTGTGATTAGAATTTTTATATTTCTTGAATTTTCATTTTATAATTCTGTTATTAAGTAATTTATACAACGGAGTTATTTTATGGGATAAATCTTTGGTCCAATAAAATACAAGATAACTGCCTTCATTATTTCACTAGTTTATTTATTTATTTTTTTATGTGGTTATAATTATATATTAAGCTTTATTTTCCTCTTGTTATAAAAATTGTTTGTATGTTAATTTTCATATAATCACTCAAAAATATTTTATAACAAAAAAAAACACCTTCAGAATATTCTATGCTCGGGGCCTTAAAAAACACGTAAAAATACGTCGAAGGCCGGGGCTATCGACGGTTTTTTTTTTTTAAGAAGGAATTTATATAATTTAATCATTCACATTACACTTCCATGAGAATTTACCTTTATAGTTTTAATGAATAATTCTACATCTCTCTCAGTTCCAGTGATTGGGCGAAGTTGTTGCTTAAGAAATCTTTATCTATTCTTGAGTGCCTCTTTAATAGCTGAGAAGAATGATTTATTGCATTATATATTTTAATTGTTAACGTAAAAGTATAAATATTTTGTTTTCAATCTAGGACAAAATGCCAAGATCACCTGAGGGTTTGTGACCTGGATGAAAAGGCCTTGAATTACACTCTGGGAAGATTGGTTTACCACGTAAACCAATCCTCTAAATGGTAGATCGTATCCCTCACCATCTACCCTTTTTCTAGTCTTTGATCTATTCTCTCCAATTTTGAGTTCTATTTTTGTGTTTAAAACAGACTTTTCTAGAACCGCGTCCAGAATACCGTTTTAACCTCTTACCGTTTGTCCTCTGCCGGGCTACGAGAGGACATTGGATACCTGGTGTAATCCGCTGTGTAGAACCTGCCTATGATCTGAAATGGAATCATTGCGTCCTGTCTGCTGACTATACAAAACGCCTTTTTTCTGAAGTGCCTTTTGGGCGAAGCCTTGTAATTTCTTCTATGATACACAAATATTTAAAAATTCATTTTTCCTAACATTTTAACGGGAACTAAATTTGTTTGTATAACCAAATTGTTAAATTTCGACTGGTACTGTATTTAATATATTAATGAAACAGTTTTCATTAGTTTTGATTTTTCAGGCTACCAGTGTTATATTGTACATCCAATTATATTATTAAATTTGAGATCAATTTAATTCTTACGGTACTTAAATGGATTCTTTACTTTTATTTAAACTCAGCGATTTTCTATTTAACAGAGATTGTGACAGATATGTAACAGAGATTGTGAATTGATCTCTGTTACTAGAGATCAATTCAATCAGGAATATTTTATGAATTCCCCATTTGTTTATTGTCCAATAACGACTCTGGTAAGTCAGTGTACTCTTCACAATATACGCACATTTCACATGTATCGGCTGTTATGAAGTTTTGTAGTTGTTCTGTCCTCGAGGTCATAGTTAATTACAACTGATTATGATTTATCTTTACTAGCTTTAAATAACATACTTTTATCGTAATGATTGAATATTCAAATAATAATTGTGTGAAGCTGAAGAAATACAATATTTTTATTGTAAATTGTTTATGATGTTACTTTTCACTTTCAGTTAAATTACTAGCTCAATTTTACAGTTTATTGAAGCTATTATTGCACGAATGTACTTTGTACTTTTAATATTTATTAATGTATTTGTTTGCATAGTACTTTTTTAACATATTGAATTTTTGGTTTCCAATGGTTTTGATATTAATCCCTTTTTTCCTGGTTTTTTTTTCGTTATAGGCAGACGATATTAAGGTGGTCCTCTACATCAAGAAGACCGTTAAAATTTTGAAAATTTTACTCTTACATGTTTTTTAATTTATCAAAAAATGTAGTTCCGAAATATACGTCTGTAAATAACATCACTAAAAAATAATTTAACAAATTTTTTAAAAAAGTTTTCATCTCTAATTATTAATTCCCCCCTCATGACAGTTATTAAGAATAGAGTCGCTAAAAAAAAATAATAAAAAATAAATTAACCTCCCTTATTAATGTATTCCTCCGACGTTTTGAGATCCCTTACCCAAAAACTTCTGCAAGAAGCCGTGCGATTGTGGTGTATCTAGTACGTTCGTTAATAGTAGATTTTACTTTATATGTCAGGTTACTAGGTTTTGTAGGTATAAAAATTTACAATCGTGAAATTTATAAAGTGTTTGCTTATTACGTAAAGCAGATTCATTCTAAAAAAAAATTGTAAAAATATTTGTTGAGATATTAGTTACATGAACAAACACACAATTTTAATTCTTGTCAATTGAACCATCATTAGAGATAGAAGACATATTTTTTCAATGTATTTACACCGTTAAACAAAAACTGAAGTTCCATTTCTTAAATTTAACACTGCTTCAACCTACTCGCTTAATTTTTTATTTTATTTTAGTATTATTCCTCTAAATGTGTCTTTTTAACAGGTTTAATATTATTTTGTCACCTAATACTAAAAAGTTTTATCCCCTCTAAATATTTAAGTTCAATAATTTTTCCAAATTTTTGCTATTTTAACTGATCGACTCGAATTATTTTTTTTAATAAAAGTTTTCAGAGGAGAAATGTGTTTCAGCCCTTATGACTGAGGTAGAAATAATTTTTTTTACTCCTAAAATAAAATTTTTTCACATTTTTCTAATTTTTTTTAGACTGTCAAATATAAACTGTCATTTTAGAGATATTTTCTTCAACATGAAACATTATCTGGGTGGTTTTCAAAATTACTCACTTAGATTACGGTTACAATTAAAAAAATGTTCTAAACATTTAATTTCTGTTCAAATAGCTCCGAATATTATTATTTAATTTTTTTAACTTAATCTTCTATCATAATTAGGATAGAGTAACTTAAAATCACAGAACAAAGAATTCTTGAACAAGGTTCAAGAATCACAATTATTAAGGTAGGGTGACAATTCAATATTCCACCATTACTTTTGCAAACATCCTTCCGTACGTGGGTAAATTAAGGGTGAAAATTAAGAGTGCGGGTGTAAAAAATCTTTTAAAATCCAAATTAACCTACTAATTAAACTCATTCTATATATGATAATAATTTGATTAAAGTTTGACTAAGAAGTATAAACCAAGTTTTTAAAACTTTTTGTAATATTACTGGTTATGAAAACAAAAATACAATATATAAATACAGAGTGTCCCATATAAAACGCAACCCATCAATCACTTATCCATGAAATTTCAAAAGTCAAGCCTACTCCCCTTCTCGTTACTGAAATGGACTCGTCCAACATCTGAACATCGCGGCGACGCAGTAGAACACTACCGATAGTAGCAACAATGCAATCATAACGTTCAGTGGATTGCTAGAGACAAGATGGTGTTTTCGCTAGATGAACGTGTTTTCATTGTTGAGTCGTACTTCAGTACGAAATCAGTCGTTGCAGTGCAAGATTTGTTTCGCCATAAGTACCCAGATAGACCAGCTCCTAACAAAACATCAGTATTAAGGTTAGTTGCAAAATTTAGAGAGACCGGTTCTGTTAATAACAAGAAACACAAAAGATCTGCGTCAGTGTTGAATACAGATACAGTCACTGAAATCAAAGACCAATTACTCGCCTCGCCAAATAAATCGATCAGACGTTTGTCTGCTGAAATTAATTTGTCTAAATCAACTGTTCATCGGCGACCAAACAATTACAATTACGACCTTATCGCATTCAAACGGTTCATCAACTTCTTGTGCCCGACAAAGAAAAACGGCTACAATATTGTCAATGTTTCCGTCGATTTCTGCGTGAGGGAATTAATGTTATGGATTCGTTATTTTTCACAGATGAAGCACGGTTTCATTTGGATGGCTACGTAAACAGCCAAAACAGTACAATTTGGAGTGCTGAAAATCCCCACGTTTATCACGAAAAACAATTACACCCGCAGAAGTTGGGCGTGTGGTGCGCGATATCGCGGAAGAATATAATCGGTTCTATTTTTTTCGAGTACACCATTAATGCAAAACGATATCAGAATATTTCAGTTCATTGCATTCTTGGAAGAGGAAGATAGACACTGCTGGCTACAACATGACGGTGCGACATCGCACTACGCAGGTTCAACTTCTGATTTCGTTGAGGAATACTTTGGTAATCGTGTTATCGGTCGAGGCTTGTGGTCACCAAGATCTCCAGATTTGACTGCGGCGGATTTTTTTCTATGGGGTTACCGCAAAGAAAAAGCCTTCAGCAACAAACCACGAACACTTGAACAATTGAAAGTCAATATTGAACAAGCTGTATTAAATATCCAGCCACAAACTTTAAAAAAGTTGCAAGAAACGCTGTAAAAAGAATTGAAGTTTGCATTCAAGAAGATGGCGGCCACTTCCAACATTTACTCAAAATGTTAGGTAATGGATGGTAATAATAAAAATTACATTTACATTTACACATGCCTTTTTATTATTTCAATACCTACCAATATAAGGTTGGGTTGCGTTTTATATGGGACACCCTATTTACATATATATATATATATATATATAGAGAGAGAGAGAGAGAGAGAGAGAGAAAACATTTTTTATTATCTTTTGAGGAGAATATAAGGAAACAAGTTAAGATAAATGAATAAATAATTTTTTTATTCTGATCGGTACATAGTTATGTAATACACACATCATGTCAGGAATGGGTAGATATGCTACAGAATTTTTTTTTTTCAAGAGAAACCATGCTAGAATTTTAATCATAACAGCAAAACAGAATTTTACAATTAATTATAACATAAAACATTAGATATCATTGTAGTCTGTATTAATTATTTAAGATGAATACGCATGAAATAATCTTAAGATAAAAATATGAAGATACTAAATATGAAAAATAACTAAAAAGAAATTCGGAACTCACAAGGTGTTAATAAAAATTAACACGTTGTTAATAAAAATTAAAATTTGAGCACATATATAAAATTATTTGAGCGCAATTAAAATAATTTTCAACTGGGAAGAGGAGGCGTTAAATTCTAAAATCAATGCTTATGAATGTTGAACAGCATCTTTTACGGTTTTTGTTTTCGTATATATTTTCCTAACGATTTATTGTTGTATGTTTTATCCCTAACTTATTCCATTGTTTTTTACTAAATATTGTGTGGATTATGTTAATCCGTTGTGAAATCTATTTTCATTTCAATGAATTTATTCTGGTGTTTGTTCAAAAGGAAGGAATAAGGTGTATCACCTTAAAGTTAAGAAAGGAAAACTTGAAAAAAATACGCTATCATTAGGATCTCACTGAATATTTAAATATTATGAATCATTTCTGATTTTCTCGTGTGATACTACAGATAAGTATTTTAAACACAATTAAGTAACAGTGGCAATGATAGGAAGGACAGAAAATAACACTCAAATCAATTATAATAATCGTAGAGGAAATATTAAATACGATGAAAATAACATGAAATAATTGAATTTTAATTATGTGAATATATCAAATAAATAAAATAATACAAATAAATTCAGATTGCCTCATTAAAAATTATTTGAGCACATATATTATTTTTCTTTTACAGATAAAGCAAATTCAACGGTTTCCCTCTTTTTTTTTTAATTAGAGTTATTTAAAAACTCATCGACAGAATAAAATTGTTTCTATAAAAAACACTTAAACTGAAAATTTTTAAGTGGATCAATGAATCTTATTAAAATTGGCAAGGAAGCATAATGAGACTCTTTCTTGTTAACCGAAGTGTTATATTGAATTACACGAAATTTGTAGACATTGAACGAGGGTAAAGATAATTCAGAATTTTTTTCTCTAATTAGCATTGTTTAAAAACTCATAACCAGTAACACTAGATTTCTAAAAGAACATTTTATAATTTAATTTTAAATAAATTTCTCTTTTAATTGGTTGGCAA